>NC_091697.1:8767500-9392500 GCF_041296265.1 Equus caballus
GGAACCACCTGCCGAGTGTGCCGGAACCACCTGATCCACTCCCCAGAACCACCTGCTGGACACGCCAAAATCACCTGTCGGCTTTGCCAGAACAACTTGGCAGACACTCAGGTATCACCTGCCGGACATGCCGGAACCACCTCTCAGAGGTGCCAGAACCACATGCCAGAGAGACCGGAAGCAACTGCCGAGCTCGCTGGAAACACCTGCTGGACATGCCGGAACCACCTGCCTGACAGGACAAAATCATATGCCGGCTACGCGAAAACCACTTGGTGGACACTCCAGAATCACCTGGCAGGCATGCCGGAACCACGTCATGGACAGACTGAAAACACATGCCGGACCTGCCTGAACCACCTGCTGAGCACGCCGGAACCACTTGCTCGACTTGCCGGAACCACCTACCTGACACACCAAAATCACCTGCCGGGTATGCCAGAACCACTTGGTGCACCCTCGGGAATCACCTGTCGGGCAGGCGGAACCACCTCTCAGACTTGCCAGAATCATGTTCTGGACACGGCGGTACCACCTGCAGAGTATGCCGGAACCACCTGATCCATTACCCAGAACCACCTGCTGGACACACCAAAATCACCTGCCGGCTACGCCAGAACCACGCGGCAGACACTCCGGAACCACCTCCAGGACAGACCGGAACCACCTGCCGGACACGCCAGGACCACCTCCTTGACTCGCCAGAACCACCTGCCGGACATGCCAAAATGTCCTGCCAGGTACGCCAGGACCACTTGGCGGACACTCCAGAATCACATGTCGGGCATGCCAGAACCACCTCTCACACCTGCCAGAACCATTTGCCGGAAACGCCGGAACCACCTGCCGAGCATGCCGGAACCACCTGATCCACTCCCCAGAACCACCTGCTGGACACGCCAAAATCACCCTCCGGCTACGCCAGAACCACTCGGCCGACACTCCGGAATCACCTGCCGGGCATGCCGGAACCACCTCTCAGAGGTGCCAGAACCACATGCCGGAGACTCCGGCATCTCCTGCCGGGCATGCCGGAACCACCTCTCAGACGTGCCGGAAGCACGTGCCTGACACGCCGGAAACACCTACCGGACAGACCGGAACCACCTGCCAGACATGCCGGAACCACCTGCGGAGCACGCCGGAGCCACCTGCTCTACTCGTAGGAACCACCCGCCAGACAGGCCAAAATCAACAGCTGGGTATGCGGGAACCACCTGGTGGACAGTCCGGAATCACCTGCCGTGCATGCAGGAGCCACCTCTCAGACGTAACAAAACCGTGTGCCGGACACGCTGGAACCACGTCCTGGACAGTGTGGAACCACCTGCCGGACACGCCTGGACCACCTGCTGAGCATGCCGGAACCACCTGCTCGACTCGCAGGACCCACGTGCCGGACACGCCAAAATGAACTGCCGGCTACACCAGAACCACTTACCCGACACTCCGGAATCACCGGCCTGGCATGCCAGAACCACCTCTCACATGTGCCAGAAGCACGTGCCGGACATGCCGGAACGAACTATTGGACAGAACGGAACCACCTGCCAGACATGCCGGAAACACCTGCCGAACACACCACAGCCAGCTGCTCGACTTGCCGGAACCACATGCCGGACAGGCCAATATCAACTGCTGGCTATGCCAGAACCACCTGGGAGACAGTCCGGAATCACCTGCCAGCCATGGCGGAACCACCTCTCAGAAGTGCCAGAAGCACGTGCCGGACATGCCGGAACGTCCTACTGGACAGACCAGAACCACCAGCCAGACATGCCGGAAACACCTGCCGAGCACGCCGGAGCCACCTGCTTGACTCGCCGGAACCACCTGCCGGACAGGCCAAAACCAACAGCTGGCTATGCGAGAACAACCTGGCTGACAGTCCGGAATCACCTGCCGGGCATGCAATAACCACCCCTCAGACATACCAGAACCACGTGCCGGAGAGACCGGAAGCACCTGCCAGACACGCCGGGACCACCTGCTTGACTAGCCAGAACCACTTGTCGGACACTCCGGAATCACCTGCCGGGCATGCTGGAACCACCTGCTCGACTCACCAGAGCCACCTGCCGGACATACCAGAAACACCTGTGGGGTACGCCAGAACCACTTGGAGGAGTCTCTGGGATCACCTGCTGGGCATGCCGGAACCACCTCTCAGACGTGCCAGAGCCATGTGACAGACACGCCGGAACCACCTGCCGAGTATGCCGGAACCACCTGCTCCACTCCCCAGAACCACCTGCTGGACACGCCAAAATCACCTGCCGGCTACGCAAGAACCACTCGGCAGACACTCCGGAACCACCTCCAGGACAGTCCGGAACCACCTGCCAGACAGCCCGGGACCACCTGCTTGACTCGCCAGAACCACCTGCCGGACACGCCAGAATAACCAGCCAGCTATGCCACAACCACTTGTCGGACACTCCGGAATCACCTGCCGGGGATGCTGGAACCAGCTTCAAATGTGCAAGAACCACATACCGGAGACGCCGGAATCACCTGCCGCGCATGCCAGAACCACATCTCAGACGTGCCGGAACCACCTGCCTGACATGCCACAACCACGTGCCGTAGAGACCGGAAGCACCTGCCAAGCTCGCCGGAACCACCTGCTGGACACGTCGGAACCACCTGCCTGACATGCCAAAATCACATGACGGCTACGCCAAAACCACTTGGTGGACACTCCGAAATCACCTTCCGAGCATGCTGGAACCATGTCATGGACAGACTGCAAACACCTGCCAGACCTGCCTGAACCACCTGCAGAGCACGCCGGAATCACCTGATCCACTCCCCATAACCACCTGCCACACATGCCAAAATCAACTGCCGGCTGCGCCAGAACCACTCGGCACATACTCCAGAATCACATGCCGGTCATGCCGGAACCACCTCTCAAACGTGCAACAACCACATTCCGGAGACGCCGGAAGCACGTGCTGAGCATGCCCCAACCACCTGTGCCACTCCACATAACCACCTGCCGGTCACGCCAAAATCACCTGCCAGCTACGCCACAACCACTTGTCAGACACTCCGGAATCACCTGCCGGTCATGCTGGAACCACCTCTCAGAGGTGCCACAACCACATGCCGGAGACGGCGGAAGCACCTGCCGAGAATGCCGGAAGTTCCTGATTCACTCCTCAGAACCACCTGCTGGACACGCCAAAATCACCTGCTGGCTACGCAAGAACCACTCGGCAGACACTCCGGAAACACCTGCCGGGCATGCCGGAACCACCTCTCAGATGTGCCAGAACCACGTGCCGGACACGCCAGAACCACCTACCGGACACAACGGAACCACCTGCCAGACACGCAAAAATCACCTGCTGGCTATGCCAGAACCACTTGCTGGACTTTCTGGAATCAGCTGCCGGAAATGCCGGACCCACCTCTCAACTGTGCCGAAGTCAAGTGTCGGAGGCGCCAGAAGCACCTGCCGAGCTAGCCGGAAGCACCTGCTCGAATCGTCGGAACCACCTGTGGGACACGCCAGACTCACCTGCCGGCTACCCAAGAACCACTTGGTGGACAATCCAGAATCACCTGCCGGACATGCCTGAACCACCTGTCAGACGTGCCGGAACCACGTGCCAGACACGCCGGAACCATCTCTCGGACATACCGGAACCACCTACCGTACCTGCCTGAACCACCTGACGAGCATGCCGGATCCACGTGCTGGACACGCCAAAATCACCTGCGGGCTAGGCCAGAACCACATGGAGGACTCTCCGGTATCACCTGCCAGGCATGCCAGTACCACCACTCAGATGTGCCAGAACCACGTGGCGGAGAGTCCGGAATCACCTGCTGGGCATGCGGGCCCCACGTCTCAGACAAAGCAGAACCATGTGCGGCACACGCCGGGACCCACTACCGGACAGACCGGAACCACCGGCCGGACACGCCGGAATCACCTGCCGAGAACACCGGAACCACATGATCAGCTCACCTGAAACACCTGCCGGACACATCAAAATCATCTGCCAGACAGGCCAAAATCACCTGCTGGCTATGCCAGAACCACTTGCCGGACACTCCGGGATCACCTGTCGGGCATGCCAGAACCACCTCTCAGACGTGCCAGAAACACGTGCCAGAGACACTGGATGCACCTGCCGAGCACGCCGGAACCTCCTGCTCGACTCGCACGAACCACCTGCCAAAGATGACAAAATCACCTGCCGGCTAGGCCAGAACCACGTGGCCGACTCTATTGAATCACCCGCCGGTCATGCCAGAACCCCCTCTCAGACGTGCCGGAAGCACGTGCCGGACACGCCAGAACCACCTACTGGACAGACCAGAACCACCTGCCGGACCCGCCGGAACCACCTGCTGAGCATGCTGGAACAACTTGCTCGACTCTCTGGAGCCACCTGCCGGACATGCCAAAATCAGCTGCCGGCTATGTCAGAACCACTTGCCGGACACTCCAAAATCACCTGCCTGGCGTGCCGGGACCACCTCTCATACGTACCAGAACCACGTGCAGGAGACGCCAGAAGCACCTGCCGAGCATGCCAGAACCACCTGATCCACTCCCCAGAACCACCTGCTGGACCCGCCTGAACCACCTGCCGGCTACGCGGGAACCACTTGGCAGACACTCCGGAATCACCTGCCGTGCATGCCGGAACCACCCCTCAGACGTGCATGAAAAACGTGCCGGACACGGCGGAACCACCTCCCGGACTAACCGGAACCACCTTTCGGAGATGCCTGAACCACCTTACGAGCACGCTGGAACCACCTGCTCGACTCGCTGGAACCATCTGATGGATACACCAAAATCACCTGCCGGCTATGCCAGAACCACTTGCCGACACTCCGGAATAACCTGCCATTCATCCCGGAACCGCCCCTCAGATGTGCCAGAACCACGTGCTGGACGCCCCAGACCACATCCGTGAAAGACTGGAACCACCTGCTGAGCATTCTGGAAACACCTGCTCGACTCCCGGGAACCGCCTCTGGGGAAACTGTCATAGAAATGCAGGTAAAACGGCAATTCTTGCCAGCCCTTAACTCGCCACTTTAGAACTTCTGCTTCTGCCGCATCTCCACCTTGCCAACCCGGCTCAGACGAAATGCCTACATCTTCCCCTTGAGCAATGGGGACGAGGCCCGGATGATTGTGGTTCCACATGTTGAGGAGGAGACAGACAATAGGCTTTAAACAAACCGCCTTTGAGCAATGGTTGGGGGAGTGTCAGAAAGCACCAATGTCAGAAAGGCCCTTTACTCTCGGCCGTGCACTCCATTGCTGTAGAGGTGGAAGGCACAAAGCACTGCCTCCATCCTTCAATGGGAGACAAGCCATAAACTGTCTTGCCTCCAGCTCTTTAGGAAGCTGAGAAAGAACTCGCTTTCCACAGTGCTATTACAGCATACGAGGAAACTCTCATACAGAGGCAGCTCAAATGCCATTTCTTCCCAGTGCTTAACTGGCCGCTTTAGGACTTCCGCTTCTGCCACAGTTCCACCTTGCCAACCCGCCTCAGACGAAATGTCTACATCTTCCCCTTCAGCAACGGGGACGAGGCCCAGATGACTGTGCTTCCGCATGCTTAGCAGGAGCAGACAATAGGCTTTTTACAAACCGCCATTGTGCACTGGGTCAGAGAGTGTCAGAATGCACCTATGTCAGAAAGGGCCCTTTGTTCTCAGCCGTGCCCTCCATTGCTCTAGAGGTGGAAGGCACAAAGCACTGCCTCCATCCTTCAATTGGAGACAAGCCATAAACTGTCTTGCCTCCAGCTCTTTAGGAAGCTGACAAACAACTCGCTTTCCACAGTCCTGTTACAGCAGACCGGGGAACTTCTCATACCAAGGCAGCTCAAATGGCATTTCTTCCCAGCCCTTAACTCGCAGCTTTAGGACTCCTGCTTCTGCCGCAATTCCACCTTGCCAACCCGGCTCAGACGAAATGCCTACATAATCCCCTGAAGCAACTGGGCTGAGTCCCAAATGATTGACCGTCCACGTGCTTAGGAGGCGATAGACTGCACGCCTTCTTCCAACCACCATTGTGCACTGCTGGAGAGAGTGGCGGAAAGCAGCTATGTCAGAAAGACCCCTTTGCTCTCAGCCGTGCCCTTCATTGCTCTAGACGTGGAAGGCACAATGCACTGGCTCCCCCCCTCAAGGGGCGACAAGCAACAGACCATCTACCTTCCATCTGTTTAGGAAGCTGAGCAAGAACTCCCTTTCAACAGTGCCCTTTCTGTGTCCTGGCAACATCTCGTACAAAGGCAGCTGATATGCCATTTCTTTTCAGCGCTTAACTCGCAGATTTGGAACTTCTGCTCCTGCCACATTTCCACCTGGCCAACCCGGCTCAGACGAAATGTCTACATCTTCCCCTTAAGCAACGGGGGCGAAGCCAACATGATTGTGCTGCCACATGCTTAGCAGGAGCAGACAATAGGCTTTTTACAAACCGCCATTGTGCACTGGGTCAGAGAGTGTCAGAATGCACCTATGTCAGAAAGGGCCCTTTGCTCTCAGCCGTGCCCTCCATTGCTCTAGAGGTGGAAGGCACAAAGCACTGCCTCCATCCTTCAATTGGAGACAAGCCAGCAACTGTCCTGCTTCCAGCTCTTTAGGAAGCTGGGAAAGCACTCGCATTGCACAGTGCTCTTACAGCGTCCTGGGAACGTCTCATACAGAGGCAGCTGAACACCGTGTCTTTTCAGCCCTTAACTCACCAATCTGCAACATCTGCTTCTGCCGCATTTCCACCTTGCCAACCCGGCTGAGACGAAATGCCTACATCTTCCCCTGAAGCGACTGTGCTGATTCCCAAATGATTGAGCATCCACATGCTTAGGAGGCGATAAACTGCATGCCTTTTTCCAACCACCATTTTACACTGCTTAGAGAGCGTCGGAAAGCAGCTATGTCAGAAAGGCCCCTTTGCTCTCAGCCATGCCCTCCATTGCTCTCGAGGTGGAAGGCACAAGGCACTGGTTCTGGATCCACGCCTCAATGGGAGACAAACCACATCTTGGCCTGCTTCCAGCTCTTTAGGAAGTGGAGAAAAAACTCCCTTTCCACAGTGCTCTTACAGCGTCCTGGGAACATCTCATACAAAGGAGGCTGAACGCCGTTTCTTTTCAGCACTTCACTCGCCAGTCTGGGACATCTGCATCCTGCACGTTTCCACCTTGCCAACCCGGCTCAGACGAAATGCCTACATCTTCCCCTTGAGAAATGGGGATGAGGCCCATAGGATTGTGGTTCCACATGCTGAGGAGGAGAGAGACAATAGGCTTTTAACTAACCACGGAGTGCAACGGTTGGGAGAGTGTCAGAAAGCACCAATGGCAGAAAGACCCCTTTACTCTCAGCCGTGCCCTCCATTGCTGTAGAGGTGGAAGGCACAAAGCACTGAATCCTTCCTTCAATGGGAGACAAGCCATAAACTGTCTTGCTTCCAGCTCTTTAGGAAGCTGAGAAAGAACTCGCTTTCCACAGCGTACGAGGAAACTCTCATACAGATGCAGCTCAAATGCCATTTCTTCCCAGTGCTTAACTGGCCGCTTTAGGACTCCCGCGTCTGCCACAGTTCCACCTTGCCAACCCGGCTCAGACGAAATGCCTACATCTTCCCCTTAAGCAACGGGGGCGAAGCCCACATGATTGTGCTGCCACATGCTTAGCAGGAGCAGACAATAGGCTTTTTACAAACCGCCATTGTGCACTGGGTCAGAGAGTGTCAGAATGCACCTATGTCAGAAAGGGCCCTCTGCTCTAAGCCGTGCCCTCCATTGCTCTAGAGGTGGAAGGCACAAAGCACTGCCTCCATCCTTCAATTGGAGACAAGCCATAAACTGTCTTGCCTCCAGTTCTTTAGGAAGCTGGCAAACAACTCGCTTTCCACAGTCCTGTTACAGCAGACCGGGGAACTTCTCATGCAAAGGTAGCTCAAATGGCATTTCTTCCCAGCCCTTAACTCGCAGCTTTAGGACTCCTGCTTCTGCCGCAATTCCACCTTGCCAACCCGGCTCAGACGAAATTCCTACATCTTCCACTGAAGCAACTGTGCTGATTCCCAAATGATTGAGCATCCACATGCTTAGGAGGCGATAAACTGCATGCCTTTTTCCAACCACCATTTTACACTGCTTAGAGAGCGTCGGAAAGCAGCTATGTCAGAAAGGCCCCTATGCTCTCAGCCATGCCCTCCATTGCTCTCGAGGTGGAAGGCACAAGGCACTGGTTCTGGATCCACCCCTCAATGGGAGACAAACCACATCTTGGCCTGCTTCCAGCTCTTTAGGAAGTGGAGGAAAAACTCCCTTTCCACAGTGCTCTTACAGCGTCCTGGGAACATCTCATACAAAGGAGGCTGAACGCCGTTTCTTTTCAGCACTTCACTCGCCAATCTGGGACATCTGCATCCTGCACGTTTCCACCTTGCCAACCCGGCTCAGACGAAATGCCTACATCTTCCCCTTGAGCAATAGGGATGAGGCCCATAGGATTGTGGTTCCACATGCTGAGGAGGAGAGAGACAATAGGCTTTTAACTAACCACGAAGTGCAACGGTTGGGAGAGTGTCAGAAGTCACCAATGGCAGAAAGACCCCTTTACTCTCAGCCGCGCCCTCCATTGCTGTAGAGGTGGAAGGCACAAAGCACTGCCTCCATCCTTCAATGGGAGACAAGCCATAAACTGTCTTGCCTCCAGCTCTTTATGAAGCTGGGAAAGAACTCGCTTTCCACAGTGCTGTTACAGCATACGAGGAAACTCTCATACCGAGGCAGCTCAAACGCCATTTCTTCCCAGTGCTTAACTGGCCGCTTTAGGACTTCCGCTTCTGCCACAGTTCCACCTTGCCAACCCGCCTCAGACGAAATGCCTACATCTTCCCCTTAAGCAACGGGGGCGAAGCCCACATGATTGTGCTGCCACATGCTTAGCAGGAGCAGACAATAGGCTTTTTACAAACCGCCATTGTGCACTGGGTCAGAGAGTGTCAGAATGCACCTATGTCAGAAAGGGCCCTTTGCTCTCAGCCGTGCCCTCCATTGCTCTAGAGGTGGAAGGCACAAAGCACTGCCTCCATCCTTCAATTGGAGACAAGCCAGCAACTGTCCTGCTTCCAGCTCTTTAGGAAGCTGGGAAAGCACTCGCATTGCACAGTGCTCTTACAGCGTCCTGGGAACGTCTCATACAGAGGCAGCTGAACACCGTGTCTTTTCAGCCCTTAACTCACCAATCTGCAACATCTGCTTCTGCCGCATTTCCAACTTGCCAACCCGGCTGAGACGAAATGCCTACATCTTCCCCTGAAGCGACTGTGCTGATTCCCAAATGATTGAGCATCCACATGCTTAGGAGGCGATAAACTGCATGCCTTTTTCCAACCACCATTTTACACTGCTTAGAGAGCGTCGGAAAGCAGCTATGTCAGAAAGGCCCCTTTGCTCTCAGCCATGCCCTCCATTGCTCTCGAGGTGGAAGGCACAAGGCACTGGTTCTGGATCCACGCCTCAATGGGAGACAAACCACATCTTGGCCTGCTTCCAGCTCTTTAGGAAGTGGAGAAAAAACTCCCTTTCCACAGTGCTCTTACAGCGTCCTGGGAACATCTCATACAAAGGAGGCTGAACGCCGTTTCTTTTCAGCACTTCACTCGCCAGTCTGGGACATCTGCATCCTGCACGTTTCCACCTTGCCAACCCGGCTCAGACGAAATGCCTACATCTTCCCCTTGAGAAATGGGGATGAGGCCCATAGGATTGTGGTTCCACATGCTGAGGAGGAGAGAGACAATAGGCTTTTAACTAACCACGGAGTGCAACGGTTGGGAGAGTGTCAGAAAGCACCAATGGCAGAAAGACCCCTTTACTCTCAGCCGTGCCCTCCATTGCTGTAGAGGTGGAAGGCACAAAGCACTGAATCCTTCCTTCAATGGGAGACAAGCCATAAACTGTCTTGCTTCCAGCTCTTTAGGAAGCTGAGAAAGAACTCGCTTTCCACAGCGTACGAGGAAACTCTCATACAGATGCAGCTCAAATGCCATTTCTTCCCAGTGCTTAACTGGCCGCTTTAGGACTCCCGCGTCTGCCACAGTTCCACCTTGCCAACCCGGCTCAGACGAAATGCCTACATCTTCCCCTTAAGCAACGGGGGCGAAGCCCACATGATTGTGCTGCCACATGCTTAGCAGGAGCAGACAATAGGCTTTTTACAAACCGCCATTGTGCACTGGGTCAGAGAGTGTCAGAATGCACCTATGTCAGAAAGGGCCCTCTGCTCTAAGCCGTGCCCTCCATTGCTCTAGAGGTGGAAGGCACAAAGCACTGCCTCCATCCTTCAATTGGAGACAAGCCATAAACTGTCTTGCCTCCAGTTCTTTAGGAAGCTGGCAAACAACTCGCTTTCCACAGTCCTGTTACAGCAGACCGGGGAACTTCTCATGCAAAGGTAGCTCAAATGGCATTTCTTCCCAGCCCTTAACTCGCAGCTTTAGGACTCCTGCTTCTGCCGCAATTCCACCTTGCCAACCCGGCTCAGACGAAATGCCTACATCTTCGACTGAAGCAACTGTGCTGATTCCCAAATGATTGAGCATCCACATGCTTAGGAGGCGATAAACTGCATGCCTTTTTCCAACCACCATTTTACACTGCTTAGAGAGCGTCGGAAAGCAGCTATGTCAGAAAGGCCCCTATGCTCTCAGCCATGCCCTCCATTGCTCTCGAGGTGGAAGGCACAAGGCACTGGTTCTGGATCCACCCCTCAATGGGAGACAAACCACATCTTGGCCTGCTTCCAGCTCTTTAGGAAGTGGAGGAAAAACTCCCTTTCCACAGTGCTCTTACAGCGTCCTGGGAACATCTCATACAAAGGAGGCTGAACGCCGTTTCTTTTCAGCACTTCACTCGCCAGTCTGGGACATCTGCATCCTGCACATTTCCACCTTGCCAACCCGGCTCAGACGAAATGCCTACATCTTCCCCTTGAGCAATTGGGATGAGGCCCATAGGATTGTGGTTCCACATGCTGAGGAGGAGAGAGACAATAGGCTTTTAACTAACCACGAAGTGCAACGGTTGGGAGAGTGTCAGAAGTCACCAATGGCAGAAAGACCCCTTTACTCTCAGCCGCGCCCTCCATTGCTGTAGAGGTGGAAGGCACAAAGCACTGCCTCCATCCTTCAATGGGAGACAAGCCATAAACTGTCTTGCCTCCAGCTCTTTATGAAGCTGGGAAAGAACTCGCTTTCCACAGTGCTGTTACAGCATACGAGGAAACTCTCATACCGAGGCAGCTCAAACGCCATTTCTTCCCAGTGCTTAACTGGCCGCTTTAGGACTTCCACTTCTGCCACAGTTCCACCTTGCCAACCCGCCTCAGACGAAATGCCTACATCTTCCCCTTAAGCAACGGGGGCGAAGCCCACATGATTGTGCTGCCACATGCTTAGCAGGAGCAGACAATAGGCTTTTTACAAACCGCCATTGTGCACTGGGTCAGAGAGTGTCAGAATGCACCTATGTCAGAAAGGGCCCTTTGCTCTCAGCCGTGCCCTCCATTGCTCTAGAGGTGGAAGGCACAAAGCACTGCCTCCATCCTTCAATTGGAGACAAGCCATAAACTGGCTTGCCTCCAGCTCTTTAGGAAGCTGACAAACAACTCGCTTTCCACAGTCCTGTTACAGCAGACCGGGGAACTTCTCATACCAAGGCAGCTCAAATGGCATTTCTTCCCAGCCCTTAACTCGCAGCTTTAGGACTCCTGCTTCTGCCGCAATTCCCCATGGCCAACCCGGCTCAGACGAAATGCCTACATCTTCCCCTGAAGCAACTGGGCTGAGTCCCAAATGATTGAGCGTCCACATGCTTAGGAGGTGATAGACTGCATGCCTTTTTCCAACCAGCATTGCGCACTGCTGGAGAGCGTGTAGGAAAGCAGCTATGTCAGAAAGACCCCTTTGCTCTCAGCCGTGCCCTCCATTGCTCTAGACGTGGAATGCACAATGCACTGGCACCCCCCCTCAAGGGGCGACAAGCCACAGACCATCTTCCTTCCATCTCTTTAGGAAGCTGAGCAAGAACTCTCTTTCAACAGTGCTGTTTCTGTGTCCTGGCAACATCTCATACAAAGGCAACTGATATGCCATTTCTTTTCAGCGCTTAAATCGCAGATTTGGAACTTCTGCTCCTGCCACATTTCCACCTTGCCAGCCCGGCTCAGACGAAATGTCTACATCTTCCCCTTCAGCAACGGGGACGAGGCCAGATGACTGTGCTTCCGCATGCTTAGCAGGAGCAGACAATAGGCTTTTTACAAACCGCCATTGTGCACTGGCTCAGAGATTGTCAGAATGCACCTATGTCAGAAAGGTCCCTTTGCTCTCAGCCGTGCCCTCCATTGCTCTAGAGGTGGAAGGCACAAGGCACTGCCTCCATCCTTCTATTGGAGACAAGCCAGCAACTGTCCTGCTTCCAGCTCTTTAAGAAGCTGGGAAAGCACTCGCAGTCCACAGTGCTCTTACAGTGTCCTGGGAACGTCTCCTACAAAGGCAGCTGAACACCGTGTCTTTTCAGCCCTTAACTCACCAATCTGCAACATCTGCTTCTGCCGCATTTCCACCTTGCCAACCCGGCTCAGACGAAATGCCTACATCTTCCCCTGAAGCGATTGTGCTTATTCCCAAATGATTGAGCATCCACATGCTTAGGAGGCGATAAACTGCATGCCTTTTTCCAACCACCATTTTACACTGCTAGAGAGCGTCGGAAAGCAGCTATGTCAGAAAGGCCCCTTTGCTCTCAGCCATGCCGTCCATTGCTCTCGAGGTGGAAGGCACAAGGCACTGGTTCTGGATCCACCCCTCAATGGGAGACAAACCACATCTTGGCCTGCTTCCAGCTCTTTAGGAAGTGGAGAAAAAACTCCCTTTCCACAGTGCTCTTACAGCGTCCTGGGAACATCTCATACAAAGGAGGCTGAACGCCGTTTCTTTTCAGCACTTCACTCGCCAGTCTGGGACATCTGCATCCTGCACGTTTCCACCTTGCCAAACCGGCTCAGACGAAATGCCTACATCCTCCCCTTGAGCAATTGGGATGAGGCCCATAGGATTGGGGTTCCACATGCTGAGGAGGAGAGAGACAATAGGCTTTTAACTAACCACGAAGTGCAACGGTTGGGAGAGTGTCAGAAAGCACCGATGGCAGAAAGACCCCTTTACTCTCAGCCGCGCCCTCCATTGCTGTAGAGGTGGAAGGCACAAAGCACTGCCTCCATCCTTCAATGGGAGACAAGCCATAAACTGTCTTGCCTCCAGCTCTTTAGGAAGCTGGGAAAGAACTCGCTTTCCACAGTGCTGTTACAGCATACGAGGAAACTCTCATACCGAGGCAGCTCAAACGCCATTTCTTCGCAGTGCTTAACTGGCCGCTTTAGGACTTCCGCTTCTGCCACAGTTCCACCTTGCCAACCAGCCTCAGACGAAATGCCTACATCTTCCCCTTAAGCAACGGGGGCGAAGCCCACATGATTGGGCTGCCGCATGCTTAGCAGGAGCAGACAATAGGCTTTTTACAAACCGCCATTGTGCACTGGGTCAGAGAGTGTCAGAATGCACCTATGTCAGAAAGGGCCCTTTGCTCTCAGCCGTGCCCTCCATTGCTCTAGAGGTGGAAGGCACAAAGCACTGCCTCCATCCTTCAATTGGAGACAAGCCATAAACTGGCTTGCCTCCAGCTCTTTAGGAAGCTGACAAACAACTCGCTTTCCACAGTCCTGTTTCAGCAGACCGGGGAACTTCTCATACCAAGGCAGCTCAAATGGCATTTCTTCCCAGCCCTTAACTCGCAGCTTTAGGACTCCTGCTTCTGCCGCAATTCCCCCTGGCCAACCCGGCTGAGACGAAATGCCTACATCTTCCCCTGAAGCAACTGGGCTGAGTCCCAAATGATTGAGCGTCCACGTGCTTAGGAGGCGATAGACTGCACGCCTTTTTCCAACCACCATTGTGCACTGCTGGAGAGAGTGTCGGAAAGCAGCTATGTCAGAAAGACCCCTTTGCTCTCAGCCGTGCCCTTCATTGCTCTAGACGTGGAATGCACAATGCACTGGCTCCCCCCCTCAAGCGGCGACAAGCCACAGACCATCTTCCTTCCATCTCTTTAGGAAGCTGAGCAAGAACTCGCTTTCAACAGTGCTCTTTCTGTGTCCTGGCAACATCTCATACAAAGGCAGCTGATATGCCATTTCTTTTCAGCGCTTAAATCGCAGATTTGGAACTTCTGCTCCTGCCACATTTCCACCTGGCCAACCCGGCTCAGGCGAAATGTCTACATCTTCCCCTTCAGCAACGGGGACGAGGCCCAGATGACTGTGCTTCCGCATGCTTAGCAGGAGCAGACAATAGGCTTTTTACAAACCGCCATTGTGCACTGGCTCAGAGAGTGTCAGAATACACCTATGTCAGAAAGGGCCCTTGGATCTCAGCCGTGCCCTCCATTGCTCTAGAGGTGGAAGGCACAAGGCACTGCCTCCATCCTTCTATTGGAGACAAGCCAGCAACTGTCCTGCTTCCAGCTCTTTAAGAAGCTGGGAAAGAACTCGCAGTCCACAGTGCTCTTACAGCGTCCTGGGAACGTCTCCTACAAAGGCAGCTGAACATCGTGTCTTTTCAGCCCTTAACTCACCAATCTGCAACATCTGCTTCTGCCGCATTTCCACCTTGCCAACCCGGCTCAGACGAAATGCCTACGTCTTCCCCTGAAGAGACTGTGCTGATTCCCAAATGATTGAGCATCCACATGCTTAGGTGGCGATAAACTGCATGCCATTTTCCAACCACCATTTTACACAGCTTACAGAGCGTCGGAAAGCAGCTATGTCAGAAAGGCCCCTTTGCTCTCAGCCATGCCCTCCATTGCTCTCGAGGTGGAAGGCACAAGGCACTGGTTCTGGATCCACCCCTCAATGGGAGACAAACCACATCTTGGCCTGCTTCCAGCTCTTTAGGAAGTGGAGGAAAAACTCCCTTTCCACAGTGCTCTTACAGCGTCCTGGGAACATCTCATACAAAGAGGCTGAACGCCGTTTCTTTTCAGCACTTCACTCGCCAGTCTGGGACATCTGCATCCTGCACGTTTCCACCTTGCCAACCCGGCTCAGACGAAATGCCTACATCTTCCCCTTGAGCAATGGGGATGAGGCCCATAGGATTGTGGTTCCACATGCTGAGGAGGAGAGAGACAATAGGCTTTTAACTAACCACGAAGTGCAACGGTTGGGAGAGTGTCAGAAGGCACCAATGGCAGAAAGACCCCTTAACTCTCAGCCGCGCCCTCCATTGCTGTAGAGGTGGAAGGCACAAAGCACTGCCTCCATCCTTCAATGGGAGACAAGCCATAAACTGTCTTGCCTCCAGCTCTTTAGGAAGCTGGGAAAGAACTCGCTTTCCACAGTGCTGTTACAGCATACGAGGAAACTCTCATACCGAGGCAGCTCAAACGCCATTTCTTCCCAGTGCTTAACTGGCCGCTTTAGGACTTCCGCTTCTGCCACAGTTCCACCTTGCCAACCCGCCTCAGACGAAATGCCTACATCTTCCCCTTAAGCAACGGGGGCGAAGCCCACATGATTGTGCTGCCACATGCTTAGCAGGAGCAGACAATAGGCTTTTTACAAACCGCCATTGTGCACTGGGTCAGAGAGTGTCAGAATGCACCTATGTCAGAAAGGGCCCTTTGCTCTCAGCCGTGCCCTCCATTGCTCTAGAGGTGGAAGGCACAAAGCACTGCCTCCATCCTTCAATTGGAGACAAGCCATAAACTGTCTTGCTTCCAGCTCTCTAGGAAGCTGACAAAAAACACGCTTTCCACAGTCCTGTTACAGCAGACCGGGGAACTTCTCATACCAAGGCAGCTCAAATGGCATTTCTTCCCAGCCCTTAACTCGCAGCTTTAGGACTCCTGCTTCTGCCGCAATTCCACCTTGCCAAAGCGGCTCAGACGAAATGCCTACATCTTCCCCTGAAGCAACTGGGCTGAGTCCCAAATGATTGAGCGTCCACGTGCTTAGGAGGCGATAGACTGCACGCCTTTTTCCAACCACCATTGTGCACTGCTGGAGAGAGTGTCGGAAAGCAGCTATGTCAGAAAGACCCCTTTGCTCTCAGCCGTGCCCTTCATTGCTCTAGACGTGGAATGCACAATGCACTGGCTCCCCCCCTCAAGCGGCGACAAGCCACAGACCATCTTCCTTCCATCTCTTTAGGAAGCTGAGCAAGAACTCGCTTTCAACAGTGCTCTTTCTGTGTCCTGGCAACATCTCATACAAAGGCAGCTGATATGCCATTTCTTTTCAGCGCTTAACTCGAAGATTTGGAACTTCTGCTCCTGCCACATTTCCACCTGGCCAACCCGGCTCAGACGAAATGTCTACATCTTCCCCTTCAGCAACGGGGACGAGGCCCAGATGACTGTGCTTATGCATGCTTAGCAGGAGCAGACAATAGGCTTTTTACAACCCGCCATTGTGCACAGGCTCAGAGAGTGTCAGAATGCACCTATGTCAGAAAGGGCCCTTGGATCTCAGCCGTGCCCTCCATTGCTCTAGAGGTGGAAGGCACAAAGCACTGCCTCCATCCTTCAATTGGAGACAAGCCAGCAACTGTCCTGCTTCCGGCTCTTTAGGAAGCTGGGAAAGCACTCGCATTGCACAGTGCTCTTACAGCGTCCTGGGAACGTCTCATACAAAGGCAGCTGAACACCGTGTCTTTTCAGCCCTTAACTCACCAATCTGCAACATCTGCTTCTGTAGCATTTCCACCTTGCCAACCCGGCTCAGACGAAATGCCTACATCTTCCCCTGAAGCGACTGTGCTGATTCCCAAATGATTGAGCATCCACATGCTTAGGAGGCGATAAACTGCATGCCTTTTTCCAACCACCATTTTACACTGCTTAGAGAGCGTCGGAAAGCAGCTATGTCAGAAAGGCCCCTTTGCTCTCAGCCATGCCCTCCATTGCTCTCGAGGTGGAAGGCACAAGGCACTGGTTCTGGATCCACCCCTCAATGGGAGACAAACCACATCTTGGCCTGCTTCCAGCTCTTTAGGAAGTGGAGAAAAAACTCCCTTTCCACAGTGCTCTTACAGCGTCCTGGGAACATCTCATACAAAGGAGGCTGAACGCCGTTTCTTTTCAGCACTTCACTCGCCAGTCTGGGACATCTGCATCCTGCACGTTTCCACCTTGCCAAACCGGCTCAGACGAAATGCCTACATCTTCCCCTTGAGCAATGGGGATGAGGCCCATAGGATTGTGGTTCCACATGCTGAGGAGGAGAGAGACAATAGGCTTTTAACTAACCACGAAGTGCAACGGTTGGGAGAGTGTCAGAAAGCACCGATGGCAGAAAGACCCCTTTACTCTCAGCCGCGCCCTCCATTGCTGTAGAGGTGGAAGGCACAAAGCACTGCCTCCATCCTTCAATGGGAGACAAGCCATAAACTGTCTTGCCTCCAGCTCTTTAGGAAGCTGGGAAAGAACTCGCTTTCCCCAGTGCTGTTACAGCATACGAGGAAACTCTCATACCGAGGCAGCTCAAACGCCATTTCTTCCCAGTGCTTAACTGGACCCTTTAGGACTTCCGCTTCTGCCACAGTTCCACCTTGCCAACCCGGCTCAGACGAAATGCCTACATCTTCCCCTTAAGCAACGGGGGCGAAGCCCACATGATTGTGCTGCAACATGCTTAGCAGGAGCAGACAATAGGCTTTTTACAAACCGCCATTGTGCACTGGGTCAGAGAGTGTCAGAATGCACCTATGTCAGAAAGGGCCCTTTGCTCTCAGCCGTGCCCTCCATTGCTCTAGAGGTGGAAGGCACAAAGCACTGCCTCCATCCTTCAATTGGAGACAAGCCATAAACTGGCTTGCCTCCAGCTCTTTAGGAAGCTGACAAACAACTCGCTTTCCACAGTCCTGTTACAGCAGACCGGGGAACTTCTCATACCAAGGCAGCTCAAATGGCATTTCTTCCCAGCCCTTAACTCGCAGCTGTAGGACTCCTGCTTCTGCCGCAATTCCACCTTGCCAACCCGGCTCAGACGAAATGCCTACATCTTCCCCTGAAGCAACTGGGCTGAGTCCCAAATGATTGAGCGTCCACGTGCTTAGAAGGCGATACACTGCACGCCTTTTTCCAACCACCATTGTGCACTGCTGGAGAGAGTGTCGGAAAGCAGCTATGTCAGAAAGACCCCTTTGCTCTCAGCCGTGCCCTTCATTGCTCTAGACGTGGAATGCACAATGCACTGGCTCCCCCCCTCAAGCGGCGACAAGCCACAGACCATCTTCCTTCCATCTCTTTAGGAAGCTGAGCAAGAACTCGCTTTCAACAGTGCCCTTTCTGTGTCCTGGCAACATCTCATACAAAGGCAGCTGATATGCCATTTCTTTTCAGCGCTTAACTCGCAGATTTGGAACTTCTGCTCCTGCCACATTTCCACCTGGCCAACCCGACTCAGACGAAATGTCTACATCTTCCCCTTCAGCAACGGGGACGAGGCCCAGATGACTGTGCTTCCGCATGCTTAGCAGGAGCAGACAATAGGCTTTTTACAACCCGCCATTGTGCACTGGCTCAGAGAGTGTCAGAATGCACCTATGTCAGAAAGGGCCCTTGGATCTCAGCCGTGCCCTCCATTGCTCTAGAGGTGGAAGGCACAAAGCACTGCCTCCATCCTTCAATTGGAGACAAGCCAGCAACTGTCCTGCTTCCAGCTCTTTAGGAAGCTGGGAAAGCACTCGCATTGCACAGTGCTCTTACAGCGTCCTGGGAACGTCTCATACAAAGGCAGCTGAACATCGTGTCTTTTCAGCCCTTAACTCACCAATCTGAAACATCTGCTTCTGCCGCATTTCCACCTTGCCAACCCGGCTCAGACGAAATGCCTACATCTTCCCCTGAAGCGACTGTGCAGATTCCCAAATGATTGAGCGTCCACATGCTTAGGTGGCGATAAACTGCATGCCATTTTCCAACCACCATTTTACACAGCTTAGAGAGCGTCGGAAAGCAGCTATGTCAGAAAGGCCCCTTTGCTCTCAGCCATGCCCTCCATTGCTCTCGAGGTGGAAGGCACAAGGCACTGGTTCTGGATCCACCCCTCAATGGGAGACAAACCACATCTTGGCCTGCTTCCAGCTCTTTAGGAAGTGGAGAAAAAACTCCCTTTCTACAATGCTCTTACAGCGTCCTGGGAACATCTCATTCAAAGGAGGCTGAACGCCGTTTCTTTTCAGCACTTCACTCGCCAGTCTAGGACATCTGCATCCTGCCCGTTTCCACCTTGCCAAACCGGCTCAGACGAAATGCCTACATCTTCCCCTTAAGCAACGGGGGCGAAGCCCACATGATTGTGGTTCCACATGCTGAGGAGGAGAGAGACAATAGGCTTTTAACTAACCACGAAGTGCAACGGTTGGGAGAGTGTCAGAAAGCACCGACGGCAGAAAGACCCCTTTACTCTCAGCCGCGCCCTCCATTGCTGTACAGTTGGAAGGCACAAAGCACTGCCTCCATGCTTCAATGGGAGACAAGCCATAAACTGTCTTGCCTCCAGCTCTTTAGGAAGCTGGGTAAGAACTCGCTTTCCACAGTGCTGTTACAGCATACGAGGAAACTCTCATACCGAGGCAGCTCAAACGCCATTTCTTCCCAGTGCTTAACTGGCCGCTTTAGGACTTCCGCTTCTGCCACAGTTCCACCTTGCCAACCCTTCTCAGACGAAATGCCTACATCTTCCCCTTAAGCAACGGGGGCGAAGCCCACATGATTGGGCTGCCACATGCTTAGCAGGAGCAGACAATAGGCTTTTTACAAACCGCCATTGTGCACTGGGTCAGAGAGTGTCAGAATGCACCTATGTCAGAAAGGGCCCTTTGCTCTCAGCCGTGCCCTCCATTGCTCTAGAGGTGGAAGGCACAAAGCACTGCCTCCATCCTTCAATTGGAGACAAGCCATAAACTGTCTTGCCTCCAGCTCTTTAGGAAGCTGACAAACAACTCGCTTTCCACAGTCCTGTTACAGCAGACCGGGGAACTTCTCATACCAAGGCAGCTCAAATGGCATTTCTTCCCAGCCCTTAACTCGCAGCTTTAGGACTCCTGCTTCTGCCGCAATTTCACCTGGCCAACCCGGCTCAGACGAAATGCCTACATCTTCCCCTGAAGCAACTGGGCTGAGTCCCAAATGATTGAGCGTCCACGTGCTTAGGAGGCGATAGACTGCACGCCTTTTTCCAACCACCATTGTGCACTGCTGGAGAGAGTGTCGGAAAGCAGCTATGTCAGAAAGACCCCTTTGCTCTCAGCCGTGCCCTTCATTGCTCTAGACGTGGAATGCACAATGCACTGGCTCCCCCCCTCAAGCGGCGACAAGCCACAGACCATCTTCCTTCCATCTCTTTAGGAAGCTGAGCAAGAACTCGCTTTCAACAGTGCTCTTTCTGTGTCCTGGCAACATCTCATACAAAGGCAGCTGATATGCCATTTCTTTTCAGCGCTTAACTCGCAGATTTGGAACTTCTGCTCCTGCCACATTTCCACCTGGCCAACCCGGCTCAGACGAAATGTCTACATCTTCCCCTTCAGCAACGGGGACGAGGCCCAGATGACTGTGCTTCCGCATGCTTAGCAGGAGCAGACAATAGGCTTTTTACAAACCGCCATTGTGCACTGGCTCAGAGAGTGTCAGAATGCACCTATGTCAGAAAGGGCCCTTGGATCTCAGCCGTGCCCTCCATTGCTCTAGAGGTGGAAGGCACAAAGCACTGCCGCCATCCTTCAATTGGAGACAAGCCAGCAACTGTCCTGCTTCCAGCTCTTTAGGAAGCTGGGAAAGCACTCGCATTGCACAGTGCTCTTACAGCGTCCTGGGAACGTCTCATACAAAGGCAGCTGAACATCGTGTCTTTTCAGCCCTTAACTCACCAATCTGCAACATCTGCTTCTGCCGCATTTCCACCTTGCCAACCCGGCTCAGACGAAATGCCTACGTCTTCCCCTGAAGAGACTGTGCTGATTCCCAAATGATTGAGCATCCACATGCTTAGGTGGCGATAAACTGCATGCCATTTTCCAACCACCATTTTACACAGCTTACAGAGCGTCGGAAAGCAGCTATGTCAGAAAGGCCCCTTTGCTCTCAGCCATGCCCTCCATTGCTCTCGAGGTGGAAGGCACAAGGCACTGGTTCTGGATCCACCCCTCAATGGGAGACAAACCACATCTTGGCCTGCTTCCAGCTCTTTAGGAAGTGGAGGAAAAACTCCCTTTCCACAGTGCTCTTACAGCGTCCTGGGAACATCTCATACAAAGAGGCTGAACGCCGTTTCTTTTCAGCACTTCACTCGCCAGTCTGGGACATCTGCATCCTGCACGTTTCCACCTTGCCAAACCGGCTCAGACGAAATGCCTACATCTTCCCCTTGAGCAATGGGGATGAGGCCCATAGGATTGTGGTTCCACATGCTGAGGAGGAGAGAGACAATAGGCTTTTAACTAACCACGAAGTGCAACGGTTGGGAGAGTGTCAGAAGGCACCAATGGCAGAAAGACCCCTTAACTCTCAGCCGCGCCCTCCATTGCTGTAGAGGTGGAAGGCACAAAGCACTGCCTCCATCCTTCAATGGGAGACAAGCCATAAACTGTCTTGCCTCCAGCTCTTTAGGAAGCTGGGAAAGAACTCGCTTTCCACAGTGCTGTTACAGCATACGAGGAAACTCTCATACCGAGGCAGCTCAAACGCCATTTCTTCGCAGTGCTTAACTGGCCGCTTTAGGACTTCCGCTTCTGCCACAGTTCCACCTTGCCAACCCGACTCAGACGAAATGCCTACATCTTCCCCTTAAGCAACGGGGGCGAAGCCCACATGATTGTGCTGCCACATGCTTAGCAGGAGCAGACAATAGGCTTTTTACAAACCGCCATTGTGCACTGGGTCAGAGAGTGTCAGAATGCACCTATGTCAGAAAGGGCCCTTTGCTCTCAGCCGTGCCCTCCATTGCTCTATAGGTGGAAGGCACAAAGCACTGCCTCCATCCTTCAATTGGAGACAAGCCATAAACTGTCTTGCCTCCAGCTCTCTAGGAAGCTGACAAAAAACACGCTTTCCACAGTCCTGTTACAGCAGACCGGGGAACTTCTCATACCAAGGCAGCTCAAATGGCATTTCTTCCCAGCCCTTAACTCGCAGCTTTAGGACTCCTGCTTCTACCGCAATTCCACCTTGCCAAAGCGGCTCAGACGAAATGCCTACATCTTCCCCTGAAGCAACTGGGCTGAGTCCCAAATGATTGAGCGTCCACGTGCTTAGGAGGCGATAGACTGCACGCCTTTTTCCAACCACCATTGTGCACTGCTGGAGAGAGTGTCGGAAAGCAGCTATGTCAGAAAGACCCCTTTGCTCTCAGCCGTGCCCTTCATTGCTCTAGACGTGGAATGCACAATGCACTGGCTCCCCCCCTCAAGCGGCGACAAGCCACAGACCATCTTCCTTCCATCTCTTTAGGAAGCTGAGCAAGAACTCGCTTTCAACAGTGCTCTTTCTGTGTCCTGGCAACATCTCATACAAAGGCAGCTGATATGCCATTTCTTTTCAGCGCTTAACTCGAAGATTTGGAACTTCTGCTCCTGCCACATTTCCACCTGGCCAACCCGGCTCAGACGAAATGTCTACATCTTCCCCTTCAGCAACGGGGACGAGGCCCAGTTGACTGTGCTTATGCATGCTTAGCAGGAGCAGACAATAGGCTTTTTACAACCCGCCATTGTGCACTGGCTCAGAGAGTGTCAGAATGCACCTATGTCAGAAAGGGCCCTTGGATCTCAGCCGTGCCCTCCATTGCTCTAGAGGTGGAAGGCACAAAGCACTGCCTCCATCCTTCAATTGGAGACAAGCCAGCAACTGTCCTGCTTCCGGCTATTTAGGAAGCTGGGAAAGCACTCGCATTGCACAGTGCTCTTACAGCGTCCTGGGAACGTCTCATACAAAGGCAGCTGAACACCATGTCTTTTCAGCCCTTAACTCACCAATCTGCAACATCTGCTTCTGCAGCATTTCCACCTTGCCAACCCGGCTCAGACGAAATGCCTACATCTTCCCCTGAAGCGACTGTGCTGATTCCCAAATGATTGAGCATCCACATGCTTAGGAGGCGATAAACTGCATGCCTTTTTCCAACCACCATTTTACACTGCTTAGAGAGCGTCGGAAAGCAGCTATGTCAGAAAGGCCCCTTTGCTCTCAGCCATGCCCTCCATTGCTCTTGAGGTGGAAGGCACAAGGCACTGGTTCTGGATCCACCCCTCAATGGGAGACAAACCACATCTTGGCCTGCTTCCAGCTCTTTAGGAAGTGGAGAAAAAACTCCCTTTCCACAGTGCTCTTACAGCGTCCTGGGAACATCTCATACAAAGGAGGCTGAACGCCGTTTCTTTTCAGCACTTCACTCGCCAGTCTGGGACATCTGCATCCTGCACGTTTCCACCTTGCCAAACCGGCTCAGACGAAATGCCTACATCTTCCCCTTGAGCAATGGGGATGAGGCCCATAGGATTGTGGTTCCACATGCTGAGGAGGAGAGAGACAATAGGCTTTTAACTAACCACGAAGTGCAACGGTTGGGAGAGTGTCAGAAAGCACCAATGGCAGAAAGACCCCTTTACTCTCAGCCGCGCCCTCCATTGCTGTAGAGGTGGAAGGCACAAAGCACTGCCTCCATCCTTCAATGGGAGACAAGCCATAAACTGTCTTGCCTCCAGCTCTTTAGGAAGCTGGGAAAGAACTCGCTTTCCACAGTGCTGTTACAGCATACGAGGAAACTCTCATACCGAGGCAGCTCAAACGCCATTTCTTCCCAGTGCTTAATTGGACCCTTTAGGACTTCCGCTTCTGCCACAGTTCCACCTTGCCAACCCGGCTCAGACGAAATGCCTACATCTTCCCCTTAAGCAACGGGGGCGAAGCCCACATGATTGTGCTGCAACATGCTTAGCAGGAGCAGACAATAGGCTTTTTACAAACCGCCATTGTGCACTGGGTCAGAGAGTGTCAGAATGCACCTATGTCAGAAAGGGCCCTTTGCTCTCAGCCGTGCCCTCCATTGCTCTAGAGGTGGAAGGCACAAAGCACTGCCTCCATCCTTCAATTGGAGACAAGCCATAAACTGGCTTGCCTCCAGCTCTTTAGGAAGCTGACAAACAACTCGCTTTCCACAGTCCTGTTACAGCAGACCGGGGAACTTCTCATACCAAGGCAGCTCAAATGGCATTTCTTCCCAGCCCTTAACTCGCAGCTGTAGGACTCCTGCTTCTGCCGCAATTCCACCTTGCCAACCCGGCTCAGACGAAATGCCTACATCTTCCCCTGAAGCAACTGGGCTGAGTCCCAAATGATTGAGCGTCCACGTGCTTAGAAGGCGATACACTGCACGCCTTTTTCCAACCACCATTGTGCACTGCTGGAGAGAGTGTCGGAAAGCAGCTATGTCAGAAAGACCCCTTTGCTCTCAGCCGTGCCCTTCATTGCTCTAGACGTGGAATGCACAATGCACTGGCTCCCCCCCTCAAGCGGCGACAAGCCACAGACCATCTTCCTTCCATCTCTTTAGGAAGCTGAGCAAGAACTCGCTTTCAACAGTGCCCTTTCTGTGTCCTGGCAACATCTCATACAAAGGCAGCTGATATGCCATTTCTTTTCAGCGCTTAACTCGCAGATTTGGAACTTCTGCTCCTGCCACATTTCCACCTGGGCAACCCGGCTCAGGCGAAATGTCTACATCTTCCCCTTCAGCAACGGGGACGAGGCCCAGATGACTGTGCTTCCGCATGCTTAGCAGGAGCAGACAATAGGCTTTTTACAAACCGCCATTGTGCACTGGCTCAGAGAGTGTCAGAATGCACCTATGTCAGAAAGGGCCCTTGGATCTCAGCCGTGCCCTCCATTGCTCTAGAGGTGGAAGGCACAAAGCACTGCCTCCATCCTTCAATTGGAGACAAGCCAGCAACTGTCCTGCTTCCAGCTCTTTAGGAAGCTGGGAAAGCACTCGCATTGCACAGTGCTCTTACAGCGTCCTGGGAACGTCTCATACAAAGGCAGCTGAACATCGTGTCTTTTCAGCCCTTAACTCACCAATCTGAAACATCTGCTTCTGCCGCATTTCCACCTTGCCAACCCGGCTCAGACGAAATGCCTACATCTTCCCCTGAAGCGACTGTGCAGATTCCCAAATGATTGAGCGTCCACATGCTTAGGTGGCGATAAACTGCATGCCATTTTCCAACCACCATTTTACACAGCTTAGAGAGCGTCGGAAAGCAGCTATGTCAGAAAGGCCCCTTTGCTCTCAGCCATGCCCTCCATTGCTCTCGAGGTGGAAGGCACAAGGCACTGGTTCTGGATCCACCCCTCAATGGGAGACAAACCACATCTTGGCCTGCTTCCAGCTCTTTAGGAAGTGGAGAAAAAACTCCCTTTCCACAATGCTCTTACAGCGTCCTGGGAACATCTCATTCAAAGGAGGCTGAACGCCGTTTCTTTTCAGCACTTCACTCGCCAGTCTAGGACATCTGCATCCTGCCCGTTTCCACCTTGCCAAACCGGCTCAGACGAAATGCCTACATCTTCCCCTTAAGCAACGGGGGCGAAGCCCACATGATTGTGGTTCCACATGCTGAGGAGGAGAGAGACAATAGGCTTTTAACTAAGCACGAAGTGCAACGGTTGGGAGAGTGTCAGAAAGCACCGATGGCAGAAAGACCCCTTTACTCTCAGCCGCGCCCTCCATTGCTGTAGAGGTGGAAGGCACAAAGCACTGCCTCCATCCTTCAATGGGAGACAAGCCATAAACTGTCTTGCCTCCAGCTCTTTAGGAAGCTGGGAAAGAACTCGCTTTCCACAGTGCTGTTACAGCATACGAGGAAACTCTCATACCGAGGCAGCTCAAACGCCATTTCTTCCCAGTACTTAACTGGCCACTTTAGGACTTCCTCTTCTGCCACAGTTCCACCTTGCCAACCCGGCTCAGACGAAATGCCTACATCTTCCCCTTAAGCAACGGGGGCGAAGCCCACATGATTGTGCTGCCACATGCTTAGCAGGAGCAGACAATAGGCTTTTTACAAACCGCCATTGTGCACTGGGTCAGAGAGTGTCAGAATGCACCTATGTCAGAAAGGGCCCTTTGCTCTCAGCCGTGCCCTCCATTGCTCTAGAGGTGGAAGGCACAAAGCACTGCCTCCATCCTTCAATTGGAGACAAGCCATAAACTGTCTTGCCTCCAGCTCTTTAGGAAGCTGACAAACAACTCGCTTTCCACAGTCCTGTTACAGCAGACCGGGGAACTTCTCATACCAAGGCAGCTCAAATGGCATTTCTTCCCAGCCCTTAACTCGCAGCTTTAGGACTCCTGCTTCTGCCGCAATTCCCCATGGCCAACCCGGCTCAGACGAAATGCCTACATCTTCCCCTGAAGCAACTGGGCTGAGTCCCAAATGATTGAGCGTCCACGTGCTTAGGAGGCGATAGACTGCACGCCTTTTTCCAACCACCATTGTGCACTGCTGGAGAGAGTGTCGGAAAGCAGCTATGTCAGAAAGACCCCTTTGCTCTCAGCCGTGCCCTTCATTGTTCTAGACGTGGAATCCACAATGCACTGGCTCCCCCCCTCAAGCGGCGACAAGCCACAGACCATCTTCCTTCCATCTCTTTAGGAAGCTGAGCAAGAACTCGCTTTCAACAGTGCTCTTTCTGTGTCCTGGCAACATCTCATACAAAGGCAGCTGATATGCCATTTCTTTTCAGCGCTTAACTCGCAGATTTGGAACTTCTGCTCCTGCCACATTTCCACCTGGCCAACCCGGCTCAGACGAAATGTCTACATCTTCCCCTTCAGCAACGGGGACGAGGCCCAGATGACTGTGCTTCCGCATGCTTAGCAGGAGCAGACAATAGGCTTTTTACAAACCGCCATTGTGCACTGGGTCAGAGAGTGTCAGAATACACCTATGTCAGAAAGGGCCCTTGGATCTCAGCCGTGCCCTCCATTGCTCTAGAGGTGGAAGGCACAAAGCACTGCCTCCATCCTTCAAATGGAGACAAGCCAGCAACTGTCCTGCTTCCAGCTCTTTAGGAAGCTGGGAAAGCACTCGCATTGCACAGTGCTCTTACAGCGTCCTGGGAACGTCTCATACAAAGGCAGCTGAACACCGTGTCTTTTCAGCCCTTAACTCACCAATCTGCAACATCTGCTTCTGCAGCATTTCCACCTTGCCAACCCGGCTCAGACGAAATGCCTACATCTTCCCCTGAAGCGACTGTGCTGATTCCCAAAGGATTGAGCATCCACATGCTTAGGAGGCGATAAACTGCATGCCTTTTTCCAACCACCATTTTACACTGCTTAGAGAGCGTCGGAAAGCAGCTATGTCAGAAAGTCCCCTTTGCTCTCAGCCATGCCCTCCATTGCTCTCGAGGTGGAAGGCACAAGGCACTGGTTCTGGATCCACCCCTCAATGGGAGACAAACCACATCTTGGCCTGCTTCCAGCTCTTTGGGAAGTGGAGAAAAATCTCCCTTTCCAAAGTGCTCTTACAGCGTCCTGGGAACATCTCATACAAAGGAGGCTGAACGCCGTTTCTTTTCAGCACTTCACTCGCCAGTCTGGGACATCTGCATCCTGCACGTTTCCACCTTGCCAAACCGGCTCAGACGAAATGCCTACATCTTCCCCTTGATCAATGGGGATGAGGCCCATAGGATTGTGGTTCCACATGCTGAGGAGGAGAGAGACAATAGGCTTTTAACTAACCACGAAGTGCAACGGTTGGGAGAGTGTCAGAAAGCACCAATGGCAGAAAGACCCCTTTACTCTCAGCCGTGCCCTCCATTGCTGTAGAGGTGGAAGGCACAAAGCACTGCCTCCATCCTTCAATGGGAGACAAGCCATAAACTGTCTTGCCTCCAGCTCTTTAGGAAGCTGGGAAAGAACTCGCTTTCCACAGTGCTGTTACAGCATACGAGGAAACTCTCATACCGAGGCAGCTCAAACGCCATTTCTTCCCAGTGCTTAACTGGACCCTTTAGGACTTCCGCTTCTGCCACAGTTCCACCTTGCCAACCCTTCTCAGACGAAATGCCTACATCTTCCCCTTAAGCAACGGGGGCGAAGCCCACATGATTGGGCTGCCGCATGCTTAGCAGGAGCAGACAATAGGCTTTTTACAAACCGCCATTGTGCACTGGGTCAGAGAGTGTCAGAATGCACCTATGTCAGAAAGGGCCCTTTGCTCTCAGCCGTGCCCTCCATTGCTCTAGAGGTGGAAGGCACAAAGCACTGCCTCCATCCTTCAATTGGAGACAAGCCATAAACTGTCTTGCCTCCAGCTCTTTAGGAAGCTGACAAACAACTCGCTTTCCACAGTCCTGTTACAGCAGACCGGGGAACTTCTCATACCAAGGCAGCTCAAATGGCATTTCTTCCCAGCCCTTAACTCGCAGCTTTAGGACTCCTGCTTCTGCCGCAATTCCCCATGGCCAACCCGGCTCAGACGAAATGCCTACATCTTCCCCTGAAGCAACTGGGCTGAGTCCCAAATGATTGAGCGTCCACGTGCTTAGGAGGCGATAGACTGCACGCCTTTTTCCAACCACCATTGTGCACTGCTGGAGAGAGTGTCGGAAAGCAGCTATGTCAGAAAGACCCCTTTGCTCTCAGCCGTGCCCTTCATTGCTCTAGACGTGGAATGCACAATGCACTGGCTCCCCCCCTCAAGCGGCGACAAGCCACAGACCATCTTCCTTCCATCTCTTTAGGAAGCTGAGCAAGAACTCGCTTTCAACAGTGCTCTTTCTGTGTCCTGGCAACATCTCATACAAAGGCAGCTGATATGCCATTTCTTTTCAGCGCTTAACTAGCAGATTTGGAACTTCTGCTCCTGCCACATTTCCACCTGGCCAACCCGGCTCAGACGAAATGTCTACATCTTCCCCTTCAGCAACGGGGACGAGGCCCAGATGACTGTGCTTCCGCATGCTTAGCAGGAGCAGACAATAGGCTTTTTACAAACCGCCATTGTGCACTGGCTCAGAGAGTGTCAGAATACACCTATGTCAGAAAGGGCCCTTGGATCTCAGCCGTGCCCTCCATTGCTCTAGAGGTGGAAGGCACAAAGCACTGCCTCCATCCTTCAAATGGAGACAAGCCAGCAACTGTCCTGCTTCCAGCTCTTTAGGAAGCTGGGAAAGCACTCGCATTGCACAGTGCTCTTACAGCGTCCTGGGAACGTCTCATACAAAGGCAGCTGAACACCGTGTCTTTTCAGCCCTTAACTCACCAATCTGCAACATCTGCTTCTGCAGCATTTCCACCTTGCCAACCCGGCTCAGACGAAATGCCTACATCTTCCCCTGAAGCGACTGTGCTGATTCCCAAAGGATTGAGCATCCACATGCTTAGGAGGCGATAAACTGCATGCCTTTTTCCAACCACCATTTTACACTGCTTAGAGAGCGTCGGAAAGCAGCTATGTCAGAAAGTCCCCTTTGCTCTCAGCCATGCCCTCCATTGCTCTCGAGGTGGAAGGCACAAGGCACTGGTTCTGGATCCACCCCTCAATGGGAGACAAACCACATCTTGGCCTGCTTCCAGCTCTTTGGGAAGTGGAGAAAAATCTCCCTTTCCAAAGTGCTCTTACAGCGTCCTGGGAACATCTCATACAAAGGAGGCTGAACGCCGTTTCTTTTCAGCACTTCACTCGCCAGTCTGGGACATCTGCATCCTGCACGTTTCCACCTTGCCAAACCGGCTCAGACGAAATGCCTACATCTTCCCCTTGATCAATGGGGATGAGGCCCATAGGATTGTGGTTCCACATGCTGAGGAGGAGAGAGACAATAGGCTTTTAACTAACCACGAAGTGCAACGGTTGGGAGAGTGTCAGAAAGCACCAATGGCAGAAAGACCCCTTTACTCTCAGCCGTGCCCTCCATTGCTGTAGAGGTGGAAGGCACAAAGCACTGCCTCCATCCTTCAATGGGAGACAAGCCATAAACTGTCTTGCCTCCAGCTCTTTAGGAAGCTGGGAAAGAACTCGCTTTCCACAGTGCTGTTACAGCATACGAGGAAACTCTCATACCGAGGCAGCTCAAACGCCATTTCTTCCCAGTGCTTAACTGGCCGCTTTAGGACTTCCGCTTCTGCCACAGTTCCACCTTGCCAACCCTTCTCAGACGAAATGCCTACATCTTCCCCTTAAGCAACGGGGGCGAAGCCCACATGATTGGGCTGCCGCATGCTTAGCAGGAGCAGACAATAGGCTTTTTACAAACCGCCATTGTGCACTGGGTCAGAGAGTGTCAGAATGCACCTATGTCAGAAAGGGCCCTTTGCTCTCAGCCGTGCCCTCCATTGCTCTAGAGGTGGAAGGCACAAAGCACTGCCTCCATCCTTCAATTGGAGACAAGCCATAAACTGTCTTGCCTCCAGCTCTTTAGGAAGCTGACAAACAACTCGCTTTCCACAGTCCTGTTACAGCAGACCGGGGAACTTCTCATACAAAGGCAGCTCAAATGGCATTTCTTCCCAGCCCTTAACTCGCAGCTTTAGGACTCCTGCTTCTGCCGCAATTCCCCATGGCCAACCCAGCTCAGACGAAATGCCTACATCTTCCCCTGAAGCAACTGGGCTGAGTCCCAAATGATTGAGCGTCCACGTGCTTAGGAGGCGATAGACTGCACGCCTTTTTCCAACCACCATTGTGCACTGCTGGAGAGAGTGTCGGAAAGCAGCTATGTCAGAAAGACCCCTTTGCTCTCAGCCGTGCCCTTCATTGCTCTAGACGTGGAATGCAAAATGCACTGGCTCCCCCCCTCAAGCGGCGACAAGCCACAGACCATCTTCCTTCCATCTCTTTAGGAAGCTGAGCAAGAACTCGCTTTCAACAGTGCTCTTTCTGTGTCCTGGCAACATCTCATACAAAGGCAGCTGATATGCCATTTCTTTTCAGCGCTTAACTCGCAGATTTGGAACTTCTGCTCCTGCCACATTTCCACCTGGCCAACCCGGCTCAGACGAAATGTCTACATCTTCCCCTTCAGCAACGGGGACGAGGCCCAGATGACGGTGCTTCCGCATGCTTAGCAGGAGCAGACAATAGGCTTTTTACAAACCGCCATTGTGCACTGGGTCAGAGAGTGTCAGAATACACCTATGTCAGAAAGGGCCCTTGGATCTCAGCCGTGCCCTCCATTGCTCTAGAGGTGGAAGGCACAAAGCACTGCCTCCATCCTTCAAATGGAGACAAGCCAGCAACTGTCCTGCTTCCAGCTCTTTAGGAAGCTGGAAAGCACTCGCATTGCACAGTGCTCTTACAGCGTCCTGGGAACGTCTCATACAAAGGCAGCTGAACACCGTGTCTTTTCAGCCCTTAACTCACCAATCTGCAACATCTGCTTCTGCCGCATTTCCACCTTGCCAACCCGGCTCAGACGAAATGCTTACATCTTCCCCTGAAGCAACTGGGCTGAGTCCCAAATGATTGAGCGTCCACGTGCTTAGGAGGCGATAGACTGCACGCCTTTTTCCAACCACCATTGTGCACTGCTGGAGAGAGTGTCGGAAAGCAGCTATGTCAGAAAGACCCCTTTGCACTCAGCCGTGCCCTTCATTGCTCTAGACGTGGAATGCACAATGCACTGGCTCCCCCCCTCAAGCGGCGACAAGCCACAAACCATCTTCCTTCCATCCCTATAGGAAGCTGAGCAAGAACTCGCTTTCAACAGTGCTCTTTCTGTGTCCTGGCAACATCTCATACAAAGGCAGCTGATATGCCATTTCTTTTCAGCGCTTAACTCGCAGATTTGGAACTTCTGCTCCTGCCACATTTCCACCTGGCAAACCCGGCTCAGACGAAATGCCTACATCTTCCCCTTAAGCAACGGGGGCGAAGCTCACATGATTGGGCTGCCGCATGCTTAGCAGGAGCAGACAATAGGCTTTTTACAAACCGCCATTGTGCACTGGGTCAGAGAGTGTCAGAATGCACCTATGTCAGAAAGGGCCCTTTGCTCTCAGCCGTGCCCTCCATTGCTCTAGAGGTGGAAGGCACAAAGCACTGCCTCCATCCTTCAATTGGAGACAAGCCATAAACTGTCTTGCCTCCAGCTCTTTAGGAAGCTGACAAACAACTCGCTTTCCACAGTCCTGTTACAGCAGACCGGGGAACTTCTCATACCAAGGCAGCTCAAATGGCATTTCTTCCCAGCCCTTAACTCACAGCTTTAGGACTCCTGCTTCTGCCGCAATTCCACCTTGCCAACCCGGCTCAGACGAAATGCCTACATCTTCCCCTGAAGCAACTGGGCTGAGTCCCAAATGATTGAGCGTCCACGTGCTTAGGAGGCGATAGACTGCACGCCTTTTTCCAACCACCATTGTGCACTGCTGGAGAGAGTGTCGGAAAGCAGCTATGTCAGAAAGACCCCTTTGCTCTCAGCCGTGCCCTTCATTGCTCTAGACGTGGAATGCACAATGCACTGGCTCACCCCTCAAGCGGAGACAAGCCACAGACCATCTTCCTTCCATCTCTTTAGGAAGCTGAGCAAGAACTCGCTTTCAACAGTGCTCTTTCTGTGTCCTGGCAACATCTCATACAAAGGCAGCTGATATGCCATTTCTTTTCAGCGCTTAACTCGCAGATTTGGAACTTCTGCTCCTGCCACATTTCCACCTGGCCTGCCCGGCTCAGACGAAATGTCTACATCTTCCCCTTCAGCAACGGGGACGAGGCCCAGATGACTGTGCTTCCGCATGCTGAGCAGGAGCAGACATTAGGCTTTTTACTCACCGCCATTGTGCACTGGGTCAGAGAGTGTCAGAATGCACCTATGTCAGAAAGGGCCCTTGAATCTCAGCCGTGCCCTCCATTGCTCTAGAGGTGGAAGGCACAAAGCACTGCCTCCATCCTTCAATTGGAGACAAGCCAGCAACTGTCCTGATTCCAGCTCTTTAGGAAGCTGGGAAAGCACTCGCATTCCACAGTGCTCTTACAGCGTCCTGGGAACGTCTCATACAAAGGCAGCTGAACACCGTGTCTTTTCAGCCCTTAACTCACCAATCTGCAACATCTGCTTCTGCCGCATTTCCACCTTGCCAACCCGGCTCAGACGAAATGCCTACATCTTCCCCTGAAGCGACTGTGCTGATTCCCAAATGATTGAGCATCCACATGCTTAGGAGGCGGTAAACTGCATGCCTTTTTCCAACCACCATTTTACACTTCTAGAGAGCGTCGGATAGCAGCTATGTCAGAAAGGCCCCTTTGCTCTCAGCCATGCCGTCCATTGCTCTCGAGGTGGAAGGCACAAGGCACTGGTTCTGGATCCACCCCTCAATGGGAGACAAACCACATCTTGGCCTGCTTCCAGCTCTTTAGGAAGTGGAGAAAAAACTCCCTTTCCACAGTGCTCTTACAGCGTCCTGGGAACATCTCATACAAAGGAGGCTGAACGCCGTTTCTTTTCAGCACTTCACTCGCCAGTCTGGGACATCTGCATCCTGCACGTTTCCACCTTGCCAACCCGGCTCAGACGAAATGCCTACATCCTCCCCTTGAGCAATTGGGATGAGGCCCATAGGATTGGGGTTCCACATGCTGAGGAGGAGAGAGACAATAGGCTTTTAACTAACCACGAAGTGCAACGGTTGGGAGAGTGTCAGAAAGCACCAATGGCAGAAAGACCCCTTTACTCTCAGCTGTGCCCTCCATTGCTGTAGAGGTGGAAGGCACAAAGCACTGCCTCCATCCTTCAATGGGAGACAAGCCATAAACTGTCTTGCCTCCAGCTCTTTAGGAAGCTGGGAAAGAACTCGCTTTCCACAGTGCTGTTACAGCATACGAGGAAACTCTCATACCGAGGCAGCTCAAACGCCATTTCTTCCCAGTGCTTAACTGGCCGCTTTAGGACTTCCGCTTCTGCCACAGTTCCACCTTGCCAACCCTTCTCAGACGAAATGCCTACATCTTCCCCTTAAGCAACGGGGGTGAAGCCCACATGATGGGGCTGCCGCATGCTTAGCAGGAGCAGACAATAGGCTTTTTACAAACCGCCATTGTGCACTGGGTCAGAGAGTGTCAGAATGCACCTATGTCAGAAAGGGCCCTTTGCTCTCAGCCGTGCCCTCCATTGCTCTAGAGGTGGAAGGCACAAAGCACTGCCTCCATCCTTCAATTGGAGACAAGCCATAAACTGGCTTGCCTCCAGCTCTTTAGGAAGCTGACAAACAACTCGCTTTCCACAGTCCTGTTACAGCAGACCGGGGAACTTCTCATACCAAGGCAGCTCAAATGGCATTTCTTCCCAGCCCTTAACTCGCAGCTTTAGGACTCCTGCTTCTGCCGCAATTCCCCATGGCCAACCCGGCTCAGACGAAATGCCTACATCTTCCCCTGAAGCAACTGGGCTGAGTCCCAAATGATTGAGCGTCCACATGCTTAGGAGGTGATAGACTGCATGCCTTTTTCCAACCAGCATTGCGCACTGCTGGAGAGCGTGTAGGAAAGCAGCTATGTCAGAAAGACCCCTTTGCTCTCAGCCGTGCCCTCCATTGCTCTAGACGTGGAATGCACAATGCACTGGCACCCCCCCTCAAGGGGCGACAAGCCACAGACCATCTTCCTTCCATCTCTTTAGGAAGCTGAGCAAGAACTCTCTTTCAACAGTGCTCTTTCTGTGTCCTGGCAACATCTCATACAAAGGCAACTGATATGCCATTTCTTTTCAGCGCTTAACTCGCAGATTTGGAACTTCTGCTCCTGCCACATTTCCACCTTGCCAGCCCGGCTCAGACGAAATGTCTACATCTTCCCCTTCAGCAACGGGGACGAGGCCAGATGACTGTGCTTCCGCATGCTTAGCAGGAGCAGACAATAGGCTTTTTACAAACCGCCATTGTGCACTGGCTCAGAGAGTGTCAGAATGCACCTATGTCAGAAAGGTCCCTTTGCTCTCAGCCGTGCCCTCCATTGCTCTAGAGGTGGAAGGCACAAGGCACTGCCTCCATCCTTCTATTGGAGACAAGCCAGCAACTGTCCTGCTTCCAGCTCTTTAAGAAGCTGGGAAAGCACTCGCAGTCCACAGTGCTCTAACAGTGTCCTGGGAACGTCTCCTACAAAGGCAGCTGAACACCGTGTCTTTTCAGCCCTTAACTCACCAATCTGCAACATCTGCTTCTGCCGCATTTCCACCTTGCCAACCCGGCTCAGACGAAATGCCTACATCTTCCCCTGAAGCGATTGTGCTGATTCCCAAATGATTGAGCATCCACATGCTTAGGAGGCGATAAACTGCATGCCTTTTTCCAACCACCATTTTACACTGCTAGAGAGTGTCGGAAAGCAGCTATGTCAGAAAGGCCCCTTTGCTCTCAGCCATGCCGTCCATTGCTCTCGAGGTGGAAGGCACAAGGCACTGGTTCTGGATCCACCCCTCAATGGGAGACAAACCACATCTTGGCCTGCTTCCAGCTCTTTAGGAAGTGGAGAAAAAACTCCCTTTCCACAGTGCTCTTACAGCGTCCTGGGAACATCTCATACAAAGGAGGCTGAACGCCGTTTCTTTTCAGCACTTCACTCGCCAGTCTGGGACATCTGCATCCTGCACGTTTCCACCTTGCCAAACCGGCTCAGACGAAATGCCTACATCCTCCCCTTGAGCAATTGGGATGAGGCCCATAGGATTGGGGTTCCACATGCTGAGGAGGAGAGAGACAATAGGCTTTTAACTAACCACGAAGTGCAACGGTTGGGAGAGTGTCAGAAAGCACCGATGGCAGAAAGACCCCTTTACTCTCAGCCGCGCCCTCCATTGCTGTAGAGGTGGAAGGCACAAAGCACTGCCTCCATCCTTCAATGGGAGACAAGCCATAAACTGTCTTGCCTCCAGCTCTTTAGGAAGCTGGGAAAGAACTCGCTTTCCACAGTGCTGTTACAGCATACGAGGAAACTCTCATACCGAGGCAGCTCAAACGCCATTTCTTCCCAGTGCTTAACTGGCCGCTTTAGGACTTCCGCTTCTGCCACAGTTCCACCTTGCCAACCCTTCTCAGACGAAATGCCTACATCTTCCCCTTAAGCAACGGGGGCGAAGCCCACATGATTGGGCTGCCACATGCTTAGCAGGAGCAGACAATAGGCTTTTTACAAACCGCCATTGTGCACTGGGTCAGAGAGTGTCAGAATGCACCTATGTCAGAAAGGGCCCTTTGCTCTCAGCCGTGCCCTCCATTGCTCTAGAGGTGGAAGGCACAAAGCACTGCCTCCATCCTTCAATTGGAGACAAGCCATAAACTGGCTTGCCTCCAGCTCTTTAGGAAGCTGACAAACAACTCGCTTTCCACAGTCCTGTTACAGCAGACCGGGGAACTTCTCATACCAAGGCAGCTCAAATGGCATTTCTTCCCAGCCCTTAACTCGCAGCTGTAGGACTCCTGCTTCTGCCGCAATTCCACCTTGCCAACCCGGCTCAGACGAAATGCCTACATCTTCCCCTGAAGCAACTGGGCTGAGTCCCAAATGATTGAGCGTCCACGTGCTTAGGAGGCGATAGACTGCACGCCTTTTTCCAACCACCATTGTGCACTGCTGGAGACAGTGTCGGAAAGCAGCTATGTCAGAAAGACCCCTTTGCTCTCAGCCGTGCCCTTCATTGCTCTAGACGTGGAATGCACAATGCACTGGCTCCCCCCCTCAAGCGACGACAAGCCACAGACCACCTTCCTTCCATCTCTTTAGGAAGCTGAGCAAGAACTCGCTTTCAACAGTGCTCTTTCTGTGTCCTGGCAACATCTCATACAAAGGCAGCTGATATGCCATTTCTTTTCAGCGCTTAACTCGCAGATTTGGAACTTCTGCTCCTGCCACATTTCCACCTGGCCAACCCGGCTCAGACGAAATGTCTACATCTTCCCCTTCAGCAACGGGGACGAGGCCCAGATGACTGTGCTTCCGCATGCTTAGCAGGAGCAGACAATAGGCTTTTTACAAACCGCCATTGTGCACTGGCTCAGAGAGTGTCAGAATGCACCTATGTCAGAAAGGGCCCTTGGATCTCAGCCGTGCCCTCCATTGCTCTAGAGGTGGAAGGCACAAAGCACTGCCTCCATCCTTCAAATGGAGACAAGCCAGCAACTGTCCTGCTTCCAGCTCTTTAGGAAGCTGGGAAAGCACTCGCATTCCACAGTGCTCTTACAGCGTCCTGGGAACGTCTCATACAAAGGCAGCTGAACACCGTGTCTTTTCAGCCCTTAACTCACCAATCTGCAACATCTGCTTCTGCCGCATTTCCACCTTGCCAACCCGGCTCAGACGAAATGCCTACATCTTCCCCTGAAGCAACTGGGCTGAGTCCCAAATGATTGAGCGTCCACGTGCTTAGGAGGCGATAGACTGCACGCCTTTTTCCAACCACCATTGTGCACTGCTGGATAGAGTGTCGGAAAGCAGCTATGTCAGAAAGACCCCTTTGCTCTCAGCCGTGCCTTTCATTGCTCTAGACGTGGAATGCACAATGCACTGGCTCCCCCCCTCAAGCGGCGACAAGCCACAGACCATCTTCCTTCCATCTCTTTAGGAAGCTGAGCAAGAACTCGCTTTCAACAGTGCTCTTTCTGTGTCCTGGCAACATCTCATACAAAGGCAGCTGATATGCCATTTCTTTTCAGCGCTTAACTCGCAGATTTGGAACTTCTGCTCCTGCCACATTTCCACCTGGCCAACCCGGCTCAGACGAAATGTCTACATCTTCCCCTTCAGCAACGGGGACGAGGCCCAGATGACTGTGCTTCCGCATGCTTAGCAGGAGCAGACAATAGGCTTTTTACAAACCGCCATTGTGCACTGGCTCAGAGAGTGTCAGAATGCACCTATGTCAGAAAGGGCCCTTGGATCTCAGCCGTGCCCTCCATTGCTCTAGAGGTGGAAGGCACAAAGCACTGCCTCCATCCTTCAAATGGAGACAAGCCAGCAACTGTCCTGCTTCCAGCTCTTTAGGAAGCTGGGAAAGCACTCGCATTCCACAGTGCTCTTACAGCGTCCTGGGAACGTCTCATACAAAGGCAGCTGAACACCGTGTCTTTTCAGCCCTTAACTCACCAATCTGCAACATCTGCTTCTGCAGCATTTCCACCTTGCCAACCCGGCTCAGACGAAATGCCTACATCTTCCCCTGAAGCGACTGTGCTGATTCCCAAATGATTGAGCATCCACATGCTTAGGAGGCGATAAACTGCATGCCTTTTCCCAACCACCATTTTACACTGCTTAGAGAGGGTCGGAAAGCAGCTATGTCAGAAAGGCCCCTTTGCTCTCAGCCATGTCCTCCATTGCTCTCGAGGTGGAAGGCACAAGGCACTGGTTCTGGATCCACCCCTCAATGGGAGACAAACCACATCTTGGCCTGCTTCCAGCTCTTTAGGAAGTGGAGAAAAAACTCCCTTTCCACAGTGCTCTTACAGCGTCCTGGGAACATCTCATACAAAGGAGGCTGTACCCCGTTTCTTTTCAGCACTTCACTCGCCAGTCTGGGACATCTGCATCCTGCACGTTTCCACCTTGACAACCCGGCTCAGACGAAATGCCTACATCCTCCCCTTGAGCAATTGGGATGAGGCCCATAGGATTGGGGTTCCACATGCTGAGGAGGAGAGAGACAATAGGCTTTTAACTAACCACGAAGTGCAACGGTTGGGAGAGTGTCAGAAAGCACCAATGGCAGAAAGACCCCTTTACTCTCAGCCGCGCCCTCCATTGCTGTAGAGGTGGAAGGCACAAAGCACTGCCTCCATCCTTCAATGGGAGACAAGCCATAAACTGTCTTGCCTCCAGCTCTTTAGGAAGCTGGGAAAGAACTCGCTTTCCACAGTGCTGTTACAGCATACGAGGAAACTCTCATACCGAGGCAGCTCAAACGCCATTTCTTCCCAGTGCTTAACTGGCCGCTTTAGGACTTCCGCTTCTGTCACAGTTCCACCTTGCCAACCCGCCTCAGACGAAATGCCTACATCTTCCCCTTAAGCAATGGGGGCGAAGCCCACATGATTGTGCTGCCACATGCTTAGCAGGAGCAGACAATAGGCTTTTTACAAACCGCCATTGTGCACTGGGTCAGAGAGTGTCAGAATGCACCTATGTCAGAAAGGGCCCTTTGCTCTCAGCCGTGCCCTCCATTGCTCTAGAGGTGGAAGGCACAAAGCACTGCCTCCATCCTTCAATTGGAGACAAGCCATAAACTGGCTTGCCTCCAGCTCTTTAGCAAGCTGACAAACAACTCGCTTTCCACAGTCCTGTTACAGCAGACCGGGGAACTTCTCATACAAAGGCAGCTCAAATGGCATTTCTTCCCAGCCCTTAACTCGCAGCTTTAGGACTCCTGCTTCTGCCGCAATTCCACCTTGCCAACCCGGCTCAGACGAAATGCCTACATCTTCCCCTGAAGCAACTGGGCTGAGTCCCAAATGATTGAGCGTCCACGTGCTTAGGAGGCGATACACTGCACGCCTTTTTCCAACCACCATTGTGCACTGCTGGCGAGAGTGTCGGAAAGCAGCTATGTCAGAAAGACCCCTTTGCTCTCAGCCGTGCCCTTCATTGCTCTAGACGTGGAATGCACAATGCACTGGCTCCCCCCCTCAAGGGGCGACAAGCCACAGACCATCTTCCTTCCATCTCTTTAGGAAGCAGAGCAAGAACTCGCTTTCAACAGTGCTCTTTCTGTGTCCTGGCAACATCTCATACAAAGGCAGCTGATATGCCATTTCTTTTCAGCGCTTAACTCGCAGATTTGGAACTTCAACTCCTGCCACATTTCCACCTTGCCAGCCCGGCTCAGACGAAATGTCTACATCTTCCCCTTCAGCAACGGGGACGAGGACCACATGACTGTGCTTTCGCATGCTTAGCAGGAGCAGACAATAGGCTTTTTACAAACCGCCATTGTGCACTGGCTCAGAGATTGTCAGAATGCACCTATGTCAGAAAGGTCCCTTTGCTCTCAGCCGTGCCCTCCATTGCTCTAGAGGTGGAAGGCACAAGGCACTGCCTCCATCCTTCTATTGGAGACAAGCCAGCAACTGTCCTGCTTCCAGCTCTTTAGGAAGCTGGGAAAGCACTCGCAGTCCACAGTGCTCTTACAGTGTCCTGGGAACGTCTCCTACAAAGGCAGCTGAACACCGTGTCTTTTCAGCCCTTAACTCACCAATCTGCAACATCTGCTTCTGCCGCATTTCCACCTTGCCAACCCGGCTCAGACGAAATGCCTACATCTTCCCCTGAAGCGATTGTGCTGATTCCCAAATGAGTGAGCATCCACATGCTTAGGAGGCGATAAACTGCATGCCTTTTTCCAACCACCATTTTACACTGCTAGAGAGCATCGGAAAGCAGCTATGTCAGAAAGGCCCCTTTGCTCTCAGCCATGCCGTCCATTGCTCTCGAGCTGGAAGGCACAAGGCACTGGTTCTGGATCCACCCCTCAATGGGAGACAAACCACATCTTGGCCTGCTTCCAGCTCTTTAGGAAGTGGAGAAAAAACTCCCTTTCCACAGTGCTCTTACAGCGTCCTGGGAACATCTCATACAAAGGAGGCTGAACGCCGTTTCTTTTCAGCACTTCACTCGCCAGTCTGGGACATCTGCATCCTGCACGTTTCCACCTTGCCAACCCGGCTCAGAAGAAATGCCTACATCCTCCCCTTGAGCAATTGGGATGAGGCCCATAGGATTGGGGTTCCACATGCTGAGGAGGAGAGAGACAATAGGCTTTTAACTAACCACGAAGTGCAACGGTTGGGAGAGTGTCAGAAAGCACCAATGGCAGAAAGACCCCTTTACTCTCAGCCGCGCCCTCCATTGCTGTAGAGGTGGAAGGCACAAAGCACTGCCTCCATCCTTCAATGGGAGACAAGCCATAAACTGTCTTGCCTCCAGCTCTTTAGGAAGCTGGGAAAGAACTCGCTTTCCACAGTGCTGTTACAGCATACGAGGAAACTCTCATACCGAGGCAGCTCAAACGCCATTTCTTCCCAGTGCTTAACTGGCCGCTTTAGGACTTCCGCTTCTGCCACAGTTCCACCTTGCCAACCCTTCTCAGACGAAATGCCTACATCTTCCCCTTAAGCAACGGGGGCGAAGCCCACATGATTGGGCTGCCACATGCTTAGCAGGAGCAGACAATAGGCTTTTTACAAACCGCCATTGTGCACTGGGTCAGAGAGTGTCAGAATGCACCTATGTCAGAAAGGGCCCTTTGCTCTCAGCCGTGCCCTCCATTGCTCTAGAGGTGGAAGGCACAAAGCACTGCCTCCATCCTTCAATTGGAGACAAGCCATAAACTGGCTTGCCTCCAGCTCTTTAGCAAGCTGACAAACAACTCGCTTTCCACAGTCCTGTTACAGCAGACCGGGGAACTTCTCATACCAAGGCAGCTCAAATGGCATTTCTTCCCAGCCCTTAACTCGCAGCTGTAGGACTCCTGCTTCTGCCGCAATTCCACCTTGCCAACCCGGCTCAGACGAAATGCCTACATCTTCCCCTGAAGCAACTGGGCTGAGTCCCAAATGATTGAGCGTCCACGTGCTTAGGAGGCGATAGACTGCACGCCTTTTTCCAACCACCATTGTGCACTGCTGGAGACAGTGTCGGAAAGCAGCTATGTCAGAAAGACCACTTTGCTCTCAGCCGTGCCCTTCATTGCTCTAGACGTGGAATGCACAATGCACTGGCTCCCCCCCTCAAGCGGCGACAAGCCACAGACCACCTTCCTTCCATCTCTTTAGGAAGCTGAGCAAGAACTCGCTTTCAACAGTGCTCTTTCTGTGTCCTGGCAACATCTCATACAAAGGCAGCTGATATGCCATTTCTTTTCAGCGCTTAACTCGCAGATTTGGAACTTCTGCTCCTGCCACATTTCCACCTGGCCAACCCGGCTCAGACGAAATGTCTACATCTTCCCCTTCAGCAACGGGGACGAGGCCCAGATGACTGTGCTTCCGCATGCTTAGCAGGAGCAGACAATAGGCTTTTTACAAACCGCCATTGTGCACTGGCTCAGAGAGTGTCAGAATGCACCAATGTCAGAAAGGGCCCTAGGATCTCAGCCGTGCCCTCCATTGCTCTAGAGGTGGAAGGCACAAAGCACTGCCTCCATCCTTCAAATGGAGACAAGCCAGCAACTGTCCTGCTTCCAGCTCTTTAGGAAGCTGGGAAAGCACTCGCATTCCACAGTGCTCTTACAGCGTCCTGGGAACGTCTCATACAAAGGCAGCTGAACACCGTGTCTTTTCAGCCCTTAACTCACCAATCTGCAACATCTGCTTCTGCCGCATTTCCACCTTGCCAACCCGGCTCAGACGAAATGCCTACATCTTCCCCTGAAGCGACTGTGCTGATTCCCAAATGATTGAGCATCCACATGCTTAGGAGGCGATAAACTGCATGCCTTTTTCCAACCACCATTTTACACTGCTTAGAGAGCGTCGGAAAGCAGCTATGTCAGAAAGGCCCCTTTGCTCTCAGCCATGTCCTCCATTGCTCTCGAGGTGGAAGGCACAAGGCACTGGTTCTGGATCCACCCCTCAATGGGAGACAAACCACATCTTGGCCTGCTTCCAGCTCTTTAGGAAGTGGAGAAAAACTCCCTTTCCACAGTGCTCTTACAGCGTCCTGGGAACATCTCATACAAAGGAGGCTGAACGCCGTTTCTTTTCAGCACTTCACTCGCCAGTCTGGGACATCTGCATCCTGCACGTTTCCACCTTGACAACCCGGCTCAGACGAAATGCCTACATCCTCCCCTTGAGCAATTGGGATGAGGCCCATAGGATTGGGGTTCCACATGCTGAGGAGGAGAGAGACAATAGGCTTTTAACTAACCACGAAGTGCAACGGTTGGGAGAGTGTCAGAAAGCACCAATGGCAGAAAGACCCCTTTATTCTCAGCCGCGCCCTCCATTGCTGTAGAGGTGGAAGGCACAAAGCACTGCCTCCATCCTTCAATGGGAGACAAGCCATAAACTGTCTTGCCTCCAGCTCTTTAGGAAGCTGGGAAAGAACTCGCTTTCCACAGTGCTGTTACAGCATACGAGGAAACTCTCATACCGAGGCAGCTCAAACGCCATTTCTTCCCAGTGCTTAACTGGCCGCTTTAGGACTTCCGCTTCTGCCACAGTTCCACCTTGCCAACCCTTCTCAGACGAAATGCCTACATCTTCCCCTTAAGCAACGGGGGCGAGGCCCACATGATTGGGCTGCCACATGCTTAGCAGGAGCAGACAATAGGCTTTTTACAAACCGCCATTGTGCACTGGGTCAGAGAGTGTCAGAATGCACCTATGTCAGAAAGGGCCCTTTGCTCTCAGCCGTGCCCTCCATTGCTCTAGAGGTGGAAGGCACAAAGCACTGCCTCCATCCTTCAATTGGAGACAAGCCATAAACTGGCTTGCCTCCAGCTCTTTAGGAAGCTGACAAACAACTCGCTTTCCACAGTCCTGTTACAGCAGACCGGGGAACTTCTCATACCAAGGCAGCTCAAATGGCATTTCTTCCCAGCCCTTAACTCGCAGCTGTAGGACTCCTGCTTCTGCCGCAATTCCCCATGGCCAACCCGGCTCAGACGAAATGCCTACATCTTCCCCTGAAGCAACTGGGCTGAGTCCCAAATGATTGAGCGTCCACGTGCTTAGGAGGCGATAGACTGCACGCCTTTTTCCAACCACCATTGTGCACTGCTGGAGACAGTGTCGGAAAGCAGCTATGTCAGAAAGACCCCTTTGCTCTCAGCCGTGCCCTTCATTGCTCTAGACGTGGAATGCACAATGCACTGGCTCCCCCCTCAAGCGGCGACAAGCCACAGACCATCTTCCTTCCATCTCTTTAGGAAGCTGAGCAAGAACTCGCTTTCAACAGTGCTCTTTCTGTGTCCTGGCAACATCTCATACAAAGGCAGCTGATATGCCATTTCTTTTCAGCGCTTAACTCGCAGATTTGGAACTTCTGCTCCTGCCACATTTCCACCTGGCCAACCCGGCTCAGACGAAATGTCTACATCTTCCCCTTCAGCAACGGGGACGAGGCCCAGATGACTGTGCTTCCGCATGCTTAGCAGGAGCAGACAATAGGCTTTTTACAAACCGCCATTGTGCACTGGCTCAGAGAGTGTCAGAATGCACCTATGTCAGAAAGGGCCCTTGGATCTCAGCCGTGCCCTCCATTGCTCTAGAGGTGGAAGGCACAAAGCACTGCCTCCATCCTTCAAATGGAGACAAGCCAGCAACTGTCCTGCTTCCAGCTCTTTAGGAAGCTGGGAAAGCACTCGCATTCCACAGTGCTCTTACAGCGTCCTGGGAACGTCTCATACAAAGGCAGCTGAACACCGTGTCTTTTCAGCCCTTAACTCACCAATCTGCAACATCTGCTTCTGCCGCATTTCCACCTTGCCAACCCGGCTCAGACGAAATGCCTACATCTTCCCCTGAAGCAACTGGGCTGAGTCCCAAATGATTGAGCGTCCACGTGCTTAGGAGGCGATAGACTGCACGCCTTTTTCCAATCACCATTGTGCACTGCTGGATAGAGTGTCGGAAACCAGCTATGTCAGAAAGACCCCTTTGCTCTCAGCCGTGCCTTTCATTGTTCTAGACGTGGAATGCACAATGCACTGGCTCCCCCCCTCAAGCGGCAACAAGCCACAGACCATCTTCCTTCCATCTCTTTAGGAAGCTGAGCAAGAACTCGCTTTCAACAGTGCTCTTTCTGTGTCCTGGCAACATCTCATACAAAGGCAGCTGATATGCCATTTCTTTTCAGCGCTTAACTCGCAGATTTGGAACTTCTGCTCCTGCCACATTTCCACCTTGCCAGCCCGGCTCAGACGAAATGTCTACATCTTCCCCTTCAGCAACGGGGACGAGGCCCAGATGACTGTGCTTCCGCATGCTTAGCAGGAGCAGACAATAGGCTTTTTACAAACCGCCATTGTGCACTGGCTCAGAGATTGTCAGAATGCACCTATGTCAGAAAGGTCCCTTTGCTCTCAGCCGTGCCCTCCATTGCTCTAGAGGTGGAAGGCACAAGGCACTGCCTCCATCCTTCTATTGGAGACAAGCCAGCAACTGTCCTGCTTCCAGCTCTTTAGGAAGCTGGGAAAGCACTCGCAGTCCACAGTGCTCTTACAGTGTCCTGGGAACGTCTCCTACAAAGGCAGCTGAACACCGTGTCTTTTCAGCCCTTAACTCACCAATCTGCAACATCTGCTTCTGCCGCATTTCCACCTTGCCAACCCGGCTCAGACGAAATGCCTACATCTTCCCCTGAAGCAACTGTGCTGATTCCCAAATGATTGAGCATCCACATGCTTAGGAGGCGATAAACTGCATGCCTTTTCCCAACCACCATTTTACACTGCTTAGAGATCGTCAGAAAGCAGCTATGTCAGAAAGGCCCCTTTGCTCTCAGCCATGTCCTCCATTGCTCTCGAGGTGGAAGGCACAAGGCACTGGTTCTGGATCCACCCCTCAATGGGAGACAAACCACATCTTGGCCTGCTTCCAGCTCTTTAGGAAGTGGAGAAAAAACTCCCTTTCCACAGTGCTGTTACAGCGTCCTGGGAACATCTCATACAAAGGAGGCTGAACGCCGTTTCTTTTCAGCACTTCACTCGCCAGTCTGGGACATCTGCATCCTGCACGTTTCCACCTTGCCAACCCGGCTCAGACGAAATGCCTACATCCTCCCCTTGAGCAACTGGGATGAGGCCCATAGGATTGGGGTTCCACATGCTGAGGAGGAGAGAGACAATAGGCTTTTAACTAACCACGAAGTGCAACGGTTGGGAGAGTGTCAGAAAGCACCAATGGCAGAAAGACCCCTTTACTCTCAGCCACGCCCTCCATTGCTGTAGAGGTGGAAGGCACAAAGCACTGCCTCCATCCTTCAATGGGAGACAAGCCATAAACTGTCTTGCCTCCAGCTCTTTAGGAAGCTGGGAAAGAACTCGCTTTCCACAGTGCTGTTACAGCATACGAGGAAACTCTCATACCGAGGCAGCTCAAACGCCATTTCTTCCCAGTGCTTAACTGGCCGCTTTAGGACTTCCGCTTCTGCCACAGTTCCACCTTGCCAACCCTTCTCAGACGAAATGCCTACATCTTCCCCTTAAGCAACGGGGGCGAAGCCCACATGATTGGGCTGCCACATGCTTAGCAGGAGCAGACAATAGGCTTTTTACAAACCGCCATTGTGCACTGGGTCAGAGAGTGTCAGAATGCACCTATGTCAGAAAGGGCCCTTTGCTCTCAGCCGTGCCCTCCATTGCTCTAGAGGTGGAAGGCACAAAGCACTGCCTCCATCCTTCAATTGGAGACAAGCCATAAACTGGCTTGCCTCCAGCTCTTTAGGAAGCTGACAAACAACTCGCTTTCCACAGTCCTGTTACAGCAGACCGGGGAACTTCTCATACCAAGGCAGCTCAAATGGCATTTCTTCCCAGCCCTTAACTCGCAGCTGTAGGACTCCTGCTTCTGCCGCAATTCCACCTTGCCAACCCGGCTCAGACGAAATGCCTACATCTTCCCCTGAAGCAACTGGGCTGAGTCCCAAATGATTGAGCGTCCACGTGCTTAGGAGGCGATACACTGCACGCCTTTTTCCAACCACCATTGTGCACTGCTGGAGAGAGTGTCGGAAAGCAGCTATGTCAGAAAGACCCCTTTGCTCTCAGCCGTGCCCTCCATTGCTCTAGACGTGGAATGCACAATGCACTGGCTCCCCCCCTCAAGGGGCGACAAGCCACAGACCATCTTCCTTCCATCTCTTTAGGAAGCTGAGCAAGAACTCGCTTTCAACAGTGCTCTTTCTGTGTCCTGGCAACATCTCATACAAAGGCAGCTGATATGCCATTTCTTTTCAGCGCTTAACTCGCAGATTTGGAACTTCTGCTCCTGCCACATTTCCACCTTGCCAGCCCGGCTCAGACGAAATGTCTACATCTTCCCCTTCAGCAACGGGGACGAGGCCCAGATGACTGTGCTTCCGCATGCTTAGCAGGAGCAGACAATAGGCTTTTTACAAACCGCCATTGTGCACTGGCTCAGAGAGTGTCAGAATGCACCAATGTCAGAAAGGGCCCTAGGATCTCAGCCGTGCCCTCCATTGCTCTAGAGGTGGAAGGCACAAAGCACTGCCTCCATCCTTCAAATGGAGACAAGCCAGCAACTGTCCTGCTTCCAGCTCTTTAGGAAGCTGGGAAAGCACTCGCATTCCACAGTGCTCTTACAGCGTCCTGGGAACGTCTGATACAAAGGCAGCTGAACACCGTGTCTTTTCAGCCCTTAACTCACCAATCTGCAACATCTGCTTCTGCCGCATTTCCACCTTGCCAACCCGGCTCAGACGAAATGCCTACATCTTCCCCTGAAGCGACTGTGCTGATTCCCAAATGATTGAGCATCCACATGCTTAGGAGGCGATAAACTGCATGCCTTTTCCCAACCACCATTTTACACTGCTTAGAGAGCGTCGGAAAGCAGCTATGTCAGAAAGGCCCCTTTGCTCTCAGCCATGTCCTCCATTGCTCTCGAGGTGGAAGGCACAAGGCACTGGTTCTGGATCCACCCCTCAATGGGAGACAAACCACATCTTGGCCTGCTTCCAGCTCTTTAGGAAGTGGAGAAAAACTCCCTTTCCACAGTGCTCTTACAGCGTCCTGGGAACATCTCATACAAAGGAGGCTGAACGCCGTTTCTTTTCAGCACTTCACTCGCCAGTCTGGGACATCTGCATCCTGCACGTTTCCACCTTGACAACCCGGCTCAGACGAAATGCCTACATCCTCCCCTTGAGCAATTGGGATGAGGCCCATAGGATTGGGGTTCCACATGCTGAGGAGGAGAGAGACAATAGGCTTTTAACTAACCACGAAGTGCAACGGTTGGGAGAGTGTCAGAAAGCACCAATGGCAGAAAGACCCCTTTATTCTCAGCCGCGCCCTCCATTGCTGTAGAGGTGGAAGGCACAAAGGACGCCCTCCATCCTTCAATGGGAGACAAGCCATAAACTGTCTTGCCTCCAGCTCTTTAGGAAGCTGGGAAAGAACTCGCTTTCCACAGTGCTGTTACAGCATACGAGGAAACTCTCATACCGAGGCAGCTCAAACGCCATTTCTTCCCAGTGCTTAACTGGCCGCTTTAGGACTTCCGCTTCTGCCACAGTTCCACCTTGCCAACCCTTCTCAGACGAAATGCCTACATCTTCCCCTTAAGCAACGGGGGCGAGGCCCACATGATTGGGCTGCCACATGCTTAGCAGGAGCAGACAATAGGCTTTTTACAAACCGCCATTGTGCACTGGGTCAGAGAGTGTCAGAATGCACCTATGTCAGAAAGGGCCCTTTGCTCTCAGCCGTGCCCTCCATTGCTCTAGAGGTGGAAGGCACAAAGCACTGCCTCCATCCTTCAATTGGAGACAAGCCATAAACTGGCTTGCCTCCAGCTCTTTAGGAAGCTGACAAACAACTCGCTTTCCACAGTCCTGTTACAGCAGACCGGGGAACTTCTCATACCAAGGCAGCTCAAATGGCATTTCTTCCCAGCCCTTAACTCGCAGCTTTAGGACTCCTGCTTCTGCCGCAATTCCCCATGGCCAACCCGGCTCAGACGAAATGCCTACATCTTCCCCTGAAGCAACTGGGCTGAGTCCCAAATGATTGAGCGTCCACGTGCTTAGGAGGCGATAGACTGCACGCCTTTTTCCAACCACCATTGTGCACTGCTGGAGACAGTGTCGGAAAGCAGCTATGTCAGAAAGACCCCTTTGCTCTCAGCCGTGCCCTTCATTGCTCTAGACGTGGAATGCACAATGCACTGGCTCCCCCCTCAAGCGGCGACAAGCCACAGACCATCTTCCTTCCATCTCTTTAGGAAGCTGAGCAAGAACTCGCTTTCAACAGTGCTCTTTCTGTGTCCTGGCAACATCTCATACAAAGGCAGCTGATATGCCATTTCTTTTCAGCGCTTAACTCGCAGATTTGGAACTTCTGCTCCTGCCACATTTCCACCTGGCCAACCCGGCTCAGACGAAATGTCTACATCTTCCCCTTCAGCAACGGGGACGAGGCCCAGATGACTGTGCTTCCGCATGCTTAGCAGGAGCAGACAATAGGCTTTTTACAAACCGCCATTGTGCACTGGCTCAGAGAGTGTCAGAATGCACCAATGTCAGAAAGGGCCCTTGGATCTCAGCCGTGCCCTCCATTGCTCTAGAGGTGGAAGGCACAAAGCACTGCCTCCATCCTTCAAATGGAGACAAGCCAGCAACTGTCCTGCTTCCAGCTCTTTAGGAAGCTGGGAAAGCACTCGCATTCCACAGTGCTCTTACAGCGTCCTGGGAACGTCTCATACAAAGGCAGCTGAACACCGTGTCTTTTCAGCCCTTAACTCACCAATCTGCAACATCTGCTTCTGCCGCATTTCCACCTTGCCAACCCGGCTCAGACGAAATGCCTACATCTTCCCCTGAAGCAACTGGGCTGAGTCCCAAATGATTGAGCGTCCACGTGCTTAGGAGGCGATAGACTGCACGCCTTTTTCCAATCACCATTGTGCACTGCTGGATAGAGTGTCGGAAAGCAGCTATGTCAGAAAGACCCCTTTGCTCTCAGCCGTGCCTTTCATTGTTCTAGACGTGGAATGCACAATGCACTGGCTCCCCCCCTCAAGCGGCGACAAGCCACAGACCATCTTCCTTCCATCTCTTTAGGAAGCTGAGCAAGAACTCGCTTTCAACAGTGCTCTTTCTGTGTCCTGGCAACATCTCATACAAAGGCAGCTGATATGCCATTTCTTTTCAGCGCTTAACTCGCAGATTTGGAACTTCTGCTCCTGCCACATTTCCACCTTGCCAGCCCGGCTCAGACGAAATGTCTACATCTTCCCCTTCAGCAACGGGGACGAGGCCCAGATGACTGTGCTTCCGCATGCTTAGCAGGAGCAGACAATAGGCTTTTTACAAACCGCCATTGTGCACTGGCTCAGAGATTGTCAGAATGCACCTATGTCAGAAAGGTCCCTTTGCTCTCAGCCGTGCCCTCCATTGCTCTAGAGGTGGAAGGCACAAGGCACTGCCTCCATCCTTCTATTGGAGACAAGCCAGCAACTGTCCTGCTTCCAGCTCTTTAGGAAGCTGGGAAAGCACTCGCAGTCCACAGTGCTCTTACAGTGTCCTGGGAACGTCTCCTACAAAGGCAGCTGAACACCGTGTCTTTTCAGCCCTTAACTCACCAATCTGCAACATCTGCTTCTGCCGCATTTCCACCTTGCCAACCCGGCTCAGACGAAATGCCTACATCTTCCCCTGAAGCGACTGTGCTGATTCCCAAATGATTGAGCATCCACATGCTTAGGAGGCGATAAACTGCATGCCTTTTCCCAACCACCATTTTACACTGCTTAGAGATCGTCAGAAAGCAGCTATGTCAGAAAGGCCCCTTTGCTCTCAGCCATGCCGTCCATTGCTCTCGAGGTGGAAGGCACAAGGCACTGGTTCTGGATCCACCCCTCAATGGGAGACAAACCACATCTTGGCCTGCTTCCAGCTCTTTAGGAAGTGGAGAAAAAACTCCCTTTCCACAGTGCTCTTACAGCGTCCTGGGAACATCTCATACAAAGGAGGCTGAACGCCGTTTCTTTTCAGCACTTCACTCGCCAGTCTGGGACATCTGCATCCTGCACGTTTCCACCTTGCCAACCCGGCTCAGACGAAATGCCTACATCCTCCCCTTGAGCAATTGGGATGAGGCCCATAGGATTGGGGTTCCACATGCTGAGGAGGAGAGAGACAATAGGCTTTTAACTAACCACGAAGTGCAACGGTTGGGAGAGTGTCAGAAAGCACCAATGGCAGAAAGACCCCTTTACTCTCAGCCGCGCCCTCCATTGCTGTAGAGGTGGAAGGCACAAAGCACTGCCTCCATCCTTCAATGGGAGACAAGCCATAAACTGTCTTGCCTCCAGCTCTTTAGGAAGCTGGGAAAGAACTCGCTTTCCACAGTGCTGTTACAGCATACGAGGAAACTCTCATACCGAGGCAGCTCAAACGCCATTTCTTCCCAGTGCTTAACTGGCCGCTTTAGGACTTCCGCTTCTGTCACAGTTCCACCTTGCCAACCCGCCTCAGACGAAATGCCTACATCTTCCCCTTAAGCAATGGGGGCGAAGCCCACATGATTGTGCTGCCACATGCTTAGCAGGAGCAGACAATAGGCTTTTTACAAACCGCCATTGTGCACTGGGTCAGAGAGTGTCAGAATGCACCTATGTCAGAAAGGGCCCTTTGCTCTCAGCCGTGCCCTCCATTGCTCTAGAGGTGGAAGGCACAAAGCACTGCCTCCATCCTTCAATTGGAGACAAGCCATAAACTGGCTTGCCTCCAGCTCTTTAGCAAGCTGACAAACAACTCGCTTTCCACAGTCCTGTTACAGCAGACCGGGGAACGTCTCATACAAAGGCAGCTCAAATGGCATTTCTTCCCAGCCCTTAACTCGCAGCTTTAGGACTCCTGCTTCTGCCGCAATTCCACCTGGCCAACCCGGCTCAGACGAAATGCCTACATCTTCCCCTGAAGCAACTGGGCTGAGTCCCAAATGATTGAGCGTCCACGTGCTTAGGAGGCGATACACTGCACGCCTTTTTCCAACCACAATTGTGCACTGCTGGAGAGAGTGTCGGAAAGCAGCTATGTCAGAAAGACCCCTTTGCTCTCAGCCGTGCCCTCCATTGCTCTAGACGTGGAATGCACAATGCACTGGCTCCCCCCCTCAAGGGGCGACAAGCCACAGACCATCTTCCTTCCATCTCTTTAGGAAGCTGAGCAAGAACTCGCTTTCAACAGTGCTCTTTCTGTGTCCTGGCAACATCTCATACAAAGGCAGCTGATATGCCATTTCTTTTCAGCGCTTAACTCGCAGATTTGGAACTTCTGCTCCTGCCACATTTCCACCTGGCCAACCCGGCTCAGACGAAATGTCTACATCTTCCCCTTCAGCAACGGGGACGAGGCCCAGATGACTGTGCTTTCGCATGCTTAGCAGGAGCAGACAATAGGCTTTTTACAAACCGCCATTGTGCACTGGCTCAGAGAGTGTCAGAATGCACCAATGTCAGAAAGGGCCCTTGGATCTCAGCCGTGCCCTCCATTGCTCTAGAGGTGGAAGGCACAAAGCACTGCCTCCATCCTTCAAATGGAGACAAGCCAGCAACTGTCCTGCTTCCAGCTCTTTAGGAAGCTGGGAAAGCACTCGCATTCCACAGTGCTCTTACAGCGTCCTGGGAACGTCTCATACAAAGGCAGCTGAACACCGTGTCTTTTCAGCCCTTAACTCACCAATCTGCAACATCTGCTTCTGCCGCATTTCCACCTTGCCAACCCGGCTCAGACGAAATGCCTACATCTTCCCCTGAAGCAACTGGGCTGAGTCCCAAATGATTGAGCGTCCACGTGCTTAGGAGGCGATAGACTGCACGCCTTTTTCCAATCACCATTGTGCACTGCTGGATAGAGTGTCGGAAAGCAGCTATGTCAGAAAGACCCCTTTGCTCTCAGCCGTGCCCTCCATTGCTCTAGACGTGGAATGCACAATGCACTGGCTCCCCCCCTCAAGCGGCGACAAGCCACAGACCATCTTCCTTCCATCTCTTTAGGAAGCTGAGCAAGAACTCGCTTTCAACAGTGCTCTTTCTGTGTCCTGGCAACATCTCATACAAAGGCAGCTGATATGCCATTTCTTTTCAGCGCTTAACTCGCAGATTTGGAACTTCTGCTCCTGCCACATTTCCACCTTGCCAGCCCGGCTCAGACGAAATGTCTACATCTTCCCCTTCAGCAACGGGGACGAGGCCCAGATGACTGTGCTTCCGCATGCTTAGCAGGAGCAGACAATAGGCTTTTTACAAACCGCCATTGTGCACTGGCTCAGAGATTGTCAGAATGCACCTATGTCAGAAAGGTCCCTTTGCTCTCAGCCGTGCCCTCCATTGCTCTAGAGGTGGAAGGCACAAGGCACTGCCTCCATCCTTCTATTGGAGACAAGCCAGCAACTGTCCTGCTTCCAGCTCTTTAGGAAGCTGGGAAAGCACTCGCAGTCCACAGTGCTCTTACAGTGTCCTGGGAACGTCTCCTACAAAGGCAGCTGAACACCGTGTCTTTTCAGCCCTTAACTCACCAATCTGCAACATCTGCTTCTGCCGCATTTCCACCTTGCCAACCCGGCTCAGACGAAATGCCTACATCTTCCCCTGAAGCGACTGTGCTGATTCCCAAATGATTGAGCATCCACATGCTTAGGAGGCGATAAACTGCATGCCTTTTCCCAACCACCATTTTACACTGCTTAGAGATCGTCAGAAAGCAGCTATGTCAGAAAGGCCCCTTTGCTCTCAGCCATGCCGTCCATTGCTCTCGAGGTGGAAGGCACAAGGCACTGGTTCTGGATCCACCCCTCAATGGGAGACAAACCACATCTTGGCCTGCTTCCAGCTCTTTAGGAAGTGGAGAAAAAACTCCCTTTCCACAGTGCTCTTACAGCGTCCTGGGAACATCTCATACAAAGGAGGCTGAACCCCGTTTCTTTTCAGCACTTCACTCGCCAGTCTGGGACATCTGCATCCTGCACGTTTCCACCTTGCCAACCCGGCTCAGACGAAATGCCTACATCCTCCCCTTGAGCAATTGGGATGAGGCCCATAGGATTGGGGTTCCACATGCTGAGGAGGAGAGAGACAATAGGCTTTTAACTAACCACGAAGTGCAACGGTTGGGAGAGTGTCAGAAAGCACCAATGGCAGAAAGACCCCTTTACTCTCAGCCGCGCCCTCCATTGCTGTAGAGGTGGAAGGCACAAAGCACTGCCTCCATCCTTCAATGGGAGACAAGCCATAAACTGTCTTGCCTCCAGCTCTTTAGGAAGCTGGGAAAGAACTCGCTTTCCACAGTGCTGTTACAGCATACGAGGAAACTCTCATACCGAGGCAGCTCAAACGCCATTTCTTCCCAGTGCTTAACTGGCCGCTTTAGGACTTCCGCTTCTGTCACAGTTCCACCTTGCCAACCCGCCTCAGACGAAATGCCTACATCTTCCCCTTAAGCAATGGGGGCGAAGCCCACATGATTGTGCTGCCACATGCTTAGCAGGAGCAGACAATAGGCTTTTTACAAACCGCCATTGTGCACTGGGTCAGAGAGTGTCAGAATGCACCTATGTCAGAAAGGGCCCTTTGCTCTCAGCCGTGCCCTCCATTGCTCTAGAGGTGGAAGGCACAAAGCACTGCCTCCATCCTTCAATTGGAGACAAGCCATAAACTGTCTTGCCTCCAGCTCTTTAGCAAGCTGACAAACAACTCGCTTTCCACAGTCCTGTTACAGCAGACCGGGGAACTTCTCATACAAAGGCAGCTCAAATGGCATTTCTTCCCAGCCCTTAACTCGCAGCTTTAGGACTCCTGCTTCTGCCGCAATTCCACCTGGCCAACCCGGCTCAGACGGAATGCCTACATCTTCCCCTGAAGCAACTGGGCTGAGTCCCAAATGATTGAGCGTCCACGTGCTTAGGAGGCGATACACTGCACGCCTTTTTCCAACCACCATTGTGCACTGCTGGAGAGAGTGTCGGAAAGCAGCTATGTCAGAAAGACCCCTTTGCTCTCAGCCGTGCCCTCCATTGCTCTAGACGTGGAATGCACAATGCACTGGCTCCCCCCCTCAAGGGGCGACAAGCCACAGACCATCTTCCTTCCATCTCTTTAGGAAGCTGAGCAAGAACTCGCTTTCAACAGTGCTCTTTCTGTGTCCTGGCAACATCTCATACAAAGGCAGCTGATATGCCATTTCTTTTCAGCGCTTAACTCGCAGATTTGGAACTTCTGCTCCTGCCACATTTCCACCTGGCCTGCCCGGCTCAGACGAAATGTCTACATCTTCCCCTTCAGCAACGGGGACGAGGCCCAGATGACTGTGCTTTCGCATGCTTAGCAGGAGCAGACAATAGGCTTTTTACAAACCGCCATTGTGCACTGGGTCAGAGAGTGTCAGAATGCACCTATGTCAGAAAGGGCCCTTTGCTCTCAGCCGTGCCCTCCATTGCTCTAGAGGTGGAAGGCACAAAGCACTGCCTCCATCCTTCAATTGGAGACAAGCCATAAACTGGCTTGCCTCCAGCTCTTTAGCAAGCTGACAAACAACTCGCTTTCCACAGTCCTGTTACAGCAGACCGGGGAACTTCTCATACAAAGGCAGCTCAAATGGCATTTCTTCCCAGCCCTTAACTCGCAGCTTTAGGACTCCTGCTTCTGCCGCAATTCCACCTGGCCAACCCGGCTCAGACGGAATGCCTACATCTTCCCCTGAAGCAACTGGGCTGAGTCCCAAATGATTGAGCGTCCACGTGCTTAGGAGGCGATACACTGCACGCCTTTTTCCAACCACCATTGTGCACTGCTGGAGAGAGTGTCGGAAAGCAGCTATGTCAGAAAGACCCCTTTGCTCTCAGCCGTGCCCTGCATTGCTCTAGACGTGGAATGCACAATGCACTGGCTCCCCCCCTCAAGGGGCGACAAGCCACAGACCATCTTCCTTCCATCTCTTTAGGAAGCTGAGCAAGAACTCGCTTTCAACAGTGCTCCTTCTGTGTCCTGGCAACATCTCATACAAAGGCAGCTGATATGCCATTTCTTTTCAGCGCTTAACTCGCAGATTTGGAACTTCTGCTCCTGCCACATTTCCACCTTGCCAGCCCGGCTCAGACGAAATGTCTACATCTTCCCCTTCAGCAACGGGGACGAGGCCCAGATGACTGTGCTTTCGCATGCTTAGCAGGAGCAGACAATAGGCTTTTTACAAACCGCCATTGTGCACTGGCTCAGAGATTGTCAGAATGCACCTATGTCAGAAAGGTCCCTTTGCTCTCAGCCGTGCCCTCCATTGCTCTAGAGGTGGAAGGCACAAGGCACTGCCTCCATCCTTCTATTGGAGACAAGCCAGCAACTGTCCTGCTTCCAGCTCTTTAGGAAGCTGGGAAAGCACTCGCAGTCCACAGTGCTCTTACAGTGTCCTGGGAACGTCTCCTACAAAGGCAGCTGAACACCGTGTCTTTTCAGCCCTTAACTCACCAATCTGCAACATCTGCTTCTGCCGCATTTCCACCTTGCCAACCCGGCTCAGACGAAATGCCTACATCTTCCCCTGAAGCGACTGTGCTGATTCCCAAAGGATTGAGCATCCACATGCTTAGGAGGCGATAAACTGCATGCCTTTTCCCAACCACCATTTTACACTGCTTAGAGATCGTCGGAAAGCAGCTATGTCAGAAAGGCCCCTTTGCTCTCAGCCATGTCCTCCATTGCTCTCGAGGTGGAAGGCACAAGGCACTGGTTCTGGATCCACCCCTCAATGGGAGACAAACCACATCTTGGCCTGCTTCCAGCTCTTTAGGAAGTGGAGAAAAAACTCCCTTTCCACAGTGCTCTTACAGCGTCCTGGGAACATCTCATACAAAGGAGGCTGAACCCCGTTTCTTTTCAGCACTTCACTCGCCAGTCTGGGACATCTGCATCCTGCACGTTTCCACCTTGCCAACCCGGCTCAGACGAAATGCCTACATCCTCCCCTTGAGCAATTGGGATGAGGCCCATAGGATTGGGGTTCCACATGCTGAGGAGGAGAGAGACAATAGGCTTTTAACTAACCACGAAGTGCAACGGTTGGGAGAGTGTCAGAAAGCACCAATGGCAGAAAGACCCCTTTACTCTCAGCCGCGCCCTCCATTGCTGTAGAGGTGGAAGGCACAAAGCACTGCCTCCATCCTTCAATGGGAGACAAGCCATAAACTGTCTTGCCTCCAGCTCTTTAGGAAGCTGGGAAAGAACTCGCTTTCCACAGTGCTGTTACAGCATACGAGGAAACTCTCATACCGAGGCAGCTCAAACGCCATTTCTTCCCAGTGCTTAACTGGCCGCTTTAGGACTTCCGCTTCTGTCACAGTTCCACCTTGCCAACCCGCCTCAGACGAAATGCCTACATCTTCCCCTTAAGCAATGGGGGCGAAGCCCACATGATTGTGCTGCCACATGCTTAGCAGGAGCAGACAATAGGCTTTTTACAAACCGCCATTGTGCACTGGGTCAGAGAGTGTCAGAATGCACCTATGTCAGAAAGGGCCCTTTGCTCTCAGCCGTGCCCTCCATTGCTCTAGAGGTGGAAGGCACAAAGCACTGCCTCCATCCTTCAATTGGAGACAAGCCATAAACTGGCTTGCCTCCAGCTCTTTAGCAAGCTGACAAACAACTCGCTTTCCACAGTCCTGTTACAGCAGACCGGGGAACTTCTCATACAAAGGCAGCTCAAATGGCATTTCTTCCCAGCCCTTAACTCGCAGCTTTAGGACTCCTGCTTCTGCCGCAATTCCCCCTGGCCAACCGGCTCAGACAAAATGCCAACATCTTCCCCTGAAGCAACTGGGCTGAGTCCCAAATGATTGAGCGTCCACGTGCTTAGGAGGCAATACACTGCACGCCTTTTTCCAACCACCATTGTGCACTGCTGGAGAGAGTGTCGGAAAGCAGCTATGTCAGAAAGACCCCTTTGCTCTCAGCCGTGCCCTCCATTGCTCTAGACGTGGAATGCACAATGCACTGGCTCCCCCCCTCAAGGGGCGACAAGCCACAGACCATCTTCCTCCCATCTCTTTAGGAAGCTGAGCAAGAACTCGCTTTCAACAGTGCTCTTTCTGTGTCCTGGCAACATCTCATACAAAGGCAGCTGATATGCCATTTCTTTTCAGCGCTTAACTCGCAGATTTGGAACTTCTGCTCCTGCCACATTTCCACCTTGCCAGCCCGGCTCAGACGAAATGTCTACATCTTCCCCTTCAGCAACGGGGACGAGGCCCAGATGACTGTGCTTCCGCCTGCTTAGCAGGAGCAGACAATAGGCTTTTTACAAACCGCCATTGTGCACTGGCTCAGAGATTGTCAGAATGCACCTATGTCAGAAAGGGCCCTTGGATCTCAGCCGTGCCCTCCATTGCTCTAGAGGTGGAAGGCACAAAGCACTGCCTCCATCCTACAAATGGAGACAAGCCAGCAACTGTCCTGCTTCCAGCTCTTTAGGAAGCTGGGAAAGCACTCGCATTCCACAGTGCTCTTACAGCGTCCTGGGAACGTCTCATACAAAGGCAGCTGAACACCGTGTCTTTTCAGCCCTTAACTCACCAATCTGCAACATCTGCTTCTGCCGCATTTCCACCTTGCCAACCCGGCTCAGACGAAATGCCTACATCTTCCCCTGAAGCGACTGTGCTGATTCCCAAAGGATTGAGCATCCACATGCTTAGGAGGCGATAAACTGCATGCCTTTTCCCAACCACCATTTTACACTGCTTAGAGAGCGTCGGAAAGCAGCTATGTCAGAAAGGCCCCTTTGCTCTCAGCCATGTCCTCCATTGCTCTCGAGGTGGAAGGCACAAGGCACTGGTTCTGGATCCACCCCTCAATGGGAGACAAACCACATCTTGGCCTGCTTCCAGCTCTTTAGGAAGTGGAGAAAAAACTCCCTTTCCACAGTGCTCTTACAGCGTCCTGGGAACATCTCATACAAAGGAGGCTGAACGCCGTTTCTTTTCAGCACTTCACTCGCCAGTCTGGGACATCTGCATCCTGCACGTTTCCACCTTGCCAACCCGGCTCAGACGAAATGCCTACATCCTCCCCTTGAGCAATTGGGATGAGGCCCATAGGATTGGGGTTCCACATGCTGAGGAGGAGAGAGACAATAGGCTTTTAACTAACCACGAAGTGCAACGGTTGGGAGAGTGTCAGAAAGCACCAATGGCAGAAAGACCCCTTTACTCTCAGCCGCGCCCTCCATTGCTGTAGAGGTGGAAGGCACAAAGCACTGCCTCCATCCTTCAATGGGAGACAAGCCATAAACTGTCTTGCCTCCAGCTCTTTAGGAAGCTGGGAAAGAACTCGCTTTCCACAGTGCTGTTACAGCATACGAGGAAACTCTCATACCGAGGCAGCTCAAACGCCATTTCTTCCCAGTGCTTAACTGGCCGCTTTAGGACTTCCGCTTCTGTCACAGTTCCACCTTGCCAACCCGCCTCAGACGAAATGCCTACATCTTCCCCTTAAGCAATGGGGGCGAAGCCCACATGATTGTGCTGCCACATGCTTAGCAGGAGCAGACAATAGGCTTTTTACAAACCGCCATTGTGCACTGGGTCAGAGAGTGTCAGAATGCACCTATGTCAGAAAGGGCCCTTTGCTCTCAGCCGTGCCCTCCATTGCTCTAGAGGTGGAAGGCACAAAGCACTGCCTCCATCCTTCAATTGGAGACAAGCCATAAACTGGCTTGCCTCCAGCTCTTTAGCAAGCTGACAAACAACTCGCTTTCCACAGTCCTGTTACAGCAGACCGGGGAACTTCTCATACAAAGGCAGCTCAAATGGCATTTCTTCCCAGCCCTTAACTCGCAGCTTTAGGACTCCTGCTTCTGCCGCAATTCCCCCTGGCCAACCGGCTCAGACGAAATGCCTACATCTTCCCCTGAAGCAACTGGGCTGAGTCCCAAATGATTGAGCGTCCACGTGCTTAGGAGGCAATACACTGCACGCCTTTTTCCAACCACCATTGTGCACTGCTGGAGAGAGTGTCGGAAAGCAGCTATGTCAGAAAGACCCCTTTGCTCTCAGCCGTGCCCTCCATTGCTCTAGACGTGGAATGCACAATGCACTGGCTCCCCCCCTCAAGGGGCGACAAGCCACAGACCATCTTCCTCCCATCTCTTTAGGAAGCTGAGCAAGAACTCGCTTTCAACAGTGCTCTTTCTGTGTCCTGGCAACATCTCATACAAAGGCAGCTGATATGCCATTTCTTTTCAGCGCTTAACTCGCAGATTTGGAACTTCTGCTCCTGCCACATTTCCACCTTGCCAGCCCGGCTCAGACGAAATGTCTACATCTTCCCCTTCAGCAACGGGGACGAGGCCCAGATGACTGTGCTTCCGCATGCTTAGCAGGAGCAGACAATAGGCTTTTTACAAACCGCCATTGTGCACTGGCTCAGAGATTGTCAGAATGCACCTATGTCAGAAAGGGCCCTTGGATCTCAGCCGTGCCCTCCATTGCTCTAGAGGTGGAAGGCACAAAGCACTGCCTCCATCCTACAAATGGAGACAAGCCAGCAACTGTCCTGCTTCCAGCTCTTTAGGAAGCTGGGAAAGCACTCGCATTCCACAGTGCTCTTACAGCGTCCTGGGAACGTCTCCTACAAAGGCAGCTGAACACCGTGTCTTTTCAGCCCTTAACTCACCAATCTGCAACATCTGCTTCTGCCGCATTTCCACCTTGCCAACCCGGCTCAGACGAAATGCCTACATCTTCCCCTGAAGCGACTGTGCTGATTCCCAAAGGATTGAGCATCCACATGCTTAGGAGGCGATAAACTGCATGCCTTTTCCCAACCACCATTTTACACTGCTTAGAGAGCGTCGGAAAGCAGCTATGTCAGAAAGGCCCCTTTGCTCTCAGCCATGTCCTCCATTGCTCTCGAGGTGGAAGGCACAAGGCACTGGTTCTGGATCCACCCCTCAATGGGAGACAAACCACATCTTGGCCTGCTTCCAGCTCTTTAGGAAGTGGAGAAAAAACTCCCTTTCCACAGTGCTCTTACAGCGTCCTGGGAACATCTCATACAAAGGAGGCTGAACGCCGTTTCTTTTCAGCACTTCACTCGCCAGTCTGGGACATCTGCATCCTGCACGTTTCCACCTTGCCAACCCGGCTCAGACGAAATGCCTACATCCTCCCCTTGAGCAATTGGGATGAGGCCCATAGGATTGGGGTTCCACATGCTGAGGAGGAGAGAGACAATAGGCTTTTAACTAACCACGAAGTGCAACGGTTGGGAGAGTGTCAGAAAGCACCAATGGCAGAAAGACCCCTTTACTCTCAGCCGCGCCCTCCATTGCTGTAGAGGTGGAAGGCAAAAAGCACTGCCTCCATCCTTCAATGGGAGACAAGCCATAAACTGTCTTGCCTCCAGCTGTTTAGGAAGCTGGGAAAGAACTCGCTTTCCACAGTGCTGTTACAGCATACGAGGAAACTCTCATACCGAGGCAGCTCAAACGCCATTTCTTCCCAGTGCTTAACTGGCCGCTTTAGGACTTCCGCTTCTGTCACAGTTCCACCTTGCCAACCCGCCTCAGACGAAATGCCTACATCTTCCCCTTAAGCAATGGGGGCGAAGCCCACATGATTGTGCTGCCACATGCTTAGCAGGAGCAGACAATAGGCTTTTTACAAACCGCCATTGTGCACTGGGTCAGAGAGTGTCAGAATGCACCTATGTCAGAAAGGGCCCTTTGCTCTCAGCCGTGCCCTCCATTGCTCTAGAGGTGGAAGGCACAAAGCACTGCCTCCATCCTTCAATTGGAGACAAGCCATAAACTGGCTTGCCTCCAGCTCTTTAGCAAGCTGACAAACAACTCGCTTTCCACAGTCCTGTTACAGCAGACCGGGGAACTTCTCATACAAAGGCAGCTCAAATGGCATTTCTTCCCAGCCCTTAACTCGCAGCTTTAGGACTCCTGCTTCTGCCGCAATTCCCCCTGGCCAACCCGGCTCAGACGGAATGCCTACATCTTCCCCTGAAGCAACTGGGCTGAGTCCCAAATGATTGAGCGTCCACGTGCTTAGGAGGCGATACACTGCACGCCTTTTTCCAACCACCATTGTGCACTGCTGGAGAGAGTGTCGGAAAGCAGCTATGTCAGAAAGACCCCTTTGCTCTCAGCCGTGCCCTCCATTGCTCTAGACGTGGAATGCACAATGCACTGGCTCCCCCCCTCAAGGGGCGACAAGCCACAGACCATCTTCCTTCCATCTCTTTAGGAAGCTGAGCAAGAACTCGCTTTCAACAGTGCTCTTTCTGTGTCCTGGCAACATCTCATACAAAGGCAGCTGATATGCCATTTCTTTTCAGCGCTTAACTCGCAGATTTGGAACTTCTGCTCCTGCCACATTTCCACCTGGCCTGCCCGGCTCAGACGAAATGTCTACATCTTCCCCTTCAGCAACGGGGACGAGGCCCAGATGACTGTGCTTTCGCATGCTTAGCAGGAGCAGACAATAGGCTTTTTACAAACCGCCATTGTGCACTGGGTCAGAGAGTGTCAGAATGCACCTATGTCAGAAAGGGCCCTTTGCTCTCAGCCGTGCCCTCCATTGCTCTAGAGGTGGAAGGCACAAAGCACTGCCTCCATCCTTCAATTGGAGACAAGCCATAAACTGGCTTGCCTCCAGCTCTTTAGCAAGCTGACAAACAACTCGCTTTCCACAGTCCTGTTACAGCAGACCGGGGAACTTCTCATACAAAGGCAGCTCAAATGGCATTTCTTCCCAGCCCTTAACTCGCAGCTTTAGGACTCCTGCTTCTGCCGCAATTCCACCTGGCCAACCCGGCTCAGACGGAATGCCTACATCTTCCCCTGAAGCAACTGGGCTGAGTCCCAAATGATTGAGCGTCCACGTGCTTAGGAGGCGATACACTGCACGCCTTTTTCCAACCACCATTGTGCACTGCTGGAGAGAGTGTCGGAAAGCAGCTATGTCAGAAAGACCCCTTTGCTCTCAGCCGTGCCCTGCATTGCTCTAGACGTGGAATGCACAATGCACTGGCTCCCCCCCTCAAGGGGCGACAAGCCACAGACCATCTTCCTTCCATCTCTTTAGGAAGCTGAGCAAGAACTCGCTTTCAACAGTGCTCCTTCTGTGTCCTGGCAACATCTCATACAAAGGCAGCTGATATGCCATTTCTTTTCAGCGCTTAACTCGCAGATTTGGAACTTCTGCTCCTGCCACATTTCCACCTTGCCAGCCCGGCTCAGACGAAATGTCTACATCTTCCCCTTCAGCAACGGGGACGAGGCCCAGATGACTGTGCTTTCGCATGCTTAGCAGGAGCAGACAATAGGCTTTTTACAAACCGCCATTGTGCACTGGCTCAGAGATTGTCAGAATGCACCTATGTCAGAAAGGTCCCTTTGCTCTCAGCCGTGCCCTCCATTGCTCTAGAGGTGGAAGGCACAAGGCACTGCCTCCATCCTTCTATTGGAGACAAGCCAGCAACTGTCCTGCTTCCAGCTCTTTAGGAAGCTGGGAAAGCACTCGCAGTCCACAGTGCTCTTACAGTGTCCTGGGAACGTCTCCTACAAAGGCAGCTGAACACCGTGTCTTTTCAGCCCTTAACTCACCAATCTGCAACATCTGCTTCTGCCGCATTTCCACCTTGCCAACCCGGCTCAGACGAAATGCCTACATCTTCCCCTGAAGCGACTGTGCTGATTCCCAAAGGATTGAGCATCCACATGCTTAGGAGGCGATAAACTGCATGCCTTTTCCCAACCACCATTTTACACTGCTTAGAGATCGTCGGAAAGCAGCTATGTCAGAAAGGCCCCTTTGCTCTCAGCCATGTCCTCCATTGCTCTCGAGGTGGAAGGCACAAGGCACTGGTTCTGGATCCACCCCTCAATGGGAGACAAACCACATCTTGGCCTGCTTCCAGCTCTTTAGGAAGTGGAGAAAAAACTCCCTTTCCACAGTGCTCTTACAGCGTCCTGGGAACATCTCATACAAAGGAGGCTGAACCCCGTTTCTTTTCAGCACTTCACTCGCCAGTCTGGGACATCTGCATCCTGCACGTTTCCACCTTGCCAACCCGGCTCAGACGAAATGCCTACATCCTCCCCTTGAGCAATTGGGATGAGGCCCATAGGATTGGGGTTCCACATGCTGAGGAGGAGAGAGACAATAGGCTTTTAACTAACCACGAAGTGCAACGGTTGGGAGAGTGTCAGAAAGCACCAATGGCAGAAAGACCCCTTTACTCTCAGCCGCGCCCTCCATTGCTGTAGAGGTGGAAGGCACAAAGCACTGCCTCCATCCTTCAATGGGAGACAAGCCATAAACTGTCTTGCCTCCAGCTCTTTAGGAAGCTGGGAAAGAACTCGCTTTCCACAGTGCTGTTACAGCATACGAGGAAACTCTCATACCGAGGCAGCTCAAACGCCATTTCTTCCCAGTGCTTAACTGGCCGCTTTAGGACTTCCGCTTCTGTCACAGTTCCACCTTGCCAACCCGCCTCAGACGAAATGCCTACATCTTCCCCTTAAGCAATGGGGGCGAAGCCCACATGATTGTGCTGCCACATGCTTAGCAGGAGCAGACAATAGGCTTTTTACAAACCGCCATTGTGCACTGGGTCAGAGAGTGTCAGAATGCACCTATGTCAGAAAGGGCCCTTTGCTCTCAGCCGTGCCCTCCATTGCTCTAGAGGTGGAAGGCACAAAGCACTGCCTCCATCCTTCAATTGGAGACAAGCCATAAACTGGCTTGCCTCCAGCTCTTTAGCAAGCTGACAAACAACTCGCTTTCCACAGTCCTGTTACAGCAGACCGGGGAACTTCTCATACAAAGGCAGCTCAAATGGCATTTCTTCCCAGCCCTTAACTCGCAGCTTTAGGACTCCTGCTTCTGCCGCAATTCCCCCTGGCCAACCGGCTCAGACGAAATGCCAACATCTTCCCCTGAAGCAACTGGGCTGAGTCCCAAATGATTGAGCGTCCACGTGCTTAGGAGGCAATACACTGCACGCCTTTTTCCAACCACCATTGTGCACTGCTGGAGAGAGTGTCGGAAAGCAGCTATGTCAGAAAGACCCCTTTGCTCTCAGCCGTGCCCTCCATTGCTCTAGACGTGGAATGCACAATGCACTGGCTCCCCCCCTCAAGGGGCGACAAGCCACAGACCATCTTCCTCCCATCTCTTTAGGAAGCTGAGCAAGAACTCGCTTTCAACAGTGCTCTTTCTGTGTCCTGGCAACATCTCATACAAAGGCAGCTGATATGCCATTTCTTTTCAGCGCTTAACTCGCAGATTTGGAACTTCTGCTCCTGCCACATTTCCACCTTGCCAGCCCGGCTCAGACGAAATGTCTACATCTTCCCCTTCAGCAACGGGGACGAGGCCCAGATGACTGTGCTTCCGCCTGCTTAGCAGGAGCAGACAATAGGCTTTTTACAAACCGCCATTGTGCACTGGCTCAGAGATTGTCAGAATGCACCTATGTCAGAAAGGGCCCTTGGATCTCAGCCGTGCCCTCCATTGCTCTAGAGGTGGAAGGCACAAAGCACTGCCTCCATCCTACAAATGGAGACAAGCCAGCAACTGTCCTGCTTCCAGCTCTTTAGGAAGCTGGGAAAGCACTCGCATTCCACAGTGCTCTTACAGCGTCCTGGGAACGTCTCATACAAAGGCAGCTGAACACCGTGTCTTTTCAGCCCTTAACTCACCAATCTGCAACATCTGCTTCTGCCGCATTTCCACCTTGCCAACCCGGCTCAGACGAAATGCCTACATCTTCCCCTGAAGCGACTGTGCTGATTCCCAAAGGATTGAGCATCCACATGCTTAGGAGGCGATAAACTGCATGCCTTTTCCCAACCACCATTTTACACTGCTTAGAGAGCGTCGGAAAGCAGCTATGTCAGAAAGGCCCCTTTGCTCTCAGCCATGTCCTCCATTGCTCTCGAGGTGGAAGGCACAAGGCACTGGTTCTGGATCCACCCCTCAATGGGAGACAAACCACATCTTGGCCTGCTTCCAGCTCTTTAGGAAGTGGAGAAAAAACTCCCTTTCCACAGTGCTCTTACAGCGTCCTGGGAACATCTCATACAAAGGAGGCTGAACGCCGTTTCTTTTCAGCACTTCACTCGCCAGTCTGGGACATCTGCATCCTGCACGTTTCCACCTTGCCAACCCGGCTCAGACGAAATGCCTACATCCTCCCCTTGAGCAATTGGGATGAGGCCCATAGGATTGGGGTTCCACATGCTGAGGAGGAGAGAGACAATAGGCTTTTAACTAACCACGAAGTGCAACGGTTGGGAGAGTGTCAGAAAGCACCAATGGCAGAAAGACCCCTTTACTCTCAGCCGCGCCCTCCATTGCTGTAGAGGTGGAAGGCACAAAGCACTGCCTCCATCCTTCAATGGGAGACAAGCCATAAACTGTCTTGCCTCCAGCTCTTTAGGAAGCTGGGAAAGAACTCGCTTTCCACAGTGCTGTTACAGCATACGAGGAAACTCTCATACCGAGGCAGCTCAAACGCCATTTCTTCCCAGTGCTTAACTGGCCGCTTTAGGACTTCCGCTTCTGTCACAGTTCCACCTTGCCAACCCGCCTCAGACGAAATGCCTACATCTTCCCCTTAAGCAATGGGGGCGAAGCCCACATGATTGTGCTGCCACATGCTTAGCAGGAGCAGACAATAGGCTTTTTACAAACCGCCATTGTGCACTGGGTCAGAGAGTGTCAGAATGCACCTATGTCAGAAAGGGCCCTTTGCTCTCAGCCGTGCCCTCCATTGCTCTAGAGGTGGAAGGCACAAAGCACTGCCTCCATCCTTCAATTGGAGACAAGCCATAAACTGGCTTGCCTCCAGCTCTTTAGCAAGCTGACAAACAACTCGCTTTCCACAGTCCTGTTACAGCAGACCGGGGAACTTCTCATACAAAGGCAGCTCAAATGGCATTTCTTCCCAGCCCTTAACTCGCAGCTTTAGGACTCCTGCTTCTGCCGCAATTCCCCCTGGCCAACCGGCTCAGACGAAATGCCTACATCTTCCCCTGAAGCAACTGGGCTGAGTCCCAAATGATTGAGCGTCCACGTGCTTAGGAGGCAATACACTGCACGCCTTTTTCCAACCACCATTGTGCACTGCTGGAGAGAGTGTCGGAAAGCAGCTATGTCAGAAAGACCCCTTTGCTCTCAGCCGTGCCCTCCATTGCTCTAGACGTGGAATGCACAATGCACTGGCTCCCCCCCTCAAGGGGCGACAAGCCACAGACCATCTTCCTCCCATCTCTTTAGGAAGCTGAGCAAGAACTCGCTTTCAACAGTGCTCTTTCTGTGTCCTGGCAACATCTCATACAAAGGCAGCTGATATGCCATTTCTTTTCAGCGCTTAACTCGCAGATTTGGAACTTCTGCTCCTGCCACATTTCCACCTTGCCAGCCCGGCTCAGACGAAATGTCTACATCTTCCCCTTCAGCAACGGGGACGAGGCCCAGATGACTGTGCTTCCGCATGCTTAGCAGGAGCAGACAATAGGCTTTTTACAAACCGCCATTGTGCACTGGCTCAGAGATTGTCAGAATGCACCTATGTCAGAAAGGGCCCTTGGATCTCAGCCGTGCCCTCCATTGCTCTAGAGGTGGAAGGCACAAAGCACTGCCTCCATCCTACAAATGGAGACAAGCCAGCAACTGTCCTGCTTCCAGCTCTTTAGGAAGCTGGGAAAGCACTCGCATTCCACAGTGCTCTTACAGCGTCCTGGGAACGTCTCCTACAAAGGCAGCTGAACACCGTGTCTTTTCAGCCCTTAACTCACCAATCTGCAACATCTGCTTCTGCCGCATTTCCACCTTGCCAACCCGGCTCAGACGAAATGCCTACATCTTCCCCTGAAGCGACTGTGCTGATTCCCAAAGGATTGAGCATCCACATGCTTAGGAGGCGATAAACTGCATGCCTTTTCCCAACCACCATTTTACACTGCTTAGAGAGCGTCGGAAAGCAGCTATGTCAGAAAGGCCCCTTTGCTCTCAGCCATGTCCTCCATTGCTCTCGAGGTGGAAGGCACAAGGCACTGGTTCTGGATCCACCCCTCAATGGGAGACAAACCACATCTTGGCCTGCTTCCAGCTCTTTAGGAAGTGGAGAAAAAACTCCCTTTCCACAGTGCTCTTACAGCGTCCTGGGAACATCTCATACAAAGGAGGCTGAACGCCGTTTCTTTTCAGCACTTCACTCGCCAGTCTGGGACATCTGCATCCTGCACGTTTCCACCTTGCCAACCCGGCTCAGACGAAATGCCTACATCCTCCCCTTGAGCAATTGGGATGAGGCCCATAGGATTGGGGTTCCACATGCTGAGGAGGAGAGAGACAATAGGCTTTTAACTAACCACGAAGTGCAACGGTTGGGAGAGTGTCAGAAAGCACCAATGGCAGAAAGACCCCTTTACTCTCAGCCGCGCCCTCCATTGCTGTAGAGGTGGAAGGCACAAAGCACTGCCTCCATCCTTCAATGGGAGACAAGCCATAAACTGTCTTGCCTCCAGCTGTTTAGGAAGCTGGGAAAGAACTCGCTTTCCACAGTGCTGTTACAGCATACGAGGAAACTCTCATACCGAGGCAGCTCAAACGCCATTTCTTCCCAGTGCTTAACTGGCCGCTTTAGGACTTCCGCTTCTGTCACAGTTCCACCTTGCCAACCCGCCTCAGACGAAATGCCTACATCTTCCCCTTAAGCAATGGGGGCGAAGCCCACATGATTGTGCTGCCACATGCTTAGCAGGAGCAGACAATAGGCTTTTTACAAACCGCCATTGTGCACTGGGTCAGAGAGTGTCAGAATGCACCTATGTCAGAAAGGGCCCTTTGCTCTCAGCCGTGCCCTCCATTGCTCTAGAGGTGGAAGGCACAAAGCACTGCCTCCATCCTTCAATTGGAGACAAGCCATAAACTGGCTTGCCTCCAGCTCTTTAGCAAGCTGACAAACAACTCGCTTTCCACAGTCCTGTTACAGCAGACCGGGGAACTTCTCATACAAAGGCAGCTCAAATGGCATTTCTTCCCAGCCCTTAACTCGCAGCTTTAGGACTCCTGCTTCTGCCGCAATTCCCCCTGGCCAACCGGCTCAGACGAAATGCCTACATCTTCCCCTGAAGCAACTGGGCTGAGTCCCAAATGATTGAGCGTCCACGTGCTTAGGAGGCAATACACTGCACGCCTTTTTCCAACCACCATTGTGCACTGCTGGAGAGAGTGTCGGAAAGCAGCTATGTCAGAAAGACCCCTTTGCTCTCAGCCGTGCCCTCCATTGCTCTAGACGTGGAATGCACAATGCACTGGCTCCCCCCCTCAAGGGGCGACAAGCCACAGACCATCTTCCTCCCATCTCTTTAGGAAGCTGAGCAAGAACTCGCTTTCAACAGTGCTCTTTCTGTGTCCTGGCAACATCTCATACAAAGGCAGCTGATATGCCATTTCTTTTCAGCGCTTAACTCGCAGATTTGGAACTTCTGCTCCTGCCACATTTCCACCTTGCCAGCCCGGCTCAGACGAAATGTCTACATCTTCCCCTTCAGCAACGGGGACGAGGCCCAGATGACTGTGCTTCCGCATGCTTAGCAGGAGCAGACAATAGGCTTTTTACAAACCGCCATTGTGCACTGGCTCAGAGATTGTCAGAATGCACCTATGTCAGAAAGGGCCCTTGGATCTCAGCCGTGCCCTCCATTGCTCTAGAGGTGGAAGGCACAAAGCACTGCCTCCATCCTACAAATGGAGACAAGCCAGCAACTGTCCTGCTTCCAGCTCTTTAGGAAGCTGGGAAAGCACTCGCATTCCACAGTGCTCTTACAGCGTCCTGGGAACGTCTCATACAAAGGCAGCTGAACACCGTGTCTTTTCAGCCCTTAACTCACCAATCTGCAACATCTGCTTCTGCCGCATTTCCACCTTGCCAACCCGGCTCAGACGAAATGCCTACATCTTCCCCTGAAGCGACTGTGCTGATTCCCAAAGGATTGAGCATCCACATGCTTAGGAGGCGATAAACTGCATGCCTTTTCCCAACCACCATTTTACACTGCTTAGAGAGCGTCGGAAAGCAGCTATGTCAGAAAGGCCCCTTTGCTCTCAGCCATGTCCTCCATTGCTCTCGAGGTGGAAGGCACAAGGCACTGGTTCTGGATCCACCCCTCAATGGGAGACAAACCACATCTTGGCCTGCTTCCAGCTCTTTAGGAAGTGGAGAAAAAACTCCCTTTCCACAGTGCTCTTACAGCGTCCTGGGAACATCTCATACAAAGGAGGCTGAACGCCGTTTCTTTTCAGCACTTCACTCGCCAGTCTGGGACATCTGCATCCTGCACGTTTCCACCTTGCCAACCCGGCTCAGACGAAATGCCTACATCCTCCCCTTGAGCAATTGGGATGAGGCCCATAGGATTGGGGTTCCACATGCTGAGGAGGAGAGAGACAATAGGCTTTTAACTAACCACGAAGTGCAACGGTTGGGAGAGTGTCAGAAAGCACCAATGGCAGAAAGACCCCTTTACTCTCAGCCGCGCCCTCCATTGCTGTAGAGGTGGAAGGCACAAAGCACTGCCTCCATCCTTCAATGGGAGACAAGCCATAAACTGTCTTGCCTCCAGCTGTTTAGGAAGCTGGGAAAGAACTCGCTTTCCACAGTGCTGTTACAGCATACGAGGAAACTCTCATACCGAGGCAGCTCAAACGCCATTTCTTCCCAGTGCTTAACTGGCCGCTTTAGGACTTCCCCTTCTGCCACAGTTCCACCTTGCCAACCCTTCTCAGACGAAATGCCTACATCTTCCCCTTAAGCAACGGGGGCGAAGCCCACATGATTGTGCTGCCACATGCTTAGCAGGAGCAGACAATAGGCTTTTTACAAACCGCCATTGTGCACTGGGTCAGAGAGTGTCAGAATGCACCTATGTCAGAAAGGGCCCTTTGCTCTCAGCCGTGCCCTCCATTGCTCTAGAGGTGGAAGGCACAAAGCACTGTCTCCATCCTTCAATTGGAGACAAGCCATAAACTGGCTTGCCTCCAGCTCTTTAGGAAGCTGACAAACAACTCGCTTTCCACAGTCCTGTTACAGCAGACCGGGGAACTTCTCATACCAAGGCAGCTCAAATGGCATTTCTTCCCAGCCCTTAACTCGCAGCTGTAGGACTCCTGCTTCTGCCGCAATTCCACTTTGCCAACCCGGCTCAGACGAAATGCCTACATCTTCCCCTGAAGCAACTGGGCTGAGTCCCAAATGATTGAGCGTCCACGTGCTTAGGAGGCGATAGACTGCACGCCTTTTTCCAACCACCATTGTGCACTGCTGGAGACAGTGTCGGAAAGCAGCTATGTCAGAAAGACCCCTTTGCTCTAAGCCGTGCCCTTCATTGCTCTAGACGTGGAATGCACAATGCACTGGCTCCCCCCCTCAAGCGGCGACAAGCCACAGACCATCTTCCTTCCATCTCTTTAGGAAGCTGAGAAAGAACTCGCTTTCAACAGTGCTCTTTCTGTGTCCTGGCAACATCTCATACAAAGGCAGCTGATATGCCATTTCTTTTCAGCGCTTAACTCGCAGATTTGGAACTTCTGCTCCTGCCACATTTCCACCTGGCCAACCCGGCTCAGACGAAATGTCTACATCTTCCCCTTCAGCAACGGGGACGAGGCCCAGATGACTGTGCTTCCGCATGCTTAGCAGGAGCAGACAATAGGCTTTTTACAAACCGCCATTGTGCACTGGCTCAGAGAGTGTCAGAATGCACCTATGTCAGAAAGGGCCCTTGGATCTCAGCCGTGCCCTCCATTGCTCTAGAGGTGGAAGGCACAAAGCACTGCCTCCATCCTTCAAATGGAGACAAGCCAGCAACTGTCCTGCTTCCAGCTCTTTAGGAAGCTGGGAAAGCACTCTCATTCCACAGTGCTCTTACAGCGTCCTGGGAACGTCTCATACAAAGGCAGCTGAACACCGTGTCTTTTCAGCCCTTAACTCACCAATCTGCAACATCTGCTTCTGCCGCATTTCCACCTTGCCAACCCGGCTCAGACGAAATGCCTACATCTTCCCCTGAAGCGACTGTGCTGATTCCCAAATGATTGAGCATCCACATGCTTAGGAGGCGATAAACTGCATGCCTTTTCCCAACCACCATTTTACACTGCTTAGAGAGCGTCAGAAAGCAGCTATGTCAGAAAGGCCCCTTTGCTCTCAGCCATGTCCTCCATTGCTCTCGAGGTGGAAGGCACAAGGCACTGGTTCTGGATCCACCCCTCAATGGGAGACAAACCACATCTTGGCCTGCTTCCAGCTCTTTAGGAAGTGGAGAAAAAACTCCCTTTCCACAGTGCTCTTACAGCGTCCTGGGAACATCTCATACAAAGGAGGCTGAACGCCGTTTCTTTTCAGCACTTCACTCGCCAGTCTGGGACATCTGCATCCTGCACGTTTCCACCTTGCCAACCCGGCTCAGACGAAATGCCTACATCCTCCCCTTGAGCAATTGGGATGAGGCCCATAGGATTGGGGTTCCACATGCTGAGGAGGAGAGAGACAATAGGCTTTTAACTAACCACGAAGTGCAACGGTTGGGAGAGTGTCAGAAAGCACCAATGGCAGAAAGACCCCTTTACTCTCAGCCGCGCCCTCCATTGCTGTAGAGGTGGAAGGCACAAAGCACTGCCTCCATCCTTCAATGGGAGACAAGCCATAAACTGTCTTGCCTCCAGCTCTTTAGGAAGCTGGGAAAGAACTCGCTTTCCACAGTGCTGTTACAGCATACGAGGAAACTCTCATACCGAGGCAGCTCAAACGCCATTTCTTCCCAGTGCTTAACTGGCCGCTTTAGGACTTCCCCTTCTGCCACAGTTCCACCTTGCCAACCCTTCTCAGACGAAATGCCTACATCTTCCCCTTAAGCAACGGGGGCGAAGCCCACATGATTGTGCTGCCACATGCTTAGCAGGAGCAGACAATAGGCTTTTTACAAACCGCCATTGTGCACTGGGTCAGAGAGTGTCAGAATGCACCTATGTCAGAAAGGGCCCTTTGCTCTCAGCCGTGCCCTCCATTGCTCTAGAGGTGGAAGGCACAAAGCACTGTCTCCATCCTTCAATTGGAGACAAGCCATAAACTGGCTTGCCTCCAGCTCTTTAGGAAGCTGACAAACAACTCGCTTTCCACAGTCCTGTTACAGCAGACCGGGGAACTTCTCATACCAAGGCAGCTCAAATGGCATTTCTTCCCAGCCCTTAACTCGCAGCTGTAGGACTCCTGCTTCTGCCGCAATTCCACCTTGCCAACCCGGCTCAGACGAAATGCCTACATCTTCCCCTGAAGCAACTGGGCTGAGTCCCAAATGATTGAGCGTCCACGTGCTTAGGAGGCGATAGACTGCACGCATTTTTCCAACCACCATTGTGCACTGCTGGAGACAGTGTCGGAAAGCAGCTATGTCAGAAAGACCCCTTTGCTCTAAGCCGTGCCCTTCATTGCTCTAGACGTGGAATGCACAATGCACTGGCTCCCCCCCTCAAGCGGCGACAAGCCACAGACCATCTTCCTTCCATCTCTTTAGGAAGCTGAGCAAGAACTCGCTTTCAACAGTGCTCTTTCTGTGTCCTGGCAACATCTCATACAAAGGCAGCTGATATGCCATTTCTTTTCAGCGCTTAACTCGCAGATTTGGAACTTCTGCTCCTGCCACATTTCCACCTGGCCAACCCGGCTCAGACGAAATGTCTACATCTTCCCCTTCAGCAACGGGGACGAGGCCCAGATGACTGTGCTTCCGCATGCTTAGCAGGAGCAGACAATAGGCTTTTTACAAACCGCCATTGTGCACTGGCTCAGAGAGTGTCAGAATGCACCTATGTCAGAAAGGGCCCTTGGATCTCAGCCGTGCCCTCCATTGCTCTAGAGGTGGAAGGCACAAAGCACTGCCTCCATCCTTCAAATGGAGACAAGCCAGCAACTGTCCTGCTTCCAGCTCTTTAGGAAGCTGGGAAAGCACTCGCATTCCACAGTGCTCTTACAGCGTCCTGGGAACGTCTCATACAAAGGCAGCTGAACACCGTGTCTTTTCAGCCCTTAACTCACCAATCTGCAACATCTGCTTCTGCCGCATTTCCACCTTGCCAACCCGGCTCAGACGAAATGCCTACATCTTCCCCTGAAGCGACTGTGCTGATTCCCAAAGGATTGAGCATCCACATGCTTAGGAGGCGATAAACTGCATGCTTTTTCCCAACCACCATTTTACACTGCTTAGAGAGCGTCAGAAAGCAGCTATGTCAGAAAGGCCCCTTTGCTCTCAGCCATGTCCTCCATTGCTCTCGAGGTGGAAGGCACAAGGCACTGGTTCTGGATCCACCCCTCAATGGGAGACAAACCACATCTTGGCCTGCTTCCAGCTCTTTAGGAAGTGGAGAAAAAACTCCCTTTCCACAGTGCTCTTACAGCGTCCTGGGAACATCTCATACAAAGGAGGCTGAACGCCGTTTCTTTTCAGCACTTCACTCGCCAGTCTGGGACATCTGCATCCTGCACGTTTCCACCTTGCCAACCCGGCTCAGACGAAATGCCTACATCCTCCCCTTGAGCAATTGGGATGAGGCCCATAGGATTGGGGTTCCACATGCTGAGGAGGAGAGAGACAATAGGCTTTTAACTAACCACGAAGTGCAACGGTTGGGAGAGTGTCAGAAAGCACCAATGGCAGAAAGACCCCTTTACTCTCAGCCGCGCCCTCCATTGCTGTAGAGGTGGAAGGCACAAAGCACTGCCTCCATCCTTCAATGGGAGACAAGCCATAAACTGTCTTGCCTCCAGCTCTTTAGGAAGCTGGGAAAGAACTCACTTTCCACAGTGCTGTTACAGCATACGAGGAAACTCTCATACCGAGGCAGCTCAAACGCCATTTCTTCCCAGTGCTTAACTGGCCGCTTTAGGACTTCCGCTTCTGCCACAGTTCCACCTTGCCAACACGCCTCAGACGAAATGCCTACATCTTCCCCTTAAGCAACGGGGGCGAAGCCCACATGATTGTGCTGCCACATGCTTAGCAGGAGCAGACAATAGGCTTTTTACAAACCGCCATTGTGCACTGGGTCAGAGAGTGTCAGAATGCACCTATGTCAGAAAGGGCCCTTTGCTCTCAGCCGTGCCCTCCATTGCTCTAGAGGTGGAAGGCACAAAGCACTGCCTCCATCCTTCAATTGGAGACAAGCCATAAACTGGCTTGCCTCCAGCTCTTTAGCAAGCTGACAAACAACTCGCTTTCCACAGTCCTGTTACAGCAGACCGGGGAACTTCTCATACAAAGGCAGCTCATATGGCATTTCTTCCCAGCCCTTAACTCGCAGCTTTAGGACTCCTGCTTCTGCCGCAATTCCCCCTGGCCAACCGGCTCAGACGAAATGCCTACATCTTCCCCTGAAGCAACTGGGCTGAGTCCCAAATGATTGAGCGTCCACGTGCTTAGGAGGCAATACACTGCACGCCTTTTTCCAACCACCATTGTGCACTGCTGGAGAGAGTGTCGGAAAGCAGCTATGTCAGAAAGACCCCTTTGCTCTCAGCCGTGCCCTCCATTGCTCTAGACGTGGAATGCACAATGCACTGGCTCCCCCCCTCAAGGGGCGACAAGCCACAGACCATCTTCCTCCCATCTCTTTAGGAAGCTGAGCAAGAACTCGCTTTCAACAGTGCTCTTTCTGTGTCCTGGCAACATCTCATACAAAGGCAGCTGATATGCCATTTCTTTTCAGCGCTTAACTCGCAGATTTGGAACTTCTGCTCCTGCCACATTTCCACCTTGCCAGCCCGGCTCAGACGAAATGTCTACATCTTCCCCTTCAGCAACGGGGACGAGGCCCAGATGACTGTGCTTCCGCATGCTTAGCAGGAGCAGACAATAGGCTTTTTACAAACCGCCATTGTGCACTGGCTCAGAGATTGTCAGAATGCACCTATGTCAGAAAGGGCCCTTGGATCTCAGCCGTGCCCTCCATTGCTCTAGAGGTGGAAGGCACAAAGCACTGCCTCCATCCTACAAATGGAGACAAGCCAGCAACTGTCCTGCTTCCAGCTCTTTAGGAAGCTGGGAAAGCACTCGCATTCCACAGTGCTCTTACAGCGTCCTGGGAACGTCTCATACAAAGGCAGCTGAACACCGTGTCTTTTCAGCCCTTAACTCACCAATCTGCAACATCTGCTTCTGCCGCATTTCCACCTTGCCAACCCGGCTCAGACGAAATGCCTACATCTTCCCCTGAAGCGACTGTGCTGATTCCCAAAGGATTGAGCATCCACATGCTTAGGAGGCGATAAACTGCATGCCTTTTCCCAACCACCATTTTACACTGCTTAGAGAGCGTCGGAAAGCAGCTATGTCAGAAAGGCCCCTTTGCTCTCAGCCATGTCCTCCATTGCTCTCGAGGTGGAAGGCACAAGGCACTGGTTCTGGATCCACCCCTCAATGGGAGACAAACCACATCTTGGCCTGCTTCCAGCTCTTTAGGAAGTGGAGAAAAAACTCCCTTTCCACAGTGCTCTTACAGCGTCCTGGGAACATCTCATACAAAGGAGGCTGAACGCCGTTTCTTTTCAGCACTTCACTCGCCAGTCTGGGACATCTGCATCCTGCACGTTTCCACCTTGCCAACCCGGCTCAGACGAAATGCCTACATCCTCCCCTTGAGCAATTGGGATGAGGCCCATAGGATTGGGGTTCCACATGCTGAGGAGGAGAGAGACAATAGGCTTTTAACTAACCACGAAGTGCAACGGTTGGGAGAGTGTCAGAAAGCACCAATGGCAGAAAGACCCCTTTACTCTCAGCCGCGCCCTCCATTGCTGTAGAGGTGGAAGGCACAAAGCACTGCCTCCATCCTTCAATGGGAGACAAGCCATAAACTGTCTTGCCTCCAGCTCTTTAGGAAGCTGGGAAAGAACTCGCTTTCCACAGTGCTGTTACAGCATACGAGGAAACTCTCATACCGAGGCAGCTCAAACGCCATTTCTTCCCAGTGCTTAACTGGCCGCTTTAGGACTTCCCCTTCTGCCACAGTTCCACCTTGCCAACCCTTCTCAGACGAAATGCCTACATCTTCCCCTTAAGCAACGGGGGCGAAGCCCACATGATTGTGCTGCCACATGCTTAGCAGGAGCAGACAATAGGCTTTTTACAAACCGCCATTGTGCACTGGGTCAGAGAGTGTCAGAATGCACCTATGTCAGAAAGGGCCCTTTGCTCTCAGCCGTGCCCTCCATTGCTCTAGAGGTGGAAGGCACAAAGCACTGTCTCCATCCTTCAATTGGAGACAAGCCATAAACTGGCTTGCCTCCAGCTCTTTAGGAAGCTGACAAACAACTCGCTTTCCACAGTCCTGTTACAGCAGACCGGGGAACTTCTCATACCAAGGCAGCTCAAATGGCATTTCTTCCCAGCCCTTAACTCGCAGCTGTAGGACTCCTGCTTCTGCCGCAATTCCACTTTGCCAACCCGGCTCAGACGAAATGCCTACATCTTCCCCTGAAGCAACTGGGCTGAGTCCCAAATGATTGAGCGTCCACGTGCTTAGGAGGCGATAGACTGCACGCCTTTTTCCAACCACCATTGTGCACTGCTGGAGACAGTGTCGGAAAGCAGCTATGTCAGAAAGACCCCTTTGCTCTAAGCCGTGCCCTTCATTGCTCTAGACGTGGAATGCACAATGCACTGGCTCCCCCCCTCAAGCGGCGACAAGCCACAGACCATCTTCCTTCCATCTCTTTAGGAAGCTGAGCAAGAACTCGCTTTCAACAGTGCTCTTTCTGTGTCCTGGCAACATCTCATACAAAGGCAGCTGATATGCCATTTCTTTTCAGCGCTTAACTCGCAGATTTGGAACTTCTGCTCCTGCCACATTTCCACCTGGCCAACCCGGCTCAGACGAAATGTCTACATCTTCCCCTTCAGCAACGGGGACGAGGCCCAGATGACTGTGCTTCCGCATGCTTAGCAGGAGCAGACAATAGGCTTTTTACAAACCGCCATTGTGCACTGGCTCAGAGAGTGTCAGAATGCACCTATGTCAGAAAGGGCCCTTGGATCTCAGCCGTGCCCTCCATTGCTCTAGAGGTGGAAGGCACAAAGCACTGCCTCCATCCTTCAAATGGAGACAAGCCAGCAACTGTCCTGCTTCCAGCTCTTTAGGAAGCTGGGAAAGCACTCTCATTCCACAGTGCTCTTACAGCGTCCTGGGAACGTCTCATACAAAGGCAGCTGAACACCGTGTCTTTTCAGCCCTTAACTCACCAATCTGCAACATCTGCTTCTGCCGCATTTCCACCTTGCCAACCCGGCTCAGACGAAATGCCTACATCTTCCCCTGAAGCGACTGTGCTGATTCCCAAATGATTGAGCATCCACATGCTTAGGAGGCGATAAACTGCATGCCTTTTCCCAACCACCATTTTACACTGCTTAGAGAGCGTCAGAAAGCAGCTATGTCAGAAAGGCCCCTTTGCTCTCAGCCATGTCCTCCATTGCTCTCGAGGTGGAAGGCACAAGGCACTGGTTCTGGATCCACCCCTCAATGGGAGACAAACCACATCTTGGCCTGCTTCCAGCTCTTTAGGAAGTGGAGAAAAAACTCCCTTTCCACAGTGCTCTTACAGCGTCCTGGGAACATCTCATACAAAGGAGGCTGAACGCCGTTTCTTTTCAGCACTTCACTCGCCAGTCTGGGACATCTGCATCCTGCACGTTTCCACCTTGCCAACCCGGCTCAGACGAAATGCCTACATCCTCCCCTTGAGCAATTGGGATGAGGCCCATAGGATTGGGGTTCCACATGCTGAGGAGGAGAGAGACAATAGGCTTTTAACTAACCACGAAGTGCAACGGTTGGGAGAGTGTCAGAAAGCACCAATGGCAGAAAGACCCCTTTACTCTCAGCCGCGCCCTCCATTGCTGTAGAGGTGGAAGGCACAAAGCACTGCCTCCATCCTTCAATGGGAGACAAGCCATAAACTGTCTTGCCTCCAGCTCTTTAGGAAGCTGGGAAAGAACTCGCTTTCCACAGTGCTGTTACAGCATACGAGGAAACTCTCATACCGAGGTAGCTCAAACGCCATTTCTTCCCAGTGCTTAACTGGCCGCTTTAGGACTTCCCCTTCTGCCACAGTTCCACCTTGCCAACCCTTCTCATACGAAATGCCTACATCTTCCCCTTAAGCAACGGGGGCGAAGCCCACATGATTGTGCTGCCACATGCTTAGCAGGAGCAGACAATAGGCTTTTTACAAACCGCCATTGTGCACTGGGTCAGAGAGTGTCAGAATGCACCTATGTCAGAAAGGGCCCTTTGCTCTCAGCCGTGCCCTCCATTGCTCTAGAGGTGGAAGGCACAAAGCACTGTCTCCATCCTTCAATTGGAGACAAGCCATAAACTGGCTTGCCTCCAGCTCTTTAGGAAGCTGACAAACAACTCGCTTTCCACAGTCCTGTTACAGCAGACCGGGGAACTTCTCATACCAAGGCAGCTCAAATGGCATTTCTTCCCAGCCCTTAACTCGCAGCTGTAGGACTCCTGCTTCTGCCGCAATTCCACCTTGCCAACCCGGCTCAGACGAAATGCCTACATCTTCCCCTGAAGCAACTGGGCTGAGTCCCAAATGATTGAGCGTCCACGTGCTTAGGAGGCGATAGACTGCACGCATTTTTCCAACCACCATTGTGCACTGCTGGAGACAGTGTCGGAAAGCAGCTATGTCAGAAAGACCCCTTTGCTCTAAGCCGTGCCCTTCATTGCTCTAGACGTGGAATGCACAATGCACTGGCTCCCCCCCTCAAGCGGCGACAAGCCACAGACCATCTTCCTTCCATCTCTTTAGGAAGCTGAGCAAGAACTCGCTTTCAACAGTGCTCTTTCTGTGTCCTGGCAACATCTCATACAAAGGCAGCTGATATGCCATTTCTTTTCAGCGCTTAACTCGCAGATTTGGAACCTCTGCTCCTGCCACATTTCCACCTGGCCAACCCGGCTCAGACGAAATGTCTACATCTTCCCCTTCAGCAACGGGGACGAGGCCCAGATGACTGTGCTTCCGCATGCTTAGCAGGAGCAGACAATAGGCTTTTTACAAACCGCCATTGTGCACTGGCTCAGAGAGTGTCAGAATGCACCTATGTCAGAAAGGGCCCTTGGATCTCAGCCGTGCCCTCCATTGCTCTAGAGGTGGAAGGCACAAAGCACTGCCTCCATCCTTCAAATGGAGACAAGCCAGCAACTGTCCTGCTTCCAGCTCTTTAGGAAGCTGGGAAAGCACTCGCATTCCACAGTGCTCTTACAGCGTCCTGGGAACGTCTCATACAAAGGCAGCTGAACACCGTGTCTTTTCAGCCCTTAACTCACCAATCTGCAACATCTGCTTCTGCCGCATTTCCACCTTGCCAACCCGGCTCAGACGAAATGCCTACATCTTCCCCTGAAGCGACTGTGCTGATTCCCAAATGATTGAGCATCCACATGCTTAGGAGGCGATAAACTGCATGCCTTTTCCCAACCACCATTTTACACTGCTTAGAGAGCGTCAGAAAGCAGCTATGTCAGAAAGGCCCCTTTGCTCTCAGCCATGTCCTCCATTGCTCTCGAGGTGGAAGGCACAAGGCACTGGTTCTGGATCCACCCCTCAATGGGAGACAAACCACATCTTGGCCTGCTTCCAGCTCTTTAGGAAGTGGAGAAAAAACTCCCTTTCCACAGTGCTCTTACAGCGTCCTGGGAACATCTCATACAAAGGAGGCTGAACGCCGTTTCTTTTCAGCACTTCACTCGCCAGTCTGGGACATCTGCATCCTGCACGTTTCCACCTTGCCAACCCGGCTCAGACGAAATGCCTACATCCTCCCCTTGAGCAATTGGGATGAGGCCCATAGGATTGGGGTTCCACATGCTGAGGAGGAGAGAGACAATAGGCTTTTAACTAACCACGAAGTGCAACGGTTGGGAGAGTGTCAGAAAGCACCAATGGCAGAAAGACCCCTTTACTCTCAGCCGCGCCCTCCATTGCTGTAGAGGTGGAAGGCACAAAGCACTGCCTCCATCCTTCAATGGGAGACAAGCCATAAACTGTCTTGCCTCCAGCTCTTTAGGAAGCTGGGAAAGAACTCACTTTCCACAGTGCTGTTACAGCATACGAGGAAACTCTCATACCGAGGCAGCTCAAACGCCATTTCTTCCCAGTGCTTAACTGGCCGCTTTAGGACTTCCGCTTCTGCCACAGTTCCACCTTGCCAACCCTTCTCAGACGAAATGCCTACATCTTCCCCTTAAGCAACGGGGGCGAAGCCCACATGATTGTGCTGCCACATGCTTAGCAGGAGCAGACAATAGGCTTTTTACAAACCACCATTGTGCACTGGGTCAGAGAGTGTCAGAATGCACCTATGTCAGAAAGGGCCCTTTGCTCTCAGCCGTGCCCTCCATTGCTCTAGAGGTGGAAGGCACAAAGCACTGCCTCCATCCTTCAATTGGAGACAAGCCATAAACTGGCTTGCCTCCAGCTCTTTAGCAAGCTGACAAACAACTCGCTTTCCACAGTCCTGTTACAGCAGACCGGGGAACTTCTCATACAAAGGCAGCTCAAATGGCATTTCTTCCCAGCCCTTAACTCGCAGCTTTAGGACTCCTGCTTCTGCCGCAATTCCCCATGGCCAACCCGGCTCAGACGAAATGCCTACATCTTCCCCTGAAGCAACTGGGCTGAGTCCCAAATGATTGAGCGTCCACGTGCTTAGGAGGCGATACACTGCACGCCTTTTTCCAACCACCATTGTGCACTGCTGGAGAGAGTGTCGGAAAGCAGCTATGTCAGAAAGACCCCTTTGCTCTCAGCCGTGCCCTCCATTGCTCTAGACGTGGAATGCACAATGCACTGGCTCCCCCCCTCAAGGGGCGACAAGCCACAGACCATCTTCCTTCCATCTCTTTAGGAAGCTGAGCAAGAACTCGCTTTCAACAGTGCTCTTTCTGTGTCCTGGCAACATCTCATACAAAGGCAGCTGATATGCCATTTCTTTTCAGCGCTTAACTCGCAGATTTGGAACTTCTGCTCCTGCCACATTTCCACCTTGCCAGCCCGGCTCAGACGAAATGTCTACATCTTCCCCTTCAGCAACGGGGACGAGGCCCAGATGACTGTGCTTTCGCATGCTTAGCAGGAGCAGACAATAGGCTTTTTACAAACCGCCATTGTGCACTGGCTCAGAGATTGTCAGAATGCACCTATGTCAGAAAGGTCCCTTTGCTCTCAGCCGTGCCCTCCATTGCTCTAGAGGTGGAAGGCACAAGGCACTGCCTCCATCCTTCTATTGGAGACAAGCCAGCAACTGTCCTGCTTCCAGCTCTTTAGGAAGCTGGGAAAGCACTCGCAGTCCACAGTGCTCTTACAGTGTCCTGGGAACGTCTCCTACAAAAGCAGCTGATCACCGTGTCTTTTCAGCCCTTAACTCACCAATCTGCAACATCTGCTTCTGCCGCATTTCCACCTTGCCAACCCGGCTCAGACGAAATGCCTACATCTTCCCCTGAAGCGACTGTGCTGATTCCCAAAGGATTGAGCATCCACATGCTTAGGAGGCGATAAACTGCATGCCTTTTCCCAACCACCATTTTACACTGCTTAGAGATCGTCGGAAAGCAGCTATGACAGAAAGGCCCCTTTGCTCTCAGCCATGTCCTCCCTTGCTCTCGAGGTGGAAGGAACAAGGCACTGGTTCTGGATCCACCCCTCAATGGGAGACAAACCACATCTTGGCCTGCTTCCAGCTCTTTAGGAAGTGGAGAAAAAACTCCCTTTCCACAGTGCTCTTACAGCGTCCTGGGAACATCTCATACAAAGGAGGCTGAACCCCGTTTCTTTTCAGCACTTCACTCGCCAGTCTGGGACATCTGCATCCTGCACGTTTCCACCTTCCCAACCCGGCTCAGACGAAATGCCTACATCCTCCCCTTGAGCAATTGGGATGAGGCCCATAGGATTGGGGTTCCACATGCTGAGGAGGAGAGAGACAATAGGCTTTTAACTAACCACGAAGTGCAACGGTTGGGAGAGTGTCAGAAAGCACCAATGGCAGAAAGACCCCTTTACTCTCAGCCGCGCCCTCCATTGCTGTAGAGGTGGAAGGCACAAAGCACTGCCTCCATCCTTCAATGGGAGACAAGCCACAAACTGTCTTGCCTCCAGCTCTTTAGGAAGCTGGGAAAGAACTCACTTTCCACAGTGCTGTTACAGCATACGAGGAAACTCTCATACCGAGGCAGCTCAAACGCCATTTCTTCCCAGTGCTTAACTGGCCGCTTTAGGACTTCCGCTTCTGCCACAGTTCCACCTTGCCAACCCGCCTCAGACGAAATGCCTACATCTTCCCCTTAAGCAACGGGGGCGAAGCCCACATGATTGTGCTGCCACATGCTTAGCAGGAGCAGACAATAGGCTTTTTACAAACCGCCATTGTGCACTGGGTCAGAGAGTGTCAGAATGCACCTATGTCAGAAAGGGCCCTTTGCTCTCAGCCGTGCCCTCCATTGCTCTAGAGGTGGAAGGCACAAAGCACTGCCTCCATCCTTCAATTGGAGACAAGCCATAAACTGTCTTGCCTCCAGCTCTTTAGCAAGCTGACAAACAACTCGCTTTCCACAGTCCTGTTACAGCAGACCGGGGAACTTCTCATACCAAGGCAGCTCAAATGGCATTTCTTCCCAGCCCTTAACTCGCAGCTTTAGGACTCCTGCTTCTGCCGCAATTCCCCCTGGCCAACCCGGCTCAGACGAAATGCCTACATCTTCCCCTGAAGCAACTGGGCTGAGTCCCAAATGATTGAGTGTCCACGTGCTTAGGAGGCGATAGACTGCACGCCTTTTTCCAACCACCATTGTGCACTGCTGGAGAGAGTGTTGGAAAGCAGCTATGTCAGAAAGACCCCTTTGCTCTCAGCCGTGCCCTTCATTGCTCTAGACGTGGAATGCACAATGCACTGGCTCCCCCCCTCAAGCGGCGACAAGCCACAGACCATCTTCCTTCCATCTCTTTAGGAAGCTGAGCAAGAACTCGCTTTCAACAGTGCTCTTTCTGTGTCCTGGCAACATCTCATACAAAGGCAGCTGATATGCCATTTCTTTTCAGCGCTTAACTCGCAGATTTGGAACTTCTGCTCCTGCCACATTTCCACCTGGCCAACCCGGCTCAGACGAAATGTCTACATCTTCCCCTTCAGCAACGGGGACGAGGCCCAGATGACTGTGCTTCCGCATGCTTAGCAGGAGCAGACAATAGGCTTTTTACAAACCGCCATTGTGCACTGGCTCAGAGAGTGTCAGAATGCACCTATGTCAGAAAGGGCCCTTGGATCTCAGCCGTGCCCTCCATTGCTCTAGAGGTGGAAGGCACAAAGCACTGCCTCCATCCTACAAATGGAGACAAGACAGCAACTGTCCTGCTTCCAGCTCTTTAGGAAGCTGGGAAAGCACTCGCATTCCACAGTGCTCTTACAGCGTCCTGGGAACGTCTCATACAAAGGCAGCTGAACTCCGTGTCTTTTCAGCCCTTAACTCACCAATCTGCAACATCTGCTTCTGCCGCATTTCCACCTTGCCAACCCGGCTCAGACGAAATGCCTACATCTTCCGCAGAAGCGACTGTGCTGATTCCCAAAGGATTGAGCATCCACATGCTTAGGAGGCGATAAACTGCATGCCTTTTCCCAACCACCATTTTACACTGCTTAGAGAGCGTCGGAAAGCAGCTATGTCAGAAAGGCCCCTTTGCTCTCAGCCATGTCCTCCATTGCTCTCGAGGTGGAAGGCACAAGGCACTGGTTCTGGATCCACCCCTCAATGGGAGACAAACCACATCTTGGCCTGCTTCCAGCTCTTTAGGAAGTGGAGAAAAAACTCCCTTTCCACAGTGCTCTTACAGCGTCCTGGGAACATCTCATACAAAGGAGGCTGAACGCCGTTTCTTTTCAGCACTTCACTCGCCAGTCTGGGACATCTGCATCCTGCACGTTTCCACCTTGCCAACCCGGCTCAGACGAAATGCCTACATCCTCCCCTTGAGCAATTGGGATGAGGCCCATAGGATTGGGGTTCCACATGCTGAGGAGGAGAGAGACAATAGGCTTTTAACTAACCACGAAGTGCAACGGTTGGGAGAGTGTCAGAAAGCACCAATGGCAGAAAGACCCCTTTACTCTCAGCCGCGCCCTCCATTGCTGTAGAGGTGGAAGGCACAAAGCACTGCCTCCATCCTTCAATGGGAGACAAGCCATAAACTGTCTTCCCTCCAGCTCTTTAGGAAGCTGGGAAAGAACTCACTTTCCACAGTGCTGTTACAGCATACGAGGAAACTCTCATACCGAGGCAGCTCAAACGCCATTTCTTCCCAGAGCTTAACTGGCCGCTTTAGGACTTCCGCTTCTGCCACAGTTCCACCTTGCCAACCCGGCTCAGACGAAATGCCTACATCTTCCCCTGAAGCAACTGGGCTGAGTCCCAAATGATTGAGCGTCCACGTGCTTAGGAGGCGATAGACTGCACGCCTTTTTCCAACCACCATTGTGCACTGCTGGAGAGAGTGTCGGAAAGCAGCTATGTCAGAAAGACCCCTTTGCTCTCAGCCGTGCCCTTCATTGCTCTAGACGTGGAATGCACAATGCACTGGCTCCCCCCCTCAAGCGGCGACAAGCCACAGACCATCTTCCTTCCATCTCTTTAGGAAGCTGAGCAAGAACTCGCTTTCAACAGTGCTCTTTCTGTGTCCTGGCAACATCTCATACAAAGGCAGCTGATATGCCATTTCTTTTCAGCGCTTAACTCGCAGATTTGGAACTTCTGCTCCTGCCACATATCCACCTGGCCAACCCGGCTCAGACGAAATGTCTACATGTTCCCCTTCAGCAACGGGGACGAGGCCCAGATGACTGTGCTTCCGCATGCTTAGCAGGAGCAGACAATAGGCTTTTTACAAACCGCCATTGTGCACTGGCTCAGAGAGTGTCAGAATGCACCTATGTCAGAAAGGGCCCTTGGATCTCAGCCGTGCCCTCCATTGCTCTAGAGGTGGAAGGCACAAAGCACTGCCTCCATCCTTCAAATGGAGACAAGCCAGCAACTGTCCTGCTTCCAGCTCTTTAGGAAGCTGGGAAAGCACTCGCATTCCACAGTGCTCTTACAGCGTCCTGGGAACGTCTCATACAAAGGCAGCTGAACACCGTGTCTTTTCAGCCCTTAACTCACCAATCTGCAGCATCTGCTTCTGCCGCATTTCCACCTTGCCAACCCGGCTCAGACGAAATGCCTACATCTTCCCCTGAAGCGACTGTGCTGATTCCCAAATGATTGAGCATCCACATGCTTAGGAGGCGATAAACTGCATGCCTTTTCCCAACCACCATTTTACACTGCTTAGAGATCGTCGGAAAGCAGCTATGTCAGAAAGGCCCCTTTGCTCTCAGCCATGTCCTCCATTGCTCTCGAGGTGGAAGGCACAAGGCACTGGTTCTGGATCCACCCCTCAATGGGAGACAAACCACATCTTGGCCTGCTTCCAGCTCTTTAGGAAGTGGAGAAAAAACTCCCTTTCCACAGTGCTCTTACAGCGTCCTGGGAACATCTCATACAAAAGAGGCTGAACGCCGTTTCTTTTCAGCACTTCACTCGCCAGTCTGGGACATCTGCATCCTGCACGTTTCCACCTTGCCAACCCGGCTCAGACGAAATGCCTACATCCTCCCCTTGAGCAATTGGGATGAGGCCCATAGGATTGGGGTTCCACATGCTGAGGAGGAGAGAGACAATAGGCTTTTAACTAACCACGAAGTGCAACGGTTGGGAGAGTGTCAGAAAGCACCAATGGCAGAAAGACCCCTTTACTCTCAGCCGCGCCCTCCATTGCTGTAGAGGTGGAAGGCACAAAGCACTGCCTCCATCCTTCAATGGGAGACAAGCCATAAACTGTCTTGCCTCCAGCTCTTTAGGAAGCTGGGAAAGAACTCGCTTTCCACAGTGCTGTTACAGCATACGAGGAAACTCTCATACCGAGGCAGCTCAAACGCCATTTCTTCCCAGTGCTTAACTGGCCGCTTTAGGACTTCCGCTTCTGTCACAGTTCCACCTTGCCAACCCGCCTCAGACGAAATGCCTACATCTTCCCCTTAAGCAACGGGGGCGAAGCCCACATGATTGTGCTGCCACATGCTTAGCAGGAGCAGACAATAGGCTTTTTACAAACCGCCATTGTGCACTGGGTCAGAGAGTGTCAGAATGCACCTATGTCAGAAAGGGCCCTTTGCTCTCAGCCGTGCCCTCCATTGCTCTAGAAGTGGAAGGCACAAAGCACTGCCTCCATCCTTCAATTGGAGACAAGCCATAAACTGGCTTGCCTCCAGCTCTTTAGCAAGCTGACAAACAACTCGCTTTCCACAGTCCTGTTACAGCAGACCGGGGAACTTCTCATACAAAGGCAGCTCAAATGGCATTTCTTCCCAGCCCTTAACTCGCAGCTTTAGGACTCCTGCTTCTGCCGCAATTCCCCATGGCCAACCCTGCTCAGACGAAATGCCTACATCTTCCCCTGAAGCAACTGGGCTGAGTCCCAAATGATTGAGCGTCCACGTGCTTAGGAGGCGATAGACTGCACGCCTTTTTCCAACCACCATTGTGCACTGCTGGAGAGAGTGTCGGAAAGCAGCTATGTCAGAAAGACCCCTTTGCTCTCAGCCGTGCCCTCCATTGCTCTAGACGTGGAATGCACAATGCACTGGCTCCCCCCCTCAAGCGGCGACAAGCCACAGACCATCTTCCTTCCATCTCTTTAGGAAGCTGAGCAAGAACTCGCTTTCAACAGTGCTCTTTCTGTGTCCTGGCAACATCTCATACAAAGGCAGCTGATATGCCATTTCTTTTCAGCGCTTAACTCGCAGATTTGGAACTTCTGCTCCTGCCACATTTCCACCTTGCCAGCCCGGCTCAGACGAAATGTCTACATCTTCCCCTTCAGCAACGGGGACGAGGCCCAGATGACTGTGCTTTCGCATGCTTAGCAGGAGCAGACAATAGGCTTTTTACAAACCGCCATTGTGCACTGGCTCAAAGATTGTCAGAATGCACCTATGTCAGAAAGGTCCCTTTGCTCTCAGCCGTGCCCTCCATTGCTCTAGAGGTGGAAGGCACAAGGCACTGCCTCCATCCTTCTATTGGAGACAAGCCAGCAACTGTCCTGCTTCCAGCTCTTTAGGAAGCTGGGAAAGCACTCGCAGTCCACAGTGCTCTTACAGTGTCCTGGGAACGTCTCCTACAAAGGCAGCTGAACACCGTGTCTTTTCAGCCCTTAACTCACCAATCTGCAACATCTGCTTCTGCCGCATTTCCACCTTGCCAACCCGGCTCAGACGAAATGCCTACATCTTCCCCTGAAGCGACTGTGCTGATTCCCAAAGGATTGAGCATCCACATGCTTAGGAGGCGATAAACTGCATGCCTTTTCCCAACCACCATTTTACACTGCTTAGAGATCGTCGGAAAGCAGCTATGTCAGAAAGGCCCCTTTGCTCTCAGCCATGTCCTCCATTGCTCTCGAGGTGGAAGGCACAAGGCACTGGTTCTGGATCCACCCCTCAATGGGAGACAAACCACATCTTGGCCTGCTTCCAGCTCTTTAGGAAGTGGAGAAAAAACTCCCTTTCCACAGTGCTCTTACAGCGTCCTGGGAACATCTCATACAAAGGAGGCTGAACGCCGTTTCTTTTCAGCACTTCACTCGCCAGTCTGGGACATCTGCATCCTGCACGTTTCCACCTTGCCAAACCGGCTCAGACGAAATGCCTACATCCTCCCCTTGAGCAATTGGGATGAGGCCCATAGGATTGGGGTTCCACATGCTGAGGAGGAGAGAGACAATAGGCTTTTAACTAACCACGAAGTGCAACGGTTGGGAGAGTGTCAGAAAGCACCAATGGCAGAAAGACCCCTTTACTCTCAGCCGCGCCCTCCATTGCTGTAGAGGTGGAAGGCACAAAGCACTGCCTCCATCCTTCAATGGGAGACAAGCCATAAACTGTCTTGCCTCCAGCTCTTTAGGAAGCTGGGAAAGAACTCGCTTTCCACAGTGCTGTTACAGCATACGAGGAAACTCTCATACCGAGGCAGCTCAAACGCCATTTCTTCCCAGTGCTTAACTGGCCGCTTTAGGACTTCCGCTTCTGTCACAGTTCCACCTTGCCAACCCGCCTCAGACGAAATGCCTACATCTTCCCCTTAAGCAATGGGGGCGAAGCCCACATGATTGTGCTGCCACATGCTTAGCAGGAGCAGACAATAGGCTTTTTACAAACCGCCATTGTGCACTGGGTCAGAGAGTGTCAGAATGCACCTATGTCAGAAAGGGCCCTTTGCTCTCAGCCGTGCCCTCCATTGCTCTAGAGGTGGAAGGCACAAAGCACTGCCTCCATCCTTCAATTGGAGACAAGCCATAAACTGGCTTGCCTCCAGCTCTTTAGCAAGCTGACAAACAACTCGCTTTCCACAGTCCTGTTACAGCAGACCGGGGAACTTCTCATACCAAGGCAGCTCAAATGGCATTTCTTCCCAGCCCTTAACTCGCAGCTTTAGGACTCCTGCTTCTGCCGCAATTCCCCCTGGCCAACCGGCTCAGACGAAATGCCTACATCTTCCCCTGAAGCAACTGGGCTGAGTCCCAAATGATTGAGCGTCCACGTGCTTAGGAGGCGATACACTGCACGCCTTTTTCCAACCACCATTGTGCACTGCTGGAGAGAGTGTCGGAAAGCAGCTATGTCAGAAAGACCCCTTTGCTCTCAGCCGTGCCCTCCATTGCTCTAGACGTGGAATGCACAATGCACTGGCTCCCCCCCTCAAGGGGCGACAAGCCACAGACCATCTTCCTTCCATCTCTTTAGGAAGCTGAGCAAGAACTCGCTTTCAACAGTGCTCTTTCTGTGTCCTGGCAACATCTCATACAAAGGCAGCTGATATGCCATTTCTTTTCAGCGCTTAACTCGCAGATTTGGAACTTCTGCTCCTGCCACATTTCCACCTTGCCAGCCCGGCTCAGACGAAATGTCTACATCTTCCCCTTCAGCAACGGGGACGAGGCCCAGATGACTGTGCTTTCGCATGCTTAGCAGGAGCAGACAATAGGCTTTTTACAAACCGCCATTGTGCACTGGCTCAGAGATTGTCAGAATGCACCTATGTCAGAAAGGTCCCTTTGCTCTCAGCCGTGCCCTCCATTGCTCTAGAGGTGGAAGGCACAAGGCACTGCCTCCATCCTTCTATTGGAGACAAGCCAGCAACTGTCCTGCTTCCAGCTCTTTAGGAAGCTGGGAAAGCACTCGCAGTCCACAGTGCTCTTACAGTGTCCTGGGAACGTCTCCTACAAAGGCAGCTGAACACCGTGTCTTTTCAGCCCTTAACTCACCAATCTGCAACATCTGCTTCTGCCGCATTTCCACCTTGCCAACCCGGCTCAGAAGAAATGCCTACATCTTCCCCTGAAGCGATTGTGCTGATTCCCAAATGATTGAGCATCCACATGCTTAGGAGGCGATAAACTGCATGCCTTTTCCCAACCACCATTTTACACTGCTAGAGAGCGTCGGAAAGCAGGTATGTCAGAAAGGCCCCTTTGCTCTCAGCCGTGCCCTTCATTGCTCTAGACGTGGAATGCACAATGCACTGGCTCCCCCCCTCAAGCGGCGACAAGCCACAGACCATCTTCCTTCCATCTCTTTAGGAAGCTGAGCAAGAACTCGCTTTCAACAGTGCTCTTTCTGTGTCCTGGCAACATCTCATACAAAGGCAGCTGATATGCCATTTCTTTTCAGCGCTTAACTCGCAGATTTGGAACTTCTGCTCCTGCCACATTTCCACCTGGGCAACCCGGCTCAGACGAAATGTCTACATCTTCCCCTTCAGCAACGGGGACGAGGCCCAGATGACTGTGCTTCCGCATGCTTAGCAGGAGCAGACAATAGGCTTTTTACAAACCGCCATTGTGCACTGTCTCAGAGAGTGTCAGAATGCACCTATGTCAGAAAGGGCCCTTGGATCTCAGCCGTGCCCTCCATTGCTCTAGAGGTGGAAGGCACAAAGCACTGCCTCCATCCTACAAATGGAGACAAGCCAGCAACTGTCCTGCTTCCAGCTCTTTAGGAAGCTGGGAAAGCACTCGCATTCCACAGTGCTCTTACAGCGTCCTGGGAACGTCTCATACAAAGGCAGCTGAACACCGTGTCTTTTCAGCCCTTAACTCACCAATCTGCAACATCTGCTTCTGCCGCATTTCCACCTTGCCAACCCGGCTCAGACGAAATGCCTACATCTTCCCCTGAAGCGACTGTGCTGATTCCCAAAGGATTGAGCATCCACATGCTTAGGAGGCGATAAACTGCATGCCTTTTCCCAACCACCATTTTACACTGCTTAGAGAGCGTCGGAAAGCAGCTATGTCAGAAAGGCCCCTTTGCTCTCAGCCATGTCCTCCATTGCTCTCGAGGTGGAAGGCACAAGGCACTGGTTCTGGATCCACCCCTCAATGGGAGACAAACCACATCTTGGCCTGCTTCCAGCTCTTTAGGAAGTGGAGAAAAAACTCCCTTTCCACAGTGCTCTTACAGCGTCCTGGGAACATCTCATACAAAGGAGGCTGAACGCCGTTTCTTTTCAGCACTTCACTCGCCAGTCTGGGACATCTGCATCCTGCACGTTTCCACCTTGCCAACCCGGCTCAGACGAAATGCCTACATCCTCCCCTTGAGCAATTGGGATGAGGCCCATAGGATTGGGGTTCCACATGCTGAGGAGGAGAGAGACAATAGGCTTTTAACTAACCACGAAGTGCAACGGTTGGGAGAGTGTCAGAAAGCACCAATGGCAGAAAGACCCCTTTACTCTCAGCCGCGCCCTCCATTGCTGTAGAGGTGGAAGGCACAAAGCACTGCCTCCATCCTTCAATGGGAGACAAGCCATAAACTGTCTTGCCTCCAGCTCTTTAGGAAGCTGGGAAAGAACTCGCTTTCCACAGTGCTGTTACAGCATACGAGGAAACTCTCATACCGAGGCAGCTCAAACGCCATTTCTTCCCAGAGCTTAACTGGCCGCTTTAGGACTTCCGCTTCTGCCACAGTTCCACCTTGCCAACCCGCCTCAGACGAAATGCCTACATCTTCCCCTTAAGCAACGGGGGCGAAGCCCACATGATTGTGCTGCCACATGCTTAGCAGGAGCAGACAATAGGCTTTTTACAAACCGCCATTGTGCACTGGGTCAGAGAGTGTCAGAATGCACCTATGTCAGAAAGGGCCCTTTGCTCTCAGCCGTGCCCTCCATTGCTCTAGAGGTGGAAGGCACAAAGCACTGCCTCCATCCTTCAATTGGAGACAAGCCATAAACTGGCTTGCCTCCAGCTCTTTAGCAAGCTGACAAACAACTCGCTTTCCACAGTCCTGTTACAGCAGACCGGGGAACTTCTCATACAAAGGCAGCTCAAATGGCATTTCTTCCCAGCCCTTAACTCGCAGCTTTAGGACTCCTGCTTCTGCCGCAATTCCCCATGGCCAACGCGGCTCAGACGAAATGCCTACATCTTCCCCTGAAGCAACTGGGCTGAGTCCCAAATGATTGAGCGTCCACGTGCTTAGGAGGCGATAGACTGCACGCCTTTTTCCAACCACCATTGTGCACTGCTGGAGACAGTGTCGGAAAGCAGCTATGTCATAAAGACCCCTTTGCTCTCAGCCGTGCCCTCCATTGCTCTAGACGTGGAATGCACAATGCACTGGCTCCCCCCCTCAAGGGGCGACAAGCCACAGACCATCTTCCTTCCATCTCTTTAGGAAGCTGAGCAAGAACTCGCTTTCAACAGTGCTCTTTCTGTGTCCTGGCAACATCTCATACAAAGGCAGCTGATATGCCATTTCTTTTCAGCGCTTAACTCGCAGATTTGGAACTTCTGCTCCTGCCACATTTCCACCTTGCCAGCCCGGCTCAGACGAAATGTCTACATCTTCCCCTTCAGCAACGGGGACGAGGCCCAGATGACTGTGCTTTCGCATGCTTAGCAGGAGCAGACAATAGGCTTTTTACAAACCGCCATTGTGCACTGGCTCAGAGATTGTCAGAATGCACCTATGTCAGAAAGGTCCCTTTGCTCTCAGCCGTGCCCTCCATTGCTCTAGAGGTGGAAGGCACAAGGCATTGCCTCCATCCTTCTATGGGAGACAAGCCAGCAACTGTCCTGCTTCCAGCTCTTTAGGAAGCTGGGAAAGCACTCGCAGTCCACAGTGCTCTTACAGTGTCCTGGGAACGTCTCCTACAAAGGCAGCTGAACACCGTGTCTTTTCAGCCCTTAACTCACCAATCTGCAACATCTGCTTCTGCCGCATTTCCACCTTGCCAACCCGGCTCAGAAGAAATGCCTACATCTTCCCCTGAAGCGATTGTGCTGATTCCCAAATGATTGAGCATCCACATGCTTAGGAGGCGATAAACTGCATGCCTTTTCCCAACCACCATTTTACACTGCTAGAGAGCGTCGGAAAGCAGCTATGTCAGAAAGGCCCCTTTGCTCTCAGCCATGTCCTCCATTGCTCTCGAGGTGGAAGGCACAAGGCACTGGTTCTGGATCCACCCCTCAATGGGAGACAAACCACATCTTGGCCTGCTTCCAGCTCTTTAGGAAGTGGAGAAAAAACTCCCTTTCCACAGTGCTCTTACAGCGTCCTGGGAACATCTCATACAAAGGAGGCTGAACGCCGTTTCTTTTCAGCACTTCACTCGCCAGTCTGGGACATCTGCATCCTGCACGTTTCCACCTTGCCAAACCGGCTCAGACGAAATGCCTACATCCTCCCCTTGAGCAATTGGGATGAGGCCCATAGGATTGGGGTTCCACATGCTGAGGAGGAGAGAGACAATAGGCTTTTAACTAACCACGAAGTGCAACGGTTGGGAGAGTGTCAGAAAGCACCAATGGCAGAAAGACCCCTTTACTCTCAGCCGCGCCCTCCATTGCTGTAGAGGTGGAAGGCACAAAGCACTGCCTCCATCCTTCAATGGGAGACAAGCCATAAACTGTCTTGCCTCCAGCTCTTTAGGAAGCTGGGAAAGAACTCGCTTTCCACAGTGCTGTTACAGAATACGAGGAAACTCTCATACCGAGGCAGCTCAAACGCCATTTCTTCCCAGTGCTTAACTGGCCGCTTTAGGACTTCCGCTTCTGCCACAGTTCCACCTTGCCAACCCTTCTCAGACGAAATGCCTACATCTTCCCCTTAAGCAACGGGGGCGAAGCCCACATGATTGGGCTGCCACATGCTTAGCAGGAGCAGACAATAGGCTTTTTACAAACCGCCATTGTGCAGTGGGTCAGAGAGTGTCAGAATGCACCTATGTCAGAAAGGGCCCTTTGCTCTAAGCCGTGCCCTCCATTGCTCTAGAGGTGGAAGGCACAAAGCACTGCCTCCATCCTTCAATTGGAGACAAGCCATAAACTGGCTTGCCTCCAGCTCTTTAGGAAGCTGACAAACAACTCGCTTTCCACAGTCCTGTTACAGCAGACCGGGGAACTTCTCATACCAAGGCAGCTCAAATGGCATTTCTTCCCAGCCCTTAACTCGCAGCTGTAGGACTCCTGCTTCTGCCGCAATTCCACCTTGCCAACCCGGCTCAGACGAAATGCCTACATCTTCCCCTGAAGCAACTGGGCTGAGTCCCAAATGATTGAGCGTCCACGTGCTTAGGAGGCGATAGACTGCACGCCTTTTTCCAACCACCATTGTGCACTGCTGGAGACAGTGTCGGAAAGCAGCTATGTCAGAAAGACCCCTTTGCTCTCAGCCGTGCCCTCCATTGCTCTAGACGTGGAATGCACAATGCACTGGCTCCCCCCCTCAAGGGGCGACAAGCCACAGACCATCTTCCTTCCATCTCTTTAGGAAGCTGAGCAAGAACTCGCTTTCAACAGTGCTCTTTCTGTGTCCTGGCAACATCTCATACAAAGGCAGCTGATATGCCATTTCTTTTCAGCGCTTAACTCGCAGATTTGGAACTTCTGCTCCTGCCACATTTCCACCTGGCCAACCCGGCTCAGACGAAATGTCTACATCTTCCCCTTCAGCAACGGGGACGAGGCCCAGATGACTGTGCTTCCGCATGCTTAGCAGGAGCAGACAATAGGCTTTTTACAAACCGCCATTGTGCACTGGCTCAGAGAGTGTCAGAATGCACCTATGTCAGAAAGGGCCCTTGGATCTCAGCCGTGCCCTCCATTGCTCTAGAGGTGGAAGGCACAAAGCACTGCCTCCATCCTTCAAATGGAGACAAGCCAGCAACTGTCCTGCTTCCAGCTCTTTAGGAAGCTGGGAAAGCACTCGCATTCCACAGTGCTCTTACAGCGTCCTGGGAACGTCTCCTACAAAGGCAGCTGAACACCGTGTCTTTTCAGCCCTTAACTCACCAATCTGCAGCATCTGCTTCTGCCGCATTTCCACCTTGCCAACCCGGCTCAGACGAAATGCCTACATCTTCCCCTGAAGCGACTGTGCTGATTCCCAAAGGATTAGGCATCCACATGCTTAGGAGGCGATAAACTGCATGCCTTTTCCCAACCACCATTTTACACTGCTTAGAGAGGGTCGGAAAGCAGCTATGTCAGAAAGGCCCCTTTGCTCTCAGCCATGTCCTCCATTGCTCTCGAGGTGGAAGGCACAAGGCACTGGTTCTGGATCCACCCCTCAATGGGAGACAAACCACATCTTGGCCTGCTTCCAGCTCTTTAGGAAGTGGAGAAAAAACTCCCTTTCCACAGTGCTCTTACAGCGTCCTGGGAACATCTCATACAAAGGAGGCTGAACGCCGTTTCTTTTCAGCACTTCACTCGCCAGTCTGGGACATCTGCATCCTGCACGTTTCCACCTTGCCAACCCGGCTCAGACGAAATGCCTACATCCTCCCCTTGAGCAATTGGGATGAGGCCCATAGGATTGGGGTTCCACATGCTGAGGAGGAGAGAGACAATAGGCTTTTAACTAACCACGAAGTGCAACGGTTGGGAGAGTGTCAGAAAGCACCAATGGCAGAAAGACCCCTTTACTCTCAGCCACGCCCTCCATTGCTGTAGAGGTGGAAGGCACAAAGCACTGCCTCCATCCTTCAATGGGAGACAAGCCATAAACTGTCTTGCCTCCAGCTCTTTAGGAAGCTGGGAAAGAACTCGCTTTCCACAGTGCTGTTACAGCATACGAGGAAACTCTCATACCGAGGCAGCTCAAACGCCATTTCTTCCCAGAGCTTAACTGGCCGCTTTAGGACTTCCGCTTCTGCCACAGTTCCACCTTGCCAACCCGCCTCAGACGAAATGCCTACATCTTCCCCTTAAGCAACGGGGGCGAAGCCCACATGATTGTGCTGCCACATGCTTAGCAGGAGCAGACAATAGGCTTTTTACAAACCGCCATTGTGCACTGGGTCAGAGAGTGTCAGAATGCACCTATGTCAGAAAGGGCCCTTTGCTCTCAGCCGTGCCCTCCATTGCTCTAGAGGTGGAAGGCACAAAGCACTGCCTCCATCCTTCAATTGGAGACAAGCCATAAACTGGCTTGCCTCCAGCTCTTTAGCAAGCTGACAAACAACTCGCTTTCCACAGTCCTGTTACAGCAGACCGGGGAACTTCTCATACAAAGGCAGCTCAAATGGCATTTCTTCCCAGCCCTTAACTCGCAGCTTTAGGACTCCTGCTTCTGCCGCAATTCCCCATGGCCAACGCGGCTCAGACGAAATGCCTACATCTTCCCCTGAAGCAACTGGGCTGAGTCCCAAATGATTGAGCGTCCACGTGCTTAGGAGGCGATAGACTGCACGCCTTTTTCCAACCACCATTGTGCACTGCTGGAGAGAGTGTCGGAAAGCAGCTATGTCAGAAAGACCCCTTTGCTCTCAGCCGTGCCCTCCATTGCTCTAGACGTGGAATGCACAATGCACTGGCTCCCCCCCTCAAGGGGCGACAAGCCACAGACCATCTTCCTTCCATCTCTTTAGGAAGCTGAGCAAGAACTCGCTTTCAACAGTGCTCTTTCTGTGTCCTGGCAACATCTCATACAAAGGCAGCTGATATGCCATTTCTTTTCAGCGCTTAACTCGCAGATTTGGAACTTCTGCTCCTGCCACATTTCCACCTTGCCAGCCCGGCTCAGACGAAATGTCTACATCTTCCCCTTCAGCAACGGGGACGAGGCCCAGATGACTGTGCTTTCGCATGCTTAGCAGGAGCAGACAATAGGCTTTTTACAAACCGCCATTGTGCACTGGCTCAGAGATTGTCAGAATGCACCTATGTCAGAAAGGTCCCTTTGCTCTCAGCCGTGCCCTCCATTGCTCTAGAGGTGGAAGGCACAAGGCACTGCCTCCATCCTTCTATTGGAGACAAGCCAGCAACTGTCCTGCTTCCAGCTCTTTAGGAAGCTGGGAAAGCACTCGCAGTCCACAGTGCTCTTACAGTGTCCTGGGAACGTCTCCTACAAAGGCAGCTGAACACCGTGTCTTTTCAGCCCTTAACTCACCAATCTGCAACATCTGCTTCTGCCGCATTTCCACCTTGCCAACCCGGCTCAGACGAAATGCCTACATCTTCCCCTGAAGCGACTGTGCTGATTCCCAAATGATTGAGCATCCACATGCTTAGGAGGCGATAAACTGCATGCCTTTTCCCAACCACCATTTTACACTGCTAGAGAGGGTCGGAAAGCAGCTATGTCAGAAAGGCCCCTTTGCTCTCAGCCATGTCCTCCATTGCTCTCGAGGTGGAAGGCACAAGGCACTGGTTCTGGATCCACCCCTCAATGGGAGACAAACCACATCTTGGCCTGCTTCCAGCTCTTTAGGAAGTGGAGAAAAAACTCCCTTTCCACAGTGCTCTTACAGCGTCCTGGGAACATCTCATACAAAGGAGGCTGAACGCCGTTTCTTTTCAGCACTTCACTCGCCAGTCTGGGACATCTGCATCCTGCACGTTTCCACCTTGCCAACCCGGCTCAGACGAAATGCCTACATCCTCCCCTTGAGCAATTGGGATGAGGCCCATAGGATTGGGGTTCCACATGCTGAGGAGGAGAGAGACAATAGGCTTTTAACTAACCACGAAGTGCAACGGTTGGGAGAGTGTCAGAAAGCACCAATGGCAGAAAGACCCCTTTACTCTCAGCCGCGCCCTCCATTGCTGTAGAGGTGGAAGGCACAAAGCACTGCCTCCATCCTTCAATGGGAGACAAGCCATAAACTGTCTTGCCTCCAGCTCTTTAGGAAGCTGGGAAAGAACTCGCTTTCCACAGTGCTGTTACAGCATACGAGGAAACTCTCATACCGAGGCAGCTCAAACGCCATTTCTTCCCAGAGCTTAACTGGCCGCTTTAGGACTTCCGCTTCTGCCACAGTTCCACCTTGCCAACCCGCCTCAGACGAAATGCCTACATCTTCCCCTTAAGCAACGGGGGCGAAGCCCACATGATTGTGCTGCCACATGCTTAGCAGGAGCAGACAATAGGCTTTTTACAAACCGCCATTGTGCACTGGGTCAGAGAGTGTCAGAATGCACCTATGTCAGAAAGGGCCCTTTGCTCTCAGCCGTGCCCTCCATTGCTCTAGAGGTGGAAGGCACAAAGCACTGCCTCCATCCTTCAATTGGAGACAAGCCATAAACTGGCTTGCCTCCAGCTCTTTAGCAAGCTGACAAACAACTCGCTTTCCACAGTCCTGTTACAGCAGACCGGGGAACTTCTCATACAAAGGCAGCTCAAATGGCATTTCTTCCCAGCCCTTAACTCGCAGCTTTAGGACTCCTGCTTCTGCCGCAATTCCCCATGGCCAACCCGGCTCAGACGAAATGCCTACATCTTCCCCTGAAGCAACTGGGCTGAGTCCCAAATGATTCAGCGTCCACGTGCTTAGGAGGCGATAGACTGCACGCCTTTTTCCAACCACCATTGTGCACTGCTGGAGAGAGTGTCAGAAAGCAGCTATGTCAGAAAGACCCCTTTGCTCTCAGCCGTGCCCTCCATTGCTCTAGACGTGGAATGCACAATGCACTGGCTCCCCCCCTCCAGGGGCGACAAGCCACAGACCATCTTCCTTCCATCTCTTTAGGAAGCTGAGCAAGAACTCGCTTTCAACAGTGCTCTTTCTGTGTCCTGGCAACATCTCATACAAAGGCAGCTGATATGCCATTTCTTTTCAGCGCTTAACTCGCAGATTTGGAACTTCTCCTCCTGCCACATTTCCACCTTGCCAGCCCGGCTCAGACGAAATGTCTACATCTTCCCCTTCAGCAACGGGGACGAGGCCCAGATGACTGTGCTTTCGCATGCTTAGCAGGAGCAGACAATAGGCTTTTTACAAACCGCCATTGTGCACTGGCTCAGAGATTGTCAGAATGCACCTATGTCAGAAAGGTCCCTTTGCTCTCAGCCGTGCCCTCCATTGCTCTAGAGGTGGAAGGCACAAGGCACTGCCTCCATCCTTCTATTGGAGACAAGCCAGCAACTGTCCTGCTTCCAGCTCTTTAGGAAGCTGGGAAAGCACTCGCAGTCCACAGTGCTCTTACAGTGTCCTGGGAACGTCTCCTACAAAGGCAGCTGAACACCGTGTCTTTTCAGCCCTTAACTCACCAATCTGCAACATCTGCTTCTGCCGCATTTCCACCTTGCCAACCTGGCTCAGACGAAATGCCTACATCTTCCCCTGAAGCGACTGTGCTGATTCCCAAAGGATTGAGCATCCACATGCTTAGGAGGCGATAAACTGCATGCCTTTTCCCAACCACCATTTTACACTGCTTAGAGAGGGTCGGAAAGCAGCTATGTCAGAAAGGCCCCTTTGCTCTCAGCCATGTCCTCCATTGCTCTCGAGGTGGAAGGCACAAGGCACTGGTTCTGGATCCACCCCTCAATGGGAGACAAACCACATCTTGGCCTGCTTCCAGCTCTTTAGGAAGTGGAGAAAAAACTCCCTTTCCACAGTGCTCTTACAGCGTCCTGGGAACATCTCATACAAAGGAGGCTGAACGCCGTTTCTTTTCAGCACTTCACTCGCCAGTCTGGGACATCTGCATCCTGCACGTTTCCACCTTGCCAACCCGGCTCAGACGAAATGCCTACATCCTCCCCTTGAGCAATTGGGATGAGGCCCATAGGATTGGGGTTCCACATGCTGAGGAGGAGAGAGACAATAGGCTTTTAACTAACCACGAAGTGCAACGGTTGGGAGAGTGTCAGAAAGCACCAATGGCAGAAAGACCCCTTTACTCTCAGCCGCGCCCTCCATTGCTGTAGAGGTGGAAGGCACAAAGCACTGCCTCCATCCTTCAATGGGAGACAAGCCATAAACTGTCTTGCCTCCAGCTCTTTAGGAAGCTGGGAAAGAACTCGCTTTCCACAGTGCTGTTACAGCATACGAGGAAACTCTCATACCGAGGCAGCTCAAACGCCATTTCTTCCCAGAGCTTAACTGGCCGCTTTAGGACTTCCGCTTCTGCCACAGTTCCACCTTGCCAACCCGCCTCAGACGAAATGCCTACATCTTCCCCTTAAGCAACGGGGGCGAAGCCCACATGATTGTGCTGCCACATGCTTAGCAGGAGCAGACAATAGGCTTTTTACAAACCGCCATTGTGCACTGGGTCAGAGAGTGTCAGAATGCACCTATGTCAGAAAGGGCCCTTTGCTCTCAGCCGTGCCCTCCATTGCTCTAGAGGTGGAAGGCACAAAGCACTGCCTCCATCCTTCAATTGGAGACAAGCCATAAACTGGCTTGCCTCCAGCTCTTTAGCAAGCTGACAAACAACTCGCTTTCCACAGTCCTGTTACAGCAGACCGGGGAACTTCTCATACAAAGGCAGCTCAAATGGCATTTCTTCCCAGCCCTTAACTCGCAGCTTTAGGACTCCTGCTTCTGCCGCAATTCCCCATGGCCAACCCGGCTCAGACGAAATGCCTACATCTTCCCCTGAAGCAACTGGGCTGAGTCCCAAATGATTGAGCGTCCACGTGCTTAGGAGGCGATAGACTGCACGCCTTTTTCCAACCACCATTGTGCACTGCTGGAGAGAGTGTCGGAAAGCAGCTATGTCAGAAAGACCCCTTTGCTCTCAGCCGTGCCCTCCATTGCTCTAGACGTGGAATGCACAATGCACTGGCTCCCCCCCTCAAGCGGCGACAAGCCACAGACCATCTTCCTTCCATCTCTTTAGGAAGCTGAGCAAGAACTCGCTTTCAACAGTGCTCTTTCTGTGTCCTGGCAACATCTCATACAAAGGCAGCTGATATGCCATTTCTTTTCAGCGCTTAACTCGCAGATTTGGAACTTCTGCTCCTGCCACATTTCCACCTGGCCAACCCGGCTCAGACGAAATGTCTACATCTTCCCCTTCAGCAACGGGGACGAGGCCCAGATGACTGTGCTTCCGCATGCTTAGCAGGAGCAGACAATAGGCTTTTTACAAACCGCCATTGTGCACTGGCTCAGAGAGTGTCAGAATGCCCCTATGTCAGAAAGGGCCCTTGGATCTCAGCCGTGCCCTCCATTGCTCTAGAGGTGGAAGGCACAAAGCACTGCCTCCATCCTTCAAATGGAGACAAGCCAGCAACTGTCCTGCTTCCAGCTCTTTAGGAAGCTGGGAAAGCACTCGCAGTCCACAGTGCTCTTACAGTGTCCTGGGAACGTCTCCTACAAAGGCAGCTGAACACCCTGTCTTTTCAGCCCTTAACTCACCAATCTGCAACATCTGCTTCTGCCGCATTTCCACCTTGCCAACCCGGCTCAGACGAAATGCCTACATCTTCCCCTGAAGCGACTGTGCTGATTCCCAAATGATTGAGCATCCACATGCTTAGGAGGCGATAAACTGCATGCCTTTTCCCAACCACCATTTTACACTGCTAGAGAGGGTCGGAAAGCAGCTATGTCAGAAAGGCCCCTTTGCTCTCAGCCATGTCCTCCATTGCTCTCGAGGTGGAAGGCACAAGGCACTGGTTCTGGATCCACCCCTCAATGGGAGACAAACCACATCTTGGCCTGCTTCCAGCTCTTTAGGAAGTGGAGAAAAAACTCCCTTTCCACAGTGCTCTTACAGCGTCCTGGGAACATCTCATACAAAGGAGGATGAACGCCGTTTCTTTTCAGCACTTCACTCGCCAGTCTGGGACATCTGCATCCTGCACGTTTCCACCTTGCCAACCCGGCTCAGACGAAATGCCTACATCCTCCCCTTGAGCAATTGGGATGAGGCCCATAGGATTGGGGTTCCACATGCTGAGGAGGAGAGAGACAATAGGCTTTTAACTAACCACGAAGTGCAACGGTTGGGAGAGTGTCAGAAAGCACCAATGGCAGAAAGACCCCTTTACTCTCAGCCGCGCCCTCCATTGCTGTAGAGGTGGAAGGCACAAAGCACTGCCTCCATCCTTCAATGGGAGACAAGCCATAAACTGTCTTGCCTCCAGCTCTTTAGGAAGCTGGGAAAGAACTCGCTTTCCACAGTGCTGTTACAGCATACGAGGAAACTCTCATACCGAGGCAGCTCAAACGCCATTTCTTCCCAGAGCTTAACTGGCCGCTTTAGGACTTCCGCTTCTGCCACAGTTCCACCTTGCCAACCCGCCTCAGACGAAATGCCTACATCTTCCCCTTAAGCAACGGGGGCGAAGCCCACATGATTGTGCTGCCACATGCTTAGCAGGAGCAGACAATAGGCTTTTTACAAACCGCCATTGTGCACTGGGTCAGAGAGTGTCAGAATGCACCTATGTCAGAAAGGGCCCTTTGCTCTCAGCCGTGCCCTCCATTGCTCTAGAGGTGGAAGGCACAAAGCACTGCCTCCATCCTTCAATTGGAGACAAGCCATAAACTGGCTTGCCTCCAGCTCTTTAGCAAGCTGACAAACAACTCGCTTTCCACAGTCCTGTTACAGCAGACCGGGGAACTTCTCATACAAAGGCAGCTCAAATGGCATTTCTTCCCAGCCCTTAACTCGCAGCTTTAGGACTCCTGCTTCTGCCGCAATTCCCCATGGCCAACCCGGCTCAGACGAAATGCCTACATCTTCCCCTGAAGCAACTGGGCTGAGTCCCAAATGATTCAGCGTCCACGTGCTTAGGAGGCGATAGACTGCACGCCTTTTTCCAACCACCATTGTGCACTGCTGGAGAGAGTGTCAGAAAGCAGCTATGTCAGAAAGACCCCTTTGCTCTCAGCCGTGCCCTCCATTGCTCTAGACGTGGAATGCACAATGCACTGGCTCCCCCCCTCCAGGGGCGACAAGCCACAGACCATCTTCCTTCCATCTCTTTAGGAAGCTGAGCAAGAACTCGCTTTCAACAGTGCTCTTTCTGTGTCCTGGCAACATCTCATACAAAGGCAGCTGATATGCCATTTCTTTTCAGCGCTTAACTCGCAGATTTGGAACTTCTACTCCTGCCACATTTCCACCTTGCCAGCCCGGCTCAGACGAAATGTCAACATCTTCCCCTTCAGCAACGGGGACGAGGCCCAGATGACTGTGCTTCCGCATGCTTAGCAGGAGCAGACAATAGGCTTTTTACAAACCGCCATTGTGCACTGGCTCAGAGATTGTCAGAATGCACCTATGTCAGAAAGGTCCCTTTGCTCTCAGCCGTGCCCTCCATTGCTCTAGAGGTGGAAGGCACAAGGCACTGCCTCCATCCTTCTATTGGAGACAAGCCAGCAACTGTCCTGCTTCCAGCTCTTTAGGAAGCTGGGAAAGCACTCGCAGTCCACAGTGCTCTTACAGTGTCCTGGGAACGTCTCCTACAAAGGCAGCTGAACACCGTGTCTTTTCAGCCCTTAACTCACCAATCTGCAACATCTGCTTCTGCCGCATTTCCACCTTGCCAACCCGGCTCAGACGAAATGCCTACATCTTCCCCTGAAGCGACTGTGCTGATTCCCAAAGGATTGAGCATCCACATGCTTAGGAGGCGATAAACTGCATGCCTTTTTCCAACCACCATTTTACACTGCTAGAGAGCGTCGGAAAGCAGCTATGTCAGAAAGGCCCCTTTGCTCTCAGCCATGTCCTCCATTGCTCTCGAGGTGGAAGGCACAAGGCACTGGTTCTGGATCCACCCCTCAATGGGAGACAAACCACATCTTGGCCTGCTTCCAGCTCTTTAGGAAGTGGAGAAAAAACTCCCTTTCCACAGTGCTCTTACAGCGTCCTGGGAACATCTCATACAAAGGAGGCTGAACGCCGTTTCTTTTCAGCACTTCACTCGCCAGTCTGGGACATCTGCATCCTGCACGTTTCCACCTTGCCAACCCGGCTCAGACGAAATGCCTACATCCTCCCCTTGAGCAATTGGGATGAGGCCCATAGGATTGGGGTTCCACATGCTGAGGAGGAGAGAGACAATAGGCTTTTAACTAACCACGAAGTGCAACGGTTGGGAGAGTGTCAGAAAGCACCAATGGCAGAAAGACCCCTTTACTCTCAGCCGCGCCCTCCATTGCTGTAGAGGTGGAAGGCACAAAGCACTGCCTCCATCCTTCAATGGGAGACAAGCCATAAACTGTCTTGCCTCCAGCTCTTTAGGAAGCTGGGAAAGAACTCGCTTTCCACAGTGCTGTTACAGCATACGAGGAAACTCTCATACCGAGGCAGCTCAAACGCCATTTCTTCCCAGAGCTTAACTGGCCGCTTTAGGACTTCCGCTTCTGCCACAGTTCCACCTTGCCAACCCGCCTCAGACGAAATGCCTACATCTTCCCCTTAAGCAACGGGGGCGAAGCCCACATGATTGTGCTGCCACATGCTTAGCAGGAGCAGACAATAGGCTTTTTACAAACCGCCATTGTGCACTGGGTCAGAGAGTGTCAGAATGCACCTATGTCAGAAAGGGCCCTTTGCTCTCAGCCGTGCCCTCCATTGCTCTAGAGGTGGAAGGCACAAAGCACTGCCTCCATCCTTCAATTGGAGACAAGCCATAAACTGGCTTGCCTCCAGCTCTTTAGCAAGCTGACAAACAACTCGCTTTCCACAGTCCTGTTACAGCAGACCGGGGAACTTCTCATACAAAGGCAGCTCAAATGGCATTTCTTCCCAGCCCTTAACTCGCAGCTTTAGGACTCCTGCTTCTGCCGCAATTCCCCATGGCCAACCCGGCTCAGACGAAATGCCTACATCTTCCCCTGAAGCAACTGGGCTGAGTCCCAAATGATTGAGCGTCCACGTGCTTAGGAGGCGATAGACTGCACGCCTTTTTCCAACCACCATTGTGCACTGCTGGAGAGAGTGTCGGAAAGCAGCTATGTCAGAAAGACCCCTTTGCTCTCAGCCGTGCCCTTCATTGCTCTAGACGTGGAATGCACAATGCACTGGCTCCCCCCCTCATGCGGCGACAAGCCACAGACCATCTTCCTTCCATCTCTTTAGGAAGCTGAGCAAGAACTCGCTTTCAACAGTGCTCTTTCTGTGTCCTGGCAACATCTCATACAAAGGCAGCTGATATGCCATTTCTTTTCAGCGCTTAACTCGCAGATTTGGAACTTCTGCTCCTGCCACATTTCCACCTGGCCAACCCGGCTCAGACGAAATGTCTACATCTTCCCCTTCAGCAACGGGGACGAGGCCCAGATGACTGTGCTTCCGCATGCTTAGCAGGAGCAGACAATAGGCTTTTTACAAACCGCCATTGTGCACTGGCTCAGAGAGTGTCAGAATGCCCCTATGTCAGAAAGGGCCCTTGGATCTCAGCCGTGCCCTCCATTGCTCTAGAGGTGGAAGGCACAAAGCACTGCCTCCATCCTACAAATGGAGACAAGCCAGCAACTGTCCTGCTTCCAGCTCTTTAGGAAGCTGGGAAAGCACTTGCATTCCACAGTGCTCTTACAGCGTCCTGGGAACGTCTCATACAAAGGCAGCTGAACACCGTGTCTTTTCAGCCCTTAACTCACCAATCTGCAACATCTGCTTCTGCCGCATTTCCACCTTGCCAACCCGGCTCAGACGAAATGCCTACATCTTCCCCTGAAGCGACTGTGCTGATTCCCAAAGGATTGAGCATCCACATGCTTAGGAGGCGATAAACTGCATGCCTTTTCCCAACCACCATTTTACACTGCTTAGAGAGGGTCGGAAAGCAGCTATGTCAGAAAGGCCCCTTTGCTCTCAGCCATGTCCTCCATTGCTCTCGAGGTGGAAGGCACAAGGCACTGGTTCTGGATCCACCCCTCAATGGGAGACAAACCACATCTTGGCCTGCTTCCAGCTCTTTAGGAAGTGGAGAAAAAACTCCCTTTCCACAGTGCTCTTACAGCGTCCTGGGAACATCTCATACAAAGGAGGCTGAACGCCGTTTCTTTTCAGCACTTCACTCGCCAGTCTGGGACATCTGCATCCTGCACGTTTCCACCTTGCCAACCCGGCTCAGACGAAATGCCTACATCCTCCCCTTGAGCAATTGGGATGAGGCCCATAGGATTGGGGTTCCACATGCTGAGGAGGAGAGAGACAATAGGCTTTTAACTAACCACGAAGTGCAACGGTTGGGAGAGTGTCAGAAAGCACCAATGGCAGAAAGACCCCTTTACTCTCAGCCGCGCCCTCCATTGCTGTAGAGGTGGAAGGCACAAAGCACTGCCTCCATCCTTCAATGGGAGACAAGCCATAAACTGTCTTGCCTCCAGCTCTTTAGGAAGCTGGGAAAGAACTCGCTTTCCACAGTGCTGTTACAGCATACGAGGAAACTCTCATACCGAGGCAGCTCAAACGCCATTTCTTCCCAGAGCTTAACTGGCCGCTTTAGGACTTCCGCTTCTGCCACAGTTCCACCTTGCCAACCCGCCTCAGACGAAATGCCTACATCTTCCCCTTAAGCAACGGGGGCGAAGCCCACATGATTGTGCTGCCACATGCTTAGCAGGAGCAGACAATAGGCTTTTTACAAACCGCCATTGTGCACTGGGTCAGAGAGTGTCAGAATGCACCTATGTCAGAAAGGGCCCTTTGCTCTCAGCCGTGCCCTCCATTGCTCTAGAGGTGGAAGGCACAAAGCACTGCCTCCATCCTTCAATTGGAGACAAGCCATAAACTGGCTTGCCTCCAGCTCTTTAGCAAGCTGACAAACAACTCGTTTTCCACAGTCCTGTTACAGCAGACCGGGGAACTTCTCATACAAAGGCAGCTCAAATGGCATTTCTTCCCAGCCCTTAACTCGCAGCTTTAGGACTCCTGCTTCTGCCGCAATTCCCCATGGCCAACCCGGCTCAGACGAAATGCCTACATCTTCCCCTGAAGCAACTGGGCTGAGTACCAAATGATTGAGCGTCCACGTGCTTAGGAGGCGATAGACTGCACGCCTTTTTCCAACCACCATTGTGCACTGCTGGAGAGAGTGTCGGAAAGCAGCTATGTCAGAAAGACCCCTTTGCTCTCAGCCGTGCCCTCCATTGCTCTAGACGTGGAATGCACAATGCACTGGCTCCCCCCCTCAAGGGGCGACAAGCCACAGACCATCTTCCTTCCATCTCTTTAGGAAGCTGAGCAAGAACTCGCTTTCAACAGTGCTCTTTCTGTGTCCTGGCAACATCTCATACAAAGGCAGCTGATATGCCATTTCTTTTCAGCGCTTAACTCGCAGATTTGGAACTTCTGCTCCTGCCACATTTCCACCTTGCCAGCCCGGCTCAGACGAAATGTCTACATCTTCCCCTTCAGCAACGGGGACGAGGCCCAGATGACTGTGCTTTCGCATGCTTAGCAGGAGCAGACAATAGGCTTTTTACAAACCGCCATTGTGCACTGGCTCAGAGAGTGTCAGAATGCCCCTATGTCAGAAAGGGCCCTTGGATCTCAGCCGTGCCCTCCATTGCTCTAGAGGTGGAAGGCACAAAGCACTGCCTCCATCCTACAAATGGAGACAAGCCAGCAACTGTCCTGCTTCCAGCTCTTTAGGAAGCTGGGAAAGCACTCGCATTTCACAGTGCTCTTACAGCGTGCTGGGAACGTCTCATACAAAGGCAGCTGAACACCGTGTCTTTTCAGCCCTTAACTCACCAATCTGCAACATCTGCTTCTGCCGCATTTCCACCTTGCCAACCCGGCTCAGACGAAATGCCTACATCTTCCCCTGAAGCGACTGTGCTGATTCCCAAAGGATTGAGCATCCACATGCTTAGGAGGCGATAAACTGCATGCCTTTTCCCAACCACCATTTTACACTGCTTAGAGAGCGTCGGAAAGCAGCTATGTCAGAAAGGCCCCTTTGCTCTCAGCCATGTCCTCCATTGCTCTCGAGGTGGAAGGCACAAGGCACTGGTTCTGGATCCACCCCTCAATGGGAGACAAACCACATCTTGGCCTGCTTCCAGCTCTTTAGGAAGTGGAGAAAAAACTCCCTTTCCACAGTGCTCTTACAGCGTCCTGGGAACATCTCATACAAAGGAGGCTGAACGCCGTTTCTTTTCAGCACTTCACTCGCCAGTCTGGGACATCTGCATCCTGCACGTTTCCACCTTGCCAACCCGGCTCAGACGAAATGCCTACATCCTCCCCTTGAGCAATTGGGATGAGGCCCATAGGATTGGGGTTCCACATGCTGAGGAGGAGAGAGACAATAGGCTTTTAACTAACCACGAAGTGCAACGGTTGGGAGAGTGTCAGAAAGCACCAATGGCAGAAAGACCCCTTTACTCTCAGCCGCGCCCTCCATTGCTGTAGAGGTGGAAGGCACAAAGCACTGCCTCCATCCTTCAATGGGAGACAAGCCATAAACTGTCTTGCCTCCAGCTCTTTAGGAAGCTGGGAAAGAACTCGCTTTCCACAGTGCTGTTACAGCATACGAGGAAACTCTCATACCGAGGCAGCTCAAACGCCATTTCTTCCCAGAGCTTAACTGGCCGCTTTAGGACTTCCGATTCTGCCACAGTTCCACCTTGCCAACCCTTCTCAGACGAAATGCCTACATCTTCCCCTTAAGCAACGGGGGCGAAGCCCACATGATTGTGCTGCCACATGCTTAGCAGGAGCAGACAATAGGCTTTTTACAAACCGCCATTGTGCACTGGGTCAGAGAGTGTCAGAATGCACCTATGTCAGAAAGGGCCCTTTGCTCTCAGCCGTGCCCTCCATTGCTCTAGAGGTGGAAGGCACAAAGCACTGCCTCCATCCTTCAATTGGAGACAAGCCATAAACTGGCTTGCCTCCAGCTCTTTAGGAAGCTGACAAACAACTCGCTTTCCACAGTCCTGTTACAGCAGACCGGGGAACTTCTCATACAAAGGCAGCTCAAATGGCATTTCTTCCCAGCCCTTAACTCGCAGCTTTAGGACTCCTGCCTCTGCCGCAATTCCCCATGGCCAACCCGGCTCAGACGAAATGCCTACATCTTCCCCTGAAGCAACTGGGCTGAGTCCCAAATGATTGAGCGTCCACGTGCTTAGGAGGCGATAGACTGCACGCCTTTTTCCAACCACCATTGTGCACTGCTGGAGAGAGTGTCGGAAAGCAGCTATGTCAGAAAGACCCCTTTGCTCTCAGCCGTGCCCTCCATTGCTCTAGACGTGGAATGCACAATGCACTGGCTCCCCCCCTCAAGGGGCGACAAGCCACAGACCATCTTCCTTCCATCTCTTTAGGAAGCTGAGCAAGAACTCGCTTTCAACAGTGCTCTTTCTGTGTCCTGGCAACATCTCATACAAAGGCAGCTGATATGCCATTTCTTTTCAGCGCTTAACTCGCAGATTTGGAACTTCTGCTCCTGCCACATTTCCACCTTGCCAGCCCGGCTCAGACGAAATGTCTACATCTTCCCCTTCAGCAACGGGGACGAGGCCCAGATGACTGTGCTTTCACATGCTTAGCAGGAGCAGACAATAGGCTTTTTACAAACCGCCATTGTGCACTGGCTCAGAGATTGTCAGAATGCACCTATGTCAGAAAGGTCCCTTTGCTCTCAGCCGTGCCCTCCATTGCTCTAGAGGTGGAAGGCACAAGGCACTGCCTCCATCCTTCTATTGGAGACAAGCCAGCAACTGTCCTGCTTCCAGCTCTTTAGGAAGCTGGGAAAGCACTCGCAGTCCACAGTGCTCTTACAGTGTCCTGGGAACGTCTCCTACAAAGGCAGCTGAACACCGTGTCTTTTCAGCCCTTAACTCACCAATCTGCAACATCTGCTTCTGCCGCATTTCCACCTTGCCAACCCGGCTCAGACGAAATGCCTACATCTTCCCCTGAAGCGACTGTGCTGATTCCCAAATGATTGAGCATCCACATGCTTAGGAGGCGATAAACTGCATGCCTTTTTCCAACCACCATTTTACACTGCTAGAGAGCGTCGGAAAGCAGCTATGTCAGAAAGGCCCCTTTGCTCTCAGCCATGTCCTCCATTGCTCTCGAGGTGGAAGGCACAAGGCACTGGTTCTGGATCCACCCCTCAATGGGAGACAAACCACATCTTGGCCTGCTTCCAGCTCTTTAGGAAGTGGAGAAAAAACTCCCTTTCCACAGTGCTCTTACAGCGTCCTGGGAACATCTCATACAAAGGAGGCTGAACGCCGTTTCTTTTCAGCACTTCACTCGCCAGTCTGGGACATCTGCATCCTGCACGTTTCCACCTTGCCAACCCGGCTCAGACGAAATGCCTACATCCTCCCCTTGAGCAATTGGGATGAGGCCCATAGGATTGGGGTTCCACATGCTGAGGAGGAGAGAGACAATAGGCTTTTAACTAACCACGAAGTGCAACGGTTGGGAGAGTGTCAGAAAGCACCAATGGCAGAAAGACCCCTTTACTCTCAGCCGCGCCCTCCATTGCTGTAGAGGTGGAAGGCACAAAGCACTGCCTCCATCCTTCAATGGGAGACAAGCCATAAACTGTCTTGCCTCCAGCTCTTTAGGAAGCTGGGAAAGAACTCGCTTTCCACAGTGCTGTTACAGCATACGAGGAAACTCTCATACCGAGGCAGCTCAAACGCCATTTCTTCCGAGAGCTTAACTGGCCGCTTTAGGACTTCCGCTTCTGCCACAGTTCCACCTTGCCAACCCTTCTCAGACGAAATGCCTACATCTTCCCCTTAAGCAACGGGGGCGAAGCCCACATGATTGTGCTGCCACATGCTTAGCAGGAGCAGACAATAGGCTTTTTACAAACCGCCATTGTGCACTGGGTCAGAGAGTGTCAGAATGCACCTATGTCAGAAAGGGCCCTTTGCTCTCAGCCGTGCCCTCCATTGCTCTAGAGGTGGAAGGCACAAAGCACTGCCTCCATCCTTCAATTGGAGACAAGCCATAAACTGTCTTGCCTCCAGCTCTTTAGCAAGCTGACAAACAACTCGCTTTCCACAGTCCTGTTACAGCAGACCGGGGAACTTCTCATACAAAGGCAGCTCAAATGGCATTTCTTCCCAGCCCTTAACTCACAGCTTTAGGACTCCTGCTTCTGCCGCAATTCCCCCTGGCCAACCCGGCTCAGACGAAATGCCTACATCTTCCCCTGAAGCAACTGGGCTGAGTCCCAAATGATTGAGCGTCCACGTGCTTAGGAGGCGATAGACTGCATGCCTTTTTCCAACCACCATTGTGCACTGCTGGAGAGAGTGTCGGAAAGCAGCTATGTCAGAAAGACCCCTTTGCTCTCAGCCGTGCCCTTCATTGCTCTAGACGTGGAATGCACAATGCACTGGCTCCCCCCCTCAAGCGGCGACAAGCCACAGACCATCTTCCTTCCATCTCTTTAGGAAGCTGAGCAAGAACTCGCTTTCAACAGTGCTCTTTCTGTGTCCTGGCAACATCTCATACAAAGGCAGCTGATATGCCATTTCTTTTCAGCGCTTAACTCGCAGATTTGGAACTTCTGCTCCTGCCACATTTCCACCTGGCCAACCCGGCTCAGACGAAATGTCTACATCTTCCCCTTCAGCAACGGGGACGAGGCCCAGATGACTGTGCTTCCGCATGCTTAGCAGGAGCAGACAATAGGCTTTTTACAAACCGCCATTGTGCACTGGCTCAGAGAGTGTCAGAATGCCCCTATGTCAGAAAGGGCCCTTGGATCTCAGCCGTGCCCTCCATTGCTCTAGAGGTGGAAGGCACAAAGCACTGCCTCCATCCTACAAATGGAGACAAGCCAGCAACTGTCCTGCTTCCAGCTCTTTAGGAAGCTGGGAAAGCACTTGCATTCCACAGTGCTCTTACAGCGTCCTGGGAACGTCTCATACAAATGCAGCTGAACACCATGTCTTTTCAGCCCTTAACTCACCAATCTGCAACATCTGCTTCTGCCGCATTTCCACCTTGCCAACCCGGCTCAGACGAAATGCCTACATCTTCCCCTGAAGCGACTGTGCTGATTCCCAAAGGATTGAGCATCCACATGCTTAGGAGGCGATAAACTGCATGCCTTTTCCCAACCACCATTTTACACTGCTTAGAGAGCGTCGGAAAGCAGCTATGTCAGAAAGGCCCCTTTGCTCTCAGCCATGCCGTCCATTGCTCTCGAGGTGGAAGGCACAAGGCACTGGTTCTGGATCCACCCCTCAATGGGAGACAAAACACATCTTGGCCTGCTTCCAGCTCTTTAGGAAGTGGAGAAAAAACTCCCTTTCCACAGTGCTCTTACAGCGTCCTGGGAACATCTCATACAAAGGAGGCTGAACGCCGTTTCTTTTCAGCACTTCACTCGCCAGTCTGGGACATCTGCATCCTGCACGTTTCCACCTTGCCAACCCGGCTCAGACGAAATGCCTACATCCTCCCCTTGAGCAATTGGGATGAGGCCCATAGGATTGGGGTTCCACATGCTGAGGAGGAGAGAGACAATAGGCTTTTAACTAACCACGAAGTGCAACGGTTGGGAGAGTGTCAGAAAGCACCAATGGCAGAAAGACCCCTTTACTCTCAGCCGCGCCCTCCATTGCTGTAGAGGTGGAAGGCACAAAGCACTGCCTCCATCCTTCAATGGGAGACAAGCCACAAACTGTCTTGCCTCCAGCTCTTTAGGAAGCTGGGAAAGAACTCACTTTCCACAGTGCTGTTACAGCATACGAGGAAACTCTCATACCGAGGCAGCTCAAACGCCATTTCTTCCCAGTGCTTAACTGGCCGCTTTAGGACTTCCGCTTCTGCCACAGTTCCACCTTGCCAACCCGCCTCAGACGAAATGCCTACATCTTCCCCTTAAGCAATGGGGGCGAAGCCCACATGATTGTGCTGCCACATGCTTAGCAGGAGCAGACAATAGGCTTTTTACAAACAGCCATTGTGCACTGGGTCAGAGAGTGTCAGAATGCACCTATGTCAGAAAGGGCCCTTTGCTCTCAGCCGTGCCCTCCATTGCTCTAGAGGTGGAAGGCAGAAAGCACTGCCTCCATCCTTCAATTGGAGACAAGCCATAAACTGTCTTGCCTCCAGCTCTTTAGCAAGCTGACAAACAACTCGCTTTCCACAGTCCTGTTACAGCAGACCGGGGAACTTCTCATACAAAGGCAGCTCAAATGGCATTTCTTCCCAGCCCTTAACTCGCAGCTTTAGGACTCCTGCTTCTGCCGCAATTCCCCCTGGCCAACCCGGCTCAGACGATATGCCTACATCTTCCCCTGAAGCAACTGGGCTGAGTCCCAAATGATTGAGCGTCCACGTGCTTAGGAGGCGATAGACTGCACGCCTTTTTCCAACCACCATTGTGCACTGCTGGAGAGAGTGTCGGAAAGCAGCTATGTCAGAAAGACCCCTTTGCTCTCAGCCATGCCCTTCATTGCTCTAGACGTGGAATGCACAATGCACTGGCTCCCCCCCTCAAGCGGCGACAAGCCACAGACCATCTTCCTTCCATCTCTTTAGGAAGCTGAGCAAGAACTCGCTTTCAACAGTGCTCTTTCTGTGTCCTGGCAACATCTCATACAAAGGCAGCTGATATGCCATTTCTTTTCAGCGCTTAACTCGCAGATTTGGAACTTCTGCTCCTGCCACATTTCCACCTGGGCAACCCGGCTCAGACGAAATGTCTACATCTTCCCCTTCAGCAACGGGGACGAGGCCCAGATGACTGTGCTTCCGCATGCTTAGCAGGAGCAGACAATAGGCTTTTTACAAACCGCCATTGTGCACTGGCTCAGAGAGTGTCAGAATGCACCTATGTCAGAAAGGGCCCTTGGATCTCAGCCGTGCCCTCCATTGCTCTAGAGGTGGAAGGCACAAAGCACTGCCTCCATCCTACAAATGGAGACAAGCCAGCAACTGTCCTGCTTCCAGCTCTTTAGGAAGCTGGGAAAGCACTCGCATTCCACAGTGCTCTTACAGCGTCCTGGGAACGTCTGATACAAAGGCAGCTGAACACCGTGTCTTTTCAGCCCTTAACTCACCAATCTGCAACATCTGCTTCTGCCGCATTTCCACCTTGCCAACCCGGCTCAGACGAAATGCCTACATCTTCCCCTGAAGCGACTGTGCTGATTCCCCTAGGATTGAGCATCCACATGCTTAGGAGGCGATAAACTGCATGCCTTTTCCCAACCACCATTTTACACTGCTTAGAGAGCGTCGGAAAGCAGCTATGTCAGAAAGGCCCCTTTGCTCTCAGCCATGTCCTCCATTGCTCTCGAGGTGGAAGGCACAAGGCACTGGTTCTGGATCCACCCCTCAATGGGAGACAAACCACATCTTGGCCTGCTTCCAGCTCTTTAGGAAGTGGAGAAAAAACTCCCTTTCCACAGTGCTCTTACAGCGTCCTGGGAACATCTCATACAAAGGAGGCTGAACGCCGTTTCTTTTCAGCACTTCACTCGCCAGTCTGGGACATCTGCATCCTGCACGTTTCCACCTTGCCAACCCGGCTCAGACGAAATGCCTACATCCTCCCCTTGAGCAATTGGGATGAGGCCCATAGGATTGGGGTTCCACATGCTGAGGAGGAGAGAGACAATAGGCTTTTAACTAACCACGAAGTGCAACGGTTGGGAGAGTGTCAGAAAGCACCGATGGCAGAAAGACCCCTTTACTCTCAGCCGCGCCCTCCATTGCTGTAGTGGTGGAAGGCACAAAGCACTGCCTCCATCCTTCAATGGGAGACAAGCCATAAACTGTCTTGCCTCCAGCTCTTTAGGAAGCTGGGAAAGAACTCGCTTTCCACAGTGCTGTTACAGCATACGAGGAAACTCTCATACCGAGGCAGCTCAAACGCCATTTCTTCCCAGAGCTTAACTGGCCGCTTTAGGACTTCCGCTTCTGCCACAGTTCCACCTTGCCAACCCGCCTCAGACGAAATGCCTACATCTTCCCCTTAAGCAACGGGGGCGAAGCCCACATGATTGTGCTGCCACATGCTTAGCAGGAGCAGACAATAGGCTTTTTACAAACCGCCATTGTGCACTGGGTCAGAGAGTGTCAGAATGCACCTATGTCAGAAAGGGCCCTTTGCTCTCAGCCGTGCCCTCCATTGCTCTATAGGTGGAAGGCACAAAGCACTGCCTCCATCCTTCAATTGGAGACAAGCCATAAACTGGCTTGCCTCCAGCTCTTTAGCAAGCTGACAAACAACTCGCTTTCCACAGTCCTGTTACAGCAGACCGGGGAACTTCTCATACCAAGGCAGCTCAAATGGCATTTCTTCCCAGCCCTTAACTCGCAGCTTTAGGACTCCTGCTTCTGCCGCAATTCCCCATGGCCAACCCGGCTCAGACGAAATGCCTACATCTTCCCCTGAAGCAACTGGGCTGAGTCCCAAATGATTGAGCGTCCACGTGCTTAGGAGGCGATAGACTGCACGCCTTTTTCCAACCACCATTGTGCACTGCTGGAGACAGTGTCGGAAAGCAGCTATGTCAGAAAGACCCCTTTGCTCTCAGCTGTGCCCTTCATTGCTCTAGACGTGGAATGCACAATGCACTGGCTCCCCCCCTCAAGGGGCGACAAGCCACAGACCATCTTCCTTCCATCTCTTTAGGAAGCTGAGCAAGAACTCGCTTTCAACAGTGCTCTTTCTGTGTCCTGGCAACATCTGATACAAAGGCAGCTGATATGCCATTTCTTTTCAGCGCTTAACTCGCAGATTTGGAACTTCTGCTCCTGCCACATTTCCACCTGGCCAACCCGGCTCAGACGAAATGTCTACATCTTCCCCTTCAGCAACGGGGACGAGGCCCAGATGACTGTGCTTCCGCATGCTTAGCAGGAGCAGACAATAGGCTTTTTACAAACCGCCATTGTGCACTGGCTCAGAGAGTGTCAGAATGCACCTATGTCAGAAAGGTCCCTTTGCTCTCAGCCGTGCCCTCCATTGCTCTAGAGGTGGAAGGCACAAGGCACTGCCTCCATCCTTCTATTGGAGACAAGCCAGCAACTGTCCTGCTTCCAGCTCTTTAGGAAGCTGGGAAAGCACTCGCAGTCCACAGTGCTCTTACAGTGTCCTGGGAACGTCTCCTACAAAGGCAGCTGAACACCGTGTCTTTTCAGCCCTTAACTCACCAATCTGCAACATCTGCTTCTGCCGCATTTCCACCTTGCCAACCCGGCTCAGACGAAATGCCTACATCTTCCCCTGAAGCGATTGTGCTGATTCCCAAATGATTGAGCATCCACATGCTTAGGAGGCGATAAACTGCATGCCTTTTTCCAACCACCATTTTACACTGCCAGAGAGCGTCGGAAAGCAGCTATGTCAGAAAGGCCCCTTTGCTCTCAGCCATGCCGTCCATTGCTCTCGAGGTGGAAGGCACAAGGCACTGGTTCTGGATCCACCCCTCAATGGGAGACAAACCACATCTTGGCCTGCTTCCAGCTCTTTAGGAAGTGGAGAAAAAACTCCCTTTCCACAGTGCTCTTACAGCGTCCTGGGAACATCTCATACAAAGGAGGCTGAACGCCGTTTCTTTTCAGCACTTCACTCGCCAGTCTGGGACATCTGCATCCTGCACGTTTCCACCTTGCCAACCCGGCTCAGACGAAATGCCTACATCCTCCCCTTGAGCAATTGGGATGAGGCCCATAGGATTGGGGTTCCACATGCTGAGGAGGAGAGAGACAATAGGCTTTTAACTAACCACGAAGTGCAACGGTTGGGAGAGTGTCAGAAAGCACCAATGGCAGAAAGACCCCTTTACTCTCAGCCGCGCCCTCCATTGCTGTAGAGGTGGAAGGCACAAAGCACTGCCTCCATCCTTCAATGGGAGACAAGCCATAAACTGTCTTGCCTCCAGCTCTTTAGGAAGCTGGGAAAGAACTCGCTTTCCACAGTTCTGTTACAGAATACGAGGAAACTCTCATACCGAGGCAGCTCAAACGCCATTTCTTCCCAGTGCTTAACTGGCCGCTTTAGGACTTCCGCTTCTGCCACAGTTCCACCTTGCCAACCCTTCTCAGACGAAATGCCTACATCTTCCCCTTAAGCAACGGGGGCGAAGCCCACATGATTGGGCTGCCACATGCTTAGCAGGAGCAGACAATAGGCTTTTTACAAACCGCCATTGTGCACTGGGTCAGAGAGTGTCAGAATGCACCTATGTCAGAAAGGGCCCTTTGCTCTAAGCCGTGCCCTCCATTGCTCTAGAGGTGGAAGGCACAAAGCACTGCCTCCATCCTTCAATTGGAGACAAGCCATAAACTGGCTTGCCTCCAGCTCTTTAGCAAGCTGACAAACAACTCGCTTTCCACAGTCCTGTTACAGCAGACCGGGGAACTTCTCATACCAAGGCAGCTCAAATGGCATTTCTTCCCAGCCCTTAACTCGCAGCTGTAGGACTCCTGCTTCTGCCGCAATTCCACCTTGCAAACCCGGCTCAGACGAAATGCCTACATCTTCCCCTGAAGCAACTGGGCTGAGTCCCAAATGATTGAGCGTCCACGTGCTTAGGAGGCGATAGACTGCACGCCTTTTTCCAACCACCATTGTGCACTGCTGGAGACAGTGTCGGAAAGCAGCTATGTCAGAAAGACCCCTTTGCTCTCAGCCGTGCCCTTCATTGGTCTAGACGTGGAATGCACAATGCACTGGCTCCTCCCCTCAAGGGGCGACAAGCCACTGACCATCTTCCTTCCATCTCTTTAGGAAGCTGAGCAAGAACTCGCTTTCAACAGTGCTCTTTCTGTGTCCTGGCAACATCTCATACAAAGGCAGCTGATATGCCATTTCTTTTCAGCGCTTAACTCACAGATTTGGAACTTCTGCTCCTGCCACATTTCCACCTGGCCAACCCGGCTCAGACGAAATGTCTACATCTTCCCCTTCAGCAACGGGGACGAGGCCCAGATGACTGTGCTATCGCATGCTTAGCAGGAGCAGACAATAGGCTTTTTACAAACCGCCATTGTGCACTGGCTCAGAGAGTGTCAGAATGCACCTATGTCAGAAAGGTCCCTTTGCTCTCAGCCGTGCCCTCCATTGCTCTAGAGGTGGAAGGCACAAGGCACTGCCTCCATCCTTCTATTGGAGACAAGCCAGCAACTGTCCTGCTTCCAGCTCTTTAGGAAGCTGGGAAAGCACTCGCAGTCCACAGTGCTCTTACAGTGTCCTGGGAACGTCTCCTACAAAGGCAGCTGAACACCGTGTCTTTTCAGCCCTTAACTCAGCAATCTGCAACATCTGCTTCTGCCGCATTTCCACCTTGCCAACCCGGCTCAGACGAAATGCCTACATCTTCCCCTGAAGCGATTGTGCTGATTCCCAAATGATTGAGCATCCACATGCTTAGGAGGCTATAAACTGCATGCCTTTTTCCAACCACCATTTTACACTGCTAGAGAGCGTCGGAAAGCAGCTATGTCAGAAAGGCCCCTTTGCTCTCAGCCATGCCGTCCATTGCTCTCGAGGTGGAAGGCACAAGGCACTGGTTCTGGATCCACCCCTCAATGGGAGACAAACCACATCTTGGCCTGCTTCCAGCTCTTTAGGAAGTGGAGATAAAACTCCCTTTCCACAGTGCTCTTACAGCGACCTGGGAACATCTCATACAAAGGAGGCTGAACGCCGTTTCTTTTCAGCACTTCACTCGCCAGTCTGGGACATCTGCATCCTGCACGTTTCCACCTTGACAACCCGGCTCAGACGAAATGCCTACATCCTCCCCTTGAGCAATTGGGATGAGGCCCATAGGATTGGGGTTCCACATGCTGAGGAGGAGAGAGACAATAGGCTTTTAACTAACCACGAAGTGCAACGGTTGGGAGAGTGTCAGAAAGCACCAATGGCAGAAAGACCCCTTTACTCTCAGCCGCGCCCTCCATTGCTGTAGAGGTGGAAGGCACAAAGCACTGCCTCCATCCTTCAATGGGAGACAAGCCATAAACTGTCTTGCCTCCAGCTCTTTAGGAAGCTGGGAAAGAACTCGCTTTCCACAGTGCTGTTACAGCATACGAGGAAACTCTCATACCGAGGCAGCTCAAACGCCATTTCTTCCCAGAGCTTAACTGGCCGCTTTAGGACTTCCGCTTCTGCCACAGTTCCACCTTGCCAACCCGCCTCAGACGAAATGCCTACATCTTCCCCTTAAGCAACGGGGGCGAAGCCCACATGATTGTGCTGCCACATGCTTAGCAGGAGCAGACAATATGCTTTTTACAAACCGCCATTGTGCACTGGGTCAGAGAGTGTCAGAATGCACCTATGTCAGAAAGGGCCCTTTGCTCTCAGCCGTGCCCTCCATTGCTCTAGAGGTGGAAGGCACAAAGCACTGCCTCCATCCTTCAATTGGAGACAAGCCATAAACTGGCTTGCCTCCAGCTCTTTAGCAAGCTGACAAACAACTCGCTTTCCACAGTCCTGTTACAGCAGACCGGGGAACTTCTCATACAAAGGCAGCTCAAATGGCATTTCTTCCCAGCCCTTAACTCGCAGCTTTAGGACTCCTGCTTCTGCCGCAATTCCCCATGGCCAACCCGGCTCAGACGAAATGCCTACATCTTCCCCTGAAGCAACTGGGCTGAGTCCCAAATGATTGAGCGTCCACGTGCTTAGGAGGCGATAGACTGCACGCCTTTTTCCAACCACCATTGTGCACTGCTGGAGAGAGTGTCGGAAAGCAGCTATGTCAGAAAGACCCCTTTGCTCTCAGCCGTGCCCTCCATTGCTCTAGACGTGGAATGCACAATGCACTGGCTCCCCCCCTCAAGGGGCGACAAGCCACAGACCACCTTCCTTCCAACTCTTTAGGAAGCTGAGCAAGAACTCGCTTTCAACAGTGCTCTTTCTGTGTCCTGGCAACATCTCATACAAAGGCAGCTGATATGCCATTTCTTTTCAGCGCTTAACTCGCAGATTTGGAACTTCTGCTCCTGCCACATTTCCACCTTGCCAACCCGGCTCAGACGAAATGTCTACATCTTCCCCTTCAGCAACGGGGACGAGGCCCAGATGACTGTGCTTCCGCATGCTTAGCAGGAGCAGACAATAGGCTTTTTACAAACCGCCATTGTGCACTGGCTCAGAGAGTGTCAGAATGCACCTATGTCAGAAAGGGCCCTTGGATCTCAGCCGTGCCCTCCATTGCTCTAGAGGTGGAAGGCACAAAGCACTGCCTCCATCCTTCAAATGGAGACAAGCCAGCAACTGTCCTGCTTCCAGCTCTTTAGGAAGCTGGGAAAGCACTCGCATTCCACAGTGCTCTTACAGCGTCCTGGGAACGTCTCATACAAAGGCAGCTGAACACCGTGTCTTTTCAGCCCTTAACTCACCAATCTGCAGCATCTGCTTCTGCCGCATTTCCACCTTGCCAACCCGGCTCAGACGAAATGCCTACATCTTCCCCTGAAGCGACTGTGCTGATTCCCAAATGATTGAGCATCCACATGCTTAGGAGGCGATAAACTGCATGCATTTTCCCAACCACCATTTTACACTGCTAGAGAGGGTCGGAAAGCAGCTATGTCAGAAAGGCCCCTTTGCTCTCAGCCATGCCCTCCATTGCTCTCGAGGTGGAAGGCACAAGGCACTGGTTCTGGATCCACCCCTCAATGGGAGACAAACCACATCTTGGCCTGCTTCCAGCTCTTTAGGAAGTGGAGAAAAAACTCCCTTTCCACAGTGCTCTTACAGCGTCCTGGGAACATCTCATACAAAGGAGGCTGAACGCCGTTTCTTTTCAGCACTTCACTCGCCAGTCTGGGACATCTGCATCCTGCACGTTTCCACCTTGCCAACCCGGCTCAGACGAAATGCCTACATCCTCCCCTTGAGCAATTGGGATGAGGCCCATAGGATTGGGGTTCCACATGCTGAGGAGGAGAGAGACAATAGGCTTTTAACTAACCACGAAGTGCAACGGTTGGGAGAGTGTCAGAAAGCACCAATGGCAGAAAGACCCCTTTACTCTCAGCCGCGCCCTCCATTGCTGTAGAGGTGGAAGGCACAAAGCACTGCCTCCATCCTTCAATGGGAGACAAGCCATAAAATGTCTTGCCTCCAGCTCTTTAGGAAGCTGGGAAAGAACTCGCTTTCCACAGTGCTGTTACAGCATACGAGGAAACTCTCATACCGAGGCAGCTCAAACGCCATTTCTTCCGAGAGCTTAACTGGCCGCTTTAGGACTTCCGCTTCTGCCACAGTTCCACCTTGCCAACCCTTCTCAGACGAAATGCCTACATCTTCCCCTTAAGCAACGGGGGCGAAGCCCACATGATTGTGCTGCCACATGCTTAGCAGGAGCAGACAATAGGCTTTTTACAAACCGCCATTGTGCACTGGGTCAGAGAGTGTCAGAATGCACCTATGTCAGAAAGGGCCCTTTGCTCTCAGCCGTGCCCTCCATTGCTCTAGAGGTGGAAGGCACAAAGCACTGCCTCCATCCTTCAATTGGAGACAAGCCATAAACTGTCTTGCCTCCAGCTCTTTAGCAAGCTGACAAACAACTCGCTTTCCACAGTCCTGTTACAGCAGACCGGGGAACTTCTCATACAAAGGCAGCTCAAATGGCATTTCTTCCCAGCCCTTAACTCGCAGCTTTAGGACTCCTGCTTCTGCCGCAATTCCCCCTGGCCAACCCGGCTCAGACGAAATGCCTATATCTTCCCCTGAAGCAACTGGGCTGAGTCCCAAATGATTGAGCGTCCACGTGCTTAGGAGGCGATAGACTGCACGCCTTTTTCCAACCACCATTGTGCACTGCTGGAGAAAGTGTCGGAAAGCAGCTATGTCAGAAAGACCCCTTTGCTCTCAGCCGTGCCCTCCATTGCTCTAGACGTGGAATGCACAATGCACTGGCTCCCCCCCTCAAGGGGCGACAAGCCACAGACCATCTTCCTTCCATCTCTTTAGGAAGCTGAGCAAGAACTCGCTTTCAACAGTGCTCTTTCTGTGTCCTGGCAACATCTCATACAAAGGCAGCTGATATGCCATTTCTTTTCAGCGCTTAACTCGCAGATTTGGAACTTCTGCTCCTGCCACATTTCCACCTTGCCAGCCCGGCTCAGACGAAATGTCTACATCTTCCCCTTCAGCAACGGGGACGAGGCCCAGATGACTGTGCTTTCGCATGCTTAGCAGGAGCAGACAATAGGCTTTTTACAAACCGCCATTGTGCACTGGCTCAGAGAGTGTCAGAATGCCCCTATGTCAGAAAGGGCCCTTGGATCTCAGCCGTGCCCTCCATTGCTCTAGAGGTGGAAGGCACAAAGCACTGCCTCCATCCTACAAATGGAGACAAGCCAGCAACTGTCCTGCTTCCAGCTCTTTAGGAAGCTGGGAAAGCACTCGCATTTCACAGTGCTCTTACAGCGTCCTGGGAACGTCTCATACAAAGGCAGCTGAACACCGTGTCTTTTCAGCCCTTAACTCACCAATCTGCAACATCTGCTTCTGCCGCATTTCCACCTTGCCAACCCGGCTCAGACGAAATGCCTACATCTTCCCCTGAAGCGACTGTGCTGATTCCCAAAGGATTGAGCATCCACATGCTTAGGAGGCGATAAACTGCATGCCTTTTCCCAACCACCATTTTACACTGCTTAGAGAGCGTCGGAAAGCAGCTATGTCAGAAAGGCCCCTTTGCTCTCAGCCATGTCCTCCATTGCTCTCGAGGTGGAAGGCACAAGGCACTGGTTCTGGATCCACCCCTCAATGGGAGACAAACCACATCTTGGCCTGCTTCCAGCTCTTTAGGAAGTGGAGAAAAAACTCCCTTTCCACAGTGCTCTTACAGCGTCCTGGGAACATCTCATACAAAGGAGGCTGAACGCCGTTTCTTTTCAGCACTTCACTCGCCAGTCTGGGACATCTGCATCCTGCACGTTTCCACCTTGCCAACCCGGCTCAGACGAAATGCCTACATCCTCCCCTTGAGCAATTGGGATGAGGCCCATAGGATTGGGGTTCCACATGCTGAGGAGGAGAGAGACAATAGGCTTTTAACTAACCACGAAGTGCAACGGTTGGGAGAGTGTCAGAAAGCACCAATGGCAGAAAGACCCCTTTACTCTCAGCCGCGCCCTCCATTGCTGTAGAGGTGGAAGGCACAAAGCACTGCCTCCATCCTTCAATGGGAGACAAGCCATAAACTGTCTTGCCTCCAGCTCTTTAGGAAGCTGGGAAAGAACTCGCTTTCCACAGTGCTGTTACAGCATACGAGGAAACTCTCATACCGAGGCAGCTCAAACGCCATTTCTTCCCAGAGCTTAACTGGCCGCTTTAGGACTTCCGCTTCTGCCACAGTTCCACCTTGCCAACCCGCCTCAGACGAAATGCCTACATCTTCCCCTTAAGCAACGGGGGCGAAGCCCACATGATTGTGCTGCCACATGCTTAGCAGGAGCAGATAATAGGCTTTTTACAAAATGCCATTGTGCACTGGGTCAGAGAGTGTCAGAATGCAGCTATGTCAGAAAGGGCCCTTTGCTCTCAGCCGTGCCCTCCATTGCTCTAGAGGTGGAAGGCACAAAGCACTGCCTCCATCCTTCAATTGGAGACAAGCCATAAACTGTCTTGCCTCCAGCTCTTTAGCAAGCTGACAAACAACTCGCTTTCCACAGTCCTGTTACAGCAGACCGGGGAACTTCTCATACAAAGGCAGCTCAAATGGCATTTCTTCCCAGCCCTTAACTCGCAGCTTTAGGACTCCTGCTTCTGCCGCAATTGCCCCTGGCCAACCCGGCTCAGACGAAATGCCTACATCTTCCCCTGAAGCAACTGGGCTGAGTCCCAAATGATTGAGCGTCCACGTGCTTAGGAGGCGATAGACTGCACGCCTTTTTCCAACCACCATTGTGCACTGCTGGAGAGAGTGTCGGAAAGCAGCTATGTCAGAAAGACCCCTTTGCTCTCAGCCGTGCCCTTCATTGCTCTAGACGTGGAATGCACAATGCACTGGCTGCCCCCCTCAAGCGGCGACAAGCCACAGACCATCTTCCTTCCATCTCTTTAGGAAGCTGAGCAAGAACTCGCTTTCTACAGTGCTCTTTCTGTGTCCTGGCAACATCTCATACAAAGGCAGCTGATATGCCATTTCTTTTCAGCGCTTAACTCGCAGATTTGGAACTTCTGCTCCTGCCACATTTCCACCTGGCCAACCCGGCTCAGACGAAATGTCTACATCTTCCCCTTCAGCAACGGGGACGAGGCCCAGATGACTGTGCTTCCGCATGCTTAGCAGGAGCAGACAATAGGCTTTTTACAAACCGCCATTGTGCACTGGCTCAGAGAGTGTCAGAATGCCCCTATGTCAGAAAGGGCCCTTGGATCTCAGCCATGCCCTCCATTGCTCTAGAGGTGGAAGGCACAAAGCACTGCCTCCATCCTACAAATGGAGACAAGCCAGCAACTGTCCTGCTTCCAGCTCTTTAGGAAGCTGGGAAAGCACTCGCATTCCACAGTGCTCTTACAGCGTCCTGGGAACGTCTCATACAAAGGCAGCTGAACACCGTGTCTTTTCAGCCCTTAACTCACCAATCTGCAACATCTGCTTCTGCCGCATTTCCACCTTGCCAACCCGGCTCAGACGAAATGCCTACATCTTCCCCTGAAGCGACTGTGCTGATTCCCAAAGGATTGAGCATCCACATGCTTAGGAGGCGATAAACTGCATGCCTTTTCCCAACCACCATTTTACACTGCTTAGAGAGCGTCGGAAAGCAGCTATGTCAGAAAGGCCCCTTTGCTCTCAGCCATGTCCTCCATTGCTCTCGAGGTGGAAGGCACAAGGCACTGGTTCTGGATCCACCCCTCAATGGGAGACAAACCACATCTTGGCCTGCTTCCAGCTCTTTAGGAAGTGGAGAAAAAACTCCCTTACCACAGTGCTCTTACAGCGTCCTGGGAACATCTCATACAAAGGAGGCTGAACGCCGTTTCTTTTCAGCACTTCACTCGCCAGTCTGGGACATCTGCATCCTGCACGTTTCCACCTTGCCAACCCGGCTCAGACGAAATGCCTACATCCTCCCCTTGAGCAATTGGGATGAGGCCCATAGGATTGGGGTTCCACATGCTGAGGAGGAGAGAGACAATAGGCTTTTAACTAACCACGAAGTGCAACGGTTGGGAGAGTGTCAGAAAGCACCAATGGCAGAAAGACCCCTTTACTCTCAGCCGCGCCCTCCATTGCTGTAGAGGTGGAAGGCACAAAGCACTGCCTCCATCCTTCAATGGGAGACAAGCCATAAACTGTCTTGCCTCCAGCTCTTTAGGAAGCTGGGAAAGAACTCGCTTTCCACAGTGCTGTTACAGCATACGAGGAAACTCTCATACCGAGGCAGCTCAAACGCCATTTCTTCCGAGAGCTTAACTGGCCGCTTTAGGACTTCCGCTTCTGCCACAGTTCCACCTTGCCAACCCGCCTCAGACGAAATGCCTACATCTTCCCCTTAAGCAACGGGGGCGAAGCCCACATGATTGTGCTGCCACATGCTTAGCAGGAGCAGACAATAGGCTTTTTACAAACCACCATTGTGCACTGGGTCAGAGAGTGTCAGAATGCACCTATGTCAGAAAGGGCCCTTTGCTCTCAGCCGTGCCCTCCATTGCTCTAGAGGTGGAAGGCACAAAGCACTGCCTCCATCCTTCAATTGGAGACAAGCCATAAACTGGCTTGCCTCCAGCTCTTTAGCAAGCTGACAAACAACTCGCTTTCCACAGTCCTGTTACAGCAGACCGGGGAACTTCTCATACAAAGGCAGCTCAAATGGCATTTCTTCCCAGCCCCTAACTCGCAGCTTTAGGACTCCTGCTTCTGCCGCAATTCCCCCTGGCCAACCCGGCTCAGACGAAATGCCTACATCTTCCCCTGAAGCAACTGGGCTGAGTACCAAATGATTGAGCGTCCACGTGCTTAGGAGGCGATAGACTGCACGCCTTTTTCCAACCACCATTGTGCACTGCTGGAGAAAGTGTCGGAAAGCAGCTATGTCAGAAAGACCCCTTTGCTCTCAGCCGTGCCCTCCATTGCTCTAGACGTGGAATGCACAATGCACTGGCTCCCCCCCTCAAGGGGCGACAAGCCACAGACCATCTTCCTTCCATCTCTTTAGGAAGCTGAGCAAGAACTCGCTTTCAACAGTGCTCTTTCTGTGTCCTGGCAACATCTCATACAAAGGCAGCTGATATGCCATTTCTTTTTAGCGCTTAACTCGCAGATTTGGAACTTCTGCTCCTGCCACATTTCCACCTTGCCAGCCCGGCTCAGACGAAATGTCTACATCTTCCCCTTCAGCAACGGGGACGAGGCCCAGATGACTGTGCTTTCGCATGCTTAGCAGGAGCAGACAATAGGCTTTTTACAAACCGCCATTGTGCACTGGCTCAGAGATTGTCAGAATGCACCTATGTCAGAAAGGTCCCTTTGCTCTCAGCCGAGCCCTCCATTGCTCTAGAGGTGGAAGGCACAAGGCACTGCCTCCATCCTTCTATTGGAGACAAGCCAGCAAATGTCCTGCTTCCAGCTCTTTAGGAAGCTGGGAAAGCACTCGCAGTCCACAGTGCTCTTACATTGTCCTGGGAACGTCTCCTACAAAGGCAGCTGAACACCGTGTCTTTTCAGCCCTTAACTCACCAATCTGCAACATCTGCTTCTGCCGCATTTCCACCTTGCCAACCCGGCTCAGAAGAAATGCCTACATCTTCCCCTGAAGCGATTGTGCTGATTCCCAAATGATTGAGCATCCACATGCTTAGGAGGCGATAAACTGCATGCCTTTTTCCAACCACCATTTTACACTGCTAGAGAGCGTCGGAAAGCAGCTATGTCAGAAAGGCCCCTTTGCTCTCAGCCATGTCCTCCATTGCTCTCGAGGTGGAAGGCACAAGGCACTGGTTCTGGATCCACCCCTCAATGGGAGACAAACCACATCTTGGCCTGCTTCCAGCTCTTTAGGAAGTGGAGAAAAAACTCCCTTTCCACAGTGCTCTTACAGCGTCCTGGGAACATCTCATACAAAGGAGGCTGAACGCCGTTTCTTTTCAGCACTTCACTCGCCAGTCTGGGACATCTGCATCCTGCACGTTTCCACCTTGACAACCCGGCTCAGACGAAATGCCTACATCCTCCCCTTGAGCAATTGGGATGAGGCCCATAGGATTGGGGTTCCACATGCTGAGGAGGAGAGAGACAATAGGCTTTTAACTAACCACGAAGTGCAACGGTTGGGAGAGTGTCAGAAAGCACCAATGGCAGAAAGACCCCTTTACTCTCAGCCGCGCCCTCCATTGCTGTAGAGGTGGAAGGCACAAAGCACTGCCTCCATCCTTCAATGGGAGACAAGCCATAAACTGTCTTGCCTCCAGCTCTTTAGGAAGCTGGGAAAGAACTCGCTTTCCACAGTGCTGTTACAGCATACGAGGAAACTCTCATACCGAGGCAGCTCAAACGCCATTTCTTCCCAGAGCTTAACTGGCCGCTTTAGGACTTCCGCTTCTGCCACAGTTCCACCTTGCCAACCCTTCTCAGACGAAATGCCTACATCTTCCCCTTAAGCAACGGGGGCGAAGCCCACATGATTGGGCTGCCACATGCTTAGCAGGAGCAGACAATAGGCTTTTTACAAACCGCCATTGTGCACTGGGTCAGAGAGTGTCAGAATGCACCTATGTCAGAAAGGGCCCTTTGCTCTCAGCCGTGCCCTCCATTGCTCTAGAGGTGGAAGGCACAAAGCACTGCCTCCATCCTTCAATTGGAGACAAGCCATAAACTGGCTTGCCTCCAGCTCTTTAGGAAGCTGACAAACAACTCGCTTTCCACAGTCCTGTTACAGCAGACCGGGGAACTTCTCATACCAAGGCAGCTCAAATGGCATTTCTTCCCAGCCCTTAACTCGCAGCTGTAGGACTCCTGCTTCTGCCGCAATTCCACCTTGCCAACCCGGCTCAGACGAAATGCCTACATCTTCCCCTGAAGCAACTGGGCTGAGTCCCAAATGATTGAGCGTCCACGTGCTTAGGAGGCGATAGACTGCACGCCTTTTTCCAACCACCATTGTGCACTGCTGGAGAGAGTGTCGGAAAGCAGCTATGTCAGAAAGACCCCTTTGCTCTCAGCCGTGCCCTTCATTGCTCTAGACGTGGAATGCACAATGCACTGGCTCCCCCCCTCAAGCGGCGACAAGCCACAGACCATCTTCCTTCCATCTCTTTAGGAAGCTGAGCAAGAACTCGCTTTCAACAGTGCTCTTTCTGTGTCATGGCAACATCTCATACAAAGGCAGTTGATATGCCATTTCTTTTCAGCGCTTAACTCGCAGATTTGGAACTTCTGCTCCTGCCACATTTCCACCTGGCCAACCCGGCTCAGACGAAATGTCTACATCTTCCCCTTCAGCAACGGGGACGAGGCCCAGATGACTGTGCTTCCGCATGCTTAGCAGGAGCAGACAATAGGCTTTTTACAAACCGCCATTGTGCACTGGCTCAGAGAGTGTCAGAATGCACCTATGTCAGAAAGGGCCCTTGGATCTCAGCCGTGCCCTCCATTGCTCTAGAGGACTAAGGCACAAAGCACTGCCTCCATCCTTCAAATGGAGACAAGCCAGCAACTGTCCTGCATCCAGCTCTTTAGGAAGCTGGGAAAGCACTCGCAGTCCACAGTGCTCTTACAGCGTCCTGGGAACGTCTCCTACAAAGGCAGCTGAACACCGTGTCTTTTCAGCCCTTAACTCACCAATCTGCAACATCTGCTTCTGCCGCATTTCCACCTTGCCAACCCGGCTCAGACGAAATGCCTACAACTTCCCCTGAAGCGACTGTGCTGATTCCCAAATGATTGAGCATCCACATGCTTAGGAGGCGATAAACTGCATGCCTTTTCCCAACCACCATTTTACACTGCTTAGAGAGCGTCGGAAAGCAGCTATGTCAGAAAGGCCCCTTTGCTCTCAGCCATGTCCTCCATTGCTCTCGAGGTGGAAGGCACAAGGCACTGGTTCTGGATCTACCCCTCAATGGGAGACAAACCACATCTTGGCCTGCTTCCAGCTCTTTAGGAATTGGAGAAAAAACTCCCTTTCCACAGTGCTCTTACAGCGTCCTGGGAACATCTCATACAAAGGAGGCTGAACGCCGTTTCTTTTCAGCACTTCACTCGCCAGTCTGGGACATCTGCATCCTGCACGTTTCCACCTTGCCAACCCGGCTCAGACGAAATGCCTACATCCTCCCCTTGAGCAATTGGGATGAGGCCCATAGGATTGGGGTTCCACATGCTGAGGAGGAGAGAGACAATAGGCTTTTAACTAACCACGAAGTGCAACGGTTGGGAGAGTGTCAGAAAGCACCAATGGCAGAAAGACCCCTTTACTCTCAGCCGCGCCCTCCATTGCTGTAGAGGTGGAAGGCACAAAGCACTGCCTCCATCCTTCAATGGGAGACAAGCCATAAACTGTCTTGCCTCCAGCTCTTTAGGAAGCTGGGAAAGAACTCACTTTCCACAGTGCTGTTACAGCATACGAGGAAACTCTCATACCGAGGCAGCTCAAACGCCATTTCTTCCCAGTGCTTAACTGGCCGCTTTAGGACTTCCGCTTCTGCCACAGTTCCACCTTGCCAACCCGCCTCAGACGAAATGCCTACATCTTCCCCTTAAGCAATGGGGGCGAAGCCCACATGATTGTGCTGCCACATGCTTAGCAGGAGCAGACAATAGGCTTCTTACAAACCGCCATTGTGCACTGGGTCAGAGAGTGTCAGAATGCACCTATGTCAGAAAGGGCCCTTTGCTCTCAGCCGTGCCCTCCATTGCTCTAGAGGTGGAAGGCACAAAGCACTGCCTCCATCCTTCAATTGGAGACAAGCCATAAACTGTCTTGCCTCCAGCTCTTTAGCAAGCTGACAAACAACTCGCTTTCCACAGTCCTGTTACAGCAGACCGGGGAACTTCTCATACAAAGGCAGCTCAAATGGCATTTCTTCCCAGCCCTTAACTCGCAGCTTTAGGACTCCTGCTTCTGCTGCAATTCCCCCTGGCCAACCCGGCTCAGACGAAATGCCTACATCTTCCCCTGAAGCAACTGGGCTGAGTCCCAAATGATTGAGCGTCCACGTGCTTAGGAGGCGATAGACTGCACGCCTTTTTCCAACCACCATTGTGCACTGCTGGAGAGAGTGTCGGAAAGCAGCTATGTCAGAAAGACCCCTTTGCTCTCAGCCGTGCCCTTCATTGCTCTAGACGTGGAATGCACAATGCACTGGCTCCCCCCCTCAAGCGGCGACAAGCCACAGACCATCTTCCTTCCATCTCTTTAGGAAGCTGAGCAAGAACTCGCTTTCAACAGTGCTCTTTCTGTGTCCTGGCAACATCTCATACAAAGGCAGCTGATATGCCATTTCTTTTCAGCGCTTAACTCGCAGATTTGGAACTTCTGCTCCTGCCACATTTCCACCTGGCCAACCCGGCTCAGACGAAATGTCTACATCTTCCCCTTCAGCAACGGGGACGAGGCCCAGATGACTGTGCTTCCGCATGCTTAGCAGGAGCAGACAATAGGCTTTTTACAAACCGCCATTGTGCACTGGCTCAGAGAGTGTCAGAATGCACCTATGTCAGAAAGGGCCCTTGGATCTCAGCCGTGCCCTCCATTGCTCTAGAGGTGGAAGGCACAAAGCACTGCCTCCATCCTTCAATTGGAGACAAGCCAGCAACTGTCCTGCTTCCAGCTCTTTAGGAAGCTGGGAAAGCACTCGCATTCCACAGTGCTCTTACAGCGTCCTGGGAACGTCTCATACAAAGGCAGCTGAACACCGTGTCTTTTCAGCCCTTAACTCACCAATCTGCAACATCTGCTTCTGCCGCATTTCCACCTTGCCAACCCGGCTCAGACGAAATGCCTACATCTTCCCCTGAAGCGACTGTGCTGATTCCCAAAGGATTGAGCATCCACATGCTTAGGAGGCGATAAACTGCATGCCTTTTCCCAACCACCATTTTACACTGCTTAGAGAGCGTCGGAAAGCAGCTATGTCAGAAAGGCCCCTTTGCTCTCAGCCATGTCCTCCATTGCTCTCGAGGTGGAAGGCACAAGGCACTGGTTCTGGATCCACCCCTCAATGGGAGACAAACCACATCTTGGCCTGCTTCCAGCTCTTTAGGAAGTGGAGAAAAAACTCCCTTTCCACAGTGCTCTTACAGCGTCCTGGGAACATCTCATACAAAGGAGGCTGAACGCCGTTTCTTTTCAGCACTTCACTCGCCAGTCTGGGACATCTGCATCCTGCACGTTTCCACCTTGCCAACCCGGCTCAGACGAAATGCCTACATCCTCCCCTTGAGCAATTGGGATGAGGCCCATAGGATTGGGGTTCCACATGCTGAGGAGGAGAGAGACAATAGGCTTTTAACTAACCACGAAGTGCAACGGTTGGGAGAGTGTCAGAAAGCACCAATGGCAGAAAGACTCCTTTACTCTCAGCCGCGCCCTCCATTGCTGTAGAGGTGGAAGGCACAAAGCACTGCCTCCATCCTTCAATGGGAGACAAGCCATAAACTGTCTTGCCTCCAGCTGTTTAGGAAGCTGGGAAAGAACTCGCTTTCCACAGTGCTGTTACAGCATACGAGGAAACTCTCATACCGAGGCAGCTCAAACGCCATTTCTTCCCAGAGCTTAACTGGCCGCTTTAGGACTTCCGCTTCTGCCACAGTTCCACCTTGCCAACCCGCCTCAGACGAAATGCCTACATCTTCCCCTTAAGCAACGGGGGCGAAGCCCACATGATTGTGCTGCCACATGCTTAGCAGGAGCAGACAATAGGCTTTTTACAAACCGCCATTGTGCACTGGGTCAGAGAGTGTCAGAATGCACCTATGTCAGAAAGGGCCCTTTGCTCTCAGCCGTGCCCTCCATTGCTCTAGAGGTGGAAGGCACAAAGCACTGCCTCCATCCTTCAATTGGAGACAAGCCATAAACTGGCTTGCCTCCAGCTCTTTAGCAAGCTGACAAACAACTCGCTTTCCACAGTCCTGTTACAGCAGACCGGGGAACTTCTCATACAAAGGCAGCTCAAATGGCATTTCTTCCCAGCCCTTAACTCGCAGCTTTAGGACTCCTGCTTCTGCCGCAATTCCCCCTGGCCAACCCGGCTCAGACGAAATGCCTACATCTTCCCTTAAGCAACTGGGCTGAGTCCCAAATGATTGAGCGTCCACGTGCTTAGGAGGCGATAGACTGCACGCCTTTTTCCAACCACCATTGTGCACTGCTGGAGAGAGTGTCGGAAAGCAGCTATGTCAGAAAGACCCCTTTGCTCTCAGCCGTGCCCTCCATTGCTCTAGACGTGGAATGCACAATGCACTGGCTCCCCCCCTCAAGGGGCGACAAGCCACAGACCATCTTCCTTCCATCTCTTTAGGAAGCTGAGCAAGAACTCGCTTTCAACAGTGCTCTTTCTGTGTCCTGGCAACATCTCATACAAAGGCAGCTGATATGCCATTTCTTTTCAGCGCTTAACTCGCAGATTTGGAACTTCTGCTCCTGCCACATTTCCACCTTGCCAGCCCGGCTCAGACGAAATGTCTACATCTTCCCCTTCAGCAACAGGGACGAGGCCCAGATGACTGTGCTTCCGCATGCTTAGCAGGAGCAGACAATAGGCTTTTTACAAACCGCCATTGTGCACTGGCTCATAGAGTGTCAGAATGCACCTATGTCAGAAAGGGCCCTTGGATCTCAGCCGTGCCCTCCATTGCTCTAGAGGACTAAGGCACAAAGCACTGCCTCCATCCTTCAAATGGAGACAAGCCAGCAACTGTCCTGCTTCCAGCTCTTTAGGAAGCTGGGAAAGCACTCGCATTCCACAGTGCTCTTACAGCGTCCTGGGAACATCTCATACAAAGGCAGCTGAACACCGTGTCTTTTCAGCCCTTAACTCACCTATCTGCAACATCTGCTCCTGCCGCATTTCCACCTTGCCAACCCGGCTCAGACGAAATGCCTACAACTTCCCCTGAAGCGACTGTGCTGATTCCCAAATGATTGAGCATCCACATGCTTAGGAGGCGATAAACTGCATGCCTTTTCCCAACCACCATTTTACACTGCTTAGAGAGCGTCGGAAAGCAGCTATGTCAGAAAGGCCCCTTTGCTCTCAGCCATGTCCTCCATTGCTCTCGAGGTGGAAGGCACAAGGCACTGGTTCTGGATCCACCCCTCAATGGGAGACAAACCACATCTTGGCCTGCTTCCAGCTCTTTAGGAAGTGGAGAAAAAACTCCCTTTCCACAGTGCTCTTACAGCGTCCTGGGAACATCTCATACAAAGGAGGCTGAACGCCGTTTCTTTTCAGCACTTCACTCGCCAGTCTGGGACATCTGCATCCTGCACGTTTCCACCTTGCCAACCCGGCTCAGACGAAATGCCTACATCCTCCCCTTGAGCAATTGGGATGAGGCCCATAGGATTGGGGTTCCACATGCTGAGGAGGAGAGAGACAATAGGCTTTTAACTAACCACGAAGTGCAACGGTTGGGAGAGTGTCAGAAAGCACCAATGGCAGAAAGACCCCTTTACTCTCAGCCGCGCCCTCCATTGCTGTAGAGGTGGAAGGCACAAAGCACTGCCTCCATCCTTCAATGGGAGACAAGCCATAAACTGTCTTGCCTCCAGCTCTTTAGGAAGCTGGGAAAGAACTCACTTTCCACAGTGCTGTTACAGCATACGAGGAAACTCTCATACCGAGGCAGCTCAAACGCCATTTTTTCCCAGTGCTTAACTGGCCGCTTTAGGACTTCCGCTTCTGCCACAGTTCCACCTTGCCAACCCGCCTCAGACGAAATGCCTACATCTTCCCCTTAAGCAATGGGGGCGAAGCCCACATGATTGTGCTGCCACATGCTTAGCAGGAGCAGACAATAGGCTTTTTACAAACCGCCATTGTGCACTGGGTCAGAGAGTGTCAGAATGCACCTATGTCAGAAAGGGCCCTTTGCTCTCAGCCGTGCCCTCCATTGCTCTAGAGGTGGAAGGCACAAAGCACTGCCTCCATCCTTCAATGGGAGACAAGCCATAAACTGGCTTGCCTCCAGCTCTTTAGGAAGCTGACAAACAACTCGCTTTCCACAGTCCTGTTACAGCAGACCGGGGAACTTCTCATACAAAGGCAGCTCAAATGGCATTTCTTCCCAGCCCTTAACTCGCAGCTTTAGGACTCCTGCTTCTGCCGCAATTCCCCCTGGCCAGCCCGGCTCAGACGAAATGCCTACATCTTCCCCTGAAGCAACTGGGCTGAGTCCCAAATGATTGAGCGTCCACGTGCTTAGGAGGCGATAGACTGCACGCCTTTTTCCAACCACCATTGTGCACTGCTGGAGACAGTGTCGGAAAGCAGCTATGTCAGAAAGACCCCTTTGCTCTCAGCCGTGCCCTTCATTGCTCTAGACGTGGAATGCACAATGCACTGGCTCCCCCCCTCAAGCGGCGACAAGCCACAGACCATCTTCCTTCCATCTCTTTAGGAAGCTGAGCAAGAACTCGCTTTCAACAGTGCTCTTTCTGTGTCCTGGCAACATCTCATACAAAGGCAGCTGATATGCCATTTCTTTTCAGCGCTTAACTCGCAGATTTGGAACTTCTGCTCCTGCCACATTTCCACCTGGCCAACCCGGCTCAGACGAAATGTCTACATCTTCCCCTTCAGCAACGGGGACGAGGCCCAGATGACTGTGCTTCCGCATGCTTAGCAGGAGCAGACAATAGGCTTTTTACAAACCGCCATTGTGCACTGGCTCAGAGAGTGTCAGAATGCACCTATGTCAGAAAGGGCCCTTGGATCTCAGCCGTGCCCTCCATTGCTCTAGAGGTGGAAGGCACAAAGCACTGCCTCCATCCTACAAATGGAGACAAGCCAGCAACTGTCCTGCTTCCAGCTCTTTAGGAAGCTGGGAAAGCACTCGCATTCCACAGTGCTCTTACAGCGTCCTGGGAACGTCTCATACAAAGGCAGCTGAACACCGTGTCTTTTCAGCCCTTAACTCACCAATCTGCAACATCTGCTTCTGCCGCATTTCCACCTTGCCAACCCGGCTCAGACGAAATGCCTACATCTTCCCCTGAAGCGACTGTGCTGATTCCCAAAGGATTGAGCATCCACATGCTTAGGAGGCGATAAACTGCATGCCTTTTCCCAACCACCATTTTACACTGCTTAGAGAGCGTCGGAAAGCAGCTATGTCAGAAAGGCCCCTTTGCTCTCAGCCATGTCCTCCATTGCTCTCGAGGTGGAAGGCACAAGGCACTGGTTCTGGATCCACCCCTCAATGGGAGACAAACCACATCTTGGCCTGCTTCCAGCTCTTTAGGAAGTGGAGAAAAAACTCCCTTTCCACAGTGCTCTTACAGCGTCCTGGGAACATCTCATACAAAGGAGGCTGAACGCCGTTTCTTTTCAGCACTTCACTCGCCAGTCTGGGACATCTGCATCCTGCACGTTTCCACCTTGACAACCCGGCTCAGACGAAATGCCTACATCCTCCCCTTGAGCAATTGGGATGAGGCCCATAGGATTGGGGTTCCACATGCTGAGGAGGAGAGAGACAATAGGCTTTTAACTAACCACGAAGTGCAACGGTTGGGAGAGTGTCAGAAAGCACCAATGGCAGAAAGACCCCTTTACTCTCAGCCGCGCCCTCCATTGCTGTAGAGGTGGAAGGCACAAAGCACTGCCTCCATCCTTCAATGGGAGACAAGCCATAAACTGTCTTGCCTCCAGCTCTTTAGGAAGCTGGGAAAGAACTCACTTTCCACAGTGCTGTTACAGCATACGAGGAAACTCTCATACCGAGGCAGCTCAAACGCCATTTTTTCCCAGTGCTTAACTGGCCGCTTTAGGACTTCCGCTTCTGCCACAGTTCCACCTTGCCAACCCGCCTCAGACGAAATGCCTACATCTTCCCCTTAAGCAACGGGGGCGAAGCCCACATGATTGTGCTGCCACATGCTTAGCAGGAGCAGACAATAGGCTTTTTACAAACCGCCATTGTGCACTGGGTCAGAGAGTGTCAGAATGCACCTATGTCAGAAAGGGCCCTTTGCTCTCAGCCGTGCCCTCCATTGCTCTAGAGGTGGAAGGCACAAAGCACTGCCTCCATCCTTCAATGGGAGACAAGCCATAAACTGGCTTGCCTCCAGCTCTTTAGGAAGCTGACAAACAACTCGCTTTCCACAGTCCTGTTACAGCAGACCGGGGAACTTCTCATACAAAGGCAGCTCAAATGGCATTTCTTCCCAGCCCTTAACTCGCAGCTTTAGGACTCCTGCTTCTGCCGCAATTCCCCCTGGCCAACCCGGCTCAGACGAAATGCCTACATCTTCCCCTGAAGCAACTGGGCTGAGTCCCAAATGATTGAGCGTCCACGTGCTTAGGAGGCGATAGACTGCACGCCTTTTTCCAACCACCATTGTGCACTGCTGGAGACAGTGTCGGAAAGCAGCTATGTCAGAAAGACCCCTTTGCTCTCAGCCGTGCCCTTCATTGCTCTAGACGTGGAATGCACAATGCACTGGCTCCCCCCCTCAAGCGGCGACAAGCCACAGACCATCTTCCTTCCATCTCTTTAGGAAGCTGAGCAAGAACTCGCTTTCAACAGTGCTCTTTCTGTGTCCTGGCAACATCTCATACAAAGGCAGCTGATATGCCATTTCTTTTCAGCGCTTAACTCGCAGATTTGGAACTTCTGCTCCTGCCACATTTCCACCTGGCCAACCCGGCTCAGACGAAATGTCTACATCTTCCCCTTCAGCAACGGGGACGAGGCCCAGATGACTGTGCTTCCGCATGCTTAGCAGGAGCAGACAATAGGCTTTTTACAAACCGCCATTGTGCACTGGCTCAGAGAGTGTCAGAATGCACCTATGTCAGAAAGGGCCCTTGGATCTCAGCCGTGCCCTCCATTGCTCTAGAGGTGGAAGGCACAAAGCACTGCCTCCATCCTACAAATGGAGACAAGACAGCAACTGTCCTGCTTCCAGCTCTTTAGGAAGCTGGGAAAGCACTCGCATTCCACAGTGCTCTTACAGCGTCCTGGGAAAGTCTCATACAAAGGCAGCTGAACACCGTGTCTTTTCAGCCCTTAACTCACCAATCTGCAACATCTGCTTCTGCCGCATTTCCACCTTGCCAACCCGGCTCAGACGAAATGCCTACATCTTCCCCTGAAGCGACTGTGCTGATTCCCAAAGGATTGAGCATCCACATGCTTAGGAGGCGATAAACTGCATGCCTTTTCCCAACCACCATTTTACACTGCTTAGAGAGCGTCGGAAAGCAGCTATGTCAGAAAGGCCCCTTTGCTCTCAGCCATGTCCTCCATTGCTCTCGAGGTGGAAGGCACAAGGCACTGGTTCTGGATCCACCCCTCAATGGGAGACAAACCACATCTTGGCCTGCTTCCAGCTCTTTAGGAAGTGGAGAAAAAACTCCCTTTCCACAGTGCTCTTACAGCGTCCTGGGAACATCTCATACAAAGGAGGCTGAACGCCGTTTCTTTTCAGCACTTCACTCGCCAGTCTGGGACATCTGCATCCTGCACGTTTCCACCTTGCCAACCCGGCTCAGACGAAATGCCTACATCCTCCCCTTGAGCAATTGGGATGAGGCCCATAGGATTGGGGTTCCACATGCTGAGGAGGAGAGAGACAATAGGCTTTTAACTAACCACGAAGTGCAACGGTTGGGAGAGTGTCAGAAAGCACCAATGGCAGAAAGACTCCTTTACTCTCAGCCGCGCCCTCCATTGCTGTAGAGGTGGAAGGCACAAAGCACTGCCTCCATCCTTCAATGGGAGACAAGCCATAAACTGTCTTGCCTCCAGCTGTTTAGGAAGCTGGGAAAGAACTCGCTTTCCACAGTGCTGTTACAGCATACGAGGAAACTCTCATACCGAGGCAGCTCAAACGCCATTTCTTCCCAGAGCTTAACTGGCCGCTTTAGGACTTCCGCTTCTGCCACAGTTCCACCTTGCCAACCCGCCTCAGACGAAATGCCTACATCTTCCCCTTAAGCAACGGGGGCGAAGCCCACATGATTGTGCTGCCACATGCTTAGCAGGAGCAGACAATAGGCTTTTTACAAACCGCCATTGTGCACTGGGTCAGAGAGTGTCAGAATGCACCTATGTCAGAAAGGGCCCTTTGCTCTCAGCCGTGCCCTCCATTGCTCTAGAGGTGGAAGGCACAAAGCACTGCCTCCATCCTTCAATTGGAGACAAGCCATAAACTGGCTTGCCTCCAGCTCTTTAGCAAGCTGACAAACAACTCGCTTTCCACAGTCCTGTTACAGCAGACCGGGGAACTTCTCATACCAAGGCAGCTCAAATGGCATTTCTTCCCAGCCCTTAACTCGCAGCTTTAGGACTCCTGCTTCTGCTGCAATTCCCCCTGGCCAGCCCGGCTCAGACGAAATGCCTACATCTTCCCCTGAAGCAACTGGGCTGAGTCCCAAATGATTGAGCGTCCACGTGCTTAGGAGGCGATAGACTGCACGCCTTTTTCCAACCACCATTGTGCACTGCTGGAGAGAGTGTCGGAAAGCAGCTATGTCAGAAAGACCCCTTTGCTCTCAGCCGTGCCCTTCATTGCTCTAGACGTGGAATGCACAATGCACTGGCTCCCCCCCTCAAGCGGCGACAAGCCACAGACCATCTTCCTTCCATCTCTTTAGGAAGCTGAGCAAGAACTCGCTTTCAACAGTGCTCTTTCTGTGTCCTGGCAACATCTCATACAAAGGCAGCTGATATGCCATTTCTTTTCAGCGCTTAACTCGCAGATTTGGAACTTCTGCTCCTGCCACATTTCCACCTGGCCAACCCGGCTCAGACGAAATGTCTACATCTTCCCCTTCAGCAACGGGGACGAGGCCCAGATGACTGTGCTTCCGCATGCTTAGCAGGAGCAGACAATAGGCTTTTTACAAACCGCCATTGTGCACTGGCTCAGAGAGTGTCAGAATGCACCTATGTCAGAAAGGGCCCTTGGATCTCAGCCGTGCCCTCCATTGCTCTAGAGGTGGAAGGCACAAAGCACTGCCTCCATCCTACAAATGGAGACAAGCCAGCAACTGTCCTGCTTCCAGCTCTTTAGGAAGCTGGGAAAGCACTCGCATTCCACAGTGCTCTTACAGCGTCCTGGGAACGTCTCATACAAAGGCAGCTGAACACCGTGTCTTTTCAGCCCTTAACTCACCAATCTGCAACATCTGCTTCTGCCGCATTTCCACCTTGCCAACCCGGCTCAGACGAAATGCCTACATCTTCCCCTGAAGCGACTGTGCTGATTCCCAAAGGATTGAGCATCCACATGCTTAGGAGGCGATAAACTGCATGCCTTTTTCCAACCACCATTTTACACTGCTTAGAGAGCGTCGAAAGCAGCTATGTCAGAAAGGCCCCTTTGCTCTCAGCCATGCCCTCCATTGCTCTCGAGGTGGAAGGCACAAGGCACTGGTTCTGGATCCACCCCTCAATGGGAGACAAACCACATCTTGGCCTGCTTCCAGCTCTTTACGAAGTGGAGAAAAAACTCCCTTTCCACAGTGCTCTTACAGCGTCCTGGGAACATCTCATACAAAGGAGGCTGAACGCCGTTTCTTTTCAGCACTTCACTCGCCAGTCTGGGACATCTGCATCCTGCACGTTTCCACCTTGACAACCCGGCTCACAGGAAATGCCTACATCTTCCCCTTGAGCAATGGGGATGAGGCTCATAGGATTGTGGTTCCACATGCTGAGGAGGAGAGAGACAATGGGCTTTTAACTAACCACGAAGTGCAACGGTTGGGAGAGTGTCAGAAAGCACCAATGGCAGAAAGACCCCTTTACTCTCAGCCGCGCCCTCCATTGCTGTAGAGGTGGAAGGCACAAAGCACTGCCTCCATCCTTCAATGGGAGACAAGCCATAAACTGTCTTGCCTCCAGCTCTTTAGGAAGCTGGGAAAGAACTCACTTTCCACAGTGCTGTTACAGCATACGAGGAAACTCTCATACCGAGGCAGCTCAAACGCCATTTTTTCCCAGTGCTTAACTGGCCGCTTTAGGACTTCCGCTTCTGCCACAGTTCCACCTTGCCAACCCGGCTCAGACGAAATGCCTACATCTTCCCCTTAAGCAATGGGGGCGAAGCCCACATGATTGTGCTGCCACATGCTTAGCAGGAGCAGACAATAGGCTTTTTACAAACCGCCATTGTGCACTGGGTCAGAGAGTGTCAGAATGCACCTATGTCAGAAAGGGCCCTTTGCTCTCAGCCGTGCCCTCCATTGCTCTAGAGGTGGAAGGCACAAAGCACTGCCTCCATCCTTCAATTGGAGACAAGCCATAAACTGTCTTGCCTCCAGCTCTTTAGGAAGCTGACAAACAACTCGCTTTCCACAGTCCTGTTACAGCAGACCGGGGAACTTCTCATACAAAGGCAGCTCAAATGGCATTTCTTCCCAGCCCTTAGCTCGCAGCTTTAGGACTCCTGCTTCTGCCGCAATTCCACCTCGCCAACCCGGCTCAGAGGAAATGCCTACATCTTCCTCTGAAGCAACTGGGCTGAGTCCCAAATGATTGAGCGTCCACGTGCTTAGGAGGCGATAGACTGCACGCCTTTTTCCAACCACCATTGTGCACTGCTGGAGAGAGTGTCGGAAAGCAGCTATGTCAGAAAGACCCCTTTGCTCTCAGCCGTGCCCTTCATTGCTCTAGACGTGGAATGCACAATGCACTGGCTCCCCCCCTCAAGCGGCGACAAGCCACAGACCACCTTCCTTCCATCTCTTTAGGAAGCTGAGCAAGAACTCGCTTTCAACAGTGCTCTTTCTGTGTCCTGGCAACATCTCATACAAAGGCAGCTGATATGCCATTTCTTTTCAGCGCTTAACTCGCAGATTTGGAACTTCTGCTCCTGCCACATTTCCACCTGGCCAACCCGGCTCAGACGAAATGTCTACATCTTCCCCTTCAGCAACGGGGACGAGGCCCAGATGACTGTGCTTCCGCATGCTTAGCAGGAGCAGACAATAGGCTTTTTACAAACCGCCATTGTGCACTGGCTCAGAGAGTGTCAGAATGCACCTATGTCAGAAAGGGCCCTTGGATCTCAGCCGTGCCCTCCATTGCTCTAGAGGTGGAAGGCACAAAGCACTGCCTCCATCCTTCAATTGGAGACAAGCCAGCAACTGTCCTGCTTCCAGCTCTTTGGGAAGCTGGGAAAGCACTCGCATTGCACAGTGCTCTTACAGCGTCCTGGGAACGTCTCATACAAAGGCAGCTGAACACCGTGTCTTTTCAGCCCTTAACTCACCAATCTGCAACATCTGCTTCTGCCGCATTTCCACCTTGCCAACCCGGCTCAGACGAAATGCCTACATCTTCCCCTGAAGCGACTGTGCTGATTCCCAAAGGATTGAGCATCCACATGCTTAGGAGGCGATAAACTGCATGCCTTTTTCCAACCACCATTTTACACTGCTTAGAGAGCGTCGAAAGCAGCTATGTCAGAAAGGCCCCTTTGCTCTCAGCCATGCCCTCCATTGCTCTCGAGGTGGAAGGCACAAGGCACTGGTTCTGGATCCACCCCTCAATGGGAGACAAACCACATCTTGGCCTGCTTCCAGCTCTTTAGGAAGTGGAGAAAAAACTCCCTTTCCACAGTACTCTTACAGCGTCCTGGGAACATCTCATACAAAGGAGGCTGAACGCCGTTTCTTTTCAGCACTTCACTCGCCAGTCTGGGACATCTGCATCCTGCACGTTTCCACCTTGACAACCCGGCTCACACGAAATGCCTACATCTTCCCCTTGAGCAATGGGGATGAGGCCCATAGGATTGTGGTTCCACATGCTGAGGAGGAGAGAGACAATGGGCTTTTAACTAACCACGAAGTGCAACGGTTGGGAGAGTGTCAGAAAGCACCAATGGCAGAAAGACCCCTTTACTCTCAGCTGCGCCCTCCATTGCTGTAGAGGTGGAAGGCACAAAGCACTGCCTCCATCCTTCAATGGGAGACAAGCCATAAACTGTCTTGCCTCCAGCTCTTTAGGAAGCTGGGAAAGAACTCGCTTTCCACAGTGCTGTTACAGCATACGAGGAAACTCTCATACCGAGGCAGCTCAAACGCCATTTCTTCCCAGTGCTTAACTGGCCGCTTTAGGACTTTCGCTTCTGCCACAGTTCCACCTTGCCAACCCGGCTCAGACGAAATGCCTACATCTTCCCCTTAAGCACTGGGTGCGAAGCCCACATGATTGTGCTGCCACATGCTTAGCAGGAGCAGACAATAGGCTTTTTACAAACCGCCATTGTGCACTGGGTCAGAGAGTGTCAGAATGCACCTATGTCAGAAAGGGCCCTTTGCTCTCAGCCGTGCCCTCCATTGCTCTAGAGGTGGAAGGCACAAAGCACTGCCTCCATCCTTCAATTGGAGACAAGCCATAAACTGGCTTGCCTCCAGCTCTTTAGCAAGCTGACAAACAACTCGCTTTCCACAGTCCTGTTACAGCAGACCGGGGAACTTCTCATACAAAGGCAGCTCAAATGGCATTTCTTCCCAGCCCTTAACTCGCAGCTTTAGGACTCCTGCTTCTGCCGCAATTCCCCATGGCCAACCCGGCTCAGACGAAATGCCTACATCTTCCCCTGAAGCAACTGGGCTGAGTCCCAAATGATTGAGCGTCCACGTGCTTAGGAGGCGATAGACTGCACGCCTTATTCCAACCACCATTGTGCACTGCTGGAGAGAGTGTCGGAAAGCAGCTATGTCAGAAAGACCCCTTTGCTCTCAGCCGTGCCCTCCATTGCTCTAGACGTGGAATGCACAATGCACTGGCTCCCCCCCTCAAGCGGCGACAAGCCACAGACCATCTTCCTTCCATCTCTTTAGGAAGCTGAGCAAGAACTCGCTTTCAACAGTGCTCTTTCTGTGTCCTGGCAACATCTCATACAAAGGCAGCTGATATGCCATTTCTTTTCAGCGCTTAACTCGCAGATTTGGAACTTCTGCTCCTGCCACATTTCCACCTTGCCAGCCCGGCTCAGACGAAATGTCTACATCTTCCCCTTCAGCAACGGGGACGAGGCCCAGATGACTGTGCTTTCGCATGCTTAGCAGGAGCAGACAATAGGCTTTTTACAAACCGCCATTGTGCACTGGCTCAGAGATTGTCAGAATGCACCTATGTCAGAAAGGTCCCTTTGCTCTCAGCCGTGCCCTCCATTGCTCTAGAGGTGGAAGGCACAAAGCACTGCCTCCATCCTTCTATTGGAGACAAGCCAGCAACTGTCCTGCTTCCAGCTCTTTAGGAAGCTGGGAAAGCACTCGCAGTCCACAGTGCTCTTACAGTGTCCTGGGAACGTCTCCTACAAAGGCAGCTGAACACCGTGTCTTTTCAGCCCTTAACTCACCAATCTGCAACATCTGCTTCTGCCGCATTTCCACCTTGCCAACCCGGCTCAGACGAAATGCCTACATCTTCCCCTGAAGCGATTGTGCTGATTCCCAAAGGATTGAGCATCCACATGCTTAGGAGGCGATAAACTGCATGCCTTTTTCCAACCACCATTTTACACTGCTTAGAGAGCGTCGGAAAGCAGCTATGTCAGAAAGGCCCCTTTGCTCTCAGCCATGCCGTCCATTGCTCTCGAGGTGGAAGGCACAAGGCACTGGTTCTGGATCCACCCCTCAATGGGAGACAAACCACATCTTGGCCTGCTTCCAGCTCTTTAGGAAGTGGAGAAAAAACTCCCTTTCCACAGTGCTCTTACAGCGTCCTGGGAACATCTCATACAAAGGAGGCTGAACGCCGTTTCTTTTCAGCACTTCACTCGCCAGTCTGGGACATCTGCATCCTGCACGTTTCCACCTTGCCAAACCGTCTCAGACGAAATGCCTACATCCTCCCCTTGAGCAATTGGGATGAGGCCCATAGGATTGGGGTTCCACATGCTGAGGAGGAGAGAGACAATAGGCTTTTAACTAACCACGAAGTGCAACGGTTGGGAGAGTGTGAGAAAGCACCAATGGCAGAAAGACCCCTTTACTCTCAGCCGCGCCCTCCATTGCTCTAGAGGTGGAAGGCACAAAGCACTGCCTCCATCCTTCAATGGGAGACAAGCCATAAACTGTCTTGCCTCCAGCTCTTTAGCAAGCTGACAAACAACTCGCTTTCCACAGTCCTGTTACAGCAGACCGGGGAACTTCTCATACAAAGGCAGCTCAAATGGCATTTCTTCCCAGCCCTTAACTCACAGCTTTAGGACTCCTGCTTCTGCCGCAATTCCCCCTGGCCAACCCGGCTCAGACGAAATGCCTACATCTTCCCCTGAAGCAACTGGGCTGAGTCCCAAATGATTGAGCGTCCACGTGCTTAGGAGGCGATAGACTGCACGCCTTTTTCCAACCACCATTGTGCACTGCTGGAGAGAGTGTCGGAAAGCAGCTATGTCAGAAAGACCCCTTTGCTCTCAGCCGTGCCCTTCATTGCTCTAGACGTGGAATGCACAATGCACTGGCTCCCCCCCTCAAGCGGCGACAAGCCACAGACCATCTTCCTTCCATCTCTTTAGGAAGCTGAGCAAGAACTCGCTTTCAACAGTGCTCTTTCTGTGTCCTGGCAACATCTCATACAAAGGCAGCTGATATGCCATTTCTTTTCAGCGCTTAACTCGCAGATTTGGAACTTCTGCTCCTGCCACATTTCCACCTGGCCAACCCGGCTCAGACGAAATGTCTACATCTTCCCCTTCAGCAACGGGGACGAGGCCCAGATGACTGTGCTTCCGCATGCTTAGCAGGAGCAGACAATAGGCTTTTTACAAACCGCCATTGTGCACTGGCTCAGAGAGTGTCAGAATGCACCTATGTCAGAAAGGGCCCTTGGATCTCAGCCGTGCCCTCCATTGCTCTAGAGGTGGAAGGCACAAAGCACTGCCTCCATCCTACAAATGGAGACAAGCCAGCAACTGTCCTGCTTCCAGCTCTTTAGGAAGCTGGGAAAGCACTCGCCTTCCACAGTGCTCTTACAGCGTCCTGGGAACGTCTCATACAAAGGCAGCTGAACACCGTGTCTTTTCAGCCCTTAACTCACCAATCTGCAACATCTGCTTCTGCCGCATTTCCACCTTGCCAACCCGGCTCAGAGGAAATGCCTACATCTTCCCCTGAAGCGACTGTGCTGATTCCCAAAGGATTGAGCATCCACATGCTTAGGAGGCGATAAACTGCATGCCTTTTCCCAACCACCATTTTACACTGCTTAGAGAGCCTCGGAAAGCAGCTATGTCAGAAAGGCCCCTTTGCTCTCAGCCATGTCCTCCATTGCTCTCGAGGTGGAAGGCACAAGGCACTGGTTCTGGATCCACCCCTCAATGGGAGACAAACCACATCTTGGCCTGCTTCCAGCTCTTTAGGAAGTGGAGAAAAAACTCCCTTTCCACAGTGCTCTTACAGCGTCCTGGGAACATCTCATACAAAGGAGGCTGAACGCCGTTTCTTTTCAGCACTTCACTCGCCAGTCTGGGACATCTGCATCCTGCACGTTTCCACCTTGCCAACCCGGCTCAGACGAAATGCCTACATCCTCCCCTTGAGCAATTGGGATGAGGCCCATAGGATTGGGGTTCCACATGCTGAGGAGGAGAGAGACAATAGGCTTTTAACTAACCACGAAGTGCAACGGTTGGGAGAGTGTCAGAAAGCACCAATGGCAGAAAGACTCCTTTACTCTCAGCCGCGCCCTCCATTGCTGTAGAGGTGGAAGGCACAAAGCACTGCCTCCATCCTTCAATGGGAGACAAGCCATAAACTGTCTTGCCTCCAGCTGTTTAGGAAGCTGGGAAAGAACTCGCTTTCCACAGTGCTGTTACAGCATACGAGGAAACTCTCATACCGAGGCAGCTCAAACGCCATTTCTTCCCAGAGCTTAACTGGCCGCTTTAGGACTTCCGCTTCTGCCACAGTTCCACCTTGCCAACCCGCCTCAGACGAAATGCCTACATCTTCCCCTTAAGCAACGGGGGCGAAGCCCACATGATTGTGCTGCCACATGCTTAGCAGGAGCAGACAATAGGCTTTTTACAAACCGCCATTGTGCACTGGGTCAGAGAGTGTCAGAATGCACCTATGTCAGAAAGGGCCCTTTGCTCTCAGCCGTGCCCTCCATTGCTCTAGTGGTGGAAGGCACAAAGCACTGCCTCCATCCTTCAATTGGAGACAAGCCATAAACTGGCTTGCCTCCAGCTCTTTAGCAAGCTGACAAACAACTCGCTTTCCACAGTCCTGTTACAGCAGACCGGGGAACTTCTCATACCAAGGCAGCTCAAATGGCATTTCTTCCCAGCCCTTAACTCGCAGCTTTAGGACTCCTGCTTCTGCCGCAATTCCCCCTGGCCAACCCGGCTCAGACGAAATGCCTACATCTTCCCCTGAAGCAACTGGGCTGAGTCCCAAATGACTGAGCGTCCACGTGCTTAGGAGGCGATAGACTGCACGCCTTTTTCCAACCACCATTGTGCACTGCTGGAGAGAGTGTCGGAAAGCAGCTATGTCAGAAAGACCCCTTTGCTCTCAGCCGTGCCCTCCATTGCTCTAGACGTGGAATGCACAATGCACTGGCTCCCCCCCTCAAGCGGCGACAAGCCACAGACCATCTTCCTTCCATCTCTTTAGGAAGCTGAGCAAGAACTCGCTTTCAACAGTGCTCTTTCTGTGTCCTGGCAACATCTCATACAAAGGCAGCTGATATGCCATTTCTTTTCAGCGCTTAACTCGCAGATTTGGAACTTCTGCTCCTGCCACATTTCCACCTTGCCAGCCCGGCTCAGACGAAATGTCTACATCTTCCCCTTCAGCAACGGGGACGAGGCCCAGATGACTGTGCTTTCGCATGCTTAGCAGGAGCAGACAATAGGCTTTTTACAAACCGCCATTGTGCACTGGCTCAGAGATTGTCAGAATGCACCTATGTCAGAAAGGTCCCTTTGCTCTCAGCCGTGCCCTCCATTGCTCTAGAGGTGGAAGGCACAAAGCACTGCCTCCATCCTTCTATTGGAGACAAGCCAGCAACTGTCCTGCTTCCAGCTCTTTAGGAAGCTGGGAAAGCACTCGCAGTCCACAGTGCTCTTACAGTGTCCTGGGAACGTCTCCTACAAAGGCAGCTGAACACCGTGTCTTTTCAGCCCTTAACTCACCAATCTGCAACATCTGCTTCTGCCGCATTTCCACCTTGCCAACCCGGCTCAGACGAAATGCCTACATCTTCCCCTGAAGCGATTGTGCTGATTCCCAAATGATTGAGCATCCACATGCTTAGGAGGCGATAAACTGCATGCCTTTTTCCAACCACCATTTTACACTGCTTAGAGAGCGTCGGAAAGCAGCTATGTCAGAAAGGCCCCTTTGCTCTCAGCAATGCCGTCCATTGCTCTCGAGGTGGAAGGCACAAGGCACTGGTTCTGGATCCACCCCTCAATGGGAGACAAACCACATCTTGGCCTGCTTCCAGCTCTTTAGGAATTGGAGAAAAAACTCCCTTTCCACAGTGCTCTTACAGCGTCCTGGGAACATCTCATACAAAGGAGGCTGAACGCCGTTTCTTTTCAGCACTTCACTCGCCAGTCTGGGACATCTGCATCCTGCACGTTTCCACCTTGCCAAACCGGCTCAGACGAAATGCCTACATCCTCCCCTTGAGCAATTGGGATGAGGCCCATAGGATTGGGGTTCCACATGCTGAGGAGGAGAGAGACAATAGGCTTTTAACTAACCACGAAGTGCAACGGTTGGGAGAGTGTCAGAAAGCACCAATGGCAGAAAGACCCCTTTACTCTCAGCCGCGCCCTCCATTGCTGTAGAGGTGGAAGGCACAAAGCACTGCCTCCATCCTTCAATGGGAGACAAGCCATAAACTGTCTTGCCTCCAGCTCTTTAGGAAGCTGGGAAAGAACTCGCTTTCCACAGTCCTGTTACAGCAGACCGGGGAACTTCTCATACAAAGGGAGCTCAAATGGCATTTCTCCCCAGCCCTTAACTCACAGCTTTAGGACTCCTGCTTCTGCCGCAATTCCCCCTGGCCAACCCGGCTCAGACGAAATGCCTACATCTTCCCCTGAAGCAACTGGGCTGAGTCCCAAATGATTGAGCGTCCACGTGCTTAGGAGGCGATAGACTGCACGCCTTTTTCCAACCACCATTGTGCACTGCTGGAGAGAGTGTCGGAAAGCAGTTATGTCAGAAAGACCCCTTTGCTCTCAGCCGTGCCCTTCATTGCTCTAGACGTGGAATGCACAATGCACTGGCTCCCCCCCTCAAGCGGCGACAAGCCACAGACCATCTTCCTTCCATCTCTTTAGGAAGCTGAGCAAGAACTCGCTTTCAACAGTGCTCTTTCTGTGTCCTGGCAACATCTCATACAAAGGCAGCTGATATGCCATTTCTTTTCAGCGCTTAACTCGCAGATTTGGAACTTCTGCTCCTGCCACATTTCCACCTGGCCAACCCGGCTCAGACGAAATGTCTACATCTTCCCCTTCAGCAACGGGGACGAGGCCCAGATGACTGTGCTTCCGCATGCTTAGCAGGAGCAGACAATAGGCTTTTTACAAACCGCCATTGTGCACTGGCTCAGAGAGTGTCAGAATGCACCTATGTCAGAAAGGGCCCTTGGATCTCAGCCGTGCCCTCCATTGCTCTAGAGGTGGAAGGCACAAAGCACTGCCTCCATTGTTCAAATGGAGACAAGCCAGCAACTGTCCTGCTTCCAGCTCTTTAGGAACCTGGGAAAGCACTCGCCTTCCACAGTGCTCTTACAGCGTCCTGGGAACGTCTCATACAAAGGCAGCTGAACACCGTGTCTTTTCAGCCCTTAACTCACCAATCTGCAACATCTGCTTCTGCCGCATTTCCACCTTGCCAACCCGGCTCAGACGAAATGCCTACATCTTCCCCTGAAGCGACTGTGCTGATTCCCAAAGGATTGAGCATCCACATGCTTAGGAGGCGATAAACTGCATGCTTTTTCCCAACCACCATTTTACACTGCTTAGAGAGCGTCGGAAAGCAGTTATGTCAGAAAGGCCCCTTTGCTCTCAGCCATGCCCTCCATTGCTCTCGAGGTGGAAGGCACAAGGCACTGGTTCTGGATCCACCCCTCAATGGGAGACAAACCACATCTTGGCCTGCTTCCAGCTCTTTAGGAAGTGGAGAAAAAACTCCCTTTCCACAGTGCTCTTACAGCGTCCTGGGAACATCTCATACAAAGGAGGCTGAACGCCGTTTCTTTTCAGCACTTCACTCGCCAGTCTGGGACATCTGCATCCTGCACGTTTCCACCTTGCCAAACCGGCTCAGACGAAATGCCTACATCTTCCCCTTGAGCAATGGGGATGAGGCCCATAGGATTGTGGTTCCACATGCTGAGGAGGAGAGAGACAATAGGCTTTTAACTAACCACGAAGTGCAACGGTTGGGAGAGTGTCAGAAAGCACCAATGGCAGAAAGACCCCTTTACTCTCAGCCGCGCCCTCAATTGCTGTAGAGGTCTAAGGCACAAAGCACTGCCTCCATCCTTAAATGGGAGACAAGCCATAAACTGTCTTGCCTCCAGCTCTTTAGGAAGATGGGAAAGAACTCGCTTTCCACAGTGCTGTTACAGCACATGAGGAAACTCTCATACCGAGGCAGCTCAAACGCCATTTCTTCCCAGTGCTTAACTGGCCGCTTTAGGACTTCCGCTTCTGCCACAGTTCCACCTTGCCAACCCGCCTCAGACGAAATGCCTACATCTTCCCCTTAAGCAATGGAGGCGAAGCCCACATGATTGTGCTGCCACATGCTTAGCAGGAGCAGACAATAGGCTTTTTACAAACCGCCATTGTGCACTGGGTCAGAGAGTGTCAGAATGCACCTATGTCAGAAAGGGCCCTTTGCTCTCAGCCGTGCCCTCCATTGCTCTAGAGGTGGAAGGCACAAAGCACTGCCTCCATCCTTCAATTGGAGACAAGCCATAAACTGTCTTGCCTCCAGCTCTTTAGCAAGCTGACAAACAACTCGCTTTCCACAGTCCTGTTACAGCAGACCGGGGAACTTCTCATACCAAGGCAGCTCAAATGGCATTTCTTCCCAGCCCTTAACTCACAGCTTTAGGACTCCTGCTTCTGCCGCAATTCCCCCTGGCCAACACGGCTCAGACGAAATGCCTACATCTTCCCCTGAAGCAACTGGGCTGAGTCCCAAATGATTGAGCGTCCACGTGCTTAGGAGGCGATAGACTGCACGCCTTTTTCCAACCACCATTGTGCACTGCTGGAGAGAGTGTCGGAAAGCAGCTATGTCAGAAAGACCCCTTTGCTCTCAGCCGTGCCCTTCATTGCTCTAGACGTGGAATGCACAATGCACTGGCTCCCCCCCTCAAGCGGCGACAAGCCACAGACCATCTTCCTTCCATCTCTTTAGGAAGCTTAGCAAGAACTCGCTTTCAACAGTGCTCTTTCTGTGTCCTGGCAACATCTCATACAAAGGCAGCTGATATGCCATTTCTTTTCAGCGCTTAACTCGCAGATTTGGAACTTCTGCTCCTGCCACATTTCCACCTGGCCAACCCGGCTCAGACGAAATGCCTACATCTTCCCCTTCAGCAACGGGGACGAGGCCCAGATGACTGTGCTTCCACATGCTTAGCAGGAGCAGACAATAGGCTTTTTACAAACCGCCATTGTGCACTGGCTCAGAGAGTGTCAGAATGCACCTATGTCAGAAAGGGCCCTTGGATCTCAGCTGTGCCCTCCATTGCTCTAGAGGTGGAAGGCACAAAGCACTGCCTCCATCCTTCAATTGGAGACAAGCCAGCAACTGTCCTGCTTCCAGCTCTTTAGGAAGCTGGGAAAGCACTCGCATTGCACAGTGCTCTTACAGCGTCCTGGGAACGTCTCCTAAAAAGGCAGCTGAACACCGGGTCTTTTCAGCCCTTAACTCACCAATCTGCAACATCTGCTTCTGCCGCATTTCCACCTTGCCAACCCGGCTCAGACGAAATGCCTACATCTTCCCCTGAAGCGACTGTGCTGATTCCCAAAGGATTGAGCATCCACATGCTTAGGAGGCCATAAACTGCATGCCTTTTTCCAACCACCATTTTACACTGCTTAGAGAGCGTCGGAAAGCAGCTATGTCAGAAAGGCCCCTTTGCTCTCAGCCATACCCTCCATTGCTCTCGAGGTGGAAGGCACAAGGCACTGGTTCTGGATCCACCCCTCAATGGGAGACAAACCACATCTTGGCCTGCTTCCAGCTCTTTAGGAAGTGGAGAAAAAACTCCCTTACCACAGTGCTCTTACAGCGTCCTGGGAACATCTCATACAAAGGAGGCTGAACGCCTTTTCTTTTCAGCACTTCACTCGCCAGTCTGGGACATCTGCATCCTGCACGTTTCCACCTTGACAACCCGGCTCAGACGAAATGCCTACATCCTCCCCTTGAGCAATAGGGATGAGGCCCATAGGATTGTGGTTCCACATGCTGAGGAGGAGAGAGACAATAGGCTTTTAACTGACCACGAAGTGCAACGGTTGGGAGAGTGTCAGAAGGCACCAATGGCAGAAAGACCCCTTTACTCTCAGCCGCGCCCTCCATTGCTGTAGAGGTGGAAGGCACAAAGCACTGCCTCCATCCTTCAATGGGAGACAAGCCATAAACTGTCTTGCCTCCAGCTCTTTAGGAAGCTGGGAAAGAACTCGCTTTCCACAGTGCTGTTACAGCATACGAGGAAACACTCATACCGAGGCAGCTCAAACGCCATTTCTTCCCAGTGCTTACCTGGCCGCTTTAGGAATTCCGCTTCTGCCACAGTTCCACCTTGCCAACCCGCCTCAGACGAAATGCCTACATCTTCCCCTTAAGCAACGGGGGCGAAGCCCACATGATTGTGCTGCCACATGCTTAGCAGGAGCAGACAATAGGCTTTTTACAAACCGCCATTGTGCACTGGGTCAGAGAGTGTCAGAATGCACCTATGTCAGAAAGGGCCCTTGGATCTCAGCCGTGCCCTCCATTGCTCTAGAGGTGGAAGGCACAAAGCACTGCCTCCATCCTTCAATGGGAGACAAGCCATAAACTGGCTTGCCTCCAGCTCTTTAGGAAGCTGACAAACAACTCGCTTTCCACAGTCCTTTTTCAGCAGACCGGTGAACTTCTCATACCAAGGCAGCTCAAATGGCATTTCTTCCCAGCCCTTAACTCGCAGCTGTAGGACTCCTGCTTCTGCCGCAATTCCACCTTGCCAACCCGGCTCAGACGAAATGCCTACATCTTCCCCTGAAGCAACTGGGCTGAGTCCCAAATGATTGAGCGTCCACGTGCTTAGGAGGCGATAGACTGCACGCCTTTTTCCAACCACCATTGTGCACTGCTGGAGAGAGTGTCGGAAAGCAGCTATGTCAGAAAGACCCCTTTGCTCTCAGCCGTGCCCTTCATTGCTCTAGACGTGGAATGCACAATGCACTGGCTCCCCCCCTCAAGCGGCGACAAGCCACAGACCATCTTCCTTCCATCTCTTTAGGAAGCTGAGCAAGAACTCGCTTTCAACAGTGCTCTTTCTGTGTCCTGGCAACATCTCATACAAAGGCAGCTGATATGCCATTTCTTTTCAGCGCTTAACTCGCAGATTTGGAACTTCTGCTCCTGCCACATTTCCACCTGGCCAACCCGGCTCAGACAAAATGTCTACATCTTCCCCTTCAGCAACGGGGACGAGGCCCAGATGACTGTGCTTCCGCATGCTTAGCAGGAGCAGACAATAGGCTTTTTACAAACCGCCATTGTGCACTGGCTCAGAGAGTGTCAGAATGCACCTATGTCAGAAAGGGCCCTTGGATCTCAGCCGTGCCCTCCATTGCTCTAGAGGTGGAAGGCACAAAGCACTGCCTCCATCCTTCAATTGGAGACAAGCCAGCAAATGTCCTGATTCCAGCTCTTTAGGAAGCTGGGAAAGCACTCGCATTCCACAGTGCTCTTACAGTGTCCTGGGAACGTCTCATACAAAGGCAGCTGAACACCGTGTCTTTTCAGCCCTTAACTCAACAATCTGAAACATCTGCTTCTGCCGCATTTCCACCTTGACAACCCGGCTCAGACGAAATGCCTACATCTTCCCCTGAAGCGACTGTGCTGATTCCCAAATGATTGAGCTTCCACATGCTTAGGAGGCGATAAACTGCATGCCTTTTCCCAACCACCATTTTATACTGCTTAGAGAGCGTCGGAAAGCAGCTATGTCAGAAAGGCCCCTTTGCTCTCAGCCATGAACTCCATTGCTCTCGAGGTGGAAGGCACAAGGCACTGGTTCTGGATCCACCCCTCAATGGGAGACAAACCACATCTTGGCCTGCGTCCAGCTCTTTAGGAAGTGGAGAAAAAACTCCCTTTCCACAGTGCTCTTACAGCGTCCTGGGAACAGCTCATACAAAGGATTCTGAACGCCGTTTTTTTTCAGCACTTCACTCGCCAGTCTGGGACATCTGCATCCTGCACGTTTCCACCTTGACAACCCGGCTCAGACGAAATGCCTACATCCTCCCCTTGAGCAATTGGGATGAGGCACATAGGATTGTGGTTCCACATGCTGAGGAGGAGAGAGACAATAGGCTTTTAACTAACCACGAAGTGCAACGGTTGGGAGAGTGTCAAAAAGCACCAATGGCAGAAAGACCCCTTTACTCTCAGCCACGCCCTCCATTGCTGTAGAGGTGGAAGGCACAAAGCACTGCCTCCATCCTTCAATTGGAGACAAGCCATAAACTGTCTTGCCTCCAGCTGTTTAGCAAGCTGACAAACAACTCGCTTTCCACAGTCCTGTTACAGCAGACCGGGGAACTTCTCATACCAAGGCAGCTCAAATGGCATTTCTTCCCAGCCCTTAACTCGCAGCTGTAGGACTCCTGCATCTGCCGCAATTCCACCTTGCCAACCCGGCTCAGACGAAATGCCTACATCTTCCCCTGAAGCAACTGGGCTGAGTCCCAAATGATTGAGCGTCCACGTGCTTAGGAGGTGATAGACTGCACGCCTTTTTCCAACCACCATTGTGCACTGCTGGAGAGAGTGTCGGAAAGCAGCTATGTCAGAAAGACCCCTTTGCTCTCAGCCGTGCCCTTCATTGCTCTAGACGTGGAATGCACAATGCACTGGCTCCCCCCCTCAAGCGGCGACAAGCCACAGACCATCTTCCTTCCATCTCTTTAGGAAGCTGAGCAAGAACTCGCTTTCAACAGTGCTCTTTCTGTGTCCTGGCAACATCTCATACAAAGGCAGCTGATATGCCATTTCTTTTCAGCGCTTAACTCGAAGATTTGGAACTTCTGCTCCTGCCACATTTCCACCTGGCCAACCCGGCTCAGACGAAATGTCTACATCTTCCCCTTCAGCAACGGGGACGAGGCCCAGATGACTGTGCTTCCACATGCTTAGCAGGAGCAGACAATAGGCTTTTTACAAACCGCCATTGTGCACTGGCTCAGAGAGTGTCAGAATGCACCTATGTCAGAAAGGGCCCTTGGATCTCAGCCGTGCCCTCCATTGCTCTAGAGGTGGAAGGCACAAAGCACTGCCTCCATCCTTCAATTGGAGACAAGCCAGCAACTGTCCTGCTTCCAGCTCTTTAGGAAGCTGGGAAAGCACTCGCATTCCACAGTGCTCTTACAGCGTCCTGGGAACGTCTCCTACAAAGGCAGCTGAACACCGTGTCTTTTCAGCCCTTAACTCACCAATCTGCAACATCTGCTTCTGCCGCATTTCCACCTTGCCAACCCGGCTCAGACGAAATGCCTACATCTTCCCCTGAAGCGACTGTGCTGATTCCCAAATGATTGAGCATCCACATGCTTAGGAGGCGATAAACTGCATGCCTTTTTCCAACAAAAATTTTTCACTGCTTAGAGAGCGTCGGAAAGCAGGTATGTCAGAAAGGCCCCTTTGCTCTCAGCCATGCCCTCCATTGCTCTCGAGGTGGAAGGCACAAGGCACTGGTTCTGGATCCACCCCTCAATGGGAGACAAACCACATCTTGGCCTGCTTCCAGCTCTTTAGGAAGTGGAGAAAAAACTCCCTTTCCACAGTGCTCTTACAGCGTCCTGGGAACATCTCATACAAAGGAGGCTGAACGCCGTTTCTTTTCAGCACTACACTCGCCAGTCTGGGACATCTGCATCCTGCACGTTTCCACCTTGACAACCCGGCTCAAACGAAATGCCTACATCTTCCCCTTGAGCAATGGGGATGAGGCCCATAGGATTGTGGTTCCACATGCTGAGGAGGAGAGAGACAATAGGCTTTTAACTAACCAAGAAGTGCAACGGTTGGGAGAGTGTCAGAAAGCACCAATGGCAGAAAGACCCCTTTACTCTCAGCCGCGCCCTCCATTGCTGTAGAGGTGGAATGCACAAAGCACTGCCTCCATCCTTCAATGGGAGACAAGCCATAAACTGTCTTGCCTCCAGCTCTTTAGGAAGCTGGGAAAGATCTCGCTTTCCACAGTGCTGTTACAGCATACGAGGAAACTCTCATACCGAGGCAGCTCAAACGCCATTTCTTCCCAGTGCTTAACTGGCCCCTTTAGGACTTCCGCTTCTGCCACAGTTCCACCTTGCCAACCCGGCTCAGACGAAATGCCTACATCTTCCCCTTAAGCAACGGGGGCGAAGCCCACATGATTGGGCTGCCACATGCTTAGCAGGAGCAGACAATAGGCTTTTTACAAACCGCCATTGTGCACTGGCTCAGACAGTGTCAGAATGCACCTATGTCAGAAAGGGCCCTTTGCTCTCAGCCGTGCCCTCCATTGCTCTAGAGGTGGAAGGCACAAAGCACTGCCTCCATCCTTCAATTGGAGACAAGCCATAAACTGTCTTGCCTCCAGCTCTTTAGGAAGCTGACAAACAACTCGTTTTCCACAGTCCTGATACAGCAGACCGGGGAACTTCTCATACCAAGGCAGCTCAAATGGCATTTCTTCCCAGCCCTTAACTCGCAGCTGTAGGACTCCTGCTTCTGCCGCAATTCCACCTTGCCAACCCGGCTCAGACAAAATGCCTACATCTTCCCCTGAAGCAACTGGGCTGAGTCCCAAATGATTGAGCGTCCACGTGCTTAGGAGGCGATAGTCTGCACGCCTATTTCCAACCACCATTGTGCACTGCTGGAGAGAGTGTCGGAAAGCAGCTATGTCAGAAAGACCCCTTTGCTCTCAGCCGTGCCCTTCATTGCTCTAGACGTGGAATGCACAATGCACTGGCTTACCCCCTCAAGCGGCGACAAGCCACAGACCATCTTCCTTCCATCTCTTTAGGAAGCTGAGCAAGAACTCGCTTTCAACAGTGCTCTTTCTGTGTCCTGGCAACATCTCATACAAAGGCAGCTGATATGCCATTTCTTTTCAGCGCTTAACTCGCAGATTTGGAACTTCTGCTCCTGCCACATTTCCACCTGGCCAACCCGGCTCAGACGAAATGTCTACATCTTCCCCTTCAGCAACGGGGACGAGGCCCAGATGACTGTGCTTCCGCATGCTTAGCAGGAGCAGACAATAGGCTTTTTACAAACCGCCATTGTGCACTGGCTCAGAGAGTGTCAGAATGCACCTATGTCAGAAAGGGCCCTTGGATCTCAGCCGTGCCCTCCATTGCTCTAGAGGTGGAAGGCACAAAGCACTGCCTCCATCCTTCAATTGGAGACAAGCCAGCAACTGTCCTGCTTCCAGCTCTTTAGGAAGCTGGGAAAGCACTCGCAGTCCACAGTGCTCTTACAGCGTCCTGGGAACGTCTCATACAAAGGCAGCTGAACACCGTGTCTTTTCAGCCCTTAACTCACCAATCTGCAACATCTGCTTCTGCCGCATTTCCACCTTGCCAACCCGGCTCAGACGAAATGCCTACATCTTCCCCTGAAGCGACTGTGCTGATTCCCAAATGATTGAGCATCCACATGCTTAGGAGGTGATATTCTGCATGCCTTTTTCCAACCACCATTTTACACTGCTTAGAGAGCGTCGGAAAGCAGCTATGTCAGAAAGGCCCCTTTGCTCTCAGCCATGCCCTCCATTGCTCTCGAGGTGGAAGGCACAAGGCACTGGTTCTGGATCCACCCCTCAATGGGAGACAAACCACATCTTGGCCTGCTTCCAGCTCTTTAGGAAGTGGAGAAAAAACTCCCTTTCCACAGTGCTCTTACAGCGTCCTGGGAACATCTCATACAAAGGAGGCTGAACGCCGTTTCTTTTCAGCACTTCACTCGCCAGTCTGGGACATCTGCATCCTGCACGTTTCCACCTTGCCAACCCGGCTCAGACGAAATGCCTACATCTTCCCCTTGAGCAATGGGGATGAGGCCCATAGGATTGTGGTTCCACATGCTGAGGAGGAGAGAGACAATAGGCTTTTAACTAACCACGAAGTGCAACGGTAGGGAGAGTGTCAGAAAGCACCAATGGCAAAAAGACCCCTTTACTCTCAGCCGAGCCCTCCATTGCTGTAGAGGTGGAAGGCACAAAGCACTGCCTCCATCCTTCAATGGGAGACAAGCCATAAACTGTCTTGCCTCCAGCTCTTTAGGATGCTGGGAAAGAACTCGCTTTCCACAGTGCTGTTACAGCATACGAGGAAACTCTCATACCGAGGCAGCTCAAATGCCATTTCTTCCCAGTGCTTAACAGGCCCCTTTAGGACTTCCGCTTCTGCCACAGTTCCACCTTGCCAACCCTTCTCAGACGAAATGCCTACATCTTCCCCTTAAGCAACGGGGGCGAAGCCCACATGATTGTGTTGCCACATGCTTAGCAGGAGCAGACAATAGGCTTTTTACAAACCGCCATTGTGCACTGGGTCAGAGAGTGTCAGAATGCACCTATGTCAGAAAGGGCCCATTGCTCTCAGCCGTGCCCTCCATTGCTCTAGAGGTGGAAGGCACAAAGCACTGCCTCCATCCTTCAATTGGAGACAAGCCATAAACTGTCTTGACTCAAGCTCTTTAGGAAGCTGACAAACAACTCGCTTTCCACAGTCCTGTTACAGCAGACCGGGGATCTTCTCATACAAAGGCAGCTCAAATGGCATTTCTTCCCAGCCCTTAGCTCGCAGCTTTAGGACTCCTGCTTCTGCCGCAAATCCACCTTGCCAACCCGGCTCAGAGGAAATGCCTACATCTTCCTCTGAAGCAACTGGGCTGAGTCCCAAATGATTGAGCGTCCACGTGCTTAGGAAGCGATGGACTGCACCCCTTTTTCCAACCACCATTGTGCACTGCTGGAGAGAGTGTCGGAAAGCGGCTATGTCAGAAAGACCCCTTTGCTCTCAGCCGTGCCCTTCATTGCTCTAGACGTGGAATGCACAATGCACTGGCTCCCCCCCTCAAGCGGCGACAAGCCACAGACCACCTTCCTTCCATCTCTTTAGGAAGCTGAGCAAGAACTCGCTTTCAACAGTGCTCTTTCTGTGTCCTGGCAACATCTCATACAAAGGCAGCTGATATGCCATTTCTTTTCAGCGCTTAACTCGCAGATTTGGAACTTCTGCTCCTGCCACATTTCCACCTGGCCAACCCGGCTCAGACGAAATGTCTACATCTTCCCCTTCAGCAACGGGGACGAGGCCCAGATGACTGTGCTTCCGCATGCTTAGCAGGAGCAGACAATAGGCTTTTTACTAACCGCCATTGTGCACTGGCTCAGAGAGTGTCAGAATGCACCTATGTCAGAAAGGGCCCTTGGATCTCAGCCGTGCCCTCCATTGCTCTAGAGGTGGAAGGCACAAAGCACTGCCTCCATCCTTCAAATGGAGACAAGCCAGCAACTGTCCTGCTTCCAGCTCTTTAGGAAGCTGGGAAAGCACTCGCATTGCACAGTGCTCTTACAGCGTCCTGGGAACGTCTCATACAAAGGCAGCTGAACACCGTGTCTTTTCAGCCCTTAACTCACCAATCTGCAATATCTGCTTCTGCCGCATTTCCACCTTGCCAACCCGGCTCAGACGAAATGCCTACATCTTCCCCTGAAGCGACTGTGCTGATTCCCAAAGGATTGACCATCCACATGCTTAGGAGGCCATAAACTGCATGCCTTTTTCCAACCACCATTTTTCACTGCTTAGAGAGCGTCGAAAGCAGCTATGTCAGAAAGGCCCCTTTGCTCTCAGCCATGCCCTCCATTGCTCTCGAGGTGGAAGGCACAAGGCACTGGTTCTGGATCCACCCCTCAATGGGAGACAAACCACATCTTGGCCTGCTTCCAGCTCTTTAGGAAGTGGAGAAAAAACTCCCTTTCCACAGTGCTCTTACAGCGTCCTGGGAACATCTCATACAAAGGAGGCTGAACGCCGTTTCTTTTCAGCACTTCACTCGCCAGTCTGGGACATCTGCATCCTGCACGTTTCCACCTTGCCAAACCGGCTCAGACGAAATGCCTACATCTTCCCCTTGAGCAATGGGGATGAGGCCCATAGGATTGTGGTTCCACATGCTGAGGAGGAGAGAGACATTAGGCTTTTAACTAACCACGAAGTGCAACGGTTGGGAGAGTGTCAGAAAGCACCAATGGCAGAAAGACCCCTTTAATCTCAGCCGCGCCCTCCATTGCTGTAGAGGTGGAAGGCACAAAGCACTGCCTCCATCCTTCAATGGGAGACAAGCCATAAACTGTCTTGCCTCCAGCTCTTTAGGAAGCTGGGAAAGAACTCGCTTTCCACAGTGCTGTTACAGCATACGAGGAAACTCTCATACCGAGGCAGCTCAAACGCCATTTCTTCCCAGTGCTTAACTGGACCCTTTAGGACTTCCGCTTCTGCCACAGTTCCACCTTGCCAACCCTTCTCAGTCGAAATGCCGACATCTTCCCCTTAAGCAACGGGGGCGAAGCCCACATGATTGTGCTGCCACATGCTTAGCAGGAGCAGACAACAGGCTTTTTTGCAAACCGCCATTGTGCACTGGGTCAGAGAGTGTCAGAATGCACCTATGTCAGAAAGGGCCCTTTGCTCTCAGCCGTGCCCTCCATTGCTCTAGAGGTGGAAGGCACAAAGCACTGCCTCCATCCTTCAATTGGAGACAAGCCAGCAACTGTCCTGCTTCCAGCTCTTTAGGAAGCTGGGAAAGCACTCGCATTCCACAGTGCTCTTTCAGCGTCCTGGGAACGTATCCTACAAAAGCAGCTGAACACCGTGTCTTTTCAGCCCTTAACTCACCAATCTGCAACATCTGCTTCTGCCGCATTTCCACCTTGCCAACCCGGCTCAGACGAAATGCCTACATCTTCCCCTGAAGCGACTGTGCTGATTCCCAAATGATTGAGCATCCACATGCTTAGGAGGCGATAAACTGCATGCCTTTTCCCAACCACCATGTTACACTGCTTAGAGAGCGTCGGAAAGCAGCTATGTCAGAAAGGCCCCTTTGCTCTCAGCCATGTCCTACTTTGCTCTCGAGTTGGAAGGCACAAGGCACTGGTTCTGGATCCACCCCTCAATGGGAGACAAACCACATCTTGGCCTGCTTCCAGCTCTTTAGGAAGTGGAGAAAAAACTCCCTTTCCACAGTGCTCTTACAGCGTCCTGGGAACATCTCATACAAAGGAGGCTGAACGCCGTTTCTTTTCAGCACTTCACTCGCCAGTCTGGGACATCTGCATCCTGCACATTTCCACCTTGACAACCCGGCTCAGACGAAATGCCTACATCCTCCCCTTGAGCAATTGGGATGAGGCCCATAGGATTGGGGTTCCACATGCTGAGGAGGAGAGAGACAATAGGCTTTTAACTAACCACGAAGTGCAACGGTTGGGAGAGTGTCAGAAAGCACCAATGGCAGAAAGACCCCTTTAATCTCAGCCGCGCCCTCCATTGCTGTAGAGGAGGAAGGCACAAAGCACTGCCTCCATCCTTCAATGGGAGACAAGGCATAAACTGTCTTGCCTCCAACTCTTTAGGAAGCTGGGAAAGAACTCGCTTTCCACAGTGCTGTTACAGCATACGAGGAAACTCTGATACCGAGGCAGCTCAAACGCCATTTCTTCCCAGTGCTTAACTGGCCGCTTTAGGACTTCCGCTTCTGCCACAGTTCCACCTTGCCAACCCGCCTCAGACGAAATGCCTACATCTTCCCCTTAAGCAACGGGGGCGAAGCCCACATGATTGTGCTGCCACATGCTTAGCAGGAGCAGACAATAGGCTTTTTACAAACCGCCATTGTGCACTGGGTCAGGGAGTGTCAGAATGCACCTATGTCAGAAAGGGCCCTTTGCTCTCAGCCGTGCCCTCCATTGCTCTAGAGGTGGAAGGCACAAAGCACTGCCTCCATCCTTCAATTGGAGACAAGCCATAAACTGGCTTGCCTACAGCTCTTTAGGAAGCTGACAAACAACTCGCTTTCCACAGTCCTGTTACAGCAGACTGGGGAACTTCTCATACCAAGGCAGCTCAAATGGCATTTCTTCCCAGCCCTTAACTCGCAGCTGTAGGACTCCTGCTTCTGCCGCAATTCCAGCTTGCCAACTCGGCTCAGACGAAATGCCTACATCTTCCCCTGAAGCAACTGGGCTGAGTCCCAAATGATTGAGCGTCCACGTGCTTAGGAGGCGATAGACTGCACGCCTTTTTCCAACCACCATTGTGCACTGCTGGAGAGAGTGTCGGAAAGCAGCTATGTCAGAAAGACCCCTTTGCTCTCAGCCGTGCCCTTCATTGCTCTAGACGTGGAATGCACAATGCACTGGCTCCCCCCCTCAAGTGGCGACAAGCCGCAGACCATCTTCCTTCCATCTCTTTAGGAAGCTGAGCAAGAACTCGCTTTCAACAGTGCTCTTTCTGCGTCCTGGCAACATCTCATACAAAGGCAGCTGATATGCGATTTCTTTTCAGCGCTTAACTCGCAGATTTGGAACTTCTGCTCCTGCCACATTTCCACCTGGCGAACCCGGCTCAGTCGAAATGTCTACATCTTCCCCTTCAGCAACGGGGACGAGGCCCAGATGACTGTGCTTCCGCATGCTTAGCAGGAGCAGACATTAGGCTTTTTACAAACCGCCATTGTGCACTGGCTCAGAGAGTGTCAGAATGCACCTATGTCAGAAAGGGCCCTCTGCTCTCAGCCGTGCCCTCCATTGTTCTAGAGGTGGAAGGCACAAAGCACTGCCTCCATCCTTCAATTGGAGACAAGCCAGCAACTGTCCTGATTCCAGCTCTTTAGGAAGCTGGGAAAGCACTCGCATTCCACAGTGCTCTTACAGCGTCCTTGGAACGTCTCATACAAAGGCAGCTGAACACCGTGTCTTTTCAGCCCTTAACTCACCAATCTACAACATCTGCTTCTGCCGCATTTTCACCTTGCCAACCCGGCTCAGACGAAATGCATACATCTTCCCCTGAAGCGACTGTGCTGATTCCCAAATGATTGAGCATCCACATGCTTAGGAGGCGATAAACTGCATGCCTTTTTCCAACCACCATTTTACACTGCTAGAGAGCGTCGGATAGCAGCTATGTCAGAAAGGCCCCTTTGCTCTCAGCCATGCCCTCCATTGCTCTCGAGGTGGAAGGCACAAGGCACTGGTTCTGGATCCACCCCTCAATGGGAGACAAACCACATCTTGGCCTGCTTCCAGCTCTTTAGGAAGTGGAGAAAAAACTCCCTTTCCACAGTGCTCTTACAGCGTCCTGGGAACATCTCATACAAAGGAGGCTGAACGCCGTTTCTTTTCAGCACTTCACTCGCCAGTCTGGGACATCTGCATCCTGCACGTTTCCACCTTGACAACCCGGCTCAGACGAAATGCCTACATCCTCCCCTTGAGCAATTGGGATGAGGCCCATAGGATTGTGGTTCCACATGCTGAGGAGGAGAGAGACAATAGGCTTTTAACTAACCACGAAGTGCAACGGTTGGGAGAGTGTCAGAAAGCACCAATGGCAGAAAGACCCCTTTACTCTCAGCCGCGCCCTCCATTGCTGTAGTGTTGAAAGGCACAAAGCACTGCCTCCATCCTTCAATGGGAGACAAGCCATAAACTGTCTTGCCTCCAGCTCTTTAGGAAGCTGGGAAAGAACTCGCTTTCCACAGGGCTGTTACAGCATACGAGGAAACTCTCATACCGAGGCAGCTCAAACGCCATTTCTTCCCAGTGCTTAACTGGCCGCTTTAGGACTTCCGCTTTTGCCACAGTTCCACCTTGCCAACCCGCCTCAGACGAAATGCCTACATCTTCCCCTTAAGCAACGGGGGCGAAGCCCACATGATTGTGCTGCCACATGCTTAGCAGGAGCAGACAATAGGCTTTTTTGCAAACCGCCATTGTGCACTGGGTCAGAGAGTGTCAGAATGCACCTATGTCAGAAAGGGCCCTTGGATCTCAGCCGTGCCCTCCATTGCTCTAGAGGTGGAAGGCACAAAGCACTGCCTCCATCCTTCAATTGGAGACAAGCCAGCAACTGTCCTGCTTCCAGCTCTTTAGGAAGCTGGGAAAGCACTCGCATTCCACAGTGCTCTTTCAGCGTCCTGGGAACGTATCCTACAAAAGCAGCTGAACACCGTGTCTTTTCAGCCCTTAACTCACCAATCTGCAACATCTGCTTCTGCCGCATTTCCACCTTGCCAACCCGGCTCAGACGAAATGCCTACATCTTCCCCTGAAGCGACTGTGCTGATTCCCAAATGATTGAGCATCCACATGCTTAGGAGGCGATAAACTGCATGCCTTTTCCCAACCACCATGTTACACTGCTTAGAGAGCGTCGGAAAGCAGCTATGTCAGAAAGGCCCCTTTGCTCTCAGCCATGTCCTACTTTGCTCTCGAGGTGGAAGGCACAAGGCACTGGTTCTGGATCCACCCCTCAATGGGAGACAAACCACATCTTGGCCTGCTTCCAGCTCTTTAGGAAGTGGAGAAAAAACTCCCTTTCCACAGTGCTCTTACAGCGTCCTGGGAACATCTCATACAAAGGAGGCTGAACGCCGTTTCTTTTCAGCACTTCACTCGCCAGTCTGGGACATCTGCATCCTGCACATTTCCACCTTGACAACCCGGCTCAGACGAAATGCCTACATCCTCCCCTTGAGCAATTGGGATGAGGCCCATAGGATTGGGGTTCCACATGCTGAGGAGGAGAGAGACAATAGGCTTTTAACTAACCACGAAGTGCAACGGTTGGGAGAGTGTCAGAAAGCACCAATGGCAGAAAGACCCCTTTAATCTCAGCCGCGCCCTCCATTGCTGTAGAGGAGGAAGGCACAAAGCACTGCCTCCATCCTTCAATGGGAGACAAGGCATAAACTGTCTTGCCTCCAACTCTTTAGGAAGCTGGGAAAGAACTCGCTTTCCACAGTGCTGTTACAGCATACGAGGAAACTCTGATACCGAGGCAGCTCAAACGCCATTTCTTCCCAGTGCTTAACTGGCCGCTTTAGGACTTCCGCTTCTGCCACAGTTCCACCTTGCCAACCCGCCTCAGACGAAATGCCTACATCTTCCTCTTAAGCAACGGGGGCGAAGCCCACATGATTGTGCTGCCACATGCTTAGCAGGAGCAGACAATAGGCTTTTTACAAACCGCCATTGTGCACTGGGTCAGGGAGTGTCAGAATGCACCTATGTCAGAAAGGGCCCTTTGCTCTCAGCCGTGCCCTCCATTGCTCTAGAGGTGGAAGGCACAAAGCACTGCCTCCATCCTTCAATTGGAGACAAGCCATAAACTGGCTTGCCTACAGCTCTTTAGGAAGCTGACAAACAACTCGCTTTCCACAGTCCTGTTACAGCAGACTGGGGAACTTCTCATACCAAGGCAGCTCAAATGGCATTTCTTCCCAGCCCTTAACTCGCAGCTGTAGGACTCCTGCTTCTGCCGCAATTCCAGCTTGCCAACTCGGCTCAGACGAAATGCCTACATCTTCCCCTGAAGCAACTGGGCTGAGTCCCAAATGATTGAGCGTCCACGTGCTTAGGAGGCGATAGACTGCACGCCTTTTTCCAACCACCATTGTGCACTGCTGGAGAGAGTGTCGGAAAGCAGCTATGTCAGAAAGACCCCTTTGCTCTCAGCCGTGCCCTTCATTGCTCTAGACGTGGAATGCACAATGCACTGGCTCCCCCCCTCAAGTGGCGACAAGCCGCAGACCATCTTCCTTCCATCTCTTTAGGAAGCTGAGCAAGAACTCGCTTTCAACAGTGCTCTTTCTGCGTCCTGGCAACATCTCATACAAAGGCAGCTGATATGCGATTTCTTTTCAGCGCTTAACTCGCAGATTTGGAACTTCTGCTCCTGCCACATTTCCACCTGGCGAACCCGGCTCAGTCGAAATGTCTACATCTTCCCCTTCAGCAACGGGGACGAGGCCCAGATGACTGTGCTTCCGCATGCTTAGCAGGAGCAGACATTAGGCTTTTTACAAACCGCCATTGTGCACTGGCTCAGAGAGTGTCAGAATGCACCTATGTCAGAAAGGGCCCTCTGCTCTCAGCCGTGCCCTCCATTGTTCTAGAGGTGGAAGGCACAAAGCACTGCCTCCATCCTTCAATTGGAGACAAGCCAGCAACTGTCCTGATTCCAGCTCTTTAGGAAGCTGGGAAAGCACTCGCATTCCACAGTGCTCTTACAGCGTCCTTGGAACGTCTCATACAAAGGCAGCTGAACACCGTGTCTTTTCAGCCCTTAACTCACCAATCTACAACATCTGCTTCTGCCGCATTTTCACCTTGCCAACCCGGCTCAGACGAAATGCATACATCTTCCCCTGAAGCGACTGTGCTGATTCCCAAATGATTGAGCATCCACATGCTTAGGAGGCGATAAACTGCATGCCTTTTTCCAACCACCATTTTACACTGCTAGAGAGCGTCGGATAGCAGCTATGTCAGAAAGGCCCCTTTGCTCTCAGCCATGCCCTCCATTGCTCTCGAGGTGGAAGGCACAAGGCACTGGTTCTGGATCCACCCCTCAATGGGAGACAAACCACATCTTGGCCTGCTTCCAGCTCTTTAGGAAGTGGAGAAAAAACTCCCTTTCCACAGTGGTCTTACAGCGTCCTGGGAACATCTCATACAAAGGAGGCTGAACGCCGTTTCTTTTCAGCACTTCACTCGCCAGTCTGGGACATCTGCATCCTGCACGTTTCCACCTTGACAACCCGGCTCAGACGAAATGCCTACATCCTCCCCTTGAGCAATTGGGATGAGGCCCATAGGATTGTGGTTCCACATGCTGAGGAGGAGAGAGACAATAGGCTTTTAACTAACCACGAAGTGCAACGGTTGGGAGAGTGTCAGAAAGCACCAATGGCAGAAAGACCCCTTTACTCTCAGCCGCGCCCTCCATTGCTGTAGTGTTGAAAGGCACAAAGCACTGCCTCCATCCTTCAATGGGAGACAAGCCATAAACTGTCTTGCCTCCAGCTCTTTAGGAAGCTGGGAAAGAACTCGCTTTCCACAGGGCTGTTACAGCATACGAGGAAACTCTCATACCGAGGCAGCTCAAACGCCATTTCTTCCCAGTGCTTAACTGGCCGCTTTAGGACTTCCGCTTCTGCCACAGTTCCACCTTGCCAACCCGCCTCAGACGAAATGCCTACATCTTCCCCTTAAGCAACGGGGGCGAAGCCCACATGATTGTGCTGCCACATGCTTAGCAGGAGCAGACAATAGGCTTTTTTGCAAACCGCCATTGTGCACTGGGTCAGAGAGTGTCAGAATGCACCTATGTCAGAAAGGACCCTTGGATCTCAGCCGTGCCCTCCATTGCTCTAGAGGTGGAAGGCACAAAGCACTGCCTCCATCCTTCAATTGGAGACAAGCCAGCAACTGTCCTGCTTCCAGCTCTTTAGGAAGCTGGGAAAGCACTCGCATTCCACAGTGCTCTTACAGCGTCCTGGGAACGTCTCCTACAAAGGCAGCTGAACACCGTGTCTTTTCAGCCCTTAACTCACCAATCTGCAACATCTGCTTCTGCCGCATTTCCACCTTGCCAACCCGGCTCAGACGAAATGCCTACATGTTCCCCTGAAGCGACTGTGCTGATTCCCAAATGATTGAGCTTCCACATGCTTAGGAGGCGATAAACTGCATGCCTTTTCCCAACCACCATGTTACACTGCTTAGAGAGCGTCGGAAAGCAGCTATGTCAGAAAGGCCCCTTTGCTCTCAGCCATGTCCTCCATTGCTCTCGAGGTGGAAGGCACAAGGCACTGGTTCTGGATCCACCCCTCAATGGGAGACAAACCACATCTTGGCCTGCTTCCAGCTCTTTAGGAAGTGGAGAAAAAACTCCCTTTCCACAGTGCTCTTACAGCGTCCTGGGAACATCTCATACAAAGGATTCTGAACGCCGTTTCTTTTCAGCACTTCACTCGCCAGTCTGGGACATCTGCATCCTGCACGTTTCCACCTTGCCAACCCGCCTCAGACGAAATGCCTACATCTTCCCCTTAAGCAACGGGGGCGAAGCCCACATGATTGTGCTGCCACATGCTTAGCAGGAGCAGACAATAGGCTTTTTACAAACCGCCATTGTGCACTGGGTCAGAGAGTGTCAGAATGCACCTATGTCAGAAAGGGCCCATTGCTCTCAGCCGTGCCCTCCATTGCTCTAGAGGTGGAAGGCACAAAGCACTGCCTCCATCCTTCAATTGGAGACAAGCCATAAACTGCCTTGCCTCCAGCTCTTTAGGAAGCTGACAAACAACTCGCTTTCCACAGTCCTGTTACAGCAGACTGGGGAACTTCTCATACCAAGGCAGCTCAAATGGCATTTCTTCCCAGCCCTTAACTCGCAGCTTTAGGACTCCTGCTTCTGCCGCAATTCCAGCTTGCCAACCTGGCTCAGGCGAAATGCCTGCATCTTCCCCTGAAACAACTGGGCTGAGTCCCAAATGATTGAGCGTCCACGTGCTTAGGAGGCGATAGACTGCACGACTTTTTCCAACCACCATTGTGCACTGCTGGAGAGAGTGTCGGAAAGCAGCTATGTCAGAAAGACCCCTTTGCTCTCAGCCGTGCCCTTCATTGCTCTAGACGTGGAATGCACAATGCACTGGCTCCCCCCCTCAAGCGGCGACAAGCCACAGACCATCTTCCTTCCATCTCTTTAGGAAGCTGAGCAAGAACTCGCTTTCAACAGTGCTCTTTCTGTGTCCTGGCAACATCTCATACAAAGGCAGCTGATATGCCATTTCTTTTCAGCGCTTAACTCGCAGATTTGGAACTTCTGCTCCTGCCACATTTCCACCTGGCCAACCCGGCTCAGACGAAATGTCTACATCTTCCCCTTCAGCAACGGGGACGAGGCCCAGATGACTGTGCTTCCGCATGCTTAGCAGAGGCTGACATTAGGCTTTTTACAAACCGCCATTGTGCACTGGGTCAGAGAGTGTCAGAATGCACCTATGTCAGAAAGGGCCCTTGGATCTCAGCCGTGCCCTCCATTGCTCTAGAGGTGGAAGGCACAAATCACTGCCTCCATCCTTCAATTGGAGACAAGCCAGCAACTGTCCTGATTCCAGCTCTTTAGGAAGCTGGGAAAGCACTCGCATTGCACAGTGCTCTTACAGCGTCCTGGGAACGTCTCCTACAAAGGCAGCTGGACACCGTGTCTTTTCAGCCCTTAACTCACCAATCTGCAACATCTGCTTCTGCCGCATTTCCACCTTGCCAACCCGGCTCAGACGAAATGCCTACATCTTCCCCTGAAGCGACTGTGCTGATTCCCAAATGATTGAGCATCCACATGCTTAGGAGGCACTAAACTGCATGCCTTTTTCCAACCACCATTTTACACAGCTTAGAGAGCGTCGGAAAGCAGCTATGTCAGAAAGGCCCCTTTCCTCTCAGCCATGCCCTCCATTGCTCTCGAGGTGGAAGGCACAAGGCACTGGTTCTGGATCCACCCCTCAATGGGAGACAAACCACATCTTGGCCTGCTTCCAGCTCTTTAGGAAGTGGAGAAAAAACTCCCTTTCCACAGTGCTCTTACAGCGTCCTGGGAACATCTCATACAAAGGAGGCTGAACGCCGTTTCTTTTCAGCACTTCACTCGCCAGTCTGGGACATCTGCATCCTGCACGTTTCCACCTTGACAACCCGGCTCAGACGAAATGCCTACATCCTCCCCTTGAGCAATTGGGATGAGGCCCATAGGATTGTGGTTCCACATGCTGAGGAGGAGAGAGACAATAGGCTTTTAACTAACCACGATGTGCAACGGTTGGGAGAGTGTCAGAAAGCACCAATGGCAGAAAGACCCCTTTACTCTCAGCCGCGCCCTCCATTGCTGTAGAGGTGGAAGGCACAAAGCACTGCCTCCATCCTTCAATGGGAGACAAGCCATAAACTGTCTTGCCTCCAGCTGTTTAGGAAGCTGGGAAAGAACTCGCTTTCCACAGTGCTGTTACAGCATACGAGGAAACTCTCATACCGAGGCAGCTCAAACGCCATTTCTTCCCAGTGCTTAACTGGCCGCTTTAGGACTTCCGCTTCTGCCACAGTTCCACCTTGCCAACCCGCCTCAGACGAAATGCCTACATCTTCCCCTTAAGCAACGGGGGCGAAGCCCACATGATTGGGCTGCCACATGCTTAGCAGGAGCAGACAATAGGCTTTTTACAAACCGCCATTGTGCACTGGGTCAGAGAGTGTCAGAATGCACCTATGTCAGAAAGGGCCCTTTGCTCTCAGCCGTGCCTTCCATTGCTCTAGAGGTGGAAGGCACAAAGCACTGCCTCCATCCTTCAATTGGAGACAAGCCATAAACTGTCTTGCCTCCAGCTCTTTAGGAAGCTGACAAACAACTCGCTTTCCACAGTCCTGTTACAGCAGACTGGGGAACTTCTCATACCAAGGCAGCTCAAATGGCATTTCTTCCCAGCCCTTAACTCGCAGCTGTAGGACTCCTGCTTCTGCCGCAATTCCCCCTGGCCAACCCGGCTCAGACGAAATGCCTACATCTTCCCCTGAAGCAACTGGGCTGAGTCCCAAATGATTGAGCGTCCACGTGCTTAGGAGGCGATAGACTGCACGCCTTTTTCCAACCACCATTGTGCACTGCTGGAGAGAGTGTCGGAAAGCAGCTATGTCAGAAAGACCCCTTTGCTCTCAGCCGTGCCCTTCATTGCTCTAGACGTGGAATGCACAATGCACTGGCTCCCCCCCTCAAGCGGCGACAAGCCACAGACCATCTTCCTTCCATCTCTTTAGGAAGCTGAGCAAGAACTCGCTTTCAACAGTGCTCTTTCTGTGTCCTGGCAACATCTCATACAAAGGCAGCTGATATGCCATTTCTTTTCATCGCTTAACTCGCAGATTTGGAACTTCTGCTCCTGCAACATTTCCACCTGGCCAACCCGGCTCAGACGAAATGTCTACATCTTCCCCTTCAGCAACGGGGACGAGGCCCAGATGACTGTGCTTCCGCATGCTTAGCAGGAGCAGACAATAGGCTTTTTACAAACCGCCATTGTGCACTGGCTCAGAGATTGTCAGAATGCACCTATGTCAGAAAGGTCCCTTTGCTCTCAGCCGTGACCTCCATTTCTCTAGAGGTGGAAGGCACAAGGCAGTGCCTCCATCCTTCAATTGGAGACAAGCCAGCAACTGTCCTGATTCCAGCTCTTTAGGAAGCTGGGAAAGCACTTGCACTCCACAGTGCTCTTACAGTGTCCTGGGAACGTCTCATACAAAGGCAGCTGAACACCGTGTCTTTTCAGCCCTTAACTCACCAATCTGCAACATCCGCTTCTGCCGCATTTCCACCTTGCCAACCCGGCTCAGACGAAATGCATACATCTTCCCCTGAAGCGACTGTGCTGATTCCCAAATGATTGAGCATCCACATTCTTAGGAGGCGATAAACTGCATGCCTTTTTCCAACCACCATTTTACACTGCTAGAGAGCGTCGGAAAGCAGCTATGTCAGAAAGGCCCCTTTGCTCTCAGCCATGCCCTCCATTGCTCTCGAGGTGGAAGGCACAAGGCACTGGTTCTGGATCCACCCCTCAATGGGAGACAAACCACATCTTGGCCTGCTTCCAGCTCTTTAGGAAGTGGAGAAAAAACTCCCTTTCCACAGTGCTCTTACAGCGTCCTGGGAACATCTCATACAAAGGAGGCTGAACGCCGTTTCTTTTCAGCACTTCACTCGCCAGTCTGGGACATCTGCATCCTGCACGTTTCCACCTTGCCAACCCGGCTCAGACGAAATGCCTACATCCTCCCCTTGAGCAATTGGGATGAGGCCCATAGGATTGTGGTTCCACATGCTGAGGAGGAGAGAGACAATAGGCTTTTAACTAACCACGAAGTGCAACGGTTGGGAGAGTGTCAGAAAGCACCAATGGCAGAAAGACCCCTTTACTCTCAGCCGCGCCCTCCATCGCTGTAGAGGTGGAAGTCACAAAGCACTGCCTCCATCCTTCAATGGGAGACAAGCCATAAACTGTCTTGCCTCCAGCTCTTTAGGAAGCTGGGAAAGAACTCGCTTTCCACAGTGCTGTTACAGCATACGAGGAAACTCTCATACCGAGGCAGCTCAAACGCCATTTCTTCCCAGTGCTTAACTGGCCGCTTTAGGACTTCCGCTTCTGCCACAGTTCCACCTTGCCAACCCTTCTCAGACGAAATGCCTACATCTTCCCCTTAAGCAACGGGGGCGAAGCCCACATGATTGTGCTGCCACATGCTTAGCAGGAGCAGACAATAGGCTTTTTACAAACCGCGATTGTGCACTGGGTCAGAGAGTGTCAGAATGCACCTATGTCAGGAAGGGCCCTTTGCTCTAAGCCGTGCCCTCCATTGCTCTAGAGGTGGAAGGCACAAAGCACTGCCTCCATCCTTCAATTGGAGACAAGCCATAAACTGGCTTGCCTCCAGCTCTTTAGGAAGCTCACAAACAACTCGCTTTCCACAGTCCTGTTACAGCAGACCGGGGAACTTCTCATACCAAGGCAGCTCAAATGGCATTTCTTCCCAGCCCTTAACTCGCAGCTGTAGGACTCCTGCTTCTGCCGCAATTCCCCCTGGCCAACCCGGCTCAGACGAAATGCCTACATCTTCCCCTGAAGCAACTGGGCTGAGTCCCAAATGATTGAGCGTCCACGTGCTTAGGAGGCGATAGACTGCACGCCTTTTTCCAACCACCATTGTGCACTGCTGGAGACAGTGTCGGAAAGCAGCTATGTCAGAAAGACCCCTTTGCTCTCAGCCGTGCCCTTCATTGCTCTAGACGTGGAATGCACAATGCACTGGCTCCCCCCCTCAAGCGGCGACAAGCCACAGACCATCTTCCTTCCATCTCTTTAGGAAGCTGAGCAAGAACTCGCTTTCAACAGTGCTCTTTCTGTGTCCTGGCAACATCTCATACAAAGGCAGCTGATATGCCATTTCTTTTCAGCGCTTAACTCGCAGATTTGGAACTTCTGCTCCTGCCACATTTCCACCTGGCCAACCCGGCTCAGACGAAATGTCTACATCTTCCCCTTCAGCAACGGGGACGAGGCCCAGATGACTGTGCTTCCGCATGCTTAGCAGGAGCAGACAATAGGCTTTTTACAAACCGCCATTGTGCACTGGCTCAGAGATTGTCAGAATGCACCTATGTCAGAAAGGTCCCTTTGCTCTCAGCCGTGACCTCCATTTCTCTAGAGGTGGAAGGCACAAGGCAGTGCCTCCATCCTTCAATTGGAGACAAGCCAGCAACTGTCCTGATTCCAGCTCTTTAGGAAGCTGGGAAAGCACTCGCACTCCACAGTGCTCTTACAGTGTCCTGGGAACGTCTCATACAAAGGCAGCTGAACACCGTGTCTTTTCAGCCCTTAACTCACCAATCTGCAACATCCGCTTCTGCCGCATTTCCACCTTGCCAACCCGGCTCAGACGAAATGCCTACATCTTCCCCTGAAGCGACTGTGCTGATTCCCAAATGATTGAGCATCCACATTCTTAGGAGGCGATAAACTGCATGCCTTTTTCCAACCACCATTTTACACTGCTAGAGAGCGTCGGAAAGCAGCTATGTCAGAAAGGCCCCTTTGCTCTCAGCCATGCCCTCCATTGCTCTCGAGGTGGAAGGCACAAGGCACTGGTTCTGGATCCACCCCTCAATGGGAGACAAACCACATCTTGGCCTGCTTCCAGCTCTTTAGGAAGTGGAGAAAAAACTCCCTTTCCAAATTGCTCTTACAGCGTCCTGGGAACATCTCATACAAAGGAGGCTGAACGCCGTTTCTTTTCAGCACTTCACTCGCCAGTCTGGGACATCTGCATCCTGCACGTTTCCACCTTGCCAACCCGGCTCAGACGAAATGCCTACATCTTCCCCTTGAGCAATGGGGATGAGGCCCATAGGATTGTGGTTCCACATGCTGAGGAGGAGAGAGACAATAGGCTTTTAACTAACCACGAAGTGCAACGGTTGGGAAAGTGTCAGAAAGCACCAATGGCAGAAAGACCACTTTACTCTCAGCCGTGCCCTCCATTGCTGTAGAGGTCTAAGGCACAAAGCACTGCCTCCATCCTTAAATGGGAGACAAGCCATAAACTGTCTTGCCTCCAGCTCTTTAGGAAGATGAGAAAGAACTCGCTTTCCACAGTGCTGTTACAGCACATGAGGAAACTCTCATACCGAGGCAGCTCAAACGCCATTTCTTCCCAGTGCTTAACTGGCCGCTTTAGGACTTCCACTTCTGCCACAGTTCCACCTTGCCAACCCGCCTCAGACGAAATGCCTAAATATTCCCCTTAAGCAACGGGGGCGAAGCCCACATGATTGGGCTGCCACATGCTTAGCAGGAGCAGACAATAGGCTTTTTACAAACCGCCATTGTGCACTGGGTCAGAGAGTGTCATAATGCACCTATGTCAGAAAGGGCCCTTTGCTCTCAGCCGTGCCCTCCATTGCTGTAGAGGTGGAAGGCACAAAGCACTGCCTCCATCCTTCAATGGGAGACAAGCCATAAACTGTCTTGCCTCCAGCTCTTTAGGAAGCTGGGAAAGCACTCGCAGTCCACAGTGCTCTTACAGAGTCCTGGGAACGTCTCATACAAAGGACGCTGAACACCGTGTCTTTTCAGCCCTTAACTCACCAATCTGCAACATCTGCTTCTGCCGCATTTCCACCTTGCCAACCCGGCTCAGACGAAATGCCTACATCTTCCCCTGAAGCGACTGTGCTGATTCCCAAATGATTGAGCTTCCACATGTTTAGGAGGCGATAAACTGCATGCCTTTTCCCAACCACCATTTTATACTGCTTAGAGTGCGTCGGAAGGCAGCTATGTCAGAAAGGCCCCTTTGCTCTCAGCCATGCCCTCCATTGCTCTCGAGGTGGAAGGCACAAGGCACTGGTTCTGGATCCACCCCTCAATGGGAGACAAACAACATCTTGGCCTGCTTACAGCTCTTTAGGAAGTGGAGAAAAAACTCCCTTTCCACAGTGCTCTTACAGCGTCCTGGGAACATCTCATACAAAGGAGGCTGAACGGCGTTTCTTTTCAGCACTTCACTCGCCAATCTGGGACATCTGCATCCTGCACGTTTCCACCTTGCCAAACCGGCTCAGACGAAATGCCTACATCTTCCCTTGAGCAATGGGGATGAGGCCCAGAGGATTGTGGTTCCACCTGCTGAGGAAGAGAGAGACAATAGGCTTTTAACTAACCACGAAGTGCAACGGTTGGGAGAGTGTCAGAAGGCAGCAATGGCAGAAAGACGCCTTAACTCTCAGCCGCGCCCTCCATTGCTGTAGAGGTGGAAGGCACAAGGCACTGCCTCCATCCTTCAATGGGAGACAAGCCATAAACTGTCTTGCCTCCAGCTCTTTAGGAAGCTGGGAAAGAACTCGCTTTCCACAGTGCTGTTACAGCATACGAGGAAACTCTCATACCGAGGCAGCTCAAACGCCATTTCTTCCCAGTGCTTAACTGGCCGCTTTAGGACTTCCGCTTCTGCCAAGGTCCCACCTTGCCATCCCGCCTCAGACGAAATGCCTACATCTTCCCCTTAATCAACGGGGCGAAGCCCACATGATTGTGCTGCCACATGCTTAGCAGGAGCAGACAATAGGCTTTTTACAAACCGCCATTGTGCACTGGGTCAGAGATTGTCAGAATGCACCTATGTCAGAAAGGGCCCTTTGCTCTCAGCCGTGCCCTCCATTGCTCTAGAGGTGGAAGGCACAAAGCACTGCCTCCATCCTTCAATTGGAGACAAGCCATAAACTGTCTTGCCTCCAGCTCTTTAGCAAGCTGACAAACAACTCGCTTTCCACAGTCCTGTTACAGCAGACCGGGGAACATCTCATACCAAGGCAGCTCAAATGGCATTTCTTCCCAGCCCTTAACTCGCAGCTTTAGGACTCCTGCTTCTGCCGCATTTCCACCTTGCCAACCCGGCTCAGATGAAATGCCTACATCTTCCCGTGAAGCAACTGGGCTGAGTCCCAAATGATTGAGCGTCTACGTGCTTAGGAGGCGATAAACTGCACGCCTTTTTCCAGCCACCATTGTGCACTGCTGGAGAGAGTGTCGGAAAGCAGCTATGTCAGAAAGACCCCTTTGCTCTCAGCCGTGCCCTTCATTGCTCTAGACGTGGAATGCACAATGCACTGGCTCCCCCCCTCAAGCGGCGACAAGCCACAGACCATCTTCCTTCCATCTCTTTAGGAAGCTGAGCAAGAACACGCTTTCAACAGTGCTCTTTCTGTGTCCTGGCAACATCTCATACAAAGGAAGCTGATATGCCATTTCTTTTCAGCGCTTAACTCGCAGATTTGATACTTCTGCTCCTGCCACTTTTCCACCTGGCCAACCCGGCTCAGACGAAATGTCTACATCTCCCCCCTTCAGCAACGGGGACGAGGCCCAGATGACTGTGCTTCCGCATGCTTAGCAGGAGCAGACAATAGGCTTTTTACAAACCGCCATTGTGCACTGGCTCAGAGAGTGTCAGAATGCACCTATGTCAGAAAGGGCCCTTGGATCTCAGCCGTGCCCTCCATTGCTCTAGAGGTGGAAGGCACAAAGCACTGCCTCCATCCTTCAATTGGAGACAAGCCAGCAACTGTCCTGCTTCCAGCTCTTTAGGAAGCTGGGAAAGCACTCGCATTCCACAGTGCTCTTACAGCGTCCTGGGAACGTCTCATACAAAGGCAGCTGAACATCGTGTCTTTTCAGCCCTTAACTCACCAATCTGCAACATCTGCTTCTGCCGCATTTCCACCTTGCCAACCCGGCTCAGACGAAATGCCTACATCTTCCCCTGAAGCGACTGTGCTGATTCCCAAAGGATTGAGCATCCACATGCTTAGGAGGCACTAAACTGCATGCCTTTTTCCAACCACCATTTTACACAGCTTAGAGAGCGTCGGAAAGCAGCTATGTCAGAAAGGCCCCTTTGCTCTCAGCCATGCCCTCCATTGCTCTCGAGGTGGAAGGCACAAGGCACTGGTTCTGGATCCACCCCTCAATGGGAGACAAACCACATCTTGGCCTGCTTACAGCTCTTTAGGAAGTGGAGAAAAAACTCCCTTTCCACAGTGCTCTTACAGCGTCCTGGGAACATCTCATACAAAGGAGGCTGAACGCCGTTTCTTTTCAGCACTTCACTCGCCAGTCTGGGACATCTGCATCCTGCACGTTTCCACCTTGACAACTCGGCTCAGACGAAATGCCTACATCTTCCCCTTGAGCAATGGGGATGAGGCCCATAGGATTGTGGTTCCACATGCTGAGGAGGAGAGAGACAATAGGCTTTTAACTAACCACGAAGTGCAACGGTTGGGCGAGTGTCAGAAAGCACCAATGGCAGAAAGACCCCTTTACTCTCAGCCGCGCCCTCCATTGCTGTAGAGGTGGAAGGCACAAAGCACTGCCTCCATCCTTCAATGGGAGACAAGCCATAAACTGTCTTGCCTCTAGCTCTTTACGAAGGTGGGAAAGAACTCGCTTTCCACAGTGCTGTTACAGCATACGAGGAAACTCTCATACCGAGGCAGCTCAAATGCCAATTCTTCCCAGTGCTTAACTGGCCGTTTTAGGACTTCCGCTTCTGCCAAAGTTCCAACTTGCCAACGAGGCTCAGACGAAATGCCTACATCTTCCCCTTAAGCAACGGGGGCGAAGCCCTCATGATTGTGCTGCCAAATGCTTAGCAGGAGCAGACAATAGGCTTTTTGCAAACCACCATTGTGCACTGGGTCAGAGAGTGTCAGAATGCACCTATGTCAGAAAGGGCCCTTTGCTCTCAGCCGTGCCCTCCATTGCTCTAGAGGTGGAAGGCACAAAGCACTGCCTCCATCCTTCAATTGGAGACAAGCCATAAACTGTCTTGCCTCCAGCTCTTTAGCAAGCTGACAAACAACTCGCTTTCCACAGTCCTGTTACAGCAGACCGGGGAACTTCTCATACCAAGGCAGCTCAAATGGCATTTCTCCCCAGCCCTTAACTCGCAGCTGTAGGACTCCTGCTTCTGCCGCAATTCCACCTTGCCAACACGGCTCAGACGAAATGCCTACATAATCCCCTGAAGCAACTGGGCGGAGTCCCAATTGATTGTGCGTCCACGTGCTTAGGAGGCGATAGACTGCACGCCTTTTCCCTACCAACATTGTGCACTGCTGGAGAGAGTGTCGGAAAGCAGCTATGTCAGAAAGACCCCTTTGCTCTCAGCCGTGCCCTTCATTGCTCTAGACGTGGAATGCACAATGCACTGGCTCCGCCCCTCAAGCGGCGACAAGCCACAGACCATCTTCCTTCCATCTCTTTAGGAAGCTGAGCAAGAACTCGCTTTCAACAGTGCTCTTTCTGTGTCCTGGCAACATCTCATACAAAGGCAGCTGATATGCCATTTCTTTTCAGCACTTAACTCGCAGATTTGGAACTTCTGCTCCTGCCACTTTTCCACCTGGCCAACCCGGCTCAGACGAAATGTCTACATCTTCCCCTTCAGCAACGGGGACGAGGCCCAGATGACTGTGCTTCCGCATGCTTAGCAGGAGCAGACAATAGGCTTTTTACAAACCGCCATTGTGCACTGGCTCAGAGAGTGTCAGAATGCACCTATGTCAGAAAGGGCCCTTGGATCTCAGCCGTGCCCTCCATTGCTCTAGAGGTGGAAGGCACAAAGCACTGCCTCCATCCTTCAATTGGAGACAAGCCAGCAACTGTCCTGCTTCCAGCTCTTTAGGAAGCTGGGAAAGCACTCGCATTGCACAGTGCTCTTGCAGCGTCCTGGGAACGTCTCATACAAAGGCAGCTGAACACCGTGTCTTTTCAGCCCTTAACTCACCAATCTGCAACATCTGCATCTGCCTACAAGGCTCAGACGAAATGCCTACATCTTCCCTTGAAGCGACTGTGCTGATTTCCAAAGGATTGAGCATCCACATGCTTAGGAGGCGATAAACTGCATGCCTTTTTCCAACCACCATTTTACACTGCTTAGAGAGCGTCGGAAAGCAGCTATGTCAGAAAGGCCCCTTTGCTCTCAGCCATGCCCTCCATTGCTCTCGAGGTGGAAGGAACAAGGCACTGGTTCTGGATCCACCCCTCAATGGGAGACAAACCACATCTTGGCCTGCTTACAGCTCTTTAGGAAGTGGAGAAAAAACTCCCTTTCCACAGTTCTCTTACAGCGTCCTGGGAACATCTCATACAAAGGAGGCTGAACGCCGTTTCTTTTCAGCACTTCACTCGCCAGTCTGGGACATCTGCATCCTGCACGTTTCCACCTTGCCAACCCGACTCAGACGAAATGCCTACATCCTCCCCTTGAGCAATGGGGATGAGGCCCATAGGATTGTGGTTCCACATGCTGAGGAGGAGAGAGACAATAGGCTTTTAACTAACCACGAAGTGCAACGGTTGGGAAAGTGTCAGAAGGCACCAATGGCAGAAAGACCCCTTAACTCTCAGCCGCACCCTCCATTGCTGTAGAGGTGGAAGGCGCAAAGCACTGCCTCCATCCTTCAATGGGAGACAAGCCATAAACTGTCTTGCCTCCAGCTCTTTAGGAAGCTGGGCAAGAACTCGCTTTCCACAGTGCTGTTACAGCATACGAGGAAACTCTCATACCGAGGCAGCTCAAACGCCATTTCTTCCCAGTGCTTAACTGGCCGCTTTAGGACTTCCGCTTCTGCCACAGTTCCACCTTGCCAACCCGGCTCAGACGAAATGTCTACATCTTCCCCTTAAGCAACGGGGGCGAAGCCCACATGATTGTGCTGCCACATGCTTAGCAGGAGCAGACATTAGGCTTTTTACAAACCGCCATTGTGCACTGGGTCAGAGAGTGTCAGAATGCACCTATGTCAGAAAGGGCCCTTTGCTCTCAGCCATGCCCTCCATTGCTCTAGAGGTGGAAGGCACAAAGCACTGCCTCCATCCTTCAATTGGAGACAAGCCATAAGCTGTCTTGCCTCCAGCTCTTTAGGAAGCTGACAAACAACTCGCTTTCCACAGTCCTGTTACAGCAGACCGGGGAACTTCTCATACCAAGGCAGCTCAAATGGCATTTCTTCCCAGCCCTTAACTCACAGCTGTAGGACTCCTGCTTCTGCCGCAATTCCACCTTGCCAACCCGGCTCAGACGAAATGCCTACATCTTCCCCTGAAGCAACTGGGCTGAGACCCAAATGATTGAGCGTCCACGTGCTTAGGAGGCGATAGACAGCACGCCTTTTCCCTACCACCATTGTGCACTGCTGGAGAGAGTGTCGGAAAGCAGCTATGTCAGAAAGACCCCTTTGCTCTCAGCCGTGCCCTTCATTGCTCTAGACGTGGAATGCACAATGCACTGGCTCCCCCCCTCAAGCGGCGACAAGCCACAGACCATCTTCCTCCCATCTCTTTAGGAAGCTGAGCAAGAACTCGCTTTCAACAGTGCTCTTTCTGTGTCCTGGCAACATCTCATACAAAGGCAGCTGATATGCCATTTCTTTTCAGCGCTTAACTCGCAGATTTGGAACTTCTGCTCCTGCCACATTTCCACCTGGCCAACCCGGCTCAGACGAAATGTCTACATCTTCCCCTTCAGCAACGGGGACGAGGCCCAGATGACTGTGCTTCCGCATGCTTAGCAGGAGCAGACAATAGGCTTTTTACAAACCGCCATTGTGCACTGGCTCAGAGAGTGTCAGAATGCACCTATGTCAGAAAGGGCCCTTGGATCTCAGCCGTGCCCTCCATTGCTCTAGAGGTGGAAGGCACAAAGCACTGCCTCCATCCTTCAATTGGAGACAAGCCAGCAACTGTCCTGCTTCCAGATCTTTAGGAAGCTGGGAAAGCACTCGCAGTCCACAGTGCTCTTACAGCGTCCTGGGAACGTCTCATACAAAGGCAGCTGAACATCGTGTCTTTTCAGCCCTTAACTCACCAATCTGCAACATCTGCTTCTGCCGCATTTCCACCTTGCCAACCCGGCTCAGACGAAATGCCTACATCTTCCCCTGAAGCGACTGTGCTGATTCCCAAAGGATTGAGCATCCACAAGCTTAGGAGGCGATAAACTGCATGCCTTTTTCCAACCACCATTTTACACTGCTTAGAGAGCGTCGGAAAGCAGCTATGTCAGAAAGGCCCCTTTGCTCTCGGCCATGCCCTCCATTGCCCTCGAGGTGGAAGGCACAAGGCACTGGTTCTGGATCCACCCCTCAATGGGAGACAAACCACATCTTGGCCTGCTTCCAGCTCTTTAGGAAGTGGAGAAAAAACTCCCTTTCCACAGTGCTCTTACAGCGTCCTGGGAACATCTCATACAAATGAGGATGCACGCCGTTTCTTTTCAGCACTTCACTCGCCAGTCTGGGACATCTGCATCCTGCACGTTTCCACCTTGCCAAACCGGCTCAGACGAAATGCCTACATCTTCCCTTGAGCAATGGGGATGAGGCCCATAGGATTGTGGTTCCACCTGCTGAGGAGGAGAGAGACAATAGGCTTTTACCTAACCACGAAGTGCAACTGTTGGGAGAGTGTCAGAAGGCACCAATGGCAGAAAGACCCCTTAACTCTCAGACGCGCCCTCCATTGCTGTAGAGGTGGAAGGTGCAAAGCACTGCCTCAATCCTTCAATGGGAGACAAGCCATAAACTGTCTCGCCTCCAGCTCTTTAGGAAGCTGGGCAAGAACTCGCTTTCCACAGTGCTGTTACAGCATACGAGGAAACTCTCATACTGAGGCAGCTCAAACGCCATTTATTCCCAGTGCTTAACTGGCCGCTTTAGGACTTCCGCTTCTGCCACAGTTCCACCTTGCCATCCCGCCTCAGACGAAATGCCTACATCTTCCCCTTAATCAACGGGGCGAAGCCCACATGATTGTGCTGCCACATGCTTAGCAGGAGCAGACAATAGGCTTTTTACAAACCGCCATTGTGCACTGGGTCAGAGATTGTCAGAATGCACCTATGTCAGAAAGGGCCCTTTGCTCTCAGCCGTGCCCTCCATTGCTCTAGAGGTGGAAGGCACAAAGCACTGACTCCATCCTTCAATTGGAGAGAAGCCATAAACTGTCTTGCCTCCAGCTCTTTAGCAAGCTGACAAACAACTCGCTTTCCACAGTCCTGTTACAGCAGACCGGGGAACTTCTCATACCAAGGCAGCTCAAATGGCATTTCTTCCCAGCCCTTAACTCGCAGCTGTAGGACTCCTGCTTCTGCCGCAATTCCACCTTGCCAACACGGCTCAGACGAAATGCCTACATCTTCCCCTGAAGCAACTGGGCTGAGTCCCAAATGATTGAGCGTCCACGTGCTTAGGAGGCGATAGACTGCACGCCTTTTCCCTACCACCATTGTGCACTGCTGGAGAGAGTGTCGGAAAGCAGCTATGTCAGAAAGACCCCTTTGCTCTCAGCCGTGCCCTTCATTGCTCTAGAGGTGGAAGGCACAAAGCACTGCCTCCATCCTTCAATTGGAGACAAGCCAGCATCTGTCCTGCTTCCAGCTCTTTAGGAAGCTGGGAAAGCACTCGCAGTCCACAGTGCTCTTACAGCGTCCTGGGAACGTCTCATACAATGGCAGCTGAACATCGTGTCTTTTCAGCCCTTAACTCACCAATCTGCAACATCTGCTTCTGCCGCATTTCCACCTTGCCAACCCGGCTCAGACGAAATGCCTACATCTTCCCCTGAAGCGACTGTGCTGATTCCCAAAGGATTGAGCATCCACAAGCTTAGGAGGCGATAAACTGCATGCCTTTTTCCAACCACCATTTTACACAGCTTAGAGAGCGTCGGAAAGCAGCTATGTCAGAAAGGCCCCTTTGCTCTCAGCCATGCCCTCCATTGCCCTCGAGGTGGAAGGCACAAGGCACTGGTTCTGGATCCACCCCTTAATGGGAGACAAACCACATCTTGGCCTGCTTCCAGCTCTTTAGGAAGTGGAGAAAAAACTCCCTTTCCACAGTGCCCTTACAGCGTCCTGGGAACATCTCATACAAAGGAGGCTGCACGCCGTTTCTTTTCAGCACTTCACTCGCCAGTCTGGGACATCTGCATCCTGCACGTTTCCACCTTGCCAAACCGGCTCAGACGAAATGCCTACATCTTCCCTTGAGCAATGGGGATGAGGTTTGTGGTTCCACCTGCTGAGGAGGAGAGAGACATTAGGCTTTTAACTAACCACGAAGTGCAACGTTTGGGAGAGTGTCAGAAAGCACAAATGGCAGAAAGACCCCTTAACTCTCAGACGCGCCCTCCATTGCTGTAGAGGTGGAAGGCACAAAGCACAGCCTCCATCCTTCAATGGGAGACAAGCCATAAACTGTCTTGCCTCCAGCTCTTTAGGAAGCTGGGCAAGAACTCGCTTTCCACAGTGCTGTTACAGCATACGAGGAAACTCTCATACCGAGGCAGCTCAAACGCCATTTCTTCCCAGTTCTTAACTGGCCGCTTTAGGACTTCCGCTACTGCCACAGTTCCACCTTGCCATCCCTCCTCAGACGAAATGCCTACATGTTCCCCTTAATCAACGGGGCGAAGCCCACATGATTGTGCTGCCACATGCTTAGCAGGAGCAGACAATAGGCTTTTTACAAACCGCCATTGTGCACTGGGTCAGAGAGTGTCAGAATGCACCTATGTCAGAAAGGGCCCTTGGATCTCAGCCGTGCCCTCCATTGCTCTAGAGGTGGAAGGCACAAAGCACTGCCTCCATCCTTCAATGGGAGACAAGCCATAAACTGTCTTGCCTCCAGCTCTTTAGGAAGCTGGGAAAGAACTCACTTTCCACAGTGCTGTTACAGCATACGAGGAAACTCTCATACCGAGGCAGCTCAAACGCCAATTCTTCCCAGTGCTTACCTGGCCGCTTTAGGACTTCCGCTTCTGCCACAGCTCCACCTTGCCAACCCGGCTCAGGCGAAATGCCTACATCTACCCCTTAAGCAACGGGGGCGAAGCCCACATGATTGTGCTGCCACATGCTTAGCAGGAGCAGACAATAGGCTTTTTACAAACCGCCATTGTGCACTGGGTCAGAGAGTGTCAGAATGCACCTATGTCAGAAAGGGCCCTTTGCTCTCAGCCGTGCCCTCCATTGCTCTAGAGGTGGAAGGCACAAAGCACTGACTCCATCCTTCAATTGGAGACAAGCCATAAACTGTCTTGCCTCCAGCTCTTTAGCAAGCTGACAAACAACTCGCTTTCCACAGTCCTGTTACAGCAGACCGGGGAACTTCTCATACCAAGGCAGCTCAAATGGCATTTCTTCCCAGCCCTTAACTCGCAGCTGTAGGACTCCTGCTTCTGCCGCAATTCCACCTTGCCAACACGGCTCAGACGAAATGCCTACATCTTCCCCTGAAGCAACTGGGCTGAGTCCCAAATGATTGAGCGTCCACGTGCTTAGGAGGCGATAGACTGCACGCCTTTTCCCTACCACCATTGTGCACTGCTGGAGAGAGTGTCGGAAAGCAGCTATGTCAGAAAGACCCCTTTGCTCTCAGCCGTGCCCTTCATTGCTCTAGACGTAGAATGCACAATGCACTGGCTACCCCCCTCAAGCGGCGACAAGCCACAGACCATCTTCCTTCCATCTCTTTAGGATGCTGAGCAAGAACTCGCTTTCAACAGTGCTCTTTCTGTGTCCTGGCAACATCTCATACAAAGGCAGCTGATATGCCATTTGTTTTCAGCACTTAACTCGCAGATTTGGAACTTCTGCTCCTGCCACATTTCCACCTGGCCAACCCGGCTCAGACGAAATGTCTACATCTTCCCCTTCAGCAACGGGGACGAGGCCCAGATGACTGTGCTTCCGCATGCTTAGCAGGAGCAGACAATAGGCTTTTTACAAACCGCCATTGGGCACTGGCTCAGAGAGTGTCAGAATGCACCTATGTCAGAAAGGGCCCTTGGATCTCAGCCGTGCCCTCCATTGCTCTAGAGGTGGAAGGCACAAAGCACTGCCTCCATCCTTCAATTGGAGACAAGCCAGCAACTGTCCTGCTTCCAGCTCTTTAGGAAGCTGGGAAAGCACTCGCAGTCAATAGTGCTCTTACAGCGTCCTGGGAACGTCTCATACAAAGGCAGCTGAACATCGTGTCTTTTTAGCCCTTAACTCACCAATCTGCAACATCTGCTTCTGCCGCCTTTCCACCTTGCCTACCCGGCTCAGACGAAATGCCTACATCTTCCCTTGAAGCGACTGTGCTGATTTCCAAAGGATTGAGCATCCACATGCTTAGGAGGCGATAAACTGCATGCCTTTTTCCAACCACCATTTTACACTGCTTAGAGAGCGTCGGAAAGCAGCTATGTCAGAAAGGCCCCTTTGCTCTCAGCCATGCCCTCCATTGCTCTCGAGGTGGAAGGAACAAGGCACTGGTTCTGGATCCACCCCTCAATGGGAGACAAACCACATCTTGGCCTGCTTACAGCTCTTTAGGAAGTGGAGAAAAAACTCCCTTTCCACAGTGCTCTTACAGCGTCCTGGGAACATCTCATACAAAGGAGGCTGAACGCCGTTTCTTTTCAGCACTTCACTCGCCAGTCTGGGACATCTGCATCCTGCACGTTTCCACCTTGCCAACCCGGCTCAGACGAAATGCCTACATCCTCCCCTTGAGCAATGGGGATGAGGCCCATAGGATTGTGGTTCCACATGCTGAGGAGGAGAGAGACAATAGGCTTTTAACTAACCACGAAGTGCAACGGTTGGGAAAGTGTCAGAAGGCACCAATGGCAGAAAGACCCCTTAACTCTCAGCCGCACCCTCCATTGCTGTAGAGGTGGAAGGCGCAAAGCACTGCCTCCATCCTTCAATGGGAGACAAGCCATAAACTGTCTTGCCTCCAGCTCTTTAGGAAGCTGGGCAAGAACTCGCTTTCCTCAGTGCTGTTACAGCATACGAGGAAACTCTCATACCGAGGCAGCTCAAACGCCATTTCTTCCCAGTGCTTAACTGGCCGCTTTAGGACTTCCGCTTCTGCCACAGTTCCACCTTGCCAACCCGGCTCAGACGAAATGTCTACATCTTCCCCTTAAGCAACGGGGGCGAAGCCCACATGATTGTGCTGCCACATGCTTAGCAGGAGCAGACATTAGGCTTTTTACAAACCGCCATTGTGCACTGGGTCAGAGAGTGTCAGAATGCACCTATGTCAGAAAGGGCCCTTTGCTCTCAGCCATGCCCTCCATTGCTCTAGAGGTGGAAGGCACAAAGCACTGCCTCCATCCTTCAATTGGAGACAAGCCATAAGCTGTCTTGCCTCCAGCTCTTTAGGAAGCTGACAAACAACTCGCTTTCCACAGTCCTGTTACAGCAGACCGGGGAACTTCTCATACCAAGGCAGCTCAAATGGCATTTCTTCCCAGCCCTTAACTCACAGCTGTAGGACTCCTGCTTCTGCCGCAATTCCACCTTGCCAACCCGGCTCAGACGAAATGCCTACATCTTCCCCTGAAGCAACTGGGCTGAGACCCAAATGATTGAGCGTCCACGTGCTTAGCAGGCGATAGACAGCACGCCTTTTCCCTACCACCATTGTGCACTTCTGGAGAGAGTGTCGGAAAGCAGCTATGTCAGAAAGACCCCTTTGCTCTCAGCCGTGCCCTTCATTGCTCTAGACGTGGAATGCACAATGCACTGGCTCCCCCCCTCAAGCGGCGACAAGCCACAGACCATCTTCCTTCCATCTCTTTAGGAAGCTGAGCAAGAACTCGCTTTCAACAGTGCTCTTTCTGTGTCCTGGCAACATCTCATACAAAGGCAGCTGATATGCCATTTCTTTTCAGCGCTTAACTCGCAGATTTGGAACTTCTGCTCCTGCCACATTTCCACCTGGCCAACCCGGCTCAGACGAAATGTCTACATCTTCCCCTTCAGCAACGGGGACGAGGCCCAGATGACTGTGCTTCCGCATGCTTAGCAGGAGCAGACAATAGGCTTTTTACAAACCGCCATTGTGCACTGGCTCAGAGAGTGTCAGAATGCACCTATGTCAGAAAGGGCCCTTGGATCTCAGCCGTGCCCTCCATTGCTCTAGAGGTGGAAGGCACAAAGCACTGCCTCCATCCTTCAATTGGAGACAAGCCAGCAACTGTCCTGCTTCCAGCTCTTTAGGAAGCTGGGAAAGCACTCGCAGTCCACAGTGCTCTTACAGCGTCCTGGGAACGTCTCATACAAAGGCAGCTGAACATCGTGTCTTTTCAGCCCTTAACTCACCAATCTGCAACATCTGCTTCTGCCGCATTTCCACCTTGCCAACCCGGCTTAGACGAAATGCCTACATCTTCCCCTGAAGCGACTGTGCTGATTCCCAAAGGATTGAGCATCCACAAGCTTAGGAGGCGATAAACTGCATGCCTTTTTCCAACCACCATTTTACACTGCTTAGAGAGCGTCGGAAAGCAGCTATGTCATAAAGGCCCCTTTGCTCTCGGCCATGCCCTCCATTGCCCTCGAGGTGGAAGGCACAAGGCACTGGTTCTGGATCCACCCCTCAATGGGAGACAAACCACATCTTGGCCTGCTTCCAGCTCTTTAGGAAGTGGAGAAAAAACTCCCTTTCCACAGTGCTCTTACAGCGTCCTGGGAACATCTCATACAAAGGAGGATGCACGCCGTTTCTTTTCAGCACTTCACTCGCCAGTCTGGGACATCTGCATCCTGCACGTTTCCACCTTGCCAAACCGGCTCAGACGAAATGCCTACATCTTCCCTTGAGCAATGGGGATGAGGCCCATAGGATTGTGGTTCCACCTGCTGAGGAGGAGAGAGACAATAGGCTTTTACCTAACCACGAAGTGCAACTGTTGGGAGAGTGTCAGAAGGCACCAATGGCAGAAAGACCCCTTAACTCTCAGACGCGCCCTCCATTGCTGTAGAGGTGGAAGGTGCAAAGCACTGCCTCAATCCTTCAATGGGAGACAAGCCATAAACTGTCTCGCCTCCAGCTCTTTAGGAAGCTGGGCAAGAACTCGCTTTCCACAGTGCTGTTACAGCATACGAGGAAACTCTCATACTGAGGCAGCTCAAACGCCATTTATTCCCAGTGCTTAACTGGCCGCTTTAGGACTTCCGCTTCTGCCACAGTTCCACCTTGCCATCCCGCCTCAGACGAAATGCCTACATCTTCCCCTTAATCAACAGGGCGAAGCCCACATGATTGTGCTGCCACATGCTTAGCAGGAGCAGACAATAGGCTTTTTACAAACCGCCATTGTGCACTGGGTCAGAGATTGTCAGAATGCACCTATGTCAGAAAGGGCCCTTTGCTCTCAGCCGTGCCCTCCATTGCTCTAGAGGTGGAAGGCACAAAGCACTGACTCCATCCTTCAATTGGAGAGAAGCCACAAACTGTCTTGCCTCCAGCTCTTTAGCAAGCTGACAAACAACTCGCTTTCCACAGTCCTGTTACAGCAGACCGGGGAACTTCTCATACCAAGGCAGCTCAAATGGCATTTCTTCCCAGACCTTAACTCGCAGCTGTAGGACTCCTGCTTCTGCCGCAATTCCACCTTGCCAACACGGCTCAGACGAAATGCCTACATCTTCCCCTGAAGCAACTGGGCTGAGTCCCAAATGATTGAGCGTCCACGTGCTTAGGAGGCGATAGACTGCACGCATTTTCCCTACCACCATTGTGCACTGCTGGAGAGAGTGTCGGAAAGCAGCTATGTCAGAAAGACCCCTTTGCTCTCAGCCGTGCCCTTCATTGCTCTAGAGGTGGAAGGCACAAAGCACTGCCTCCATCCTTCAATTGGAGACAAGCCAGCATCTGTCCTGCTTCCAGCTCTTTAGGAAGCTGGGAAAGCACTCGCAGTCCACAGTGCTCTTACAGCGTCCTGGGAACGTCTCATACAATGGCAGCTGAACATCGTGTCTTTTCAGCCCTTAACTCACCAATCTGCAACATCTGCTTCTGCCGCATTTCCACCTTGCCAACCCGGCTCAGACGAAATGCCTACATCTTCCCCTGAAGCGACTGTGCTGATTCCCAAAGGATTGAGCATCCACAAGCTTAGGAGGCGATAAACTGCATGCCTTTTTCCAACCACCATTTTACACAGCTTAGAGAGCGTCGGAAAGCAGCTATGTCAGAAAGGCCCCTTTGCTCTCAGCCATGCCCTCCATTGCCCTCGAGGTGGAAGGCACAAGGCACTGGTTCTGGATCCACCCCTTAATGGGAGACAAACCACATCTTGGCCTGCTTCCAGCTCTTTAGGAAGTGGAGAAAAAACTCCCTTTCCACAGTGCCCTTACAGCGTCCTGGGAACATCTCATACAAATCAGGCTGCACGCCGTTTCTTTTCAGCACTTCACTCGCCAGTCTGGGACATCTGCATCCTGCACGTTTCCACCTTGCCAAACCGGCTCAGACGAAATGCCTACATCTTCCCTTGAGCAATGGGGATGAGGTTTGTGGTTCCACCTGCTGAGGGGGAGAGAGACAATAGGCTTTTAACTAACCACGAAGTGCAACGTTTGGGAGAGTGTCAGAAAGCACCAATGGCAGAAAGACCCCTTAACTCTCAGACGCGCCCTCCATTGCTGTAGAGGTGGAAGGCGCAAAGCACAGCCTCCATCCTTCAATGGGAGACAAGCCATAAACTGTCTTGCCTCCAGCTCTTTAGGAAGCTGGGCAAGAACTCGCTTTCCACAGTGCTGTTACAGCATACGAGGAAACTCTCATACCGAGGCAGCTCAAACGCCATTTCTTCCCAGTTCTTAACTGGCCGCTTTAGGACTTCCGCTTCTGCCACAGTTCCACCTTGCCATCCCTCCTCAGACGAAATGCCTACATGTTCCCCTTAATCAACGGGGCGAAGCCCACATGATTGTGCTGCCACATGCTTAGCAGGAGCAGACAATAGGCTTTTTACAAACCGCCATTGTGCACTGGCTCAGAGAGTGTCAGAATGCACCTATGTCAGAAAGGGCCCTTGGATCTCAGCCGTGCCCTCCATTGCTCTAGAGGTGGAAGGCACAAAGCACTGCCTCCATCCTTCAATTGGAGACAAGCCAGCAACTGTCCTGCTTCCAGCTCTTTAGGAAGCTGGGAAAGCACTCGCATTCCACAGTGCTCTTACAGCGTCCTGGGAACGTCTCATACAAAGGCAGCTGAACACCGTGTCTTTTCAGCCCTTAACTCACCAATCTGCAACATCTGCTTCTGCCGCATTTCCACCTTGCCAACCCGGCTCAGACGAAATGCCTACATTTTCCCCTGAAGCGACTGTGCTGATTCCCAAAGGATTGAGCATCCACATGCTTAGGAGGCGATAAACTGCATGCCTTTTTCCAACCACCATTTTACACTGCTTAGAGTGCGTCGGAAAGCAGCTATGTCAGAAAGGCCCCTTTGCTCTCAGCCATGCCCTCCATTGATCTCGAGGTGGAAGGCACAAGGCACTGGTTCTGGATCCACCCCTCAATGGGAGACAAACCACATTTTGGCCTGCTTCCAGCTCTTTAGGAAGTGGAGAAAAAACTCCCTTTCCTCAGTGCTCTTACAGCGTCCTGGGGACATCTCATACAAAGGAGGCTGAACGCCGTTTCTTTTCAGCACTTCACTCGCCAGTCTGGGACATCTGCATCCTGCACGTTTCCACCTTGACAACCCGGCTCAGACGAAATGTCTACATCTTCCCCTTGAGCAATGGGGATGAGGCCCATAGGATTGTGGTTCCACATGCTGAGGAGGAGACAGACAATAGGCTTTTAACTAACCACGAAGTGCAACGGTTGGGAGAGTGTCAGAAAGCACCAATGGCAGAAAGAACCCTTTACTCTCAGCCGCGCCCTCCATTGCTGTAGAGGTGGAAGGCACAAAGCACTGCCTCCATCCTTCAATGGGAGACAAGCCATAAACTGTCTTGCCTCTAGCTCTTTAGGAAGGTGGGAAAGAACTCGCTTTCCACAGTGCTGTTACAGCATACGAGGAAACTCTCATACCGAGGCAGCTCAAATGCCAATTCTTCCCAGTGCTTACCTGGCCGTTTTAGGACTTCCGCTTCTGCCACAGTTCCACCTTGCCAACCCGGCTCAGACGAAATGCCTACATCTTCCCCTTAAGCAACGGGGGCGAAGCCCACATGATTGTGCTGCCAAATGCTTAGCAGGAGCAGACAATAGGCTTTTTACAAACCGCCATTGTGCACTGGGTCAGAGAGTGTCAGAATGCACCTATGTCAGAAAGGGCCCTTTGCTCTCAGCCGTGCCCTCCATTGCTCTAGAGTTGGAAGGCACAAAGCACTGCCTCCATCCTTCAATTGGAGACAAGCCATAAACTGTCTTGCCTCCAGCTCTTTAGCAAGCTGACAAACAACTCGCTTTCCACAGTCCTGTTACAGCAGACCGGGGAACTTCTCATACCAAGGCAGCTCAAATGGCATTTCTTCCCAGCCCTTAACTCGCAGCTGTAGGACTCCTGCTTCTGCCGCAATTCCACCTTGCCAACACGGCTCAGACGAAATGCCTACATCTTCCCCTGAAGCAACTGGGCTGAGTCCCAAATGATTGAGCGTCCACGTGCTTTGGGGGCGATAGACTGCACGCCTTTTCCCTACCAACATTGTGCACTGCTGGAGAGAGTGTCGGAAAGCAGCTATGTCAGAAAGACCCCTTTGCTCTCAGCCGTGCCCTTCATTGCTCTAGACGTGGAATGCACAATGCACTGGCTCCGCCCCTCAAGCGGCGACAAGCCACAGACCATCTTCCTTCCATCTCTTTAGGAAGCTGAGCAAGAACTCGCTTTCAACAGTGCTCTTTCTGTGTCCTGGCAACATCTCATACAAAGGCAGCTGATATGCCATTTCTTTTCAGCGCTTAACTCGCAGATTTGGAACTTCTGCTCCTGCCACATTTCCACCTGGCCAACCCGGCTCAGACGAAATGTCTACATCTTCCCCTTCAGCAACGGGGACGAGGCCCAGATGACTGTGCTTCCGCATGCTTAGCAGGAGCAGACAATAGGCTTTTTACAAACCGCCATTGTGCACTGGCTCAGAGAGTGTCAGAATGCACCTATGTCAGAAAGGGCCCTTGGATCTCAGCCGTGCCCTCCATTGCTCTAGAGGTGGAAGGCACAAAGCACTGCCTCCATCCTTCAATTGGAGACAAGCCAGCAACTGTCCTGCTTCCAGCTCTTTAGGAAGCTGGGAAAGCACTCGCATTCCACATTGCTCTTACAGCGTCCTGGGAAAGTCTCATACAAAGGCAGCTGAACACCGTGTCTTTTCAGCCCTTAACTCACCAATCTGCAACATCTGCTTCTGCCGCATTTCCACCTTGCCAACCCGGCTCAGACGAAATGCCTACATCTTCCCTTGAAGCGACTGTGCTGATTCCCAAAGGATTGAGCATCCACATGCTTAGGAGGCGATAAACTGCATGCCTTTTTCCAACCACCATTTTACACTGCTTAGAGAGCGTCGGAAAGCAGCTATGTCAGAAAGGCCCCTTTGCTCTCAGCCATGCCCTCCATTGCTCTCGCGGTGGAAGGCACAAGGCACTGGTTCTGGATCCACCCCTCAATGGGAGACAAACCACATCTTGGCCTGCTTCCAGCTGTTTAGGAAGTGGAGAAAAAACTCCCTTTCCACAGTGCTCTTACAGCGTCCTGAGAACATCTCATACAAAGGAGGCTGAACGCCGTTTCTTTTCAGCACTTCACTCGCCAGTCTGGGACATCTGCATCCTGCACGTTTCCACCTTGACAACCCGGCTCAGACGAAATGCCTACATCTTCCCCTTGAGCAACGGGGATGAGGCCCATAGGATTGTGGTTCCACATGCTGAGGAGGAGAGAGACAATAGGCTTTTAACTAACCACGAAGTGCAACGGTTGGGAGAGTGTCAGAAAGCACCAATGGCAGAAAGACCCCTTTACTCTCAGCCGCGCCCTCCATTGCTGTAGAGGTGGAAGGCACAAAGCACTGCCTCCATCCTTCAATGGGAGACAAGCCATAAACTGTCTTGCCTCTAGCTCTTTAGGAAGGTGGGAAAGAACTCGCTTTCCACAGTGCTGTTACAGCATACGAGGAAACTCTCATACCGAGGCAGCTCAAATGCCAATTCTTCCCAGTGCTTACCTAGCCGTTTTAGGACTTCCGCTTCTGCCACAGTTCCACCTTGCCTACCCGGCTCAGACGAAATGCCTACATCTTCCCCTTAAGCAACGGGGGTGAAACCACCATGATTGTGCTGCCAAATGCTTAGCAGGAGCAGACAATAGGCTTTTTACAAACCGCCATTGTGCACTGGGTCAGAGAGTGTCAGAATGCACCTATGTCAGAAAGGGCCCTTTGCTCTCAGCCGTGCCCTCCATTGCTCTAGAGTTGGAAGGCACAAAGCACTGCCTCCATCCTTCAATTGGAGACAAGCCATAAACTGTCTTGCCTCCAGCTCTTTAGCAAGCTGACAAACAACTCGCTTTCCACAGTCCTGTTACAGCAGACCGGGGAACTTCTCATACCAAGGCAGCTCAAATGGCATTTCTTCCCAGCCCTTAACTCGCAGCTGTAGGACTCCTGCTTCTGCCGCAATTCCACCTTGCCAACACGGCTCAGACGAAATGCCTACATCTTCCCCTGAAGCAACTGGGCTGAGTCCCAAATGATTGAGCGTCCACGTGCTTTGGGGGCGATAGACTGCACGCCTTTTCCCTACCAACATTGTGCACTGCTGGAGAGAGTGTCGGAAAGCAGCTATGTCAGAAAGACCCCTTTGCTCTCAGCCGTGCCCTTCATTGCTCTAGACGTGGAATGCACAATGCACTGGCTCCGCCCCTCAAGCGGCGACAAGCCACAGACCATCTTCCTTCCATCTCTTTAGGAAGCTGAGCAAGAACTCGCTTTCAACAGTGCTCTTTCTGTGTCCTGGCAACATCTCATACAAAGGCAGCTGATATGCCATTTCATTTCAGCGCTTAACTCGCAGATTTGGAACTTCTGCTCCTGCCACATTTCCACCTGGCCAACCCGGCTCAGACGAAATGTCTACATCTTCCCCTTCAGCAACGGGGACGAGGCCCAGATGACTGTGCTTCCGCATGCTTAGCAGGAGCAGACAATAGGCTTTTTACAAACCGCCATTGTGCACTGGCTCAGAGAGTGTCAGAATGCACCTATGTCAGAAAGGGCCCTTGGATCTCAGCCGTGCCCTCCATTGCTCTAGAGGTGGAAGGCACAAAGCACTGCCTCCATCCTTCAATTGGAGACAAGCCAGCAACTGTCCTGCTTCCAGCTCTTTAGGAAGCTGGGAAAGCACTCGCATTGCACATTGCTCTTACAGCGTCCTGGGAACGTCTCATACAAAGGCAGCTGAACACCGTGTCTTTTCAGCCCTTAACTCACCAATCTGCAACATCTGCTTCTGCCGCATTTCCACCTTGCCAACCCGGCCCAGACGAAATGCCCACATCTTCCCTTGAAGCGACTGTGCTGATTCCCAAAGGATTGAGCATCCACATGCTTAGGAGGCGATAAACTGCATGCCTTTTTCCAACCACCATTTTACACTGCTTAGAGAGCGTCGGAAAGCAGCTATGTCAGAAAGGCCCCTTTGCTCTCAGCCATGCCCTCCATTGCTCTCGAGGTGGAAGGCACAAGGCACTGGTTCTGGATCCACCCCTCAATGGGAGACAAACCACTTCTTGGCCTGCTTCCAGCTCTTTAGGAAGTGGAGAAAAAACTCCCTTTCCACAGTGCTCTTACAGCGTCCTGAGAACATCTCATACAAAGGAGGCTGAACGCCGTTTCTTTTCAGCACTTCACTCGCCAGTCTGGGACATCTGCATCCTGCACGTTTCCACCTTGACAACCCGGCTCAGACGAAATGCCTACATCTTCCCTTTGAGCAACGGGGATGAGGCCCATAGGATTGTGGTTCCACATGCTGAGGAGGAGAGAGACAATAGGCTTTTAACTAACCACGAAGTGCAACGGTTGGGAGAGTGTCAGAAAGCACCAATGGCAGAAAGACCCCTTTACTCTCAGCCGCGCCCTCCATTGCTGTAGAGGTGGAAGGCACAAAGCACTGCCTCCATCCTTCAATGGGAGACAAGCCATAAACTGTCTTGCCTCTAGCTCTTTAGGAAGGTGGGAAAGAACTCACTTTCCACAGTGCTGTTACAGCATACGAGGAAACTCTCATACCGAGGCAGCTCAAATGCCAATTCTTCCCAGTGCTTACCTGGCCGTTTTAGGACTTCCGCTTCTGCCACAGTTCCACCTTGCCAACCCGGCTCAGACGAAATGCCTACATCTTCCCCTTAAGCAACGGGGGCGAAACCACCATGATTGTGCTGCCAAATGCTTAGCAGGAGCAGACAATATGCTTTTTACAAACCGCCATTGTGCACTGGGTCAGAGAGTGTCAGAATGCACCTATGTCAGAAAGGGCCCTTTGCTCTCAGCCGTGCCCTCCATTGCTCTAGAGGTGGAAGGCACAAAGCACTGCCTCCATCCTTCAATTGGAGACAAGCCATAAACTGTCTTGCCTCCAGCTCTTTAGGAAGCTGACACACAACTCGCTTTCCACAGTCCTGTTACAGCAGACCGGGGAACTTCTCATACCAAGGCAGCTCAAATGGCATTTCTTCCCAGCCCTTAACTCGCAGCTTTAGGACTCCTGCTTCTGCCGCAATTCCACCTTGCCAACCCGGCTCAGACGAAATGCCTACATCTTCCCCTGAAGCAACTGGGATGAGTCCCACATGATTGAGCGTTCACGTGCTTAGGAGGCGATAGACTGCACGCCTTTTTCCAACCACCATTGTGCACTGCTGGAGAGAGTGTCGGAAAGCAGCTATGTCAGAAAGACCCCTTTGCTCTCAGCCGTGCCCTTCATTGCTCTAGACGTGGAATGCACAATGCACTGGCTCCCCCCCTCAAGCGGCGACAAGCCACAGACCATCTTCCTTCCATCTCTTTAGGAAGCTGAGCAAGAACTCGCTTTCTACAGTGCTCTTTCTGTGTCCTGGCAACATCTCATACAAAGGCAGCTGATATGCCATTTCTTTTCAGCGCTTAACTCGCAGATTTGGAAGTTCTGCTCCTGCCACTTTTCCACCTGGCCAACCCGGCTCAGACGAAATGTCTACATCTTCCCCTTCAGCAACGGGGACGAGGCCCAGATGACTGTGCTTCCGCATGCTTAGCAGGAGCAGACAATAGGCTTTTTACAAACCGCCATTGTGCACTGGCTCAGAGATTGTCAGAATGCACCTATGTCAGAAAGGGCCCTTGGATCTCAGCCGTGCCCTCCATTGCTCTAGAGGTGGAAGGCACAAAGCACTGCCTCCATCCTTCAATTGGAGACAAGCCAGCAACTGTCCTGCTTCCAGCTCTTTAGGAAGCTGGGAAAGCACTCGCATTCCACAGTGCTCTTACAGCGTCCTGGGAACGTCTCATACAAAGGCAGCTGAACACCGTGTCTTTTCAGCCCTTAACTCACCAATCTGCAACATCTGCATCTGCCGCATTTCCACCTTGCCTACCCGGCTCAGACGAAATGCCTACATCTTCCCTTGAAGCGACTTTGCTGATTCCCAAAGGATTGAGCATCCACATGCTTAGGAGGCGATAAACTGCATGCCTTTTCCCAACCACCATTTTACACTGCTTAGAGAGCGTCGGAAAGCAGCTATGTCAGAAAGGCCCCTTTGCTCTCAGCCATGCCCTCCATTGCTCTCGAGGTGGAAGGCACAAGGCACTGGTTCTGGATCCACCCCTCAATGGGAGACAAACCACATCTTGGCCTGCTTCCAGCTCTTTGGGAAGTTGAGAAAAAACTCCCTTTCCACAGTGCTCTTACAGCGTCCTGGGAACATCTCATACAAAGGAGGCTGAACGCCGTTTCTTTTCAGCACTTCACTCGCCAGTCTGGGACATCTGCATCCTGCACGTTTCCACGTTGACAACCCGGCTCAGACGAAATGCCTACATCTTCCCCTTAAGCAACGGGGGCGAAGTCCACATGATTGGGCTGCCACATGCTTAGCAGGAGCAGACAATAGGCTTTTTACAAACCGCCATTGTGCACTGGCTCAGACAGTGTCAGAATGCACCTATGTCAGAAAGGGCCCTTTGCTCTCAGCCGTGCCCTCCATTGCTGTAGAGGTGGAAGGCACAAAGCACTGCCTCCATCCTTCAATTGGAGACAAGCCATAAACTGTCTTGCCTCCAGCTCTTTAGCAAGCTGACAAACAACTCGCTTTCCACAGTCCTGTTACAGCAGACCGGGGAACTTCTCATACCAAGGCAGCTCAAATGGCATTTCTCCCCAGCCCTTAACTCGCAGCTGTAGGACTCCTGCTTCTGCCGCAATTCCACCTTGCCAACCCGGCTCAGACGAAATGCCTACATCTTCCCCTGAAGCAACTGGGCTGAGTCCCAAATGATTGTGCATCCACGTGCTTAGGAGGCGATAGACAGCACGCCTTTTCCCTACCACCATTGTGCACTGCTGGAGAGAGTGTCGGAAAGCAGCTATGTCAGAAAGACCCCTTTGCTCTCAGCCGTGCCCTTCATTGCTCTAGACGTGGAATGCACAATGCACTGGCTCCCCCCCTCAAGCGGCGACAAGCCACAGACCATCTTCCTTCCATCTCTTTAGGAAGCTGAGCAAGAACTCGCTTTCAACAGTGCTCTTTCTGTGTCCTGGCAACATCTCATACAAAGGCAGCTGATATGCCATTTCTTTTCAGCGCTTAACTCGCAGATTTGGAACTTCTGCTCCTGCCACATTTCCACCTGGCCAACCCGGCTCAGACGAAATGTCTACATCTTCCCCTTCAGCAACGGGGACGAGGCCCAGATGACTGTGCTTCCGCATGCTTAGCAGGAGCAGACAATAGGCTTTTTACAAAGCGCCATTGTGCACTGGCTCAGAGAGTGTCAGAATGCCCCTATGTCAGAAAGGGCCCTTGGATCTCAGCCATGCCCTCCATTGCTCTAGAGGTGGAAGGCACAAAGCACTGCCTCCATCCTTCAATTGGAGACAAGCCAGCAACTGTCCTGCTTCCAGCTCTTTAGGAAGCTGGGAAAGCACTCGCATTCCACAGTGCTCTTACAGCGTCCTGGGAACGTCTCATACAAAGGCAGCTGAACACCGTGTCTTTTCAGCCCTTAACTCACCAATCTGCAACATCTGCTTCTGCCGCATTTCCACCTTGCCAACCCGGCTCAGACGAAATGCCTACATCTTCCCCTGTAGCGACTGTGCTGATTCCCAAAGGATTGAGCATCCACAAGCTTAGGAGGCGATAAACTGCATGCCTTTTTCCAACCACCATTTTACACAGCTTAGAGAGCGTCGGAAAGCAGCTATGTCAGAAAGGCCCCTTTGCTCTCAGCCATGCCCTCCATTGCTCTCGAGGTGGAAGGCACAAGGCACTGGTTCTGGATCCACCCCTCAATGGGAGACAAACCGCACCTTGGCCTGCTTCCAGCTCTTTAGGAAGTGGAGAAAAAACTCCCTTTCCACAGTGCTCTTACAGCGTCCTGGGAACATCTCATACAAATGAGGCTGAACGCCGTTTCTTTTCAGCACTTCACTCGCCAGTCTGGGACATCTGCATCCTGCAAGTTTCCACCTTGCCAACCCGGCTCAGACGAAATGCCTACATCTTCCCCTTGAGCAATGGGGATGAGGCCCATAGGATTGTGGTTCCACATGCTGAGGAGGAGAGAGACAATAGGCTTTTAACTAACCACGAAGTGCAACGGTTGGGAGAGTGTCAGAAAGCACCAATGGCAGAAAGACCCCTTTACTCTCAGCCGCGCCCTCCATTGCTGTAGAGGTGGAAGGCGCAAAGCACTGCCTCCATCCTTCAATGGGAGACAAGCCATAAACTGTCTTGCCTCCAGCTCTTTAGGAAGCTGACACACAACTCGCTTTCCACAGTCCTGTTACAGCAGACCGGGGAACTTCTCATACAAAGGCAGCTCAAATGGCATTTCTTCCCAGACCTTGACTCGCAGCTGTAGGACTCCTGCTTCTGCCGCAATTCCACCTTGCCAACCCGGCTCAGACGAAATGCCTACATCTTCCCCTGAAGCAACTGGGCTGAGTCCCAAATGATTGAGCGTCCACGTGCTTAGGAGGCGATAGACTGCACGCCTTTTTCCAACCACCATTGTGCAATGCTGGAGAGAGTGTCGGAAAGCAGCTATGTCAGAAAGACCCCTTTGCTCTCAGCCGTGCCCTTCATTGCTCTAGACGTGGAATGCACAATGCACTGGCTCCCCCCCTCAAGCGGCGACAAGCCACAGACCATCTTCCTTCCATCTCTTTAGGAAGCTGAGCAAGAACTCGCTTTCAACAGTGCTCTTTCTGTGTCCTGGCAACATCTCATACAAAGGCAGCTGATATGCCATTTCTTTTCAGCGCTTAACTCGCACATTTGGAACTTCTGCTCCTGCCACATTTCCACCTGGCCAACCCGGCTCAGACGAAATGTCTACATCTTCCCCTTCAGCACTGGGGATGAGGCCCAGATGGCTGTGCTTCCGCATGCTTAGCAGGAGCAGACAATAGGCTTTTTACAAACCGCCAGTGTGCACTGGCTCAGAGAATGTCAGAATGCACCTATGTCAGAAAGGGCCCTTTGCTCTCAGCCGTGCCCTCCATTGCTCTAGAGGTGGAAGGCACAAAGCACTGCCTACATCCTTCAATTGGAGACAAGCCAGCAACTGTCCTGCTTCCAGCTCTTTAGGAAGCTGGGAAAGCACTCGCATTCCACAGTGCTCTAACAGCGTCCAGGGAACGTCTCATACAAAGGCAGCTGAACACCGTGTCTTTTCAGCCCTTAATTCACCAATCTGCAACATCTGCTTCTGCCGCAGTTCCACCTTGCCAACTCGGCTCAGACGAAATGCCTACATCTTCCCCTGAAGCAACTGGGCTGAGTCCCAAATGATTGAGCGTCCACGTGCTTAGGAGGCGATAGACTGCACGCCTTTTTCCAACCACCATTGTGCAATGCTGGAGAGAGTGTCGGAAAGCAGCTATGTCAGAAAGACCCCTTTGCTCTCAGCCGTGCCCTTCATTGCTCTAGACGTGGAATGCACAATGCACTGGCTCCCCCCCTCAAGCGGCGACAAGCCACAGACCATCTTCCTTCCATCTCTTTAGGAAGCTGAGCAAGAACTCGCTTTCAACAGTGCTCTTTCTGTGTCCTGGCAACATCTCATACAAAGGCAGCTGATATGCCATTTCTTTTCAGCGCTTAACTCGCAGATTTGGAACTTCTGCTCCTGCCACATTTCCACCTGGCCAACCCGGCTCAGACGAAATGCCTACATCTTCCCCTGAAGCGACTGTGCTGATTCCCAAAGGATTGAGCATCCACATGCTTCGGAGGCGATAAACTGCATGCCTTTTTCCAACCACCATTTTACACTGCTTAGAGAGCGTCGGAAAGCAGCTATGTCAGAAGGCCCCTTTGCTCTCAGCCATGCCCTCCATTCCTCTCGAGGTGGAAGGCACAAGGCACTGGTTCTGGATCCACCCCTCAATGGGAGACAAACCACATCTTGGCCTGCTTACAGCTCTTTAGGAAGTGGAGAAAAAACTCCCTTTCCACAGTGCTCTTACAGCGTCCTGGGAACATCTCATACAAAGGAGGCTGAACGCCGTTTCTTTTCAGCACTTCACTCGCCAGTTGGGACATCTGCATCCTGCACATTTCCACCTTGACAACCCGGCTCAGACGAAATGCCTACATCTTCCCCTTGAGCAATGGGGATGAGGCCCATAGGATTGTGGTTCCACATGCTGAGGAGGAGAGAGACAATAGGCTTTTAACTAACCACGAAGTGCAACGGTTGGGAGAGTGTCAGAAAGCACCAATGGCAGAAAGACCCCTTAACTCTCAGCCGCGCCCTCCATTGCTGTAGAGGTGGAAGGCACAAAGCACTGCCTCCATCCTTCAATGGGAGACAAGCCATAAACTGTCTTGCCTCCAGCTCTTTAGGAAGGTGGGAAAGAACTCGCTTTCCACAGTGCTGTTACAGCATACGAGGAAACTCTCATACCGAGGCAGCTCAAACGCCATTTCTTCCCAGTGCTTAACTGGCCGCTTTAGGACTTCCGCTTCTGCCACAGTTCCACCTTGCCAACCCGGCTCAGACGAAATGCCTACATCTTCCCCTTAAGCAACGGGGGCGTAGCCCACATGATTGTGCTGCCACATGCTTAGCAGGAGCAGACAATAGGCTTTTTACAAACCGCCGTTGTGCACTGGGTCAGAGAGTGTCAGAATGCACCTATGTCAGAAAGGGCCCTTTGCTCTCAGCCGTGCCCTCCATTGCTCTAGAGGTGGAAGGCACAAAGCACTGCCTCCATGCTTCAATGGAGACAAGCCATAAACTGTCTTGCCTCCAGCTCTTTAGGAAGCTGACAAACAACTTGCTTTCCACAGTCCTGTTACAGCAGACCGGGGAACTTCTCATACCAAGGCAGCTCAAATGGCATTTCTTCCCAGCCCTTAACTCGCAGCTTTAGGACTCCTGCTTCTGCCGCAATTCCTCCTTGCCCACCCGGCTCAGACGAAATGCCTACATCTTCCCCTGAAGCAACTGGGCTGAGTCCCAAATGATTGAGCGTCCACGTGCTTAGGAGGCGATAGACTGCACGCCTTTTTCCAACCACCATTGTGCACTGCTGGAGAGAGTGTCGGAAAGCAGCTATGTCAGAAAGACCCCTTTTCTCTCAGCCGTGCCCTTCATTGCTCTAGACGTTTAATGCACAATGCACTGGCTCCCACCCTCAAGCGGCGACAAGCCACAGACCATCTTCCTTCCATCTCTTTAGGAAGCTGAGCAAGAACTCGCTTTCAACAGTGCTCTTTCTGTGTCCTGGCAACATCTCATACAAAGGCAGCTGATATGCCATTTCTTTTCAGCGCTTAACTCGCAGATTTGGAACTTCTGCTCCTGCCACATTTCCACCTGGCCAACCCGGCTCAGACGAAATGCCTACATCTTCCCCTGAAGCGACTGTGCTGATTCCCAAAGGATTGAGCATCCACATGCTTCGGAGGCGATAAACTGCATGCCTTTTTCAACCACCATTTTACACTGCTTAGAGAGCGTCGGAAAGCAGCTATGTCAGAAAGGCCCCTTTGCTCTCAGCCATGCCCTCCATTGCTCTCGAGGTGGAAGGCACAAGGCACTGGTTCTGGATCCACCCCTCAATGGGAGACAAACCACATCTTGGCCTGCTTCCAGCTCTTTAGGAAGTGGAGAAAAAACTCCCTTTCCACAGTGCTCTTACAGCGTCCTGGGAACATCTCATACAAAGGAGGCTGAACGCCGTTTCTTTTCAGCACTTCACTCACCAGTCTGGGACATCTGCATCCTGCACATTTCCACCTTGACAACCCGGCTCAGACGAAATGCCTACATCTTCCCCTTGAGCAATGGGGATGAGGCCCATAGGATTGTGGTTCCACATGCTGAGGAGGAGAGAGACAATAGGCTTTTAACTAACCACGAAGTGCAACGGTTGGGAGAGTGTCAGAAGGCACCAATGGCAGAAAGACCCCTTAACTCTCAGCCGCGCCCTCCATTGCTGTAGAGGTGGAAGGCACAAAGCACTGCCTCCATCCTTCAATGGGAGACAAGCCATAAACTGTCTTGCCTCCAGCTCTTTAGGAAGGTGGGAAAGAACTCGCTTTCCACAGTGCTGTTACAGCATACGAGGAAACTCTCATACCGAGGCAGCTCAAACGCCATTTCTTCCCAGTGCTTAACTGGCCGCTTTAGGACTTCCGCTTCTGCCACAGTTCCACCTTGCCAACCCGGCTCAGACGAAATGCCTACATCTTCCCCTTAAGCAACGGGGGCGTAGCCAACATGATTGTGCTGCCACATGCTTAGCAGGAGCAGACAATAGGCTTTTTACAAACCGCCATTGTGCACTGGGTCAGAGAGTGTCAGAATGCACCTATGTCAGAAAGGGCCCTTTGCTCTCAGCCGTGCCCTCCATTGCTCTAGAGGTGGAAGGCACAAAGCACTGCCTCCATGCTTCAATGGAGACAAGCCATAAACTGTCTTGCCTCCAGCTCTTTAGGAAGCTGACAAACAACTTGCTTTCCACAGTCCTGTTACAGCAGACCGGGGAACTTCTCATACCAAGGCAGCTCAAATGGCATTTCTTCCCAGCCCTTAACTCGCAGCTTTAGGACTCCTGCTTCTGCCGCAATTCCTACTTGCCCACCCGGCTCAGACGAAATGCCTACATCTTCCCCTGAAGCAACTGGGCTGAGTCCCAAATGATTGAGCGTCCACGTGCTTAGGAGGAGATAGACTGCACGCCTTTTTCCAACCACCATTGTGCACTGCTGGAGAGAGTGTCGGAAAGCAGCTATGTCAGAAAGACCCCTTTTCTCTCAGCCGTGCCCTTCATTGCTCTAGACGTGGAATGCACAATGCACTGGCTCCCCCCCTCAAGCGGCGACAAGCCACAGACCATCTTCCTTCCATCTCTTTAGGAAGCTGAGCAAGAACTCGCTTTCAACAGTGCTCTTTCTGTGTCCTGGCAACATCTCATACAAAGGCAGCTGATATGCCATTTCTTTTCAGCGCTTAACTCGCAGATTTGGAACTTCTGCTCCTGCCACATTTCCACCTGGCCAACCCGGCTCAGACGAAATTTCTACATCTTCCCCTTCAGCAACGGGGACGAGGCCCAGATGACTGTGCTTCCGCATGCTGAGCAGGAGCACACAATAGGCTTTTTACAAACCGCCATTGTGCACTGGCTCAGAGAGTGTCAGAATGCACCTATGTCAGAAAGGGCCCTTGGATCTCAGCCGTGCCCTCCATTGCTCTAGAGGTGGAAGGCACAAAGCACTGCCTCCATCCTTCAATTGGAGACAAGCCAGCAACTGTCCTGCTTCCAGCTATTTAGGAAGCTGGGAAAGCACTCGCATTGCACAGGGCTCTTACAGCGTCCTGGGAACGTCTCATACAAAGGCAGCTGAACACCGTGTCTTTTCAGCCCTTAACTCACCAATCTGCAACATCTGCTTCTGCCGCATTTCCACCTTGCCAACCCGGCTCAGACGAAATGCCTACATCTTCCCCTGAAGCGACTGTGCTGATTCCCAAAGGATTGAGCATCCACATGCTTAGGAGGCGATAAACTGCATGCCTTTTTCCAACCATTTTACACTGCTTAGAGAGCGTCGGAAAGCAGCTATGTCAGAAAGGACCCTTTGCTCTCAGCCATGCCCTCCATTGCTCTCGAGGTGGAAGGCGCAAGGCACTGGTTCTGGATCCACCCCTCAATGGGAGACAAACCACATCTTGGCCTGCTTCCAGCTCTTTAGGAAGTGGAGAAAAAACTCCCTTTCCACAGTGCTCTTACAGCGTCCTGGGAACATCTCATACAAAGGAGGCTGAACGCCGTTTCTTTTCAGCACTTCACTCGCCAGTCTGGGACATCTGCATCCTGCACGTTTCCACCTTGCCAACCCGGCTCAGACGAAATGCCTACATCTTCCCCTTGAGCAATGGGGATGAGGCCCATAGGATTGTGGTTCCACATGCTGAGGAGGAGAGAGACAATAGGCTTTTAACTAACCACGAAGTGCAACGGTTGGGAGAGTGTCAGAAGGCACCAATGGCAGAAAGACCCCTTAACTCTCAGCCGCGCCCTCCATTGCTGTGGAGGTGGAAGGCACAAAGCACTGCCTCCATCCTTCAATGGGAGACAAGCCATAAACTGTCTTGCCTCCAGCTCTTTAGGAAGCTGGGCAAGAACTCGCTTTCCACAGTGCTGTTACAGCATACGAGGAAACTCTCATACCGAGGCAGCTCAAACGCCATTTCTTCCCAGTGCTTAACTGGCCGCTTTAGGACTTCCGCTTCTGCCACAGTTCCACCTTGCCAACCCGGCTCAGACGAAATGCCTACATCTTCCCCTTAAGCAACGGGGGCGAAGCCCACATGATTGTGCTGCCACATGCTTAGCAGGAGCAGACAATAGGCTTTTTACAAACCGCCATTGTGCACTGGGTCAGAGAGTGTCAGAATGCACCTACGTCAGAAAGGGCCCTTTGCTCTCAGCTGTGCCCTCCATTGCTCTAGAGGTGGAAGGCACAAAGCACTGCCTCCATCCTTCAATTGGAGACAAGCCATAAACTGTCTTGCCTCCAGCTCTTTAGGAAGCTGACAAACAACTCGCTTTCCACAGTCCTGTTACAGCAGACCGGGGATCTTCTCATACCAAGGCAGCTCAAATGGCATTTCTTCCCAGCCCTTAACTCGCAGCTTTAGGACTCCTGCTTCTGCCGCAACTCCACCTTGCCAACCCGGCTCAGACAAAATGCCTACATCTTCCCCTGAAGCAACTGGGCTGAGTCCCAAATGATTGAGCGTCCACGTGCTTAGGAAGCGATAGACTGCACGCCTTTTTCCAACCACCATTGTGCACTGCTGGAGAGAGTGTCGGAAAGCAGCTATGTCAGAAAGACCCCTTTTCTCTCAGCCGTGCCCTTCATTGCTCTAGACGTGGAATGCACAATGCACTGGCTCCCCCCGTCAAGCGGCGACAAGCCACAGACCATCTTCCTTCCATCTCTTTAGGAAGCTGAGCAAGAACTCGCTTTCAACAGTGCTCTTTCTGTGTCCTGGCAACATCTCATACAAAGGCAGCTGATATGCCATTTCTTTTCAGCGCTTAACTCGCAGATTTGGAACTTCTGCTCCTGCCACATTTCCACCTGGCCAACCCGGCTCAGACGAAATGTCTACATCTTCCCCTTCAGCAACGGGGACGAGGCCCAGATGACTGTGCTTCCGCATGCTTAGCAGGAGCAGACAATAGGCTTTTTACAAACCGCCAGTGTGCACTGGCTCAGAGAATGTCAGAATGCACCTATGTCAGAAAGGGCCCTTTGCTCTCAGCCGTGCCCTCCATTGCTCTAGAGGTGGAAGGCACAAAGCACTGCCTACATCCTTCAATTGGAGACAAGCCAGCAACTGTCCTGCTTCCAGCTCTTTAGGAAGCTGGGAAAGCACTCGCATTCCACAGTGCTCTAACAGCGTCCAGGGAACGTCTCATACAAAGGCAGCTGAACACCGTGTCTTTTCAGCCCTTAATTCACCAATATGCAACATCTGCTTCTGCCGCATTTCCACCTTGCCAACTCGGCTCAGACGAAATGCCTACATCTTCCCCTGAAGCAACTGGGCTGAGTCCCAAATGATTGAGCGTCCACGTGCTTAGGAGGCGATAGACTGCACGCCTTTTTCCAACCACCATTGTGCACTGCTGGAGAGAGTGTCGGAAAGCAGCTATGTCAGAAAGACCCCTTTGCTCTCAGCCGTGCCCTTCATTGCTCTAGACGTGGAATGCACAATGCACTGGCTCCCCCCCTCAAGCGGCGACAAGCCACAGACCATCTTCCTTCCATCTCTTTAGGAAGCTGAGCAAGAACTCGCTTTCAACAGTGCTCTTTCTGTGTCCTGGCAACATCTCATACAAAGGCAGCTGATATGCCATTTCTTTTCAGCGCTTAACTCGCAGATTTGGAACTTCTGCTCCTGCCACATTTCCACCTGGCCAACCCGGCTCAGACGAAATGCCTACATCTTCCCCTGAAGCGACTGTGCTGATTCCCAAAGGATTGAGCATCCACATGCTTCGGAGGCGATAAACTGCATGCCTTTTTCCAACCACCATTTTACACTGCTTAGAGAGCGTCGGAAAGCAGCTATGTCAGAAAGGCCCCTTTGCTCTCAGCCATGCCCTCCATTGCTCTCGAGGTGGAAGGCACAAGGCACTGGTTCTGGATCCACCCCTCAATGGGAGACAAACCACATCTTGGCCTGCTTCCAGCTCTTTAGGAAGTGGAGAAAAAACTCCCTTTCCACAGTGCTCTTACAGCGTCCTGGGAACATCTCATACAAAGGAGGCTGAACGCCGTTTCTTTTCAGCACTTCACTCGCCAGTCTGGGACATCTGCATCCTGCACATTTCCACCTTGACAACCCGGCTCAGACGAAATGCCTACATCTTCCCCTTGAGCAATGGGGATGAGGCCCATAGGATTGTGGTTCCACATGCTGAGGAGGAGAGAGACAATAGGCTTTTAACTAACCACGAAGTGCAACGGTTGGGAGAGTGTCAGAAAGCACCAATGGCAGAAAGACCCCTTAACTCTCAGCCGCGCCCTCCATTGCTGTAGAGGTGGAAGGCACAAAGCACTGCCTCCATCCTTCAATGGGAGACAAGCCATAAACTGTCTTGCCTCCAGCTCTTTAGGAAGGTGGGAAAGAACTCGCTTTCCACAGTGCTGTTACAGCATACGAGGAAACTCTCATACCGAGGCAGCTCAAACGCCATTTCTTCCCAGTGCTTAACTGGCCGCTTTAGGACTTCCGCTTCTGCCACAGTTCCACCTTGCCAACCCGGCTCAGACGAAATGCCTACATCTTCCCCTTAAGCAATGGGGGCGAAGCCCACATGATTGTGCTGCCACATGCTTAGCAGGAGCAGACAATAGGCTTTTTACAAACCGCCATTGTGCACTGGGTCAGAGATTGTCAGAATGCACCTATGTAAGAAAGGGCCCTTTGCTCTCAGCCGTGCCCTCCATTGCTCTAGAGGTGGAAGGCACAAAGCACTGCCTCCATCCTTCAATTGGAGACAAGCCATAAACTGTCTTGCCTCCAGCTCTTTAGGAAGCTGACAAACAACTTGCTTTCCACAGTCCTGTTACAGCAGACCGGGGAACTTCTCATACCAAGGCAGCTCAAATGGCATTTCTTCCCAGCCCTTAACTCGCAGCTGTAGGACTCCTGCTTCTGCCGCAATTCCACCTTGCCCACCCGGCTCAGACGAAATGCCTACATCTTCCCCTGAAGCAACCGGGCTGAGTCCCAAATGATTGAGCGTCCACGTGCTTAGCAGGCGATATACTGCACGCCTTTTTCCAACCACCATTGTGCACTGCTGGAGAAAGTGTCGGAAAGCAGCTATGTCAGAAAGACCCCTTTGCTCTCAGCCGTGCCCTTCATTGCTCTAGACGTGGAATGCACAATGCACTGGCTCCCCCCCTCAAGCGGCGACAAGCCACAGACCATCTTCCTTCCATCTCTTTAGGAAGCTGAGCAAGAACTCGCTTTCAACAGTGCTCTTTCTGTGTCCTGGCAACATCTCATACAAAGGCAGCTGATATGCCATTTCTTTTCAGCGCTTAACTCGCAGATTTGGAACTTCTGCTCCTGCCACATTTCCACCTGGCCAACCCGGCTCAGACGAAATGTCTACATCTTCCCCTTCAGCAACGGGGACGAGGCCCAGATGACTGTGCTTCCGCATGCTTAGCAGGAGCAGACAATAGGCTTTTTACAAAGCGCCATTGTGCACTGGCTCAGAGAGTGTCAGAATGCACCTATGTCAGAAAGGGCCCTTGGATCTCAGCCGTGCCCTCCATTGCTCTAGAGGTGGAAGGCACAAAGCACTGCCTCCATCCTTCAATTGGAGACAAGCCAGCAACTGTCCTGCTTCCAGCTCTTTAGGAAGCTGGGAAAGCACTCGCATTGCACAGTGCTCTTACAGCGTCCTGGGAACGTCTCATACAAAGGCAGCTGAACATCGTGTCTTTTCAGCCCTTAACTCACCAATCTGCAACATCTGCTTCTGCCGCATTTCCACCTTGCCAACCCGGCTCAGACGAAATGCCTACATCTTCCCCTGAAGCGACTGTGCTGATTCCCAAAGGATTGAGCATCCACATGCTTAGGAGGCGATAAACTGCATGCCTTTTTCCAACCACCATTTTACACTGCTTAGAGAGCGTCGGAAAGCAGCTATGTCAGAAAGGCCCCTTTGCTCTCAGCCATGCCCTCCATTGTTCTCGAGGTGGAAGGCACAAGGCACTGGTTCTGGATCCACCCCTCAATGGGAGACAAACCACATCTTGGCCTGCTTCCAGCTCTTTAGGAAGTGAAGAAAAAACTCCCTTTCCACAGTGCTCTTACAGCGTCCTGGGAACATCTCATACAAAGGAGGCTGAACGCCGTTTCTTTTCAGCACTTCACTCGCCACTCTGGGACATCTGCATCCTGCACGTTTCCACCTTGCCAACCCGGCTCAGACGAAATGCCTACATTCTCCCCTTGAGCAATTGGGATGAGGCCCATAGCATTGTGGTTCCACATGCTGAGGAGGAGAGAGACAATAGGCTTTTAACTAACCACGAAGTGCAACGGTTGGGAGAGTGTCAGAAGGCACCAATGGCAGAAAGACCCCTTAACTCTCAGCCGCGCCCTCCATTGCTGTAGAGGTGGAAGGCGCAAAGCACTGCCTCCATCCTTCAATGGGAGACAAGCCATAAACTGTCTTGCCTCCAGCTCTTTAGGAAGCTGACAAACAACTTGCTTTCCACAGTCCTGTTACAGCAGACCGGGGAACTTCTCATACCAAGGCAGCTCAAATGGCATTTCTTCCCAGCCCTTAACTCGCAGCTTTAGGACTCCTGCTTCTGCCGCAATTCCTCCTTGCCCACCCGGCTCAGACGAAATGCCTACATCTTCCCCTGAAGCAACTGGGCTGAGTCCCAAATGATTGAGCGTCCACGTGCTTAGGAGGCGATAGACTGCACGCCTTTTTCCAACCACCATTGTGCACTGCTGGAGAGAGTGTCGGAAAGCAGCTATGTCAGAAAGACCCCTTTTCTCTCAGCCGTGCCCTTCATTGCTCTAGACGTGGAATGCACAATGCACTGGCTCCCACCCTCAAGCGGCGACAAGCCACAGACCATCTTCCTTCCATCTCTTTAGGAAGCTGAGCAAGAACTCGCTTTCAACAGTGCTCTTTCTGTGTCCTGGCAACATCTCATACAAAGGCAGCTGATATGCCATTTCTTTTCAGCGCTTAACTCGCAGATTTGGAACTTCTGCTCCTGCCACATTTCCACCTGGCCAACCCGGCTCAGACGAAATGCCTACATCTTCCCCTGAAGCGACTGTGCTGATTCCCAAAGGATTGAGCATCCACATGCTTCGGAGGCGATAAACTGCATGCCTTTTTCAACCACCATTTTACACTGCTTAGAGAGCGTCGGAAAGCAGCTATGTCAGAAAGGCCCCTTTGCTCTCAGCCATGCCCTCCATTGCTCTCGAGGTGGAAGGCACAAGGCACTGGTTCTGGATCCACCCCTCAATGGGAGACAAACCACATCTTGGCCTGCTTCCAGCTCTTTAGGAAGTGGAGAAAAAACTCCCTTTCCTCAGTGCTCTTACAGCGTCCTGGGAACATCTCATACAAAGGAGGCTGAACGCCGTTTCTTTTCAGCACTTCACTCGCCAGTCTGGGACATCTGCATCCTGCACATTTCCACCTTGACAACCCGGCTCAGACGAAATGCCTACATCTTGCCCTTGAGCAATGGGGATGAGGCCCATAGGATTGTGGTTCCACATGCTGAGGAGGAGAGAGACAATAGGCTTTTAACTAACCACGAAGTGCAAAGGTTGGGAGAGTGTCAGAAGGCACCAATGGCAGAAAGACCCCTTAACTCTCAGCCGCGCCCTCCATTGCTGTAGAGGTGGAAGGCACAAAGCACTGCCTCCATCCTTCAATGGGAGACAAGCCATAAACTGTCTTGCCTCCAGCTCTTTAGGAAGGTGGGAAAGAACTCGCTTTCCACAGTGCTGTTACAGCATACGAGGAAACTCTCATACCGAGGCAGCTCAAACGCCATTTCTTCCCAGTGCTTAACTGGCCGCTTTAGGACTTCCGCTTCTGCCACAGTTCCACCTTGCCAACCCGGCTCAGACGAAATGCCTACATCTTCCCCTTAAGCAACGGGGGCGTAGCCCACATGATTGTGCTGCCACATGCTTAGCAGGAGCAGACAATAGGCTTTTTACAAACCGCCATTGTGCACTGGGTCAGAGAGTGTCAGAATGCACCTATGTCAGAAAGGGCCCTTTGCTCTCAGCCGTGTTCTCCATTGCTCTAGAGGTGGAAGGCACAAAGCACTGCCTCCATGCTTCAATGGAGACAAGCCATAAACTGTCTTGCCTCCAGCTCTTTAGGAAGCTGACAAACAACTTGCTTTCCACAGTCCTGTTACAGCAGACCGGGGAACTTCTCATACCAAGGCAGCTCAAATGGCATTTCTTCCCAGCCCTTAACTCGCAGCTTTAGGACTCCTGCTTCTGCCGCAAATCCTCCTTGCCCACCCGGCTCAGACGAAATGCCTACATCTTCCCCTGAAGCAACTGGGCTGAGTCCCAAATGATTGAGCGTCCACGTGCTTAGGAGGCGATAGACTGCACGCCTTTTTCCAACCACCATTGTGCACTGCTGGAGAGAGTGTCGGAAAGCAGCTATGTCAGAAAGACCCCTTTGCTCTCAGCCGTGCCCTTCATTGCTCTAGACGTGGAATGCACAATGCACTGGCTCCCACCCTCAAGCGGCGACAAGCCACAGACCATCTTCCTTCCATCTCTTTAGGAAGCTGAGCAAGAACTCGCTTTCAACAGTGCTCTTTCTGTGTCCTGGCAACATCTCATACAAAGGCAGCTGATATGCCATTTCTTTTCAGCGCTTAACTCGCAGATTTGGAACTTCTGCTCCTGCCACATTTCCACCTGGCCAACCCGGCTCAGACGAAATGTCTACATCTTCCCCTTCAGCAACGGGGACGAGGCCCAGATGACTGTGCTTCCGCATGCTGAGCAGGAGCAGACAATAGGCTTTTTACAAACCGCCATTGTGCACTGGCTCAGAGAGTGTCAGAATGCACCTATGTCAGAAAGGGCCCTTGGATCTCAGCCGTGCCCTCCATTGCTCTAGAGGTGGAAGGCACAAAGCACTGCCTCCATCCTTCAATTGGAGACAAGCCAGCAACTGTCCTGCTTCCAGCTCTTTAGGAAGCTGGGAAAGCACTCGCATTGCACAGGGCTCTTACAGCGCCCTGGGAACGTCTCATACAAAGGCAGCTGAACACCGTGTCTTTTCAGCCCTTAACTCACCAATCTGCAACATCTGCTTCTGCCGCATTTCCACCTTGCCAACCCGGCTCAGACGAAATGCCTACATCTTCCCCTGAAGCGACTGTGCTGATTCCCAAAGGATTGAGCATCCACATGCTTAGGAGGCGATAAACTGCATGCCTTTTTCCAACCATTTTACTCTGCTTAGAGAGCGTCGGAAAGCAGCTATGTCAGAAAGGCCCCTTTGCTCTCAGCCATGCCCTCCATTGCTCTCGAGGTGGAAGGCACAAGGCACTGGTTCTGGATCCACCCCTCAATGGGAGACAAACCACATCTTGGCCTGCTTCCAGCTCTTTAGGAAGTGGAGAAAAAACTCCCTTTCCACAGTGCTCTTACAGCATCCTGGGAACATCTCATACAAAGGAGGCTGAACGCCGTTTCTTTTCAGCACTTCACTCGCCAGTCTGGGACATCTGCATCCTGCACGTTTCCACCTTGCCAACCCGGCTCAGACGAAATGCCTACATCTTCCCCTTGAGCAATGGGGATGAGGCCCATAGGATTGTGGTTCCACATGCTGAGGAGGAGAGAGACAATAGGCTTTTAACTAACCACGAAGTGCAACGGTTGGGAGAGTGTCAGAAGGCACCAATGGCAGAAAGACCCCTTAACTCTCAGCCGCGACCTCCATTGCTGTAGAGGTGGAAGGCACAAAGCACTGCCTCCATCCTTCAATGGGAGACAAGCCATAAACTGTCTTGCCTCCAGCTGTTTAGGAAGCTGGGCAAGAACTCGCTTTCCACAGGGCTGTTACAGCATACGAGGAAACTCTCATACCGAGGCAGCTCAAACGCCATTTCTTCCCAGTGCTTAACTGGCCGCTTTAGGACTTCCGCTTCTGCCACAGTTCCACCTTGCCAACCCGGCTCAGACGAAATGCCTACATCTTCCCCTTAAGCAACGGGGGCGAAGCCCACATGATTGTGCTGCCACATGCTTAGCAGGAGCAGACAATAGGCTTTTTACAAACCGCCATTGTGCACTGGGTCAGAGAGTGTCAGAATGCACCTATGTCAGAAAGGGCCCTTTGCTCTCAGCCGTGCCCTCCATTGCTCTAGAGGTGGAAGGCACAAAGCACTGCCTCCATCCTTCAATTGGAGACAAGCCATAAACTGTCTTGCCTCCAGCTCTTTAGGAAGCTGACAAACAACTCGCTTTCCACAGTCCTGTTACAGCAGACCGGGGAACTTCTCATACAAAGGCAGCTCAAATGGCATTTCTTCCCAGCCCTTAACTCGCAGCTGTAGGACTCCTGCTTCTGCCGCAATTCCACCTTGCCAACCCGGCTCAGACGAAATGCCTACATCTTCCCCTGAAGCAACTGGGCTGAGTTCCAAATGATTGAGCGTCCACGTGCTTAGCAGGCGATAGACTGCACGCCTTTTTCCAACCACCATTGTGCACTGCTGGAGAGAGTGTCGGACAGCAGCTATGTCAGAAAGACCCCTTTGCTCTCAGCCGTGCCCTTCATTGCTCTAGACGTGGAATGCACAATGCACTGGCTCCCCCCTCAAGTGGCGACAAGCCACAGACCATCTTCCTTCCATCTCTTTAGGAAGCTGAGCAAGAACTCGCTTTCAACAGTGCTCTTTCTGTGTCCTGGCAACATCTCATACAAAGGCAGCTGATATGCCATTTCTTTTCAGCGCTTAACTCGCAGATTTGGAACTTCTGCTCCTGCCACATTTCCACCTGGCCAACCCGGCTCAGACGAAATGTCTACATCTTCCCCTTCAGCAACGGGGACAAGGCCCAGATGACTGTGCTTCCGCATGCTTAGCAGGAGCAGACAATAGGCTTTTTACAAACCGCCATTGTGCACTGGCTCAGAGAGTGTCAGAATGCACCTATGTCAGAAAGGGCCCTTGGATCTCAGCCGTGCCCTCCATTGCTCTAGAGGTGGAAGGCACAAAGCACTGCCTCCATCCTTCAATTGGAGACAAGCCAGCAACTCTCCTGCTTCCAGCTCTTTAGGAAGCTGGGAAAGCACTCGCATTGCACAGTGCTCTTACAGCGTCCTGGGAACGTCTCATACAAAGGCAGCTGAACATCGTGTCTTTTCAGCCCTTAACTCACCAATCTGCAACATCTGCTTCTGCCGCATTTCCACCTTGCCAACCCGGCTCAGACGAAATGCCTACATCTTCCCCTGAAGCGACTGTGCTGATTCCCAAAGGATTGAGCATCCACATGCTTAGGAGGCGATAAACTGCATGCCTTTTTCCAACCACCATTTTACACTGCTTAGATAGCGTCGGAAAGCAGCTATGTCAGAAAGGCCCCTTTGCTCTCAGCCATGCCCTCCATTGCTCTCGAGGTGGAAGGCACAAGGCACTGGTTCTGGATCCACCCCTCAATGGGAGACAAACCACATCTTGGCCTGCTTCCAGCTCTTTAGGAAGTGGAGAAAAAACTCCCTTTCCACAGTGCTCTTACAGCGTCCTGGGAACATGTCATACAAAGGAGGCTGAACGCCGTTTCTTTTCAGCACTTCACTCGCCAGTCTGGGACATCTGCATCCTGCACGTTTCCACCTTGCCAACCCGGCTCAGACGAAATGCCTACATCTTCCCCTTGAGCAATGGGGATGAGGCCCATAGGATTGTGGTTCCACATGCTGAGGAGGAGAGAGACAATAGGCTTTTAACTAACCACGAAGTGCAACGGTTGGGATTGTGTCAGAAGGCACCAATGGCAGAAAGACCCCTTAACTCTCAGCCACGCCCTCCATTGGTTTAGAGGTGGAAGGCACAAAGCACTGCCTCCATCCTTCAATGGGAGACAAGCCATAAACTGTCTTGCCTCCAGTTCTTTAGGAAGCTGGGAAAGAACTCGCTTTCCACAGTGCTGTTACAGCATACGAGGAAACTCTCATACCGAGGCAGCTCAAACGCCATTTCTTCCCAGTGCTTAACTGGCCGCTTTAGGACTTCCGCTTCTGCCACAGTTCCACCTTGCCAACCCGGCTCAGACGAAATGCCTACATCTTCCCCTTAAGCAACGGGGGCGAAGCCCACATGATTGTGCTACTGCAAGCATAGCAGGAGCAGACAATAGGCTTTTTACAAACCGCCATTGTGCACTGGGTCAGAGAGTGTCAGAATGCACCTATGTCAGAAAGGGCCCTTTGCTCTCAGCCGTGCCCTCCATTGCTCTAGAGGTGGAAGGCAGAAAGCACTGCCTCCATCCTTCAATTGGAGACAAGCCATAAACTGTCTTGCCTCCAGCTCTTTAGGAAGCTGGGCAAGAACTCGCTTTCCACAGTGCTGTTACAGCATACGAGGAAACTCTCATACCGAGGCAGCTCAAACGCCATTTCTTCCCAGTGCTTAACTGGCCGCTTTAGGACTTCCGCTTCTGCCACAGTTCCACCTTGCCATCCCGCCTCAGACGAAATGCCCACATCTTCCCCTTAATCAACGGGGCGAAGCCCACATGATTGTGCTGCCACATGCTTAGCAGGAGCAGACAATAGGCTTTTTACAAACCGCCATTGTGCAGTGGGTCAGAGATTGTCAGAATGCACCTATGTCAGAAAGGGCCCTTTGCTCTCAGCTGTGCCCTCCATTGCTCTAGAGGTGGAAGGCACAAAGCACTGCCTCCATCCTTCAATTGGAGACAAGCCAGCAACTGTCCTGCTTCCAGCTCTTTAGGAAGCTGGGAAAGCACTCGCATTGCACAGTGCTCTTACAGCGTCCTGGGAACGTCTCATACAAAGGCAGCTGAACATCGTGTCTTTTCAGCCCTTAACTCACCAATCTGCAACATCTGCTTCTGCCGCATTTCCACCTTGCCAACCCGGCTCAGACGAAATGCCTACATCTTCCCCTGAAGCGACTGCGCTGATTCCCAAAGGATTGAGCATCCACATGCTTAGGAGGCGATAAACTGCATGCCTTTTTCCAACCACCATTTTACACTGCTTAGAGAGCGTCGGAAAGCAGCTATGTCAGAAAGGCCCCTTTGCTCTCAGCCATGCCCTCCATTGCTCTCGAGGTGGAAGGCACAAGGCACTGGTTCTGGATCCACCCCTCAATGGGAGACAAACCACATCTTGGCCTGCTTCCAGCTCTTTAGGAAGTGGAGAAAAAACTCCCTTTCCACAATGCTCTTACAGCGTCCTGGGAACATCTCATACAAAGGAGGCTGAACGCCGTTTCTTTTCAGCACTTCACTCGCCAGTCTGGGACATCTGCATCCTGCACGTTTCCACCTTGCCAACCCGGCTCAGACGAAATGCCTACATTCTCCCCTTGAGCAATTTGGATGTGGCCCATAGGATTGTGGTTCCACATGCTGAGGAGGAGAGAGACAATAGGCTTTTAACTAACCACGAAGTGCAACGGTTGGGAGAGTGTCAGAAGGCACCAATGGCAGAAAGACCCCTTAACTCTCAGCCGCGCCCTCCATTGCTGTAGAGGTGGAAGGCGCAAAGCACTGCCTCCATCCTTCAATGGGAGACAAGCCATAAACTGTCTTGCCTCTAGCTCTTTAGGAAGGTGGGAAAGAACTCGCTTTCCACAGTGCTGTTACAGCATACGAGGAAACTCTCATACCGAGGCAGCTCAAATGCCGATTCTTCCCAGTGCTTACCTGGCCGTTTTAGGACTTCCGCTTCTGCCACAGTTCCACCTTGCCAACCCGGCTCAGACGAAATGCCTACATCTTCCCCTTAAGCAACGGGGGCGAAGCCCACATGATTGTGCTGCCAAATGCTTAGCAGGAGCAGACAATAGGCTTTTTACAAACCGCCATTGTGCACTGGGTCAGAGAGTGTCAGAATGCACCTATGTCAGAAAGGGCCCTTTGCTCTCAGCCGTGCCCTCCATTGCTCTAGAGTTGGAAGGCACAAAGCACTGCCTCCATCCTTCAATTGGAGACAAGCCATAAACTGTCTTGCCTCCAGCTCTTTAGCAAGCTGACAAACAACTCGCTTTCCACAGTCCTGTTACAGCAGACCGGGGAACTTCTCATACCAAGGCAGCTCAAATGGCATTTCTTCCCAGCCCTTAACTCGCAGCTGTAGGACTCCTGCTTCTGCCGCAATTCCACCTTGCCAACACGGCTCAGACGAAATGCCTACATCTTCCCCTGAAGCAACTGGGCTGAGTCCCAAATGATTGAGCGTCCACGTGCTTTGGGGGCGATAGATTGCACGCCTTTTCCCTACCAACATTGTGCACTGCTGGAGAGAGTGTCGGAAAGCAGCTATGTCAGAAAGACCCCTTTGCTCTCAGCCGTGCCCTTCATTGCTCTAGACGTGGAATGCACAATGCACTGGCTCCCCCCCTCAAGCGGCGACAAGCCACAGACCATCTTCCTTCCATCTCTTTAGGAAGCTGAGCAAGAACTCGCTTTCAACAGTGCTCTTTCTGTGTCCTGGCAACATCTCATACAAAGGCAGCTGATATGCCATTTCTTTTCAGCGCTTAACTCGCAGATTTGGAACTTCTGCTCCTGCCACATTTCCACCTGGCCAACCCGGCTCAGACGAAATGCCTACATCTTCCCCTGAAGCGACTGTGCTGATTCCCAAAGGATTGAGCATCCACATGCTTCGGAGGCGATAAAGTGCATGCCTTTTTCCAACCACCATTTTACACTGCTTAGAGAGCGTCGGAAAGCAGCTATGTCAGAAAGGCCCCTTTGCTCTCAGCCATGCCCTCCATTGCTCTCGAGGTGGAAGGCACAAGGCACTGGTACTGGATCCACCCCTCAATGGGAGACAAACCACATCTTGGCCTGCTTCCAGCTCTTTAGGAAGTGGAGAAAAATCTCCCTTTCCACAGTGCTCTTACAGCGTTTGGGAACATCTCATACAAAGGAGGCTGAACGCCGTTTCTTTTCAGCACTTCACTCGCCAGTCTGGGACATCTGCATCCTGCACGTTTCCACCTTGCCAACCCGGCTCAGACGAAATTCCTACTTCTTCCCCTTGAGCAATGGGGATGAGGCCCATAGGATTGTGGTTCCACATGCTGAGGAGGAGAGAGACAATAGGCTTTTAACTAACCACGAAGTGCAACGGTTGGGAGAGTGTCAGAAGGCACCAATGCCAGAAAGACCCCTTTACTCTCAGCCGCGCCCTCCATTGCTGTAGAGGTGGAAGGCACAAAGCACTGCCTCCATCCTTCAATGGGAGACAAGCCATAAACTGTCTTGCCTCCAGCTCTTTAGGAAGCTGGGAAAGAACTCGCTTTCCACAGTGCTGTTACAGCATACGAGGAAACTCTCATACCGAGGCAGCTCAAACACCATTTCTTCCCAGTGCTTAACTGGCCGCTTTAGGACTTCCGCTTCTGCCACAGTTCCACCTTGCAAACCCGGCTCAGACGAAATGCCTACATCTTCCCCTTAAGCAACGGGGGCGAAGCCCACATGATTGTGCTGCCGCAAGCTTAGCAGGAGCAGACAATAGGCTTTTTACAAACCGCCATTGTGCACTGGGTCAGAGAGTGTCAGAATGCACCTATGTCAGAAAGGGCCCTTTGCTCTCAGCCGTGCCCTCCATTGCTCTAGAGGTGGAAGGCAGAAAGCACTGCCTCCATCCTTCAATTGGAGACAAGCCATAAACTGTCTTGCCTCCAGCTCTTTAGGAAGCTGGGCAAGAACTCGCTTTCCACAGTGCTGTTACAGCATACGAGGAAACTCTCATACCGAGGCAGCTCAAACGCCATTTCTTCCCAGTGCTTAACTGGCCGATTTAGGACTTCCGCTTTTGCCACAGTTCCACCTTGCCATCCCGCCTCAGACGAAATGCCTACATCTTCCCCTTAATCAACGGGGCGAAGCCCACATGATTGTGCTGCCACATGCTTAGCAGGAGCAGACAATAGGCTTTTTACAAACCGCCATTGTGCACTGGGTCAGAGAGTGTCAGAATGCACCTATGTCAGAAAGGGCCCTTTGCTCTCAGCTTTGCCCTCCATTGCTCCAGAGGTGGAAGGCACAAAGCACTGCCTCCATCCTTCAATTGGAGACAAGCCATAAACTGTCTTGCCTCCAGCTCTTTAGGAAGCTGACAAACAACTCGCTTTCCACAGTCCTGTTACAGCAGACCGGGGAACTTCTCATACAAAGGCAGCTCAAATGGCATTTCTTCCCAGACCTTAACTCGCAGCTGTAGGACTCCTGCTTCTGCCGCAATTCCACCTTGCCAACCCGGCTCAGACGAAATGCCTACATCTTCCCCTGAAGCAACTGGGCTGAGTCCCAAATGATTGAGCGTCCACGTGCTTAGGAGGCGATAGACTGCACGCCTTTTTCCAACCACCATTGTGCACTGCTGGAGAGAGTGTCGGAAAGCAGCTATGTCAGAAAGACCCCTTTGCTCTCAGCCGTGCCCTTCATTGCTCTAGACGTGGAATGCACAATGCACTGGCTCCCACCCTCAAGCGGCGACAAGCCACAGACCATCTTCCTTCCATCTCTTTAGGAAGCTGAGCAAGAACTCGCTTTCAACAGTGCTCTTTCTGTGTCCTGGCAACATCTCATACAAAGGCAGCTGATATGCCATTTCTTTTCAGCGCTTAACTCGCAGATTTGGAACTTCTCCTCCTGCCACATTTCCACCTGGCCAACCCGGCTCACACGAAATGTCTACATCTTCCCCTTCAGCAACGGGGACGAGGCCCAGATGACTGTGCTTCCGCATGCTTAGCAGGAGCAGACAATAGGCTTTTTACAAACCGCCATTGTGCACTGGCTCAGAGAGTGTCAGAATGCACCTATGTCAGAAAGGGCCCTTGGATCTCAGCCGTGCCCTCCATTGCTCTAGAGGTGGAAGGCACAAAGCACTGCCTCCATCCTTCAATTGGAGACAAGCCAGCAACTGTCCTGCTTCCAGCTCTTTAGGAAGCTGGGAAAGCACTCGCATTGCACAGTGCTCTTACAGCGTCCTGGGAACGTCTCATACAAAGGCAGCTGAACATCGTGTCTTTTCAGCCCTTAACTCACCAATCTGCAACATCTGCTTCTGCCGCATTTCCACCTTGCCAACCCGGCTCAGACGAAATGCCTACATCTTCCCCTGAAGCGCCTGCGCTGATTCCCAAAGGATTGAGCATCCACATGCTTAGGAGGCGATAAACTGCATGCCTTTTTCCAACCACCATTTTACACTGCTTAGAGAGCGTCGGAAAGCAGCTATGTCAGAAAGGTCCCTTTGCTCTCAGCCATGCCCTCCATTGCTCTCGAGGTGGAAGGCACAAGGCACTGGTTCTGGATCCACCCCTCAATGGGAGACAAACCACATCTTGGCCTGCTTCCAGCTCTTTAGGAAGTGGAGAAAAAACTCCCTTTCCACAGTGCTCTTACAGCGTCCTGGGAACATCTCATACAAAGGAGGCTGAATGCCGTTTCTTTTCAGCACTTCACTCGCCACTCTGGGACATCTGCATCCTGCACGTTTCCACCTTGCCAACCCGGCTCAGACGCAATGCCTACATCTTCCCCTTGAGCAATGGGGATGAGGCCCATAGGATTGTGGTTCCACAAGCTGAGGAGGAGAGAGACAATAGGCTTTTAACTAACCACGAAGTGCAACGGTTGGGAGAGTGTCAGAAGGCACCAATGGCAGAAAGACCCCTTAACTCTCAGCCGCGCCCTCCATTGCTGTAGAGGTGGAAGGCACAAAGCACTGCCTCCATCCTTCAATGGGAGACAAGCCATAAACTGTCTTGCCTCCAGCTCTTTAGGAAGCTGGGCAAGAACTCGCTTTCCACAGTGCTGTTACAGCATACGAGGAAACTCTCATACCGAGGCAGCTCAAACGCCATTTCTTCCCAGTGCTTAACTGGCCGCTTTAGGACTTCCGCTTCTGCCACAGTTCCACCTTGCCAACCCGGCTCAGACGAAATGCCTACATCTTCCCCTTAAGCAATGGGGGCGAAGCCCACATGATTGTGCTGCCACATGCTTAGCAGGAGCAGACAATAGGCTTTTTACAAACCGCCATTGTGCACTGGGTCAGAGAGTGTCAGAATGCACCTATGTCAGAAAGGGCCCTTTGCTCTCAGCCGTGCCCTCCATTGCTCTAGAGGTGGAAGGCACAAAGCACTGCCTCCATCCTTCAATTGGAGACAAGCCATAAACTGTCTTGCCTCCAGCTCTTTAGGAAGCTGACAAACAACTCGCTTTCCACAGTCCTGTTACAGCATACCGGGGAACTTCTCATACCGAGGCAGCTCAAATGGCATTTCTTCCCAGCCCTTAACTCGCAGCTGTAGGACTCCTGCTTCTGCCGCAATTCCACCTTGCCAACCCGGCTCAGACGAAATGCCTACATCTTCCCCTGAAGCAACTGGGCTGAGTCCCAAATGATTGAGCGTCCACGTGCTTAGGAGCCGATAGACTGCACGCCTTTTTCCAACCACCATTGTGCACTGCTGGAGAGAGTGTCGGACAGCAGCTATGTCAGAAAGACCCCTTTTCTCTCAGCCGTGCCCTTCATTGCTCTAGACGTGGAATGCACAATGCACTGGCTCCCACCCTCAAGTGGCGACAAGCCACAGACCATCTTCCTTCCATCTCTTTAGGAAGCTGAGCAAGAACTCGCTTTCAACAGTGCTCTTTCTGTGTCCTGGCAACATCTCATACAAAGGCAGCTGATATGCCATTTCTTTTCAGCGCTTAACTCGCAGATTTGGAACTTCTGCTCCTGCCACATTTCCACCTGGCCAACCCGGCTCAGACGAAATGTCTACATCTTCCCCTTCAGCAACGGGGACGAGGCCCAGATGACTGTGCTTCCGCATGCTTAGCAGGAGCAGACAATAGGCTTTTTACAAACCGCCATTGTGCACTGGCTCAGAGAGTGTCAGAATGCACCTATGTCAGAAAGGGCCCTTGGATCTCAGCCGTGCCCTCCATTGCTCTAGAGGTGGAAGGCACAAAGCACTGCCTCCATCCTTCAATTGGAGACAAGCCAGCAACTGTCCTGCTTCCAGCTCTTTAGGAAGCTGGGAAAGCACTCGCATTGCACAGGGCTCTTACAGCGTCCTGGGAACGTCTCATACAAAGGCAGCTGAACACCGTGTCTTTTCAGCCCTTAACTCACCAATCTGCAACATCTGCTTCTGCCGCATTTCCACCTTGCCAACCCGGCTCAGACGAAATGCCTACATCTTCCCCTGAAGCGACTGTGCTGATTCCCAAAGGATTGAGCATCCACATGCTTAGGAGGCGATAAACTGCATGCCTTTTTCCAACCATTTTACACTGCTTAGAGAGCGTCGGAAAGCAGCTATGTCAGAAAGGCCCCTTTGCTCTCAGCCATGCCCTCCATTGCTCTCGAGGTGGAAGGCACAAGGCACTGGTTCTGGATCCACCCCTCAATGGGAGACAAACCACATCTTGGCCTGCTTCCAGCTCTTTAGGAAGTGGAGAAAAAACTCCCCTTCCACAGTGCTCTTACAGCGTCCTGGGAACATGTCATACAAAGGAGGCTGAACGCCGTTTCTTTTCAGCACTTCACTCGCCAGTCTGGGACATCTGCATCCTGCACGTTTCCACCTTGCCAACCCGGCTCAGACGAAATGCCTACATCTTCCCCTTGAGCAATGGGGATGAGGCCCATAGGATTGTGGTTCCACATGCTGAGGAGGAGAGAGACAATAGGCTTTTAACTAACCACGAAGTGCAACGGTTGGGAGAGTGTCAGAAGGCACCAATGGCAGAAGGACCCCTTAACTCTCAGCCACGCCCTCCATTGCTTTAGAGGTGGAAGGCACAAAGCACTGCCTCCATCCTTCAATGGGAGACAAGCCATAAACTGTCTTGCCTCCAGCTCTTTAGGAAGCTGGGAAAGAACTCGCTTTCCACAGTGCTGTTACAGCATACGAGGAAACTCTCATACCGAGGCAGCTCAAACGCCATTTCTTCCCAGTGCTTAACTGGCCGCTTTAGGACTTCCGCTTCTGCCACAGTTCCACCTTGCAAACCCGGCTCAGACGAAATGCCTACATCTTCCCCTTAAGCAACGGGGGCGAAGCCCACATGATTGTGCTGCCGCAAGCTTAGCAGGAGCAGACAATAGGCTTTTTACAAACCGCCATTGTGCACTGGGTCAGAGAGTGTCAGAATGCACCTATGTCAGAAAGGGCCCTTTGCTCTCAGCCGTGCCCTCCATTGCTCTAGAGGTGGAAGGCAGAAAGCACTGCCTCCATCCTTCAATTGGAGACAAGCCATAAACTGTCTTGCCTCCAGCTCTTTAGGAAGCTGGGCAAGAACTCGCTTTCCACAGTGCTGTTACAGCATACGAGGAAACTCTCATACCGAGGCAGCTCAAACGCCATTTCTTCCCAGTGCTTAACTGGCCGATTTAGGACTTCCGCTTTTGCCACAGTTCCACCTTGCCATCCCGCCTCAGACGAAATGCCTACATCTTCCCCTTAATCAACGGGGCGAAGCCCACATGATTGTGCTGCCACATGCTTAGCAGGAGCAGACAATAGGCTTTTTACAAACCGCCATTGTGCACTGGGTCAGATATTGTCAGAATGCACCTATGTCAGAAAGGGCCCTTTGCTCTCAGCTTTGCCCTCCATTGCTCCAGAGGTGGAAGGCACAAAGCACTGCCTCCATCCTTCAATTGGAGACAAGCCATAAACTGTCTTGCCTCCAGCTCTTTAGGAAGCTGACAAACAACTCGCTTTCCACAGTCCTGTTACAGCAGACCGGGGAACTTCTCATACAAAGGCAGCTCAAATGGCATTTCTTCCCAGACCTTAACTCGCAGCTGTAGGACTCCTGCTTCTGCCGCAATTCCACCTTGCCAACCCGGCTCAGACGAAATGCCTACATCTTCCCCTGAAGCAACTGGGCTGAGTCCCAAATGATTGAGCGTCCACGTGCTTAGGAGGCGATAGACTGCACGCCTTTTTCCAACCACCATTGTGCACTGCTGGAGAGAGTGTCGGAAAGCAGCTATGTCAGAAAGACCCCTTTGCTCTCAGCCGTGCCCTTCATTGCTCTAGACGTGGAATGCACAATGCACTGGCTCCCACCCTCAAGCGGCGACAAGCCACAGACCATCTTCCTTCCATCTCTTTAGGAAGCTGAGCAAGAACTCGCTTTCAACAGTGCTCTTTCTGTGTCCTGGCAACATCTCATACAAAGGCAGCTGATATGCCATTTCTTTTCAGCGCTTAACTCGCAGATTTGGAACTTCTGCTCCTGCCACATTTCCACCTGGCCAACCCGGCTCACACGAAATGTCTACATCTTCCCCTTCAGCAACGGGGACGAGGCCCAGATGACTGTGCTTCCGCATGCTTAGCAGGAGCAGACAATAGGCTTTTTACAAACCGCCATTGTGCACTGGCTCAGAGAGTGTCAGAATGCACCTATGTCAGAAAGGGCCCTTGGATCTCAGCCGTGCCCTCCATTGCTCTAGAGGTGGAAGGCACAAAGCACTGCCTCCATCCTTCAATTGGAGACAAGCCAGCAACTGTCCTGCTTCCAGCTCTTTAGGAAGCTGGGAAAGCACTCGCATTGCACAGTGCTCTTACAGCGTCCTGGGAACGTCTCATACAAAGGCAGCTGAACATCGTGTCTTTTCAGCCCTTAACTCACCAATCTGCAACATCTGCTTCTGCCGCATTTCCACCTTGCCAACCCGGCTCAGACGAAATGCCTACATCTTCCCCTGAAGCGACTGCGCTGATTCCCAAAGGATTGAGCATCCACATGCTTAGGAGGCGATAAACTGCATGCCTTTTTCCAACCACCATTTTACACTGCTTAGAGAGCGTCGGAAAGCAGCTATGTCAGAAAGGTCCCTTTGCTCTCAGCCATGCCCTCCATTGCTCTCGAGGTGGAAGGCACAAGGCACTGGTTCTGGATCCACCCCTCAATGGGAGACAAACCACATCTTGGCCTGCTTCCAGCTCTTTAGGAAGTGGAGAAAAAACTCCCTTTCCACAGTGCTCTTACAGCGTCCTGGGAACATCTCATACAAAGGAGGCTGAACGCCGTTTCTTTTCAGCACTTCACTCGCCAGTCTGGGACATCTGCATCCTGCACGTTTCCACCTTGCCAACCCGGCTCAGACGAAATGCCTACATTCTCCCCTTGAGCAATTGGGATGTGGCCCATAGGATTGTGGTTCCACATGCTGAGGAGGAGAGAGACAATAGGCTTTTAACTAACCACGAAGTGCAACGGTTGGGAGAGTGTCAGAAGGCACCAATGGCAGAAAGACCCCTTAACTCTCAGCCGCGCCCTCCATTGCTGTAGAGGTGGAAGGCGCAAAGCACTGCCTCCATCCTTCAATGGGAGACAAGCCATAAACTGTCTTGCCTCCAGCTTTTTAGGAAGCTGACAAACAACTTTCTTTCCACAGTCCTGTTACAGCAGACCGGGGAACTTCTCATACAAAGGCAGCTCAAATGGCATTTCTTCCCAGCCCTTAACTCGCAGCTGTAGGACTCCTGCTTCTGCCGCAATTCCACCTTGCCAACACGGCTCAGACGAAATGCCTACATCTTCCCCTGAAGCAACTGGGCTGAGTCCCAAATGATTGAGCGTCCACGTGCTTAGCAGGCGATAGACTGCACGCCTTTTTCCAACCACCATTGTGCACTGCTGGAGAGAGTGTCGGAAAGCAGCTATGTCAGAAAGACCCCTTTGCTCTCAGCCGTGCCCTTCATTGCTCTAGACGTGGAATGCACAATGCACTGGCTCCCCCCCTCAAGCGGCGACAAGCCACAGACCATCTTCCTTCCATCTCTTTAGGAAGCTGAGCAAGAACTCGCTTTCAACAGTGCTCTTTCTGTGTCCTGGCAACATCTCATACAAAGGCAGCTGATATGCCATTTCTTTTCAGCGCTTAACTCGCAGATTTGGAACTTCTGCTCCTGCCACATTCCAACCTGGCCAACCCAGCTCAGACGAAATGCCTACATCTTCCCCTGAAGCGACTGTGCTGATTCCCAAAGGATTGAGCATCCACATGCTTAGGAGGCGATAAACTGCATGCCTTTTTCCAACCACCATTTTACACTGCTTAGAGAGCGTCGGAAAGCAGCTATGTCAGAAAGGCCCCTTTGCTCTCAGCCATGCCCTCCATTGCTCTCGAGGTGGAAGGCACAAGGCACTGGTTCTGGATCCACCCCTCAATGGGAGACAAACCACATCTTGGCCTGCTTCCAGCTCTTTAGGAAGTGGAGAAAAAACTCCCTTTCCACAGTGCTCTTACAGCGTCCTGGGAACATCTCATACAAAGGAGGCTGAACGCCGTTTCTTTTCAGCACTTCACTCGCCAGTCTGGGACATCTGCATCCTGCACGTTTCCACCTTGACAACCCGGCTCAGACGAAATGCCTACATCTTCCCCTTGAGCAATGGGGATGAGGCCCATAGGATTGTGGTTCCACATGCTGAGGAGGAGAGAGACAATAGGCTTTTAACTAACCACGAAGTGCAACGGTTGGGAGAGTGTCAGAAGGCACCAATGGCAGAAAGAACCCTTTACTCTCAGCCGCGCCCTCCATTGCTGTAGAGGTGGAAGGCGCAAAGCACTGCCTCCATCCTTCAATGGGAGACAAGCCATAAACTGTCTTGCCTCCAGCTCTTTAGGAAGCTGGGAAAGAACTCGCTTTCCACAGTGCTGTTACAGCATACGAGGAAACTCTCATACCGAGGCAGCTCAAACGCCATTTCTTCCCAGTGCTTAACTGGCCGCTTTAGGACTTCCTCTTCTGCCACAGTTCCACCTTGCCAACCCGCCTCAGACGAAATGCCTACATCTTCCCCTTAAGCAACGGGGGCGAAGCCCACATGATTGTGCTGCCACATGCTTAGCAGGAGCAGACAATAGGCTTTTTACTAACCGCCATTGTGCACTGGGTCAGAGAGTGTCAGAATGCACCTATGTCAGAAAGGGCCCTTTGCTCTCAGCCGTGCCCTCCATTGCTCTAGAGGTGGAAGGCACAAAGCACTGCCTCCATCCTTCAATTGGAGACAAGCCATAAGCTGTCTTGCCTCCAGCTCTTTAGGAAGCTGACAAACAACTCGCTTTCCACAGTCCTGTTACAGCAGACCGGGGAACTTCTCATACCAAGGCAGCTCAAATGGCATTTCTTCCCAGCCCTTAACTCACAGCTGTAGGACTCCTGCTTCTGCCGCAATTCCACCTTGCCAACCCGGCTCAGACGAAATGCCTACATCTTCCCCTGAAGCAACTGGGCTGAGTCCCAAATGATTGAGCGTCCACGTGCTTAGGAGGCGATAGACTGCACGCCTTTTCCCTACCACCATTGTGCACTGCTGGAGAGAGTGTCGGAAAGCAGCTATGTCAGAAAGACCCCTTTGCTCTCAGCCGTGCCCTTCATTGCTCTAGACGTGGAATGCACAATGCACTGGCTCCCCCCTCAAGCGGCGACAAGCCACAGACCATCTTCCTTCCATCTCTTTAGGAAGCTGAGCAAGAACTCGCTTTCAACAGTGCTCTTTCTGTGTCCTGGCAACATCTCATACAAAGGCAGCTGATATGCCATTTCTTTTCAGCGCTTAACTCGCAGATTTGGAACTTCTGCTCCTGCCACATTTCCACCTGGCCAACCCGGCTCACACGAAATGTCTACATCTTCCCCTTCAGCAACGGGGACGAGGCCCAGATGACTGTGCTTCCGCATGCTTAGCAGGAGCAGACAATAGGCTTTTTACAAACCGCCATTGTGCACTGGGTCAGAGAGTGTCAGAATGCACCTATGTCAGAAAGGGCCCTTGGATCTCAGCCGTGCCCTCCATTGCTCTAGAGGTGGAAGGCACAAAGCACTGCCTCCATCCTTCAATTGGAGACAAGCCAGCAACTGTCCTGCTTCCAGCTCTTTAGGAAGCTGGGAAAGCACTCGCATTGCACAGTGCTCTTACAGCGTCCTGGGAACGTCTCTTACAAAGGCAGCTGAACACCGTGTCTTTTCAGCCCTTAACTCACCAATCTGCAACATCTGCTTCTGCCGCATTTCCACCTTGCCAACCCGGCTCAGACGAAATGCCTACATCTTCCCCTGAAGCGACTGTGCTGATTCCCAAAGGATTGAGCATCCACATGCTTAGGAGGCGATAAACTGCATGCCTTTTTCCAACCACCATTTTACACTGCTTAGAGAGCGTCGGAAAGCAGCTATGTCAGAAAGGCCCCTTTGCTCTCAGCCATGCCCTCCATTGCTCTCGAGGTGGAAGGCACAAGGCACTGGTTCTGGATCAACCCTCAATGGGAGACAAACCACATCTTGGCCTGCTTCCAGCTCTTTAGGAGGTGGAGAAAAAACTCCCTTTCCACAGTGCTCTTACAGCGTCCTGGGAACATCTCATACAAAGGAGGCTGAACGCTGTTTCTTTTCAGCACTTGACTCGCCAGTCTGGGACATCTGCATCCTGCACGTTTCCACCTTGACAACCCGGCTCAGACGAAATGCCTACATCCTCCCCTTGAGCAATTGGGATGAGGCCCATAGGATTGTGGTTCCACATGCTGAGGAGGAGAGAGACAATAGGCTTTTATCTAACCACGAAGTGCAACGGTTGGGAGAGTGTCAGAAAGCACCAATGGCAGAAAGACCCCTTTACTCTCAGCCGCGCCCTCCATTGCTGTAGAGGTGGAAGGCACAAAGCACTGCCTCCATCCTTCAATGGGAGACAAGCCATAAACTGTCTTGCCTCCAGCTCTTTAGGAAGCTGGGAAAGAACTCGCTTTCCACAGTGCTGTTACAGCATACGAGGAAACTCTCATACCGAGGCAGCTCAAACGCCATTTCTTCCCAGTGCTTAACTGGCCGCTTTAGGACTTCCGCTTCTGCCACAGTTCCACCTTGCCAACCCGCCTCAGACGAAATGCCTACATCTTCCCCTTAAGCAACGGAGGCGAAGCCCACATGATTGTGCTGCCACATGCTTAGCAGGAGCAGACAATAGGCTTTTTACAAACCGCCATTGTGCACTGGGTCAGAGAGTGTCAGAATGCACCTATGTCAGAAAGGGCCCTTTGCTCTCAGCCGTGCCCTCCATTGCTCTAGAGGTGGAAGGCACAAAGCACTGCCTCCATCCTTCAATTGGAGACAAGCCGTAAACTGTCTTGCCTCCAGCTCTTTATGAAGCTGACAAACAACTCGCTTTCCACAGTCCTGTTACAGCAGACCGGGGAAATTCTCATACCAAGGTAGCTGAAATGGCATTTCTTCCCAGCCCTTAACTCGCAGCGTTAGGACTCCTGCTTCTGCCTCAATTCCACCTTGCCAACCCGGCTCAGACGAAATGCCTACATCTTCCCCTGAAGCAACTGGGCTGAGTCCCAAATGATTGAGCGTCCACGTGCTTAGGAGGCGATAGACTGCACGCCTTTTTCCAACCACCATTGTGCACTGCTGGAGAGAGTGTCGGAAAGCAGCTATGTCAGAAAGACCCCTTTGCTCTCAGCCGTGCCCTTCATTGCTCTAGACGTGGAATGCACAATGCACTGGCTCCCCCCTCAAGCGGCGACAAGCCACAGACCATCTTCCTTCCATCTCTTTAGGAAGCTGAGCAAGAACTCGCTTTCAACAGTGCTCTTTCTGTGTCCTGGCAACATCTCATACAAAGGCAGCTGATATGCCATTTCTTTTCAGCGCTTAACTCGCAGATTTCGAACTTCTGCTCCTGCCACATTTCCACCTGGCCAACCCGGCTCAGACGAAATGTCTACATCTTCCCCTTCAGCAACGGGGACGAGGCCCAGATGACTGTGCTTCCGCATGCTTAGCAGGAGCAGACAATAGGCTTTTTACAAACCGCCATTGTGCACTGGCTCAGAGAGTGTCAGAATGCACCTATGTCAGAAAGGGCCCTTGGATCTCAGCCGTGCCCTCCATTGCTCTAGAGGTGGAAGGCACAAAGCACTGCCTCCATCCTTCAATTGGAGACAAGCCAGCAACTGTCCTGCTTCCAGCTCTTTAGGAAGCTGGGAAAGCACTCGCATTGCACAGGGCTCTTACAGCGTCCTGGGAACGTCTCATACAAAGGCAGCTGAACATCGTGTCTTTTCAGCCCTTAACTCACCAATCTGCAACATCTGCTTCTGCCGCATTTCCACCTTGCCAACCCGGCTCAGACGAAATGCCTACATCTTCCCCTGAAGCGACTGCGCTGATTCCCAAAGGATTGAGCATCCACATGCTTAGGAGGCGATAAACTGCATGCCTTTTTCCAACCACCATTTTACACTGCTTAGAGAGCGTCGGAAAGCAGCTATGTCAGAAAGGCCCCTTTGCTCTCAGCCATGCCCTCCATTGCTCTCGAGGTGGAAGGCACAAGGCACTGGTTCTGGATCCACCCCTCAATGGGAGACAAACCACATCTTGGCCTGCTTCCAGCTGTTTAGGAAGTGGAGAAAAAACTCCCTTTCCACAGTGCTCTTACAGCGTCCTGGGAACATCTCATACAAAGGAGGCTGAACGCCGTTTCCTTTCAGCACTCACTCGCCAGTCTGGGACATCTGCATCCTGCACGTTTCCACCTTGACAACCCGGCTCAGACGAAATGCCTACATCTTCCCCTTGAGCAATGGGGATGAGGCCCATGGGATTGTGGTTCCACATGCTGAGGAGGAGAGAGACAATAGGCTTTTAACTAACCACGAAGTGCAACGGTTGGGAGAGTGTCAGAAAGCACCAATGGCAGAAAGACCCCTTTACTCTCAGCCGCGCCCTCCATTGCTGTAGAGGTGGAAGGCACAAAGCACTGCCTCCATCCTTCAATGTGAGACAAGCCATAAACTGTCTTGCCTCTAGCTCTTTAGGAAGGTGGGAAAGAACTCGCTTTCCACAGTGCTGTTACAGCATACGAGGAAACTCTCATACCGAGGCAGCTCAAACGCCATTTCTTCCCAGTGCTTAACTGGCCACTTTAGGACTTCCGCTTCTGCCACAGTTCCACCTTGCCAACCCGGCTCAGACGAAATGCCTACATCTTCCCCTTAAGCAACGGGGGCGAAGCCCACATGATTGTGCTGCCACATGCTTAGCAGGAGCAGACAATAGGCTTTTCTGCAAACCGCCATTGTGCACTGGGTCAGAGAGTGTCAGAACGCACCTATGTCAGAAAGGGCCCTTTGCTCTCAGCCGTGCCCTCCATTGCTCTAGAGGTGGAAGGCAGAAAGCACTGCCTCCATCCTTCAATTGGAGACAAGCCATAAACTGTCTTGCCTCCAGCTCTTTAGGAAGCTGACAAACAACTCGCTTTCCACAGTCCTGTTACAGCAGACCGGGGAACTTCTCATACCAAGGCAGCTCAAATGGCATTTCTTCCCAGCCCTTAACTCGCAGCTGTAGGACTACTGGTTCTGCCGCAATTCCACCTTGCCAACCCGGCTCAGGCGAAATGCCTACATCTTCCCCTGAAGCAACTGGGCTGAGTCCCACATGATTGAGCGTCCACGTGCTTAGGAGGCGATAGACTGCACGCCTTTTTCCAACCACCATTGTGCACTGCTGGAGAGAGTGTCGGAAAGCAGCTATGTCAGAAAGACCCCTTTGCTTTCAGCCGTGCCCTTCATTGCTCTAGACGTGGAATGCACAATGCACTGGCTCCCCCCCTCAAGCGGCGACAAGCCACAGACCACCTTCCTTCCATCTCTTTAGGAAGCTGAGCAAGAACTCGCTTTCAACAGTGCTCTTTCTGTGTCCTGGCAACATCTCATACAAAGGCAGCTGATATGCCATTTCTTTTCAGCGCTTAACTCGCAGATTTGGAACTTCTGCTCCTGCCACATTTCCACCTGGCCAACCCGGCTCAGACGAAATGTCTACATCTTCCCCTTCAGCAACGGGGATGAGGCCCAGATGACTGTGCTTCCGCATGCTTAGCAGGAGCAGACAATAGGCTTTTTACAAACCGCCATTGTGCACTGGCTCAGAGAGTGTCAGAATGCACCTATTTCAGAAAGGGCCCTTGGATCTCAGCCGTGCCCTCCATTGCTCTAGAGGTGGAAGGCACAAAGCACTGCCTCCATCCTTCAATTGGAGACAAGCCAGCAACTGTCCTGCTTCCAGCTCTTTAGGAAGCTGGGAAAGCACTCGCAGTCCACAGTGCTCTTACAGCATCCTGGGAACGTCTCATACAAAGGCAGCTGAACACCGTGTCTTTTCAGCCCTTAACTCACCAATCTGCAACATCTGCTTCTGCCGCATTTCCACCTTGCCAACCCGGCTCAGACGAAATGCCTACATCTTCCCCTGAAGCGACTGTGCTGATTCCCAAAGGATTGAGCATCCACATGCTTAGGAGGCGATAAACTGCATGCCTTTTTCCAACCACCATTTTACACAGCTTAGAGAGCGTCGGAAAGCAGCTATGTCAGAAAGGCCCCTTTGCTCTCAGCCATGCCCTCCATTGCCCTCGAGGTGGAAGGCACAAGGCACTGGTTCTGGATCCACCCCTCAATGGGAGACAAACCACATCTTGGCCTGCTTCCAGCTCTTTAGGAAGTGGAGAAAAAACTCCCTTTCCACAGTGCTCTTACAGCGTCCTGGGAACATCTCATACAAAGGAGGCTGAACGCCGTTTCTTTTCAGCACTTCACTCGCCAGTCTGGGACATCTGCATCCTGCACGTTTCCACCTTGCCAACCCGGCTCAGACGAAATGCCTACATCTTCCCCTTGAGCAATTGGGATGAGGCCCATAGGATTGTGGTTCCACATGCTGAGGAGGAGAGAGACAATAGGCTTTTAACTAACCACGAAATGCAACGGTTGGGAGAGTGTCAGAAAGCACCAATGGCAGAAAGACCCCTTAACTCTCAGCCGCGCCCTCCATTGCTGTAGAGGTGGAAGGCACAAAGCAATGCCTCCATCCTTCAATGGGAGACAAGCCATAAACTGTCTTGCCTCTAGCTCTTTAGGAAGGTGGGAAAGAACTCGCTTTCCACAGTGCTGTTACAGCATACGAGGAAACTCTCATACCGAGGCAGCTCAAACGCCATTTCTTCCCAGTGCTTAACTGGCCACTTTAGGACTTCCGCTTCTGCCACAGTTCCACCTTGCCAACCCGGCTCAGACGAAATGCCTACATCTTCCCCTTAAGCAACGGGGGCGAAGCCCACATGATTGTGCTGCCACATGCTTAGCAGGAGCAGACAATAGGCTTTTTACAAACCGCCATTGTGCACTGGGTCAGAGAGTGTCAGAATGCACCTATGTCAGAAAGGGCCCTTTGCTCTCAGCCGTGCCCTCCATTGCTCTAGAGGTGGAAGGCACAAAGCACTGCCTCCATCCTTCAATTGGAGACAAGCCATAAACTGTCTTGCCTCCAGCTCTTTAGGAAGCTGACAAACAACTCGCTTTCCACAGTCCTGTTACAGCAGACCGGGAACTTCTCATACAAAGGCAATTCAAATGGCATTTCGTCCTAGCCCTTAACTCGCGGCTGTAGGACTCCTGCTTCTGCCGCAATTCCACCTTTCCAACTCGGCTCAGATGAAATGCCTACATCTTCCCCTGAAGCAACCGAGCTGAGTCCCAAATGATTGAGCGTCCACGTGCTTAGGAGGCGATAGACTGCATGCTTTTTTCCAACCACCATTGTGCACTGCTGGAGAGAGTGTCAGAAAGCAGCTATGTCAGAAAGACCCCTTTGCTCTCAGCCGTGCCCTTCATTGCTCTAGACGTGGAATGCACAATGCACTGGCTCCCCCCCTCAAGCGGCGACAAGCCACAGACCATCTTCCTTCCATCTCTTTAGGAAGCTGAGCAAGAACTCGCTTTCAACTGTGCTCTTTCTGTGTCCTGGCAACATCTCATACAAAGGCAGCTGATATGCCATTTCTTTTCAGCGCTTAACTCGCAGATTTGGAACTTCTGCTCCTGCCACATTTCCACCTGGCCAACCCGGCTCAGACGAAATGTCTACATCTTCCCCTTCAGCAACGGGGACAAGGCCCAGATGACTGTGGTTCCGCATGCTTAGCAGGAGCAGACAATAGGCTTTTTACAAACCGCCATTGTGCACTGGCTCAGAGAGTGTCAGAATGCACCTATGTCAGAAAGGGCCCTTGGATCTCAGCCGTGCCCTCCATTGCTCTAGAGGTGGATGCCACAAAGCACTGCCTCCATCCTTCAATTGGAGACAAGCCAGCAACTGTCCTGCTTCCAGCTCTTTAGGAAGCTGGGAAAGCACTCGCATTCCACAGTGCTCTTACAGCGTCCTGGGAACGTCTCATACAAAGGCAGCTGAACACCGTGTCTTTTCAGCCCTTAACTCACCAATCTGCAAAATCTGCTTCTGCCGCATTTCCACCTTGCCAACCTGGCTCAGACGAAATGCCTACATCTTCCCCTGAAGCAACTGTGCTGATTCCCAAAGGATTGAGCATCCACATGCTTAGCAGGCGATAAACTGCATGCCTTTTTCCAACCACCATTTTACACTGCTTAGAGAGCGTCGGAAAGCAGCTATGTCAGAAAGGCCCCTTTGCTCTCAGCCATGCCCTCCATTGCTCTCGAGGTGGAAGGCACAAGGCACTGGTTCTGGATCCACCCCTCAATGGGAGACAAACCACATCTTGGCCTGCTTCCAGCTCTTTAGGAAGTGGAGAAAAAACTCCCTTTCCACAGTGCTCTTACAGCGTCCTGGGAACATCAAATACAAAGGAGGCTGAACGCCGTTTCTTTTCAGCACTTCACTCGCCAGTCTGGGACATCTGCATCCTGCACGTTTCCACCTTGCCAACCCGGCTCAGACGAAATGCCTACATCTTCCCCTTGAGCAATTGGGATGAGGCCCATAGGATTGTGGTTCCACATGCTGAGGAGGAGAGAGACAATAGGCTTTTAACTAACCACGAAGTGCAACGGTTGGGAGAGTGTCAGAAGGCACCAATGGCAGAAAGACCCCTTTACTCTCAGCCGCGCCCTCCATTGCTGTAGAGGTGGAAGGCGCAAAGCACTGCCTCCATCCTTCAATGGGAGACAAGCCATAAACTGTCTTGCCTCCAGCTCTTTAGGAAGCTGGGAAAGAACTCGCTTTCCACAGTGCTGTTACAGCATACGAGGAAACTCTCATACCGAGGCAGCTCAAATGCCATTTCTTCCCAGTGCTTAACTGGCCAGTTTAGGACTTCCGCTTCTGCCACAGTTCCACCTTGCCAACCCGGCTCAGACGAAATGCCTACATCTTTCCCTTAAGCAACGGGGGCGAAGCCCACATGATTGTGCTGCCGCATGCTTAGCAGGAGCAGACAATAGGCTTTTTACAAACCTCCATTGTGCACTGGGTCAGAGAGTGTCAGAATGCACCTATGTCAGAAAGGGCCCTTTGCTCTCAGCCGTGCCCTCCATTGCTCTAGAGGTGGAAGGCACAAAGCACTGCCTCCATCCTTCAATTGGAGACAAGCCATAAACTGTCTTGCCTCCAGCTCTTTAGGAAGCTGACAAACAACTCGCTTTCCACAGTCCTGTTACAGCAGACCGGGGAACTTCTCATACAAAGGCAATTCAAATGGCATTTCTTCCTAGCCCTTAACTCGCAGCTGTAGGACTCCTGCTTCTGCCGCAATTCCACCTTGCCAACTCGGCTCAGACGAAATGCCTACATCTTCCCCTGAAGCAACTGGGCTGAGTCCCAAATGATTGAGCGTCCACGTGCTTAGGTGGCGATAGACTGCACGCTTTTTTCCAACCACCATTGTGCACTGCTGGAGAGAGTGTCGGAAAGCAGCTATGTCAGAAAGACCCCTTTGCTCTCAGCCGTGCCCTTCATTGCTCTAGACGTGGAATGCACAATGCACTGGCTCCCCCCCGCAAGCGGCGACAAGCCACAGACCATCTTCCTTCCATCTCTTTAGGAAGCTGAGCAAGAACTCGCTTTCAACAGTGCTCTATCTGTGTCCTGGCAACATCTCATACAAAGGCAGCTGATATGCCATTTCTTTTCAGCGCTTAACTCGCAGATTTGGAACTTCTGCTCCTGCCACATTTCCACCTGGCCAACCCGGCTCAGACGAAATGTCTACATCTTCCCCTTCAGCAACGGGGACGAGGCCCAGATGACTGTGCTTCCGCATGCTTAGCAGGAGCAGACAATAGGCTTTTTACAAACCGCCATTGTGCACTGGCTCAGAGAGTGTCAGAATGCACCTATTTCAGAAAGGGCCCTTGGATCTCAGCCGTGCCCTCCATTGCTCTAGAGGTGGAAGGCACAAAGCACTGCCTCCATCCTTCAATTGGAGACAAGCCAGCAACTGTCCTGCTTCCAGCTCTTTAGGAAGCTGGGAAAGCACTCGCATTCCACAGTGCTCTTACAGCGTCCTGGGAACGTCTCATACAAAGGCAGCTGAACACCGGGTCTTTTCAGCCCTTAACTCACCAATCTGCAACATCTGCTTCTGCCGCATTTCCACCTTGCCAACCCGGCTCAGACGAAATGCCTACATCTTTCCCTGAAGCGACTGTGCTGATTCCCAAAGGATTGAGCATCCACATGCTTAGGAGGCGATAAACTGCATGCCTTTTTCCAACCACCATTTTACACTGCTTAGAGAGCGTCGGAAAGCAGCTATGTCAGAAAGGCCCCTTTGCTCTCAGCCATGCCCTCCATTGCTCTCGAGGTGGAAGGCACAAGGCACTGGTTCTGGATCCATTGCTCAATGGGAGACAAACGACATCTTGGCCTGCTTCCAGCTCTTTAGGAAGTGGAGAAAAAACTCCCTTTCCACAGTGCTCTTACAGCGTCCTGGGAACATCTCATACAAAGGAGGCTGAACGCCGTTTCTTTTCAGCACTTCACTCGCCAGTCTGGGACATCTGCATCCTGCACGTTTGCACCTTGCCAACCCGGCTCAGACGAAATGCCTACATCTTCCCCTTGAGCAATGGGGATGAGGCCCATAGGATTGTGGTTCCACATGCTGAGGAGGAGAGAGACAATAGGCTTTTAACTAACCACGAAGTGCAACGGTTGGGAGAGTGTCAGAAAGCACCAATGGCAGAAAGACCCCTTTACTCTCAGCCACGCCCTCCATTGCTGTAGAGGTGGAAGGCACAAAGCACTGCCTCCATCCTTCAATGGGAGACAAGCCATAAACTGTCTTGCCTCCAGCTCTTTAGGAAGCTGGGAAAGAACTCGCTTTCCACAGTGCTGTTACAGCATACGAGGAAACTCTCATACCGAGGCAGCTCAAACGCCATTTCTTCCCAGTGCTTAACTGGACCCTTTAGAACTTCCGCTTCTGCCACAGTTCCACCTTGCCAACCCGGCTCAGACGAAATGCCTACATCTTCCCCTTAAGCAACGGGGGCGAAGCCCACATGATTGTGCTGCCACATGCTTAGCAGGAGCAGACAATAGGCTTTTTTGCAAACCGCCATTGTGCACTGGGTCAGAGATTGTCAGAATGCACCTATGTCAGAAAGGGCCCTTTGCTCTCAGCCGTGCCCTCCATTGCTCTAGAGGTGGAAGGCACAAAGCACTGCCTCCATCCTTCAATTGGAGACAAGCCATAAACTGTCTTGCCTCCAGCTCTTTAGGAAGCTGACAAACAACTCGCTTTCCACAGTCCTGTTACAGCATACCGGGGAACTTCTCATACCAAGGCAGCTCAAATGGCATTTCTTCCCAGCCCTTAACTCGCAGCTGTAGGACTCCTGCTTCTGCCGCAATTCCACCTTGCCAACCCGGCTCAGGCGAAATGCCTACATCTTCCCCTGAAGCAACTGGGCTGAGTCCCACATGATTGAGCGTCCACGTGCTTAGGAGGCGATAGACTGCACGCCTTTTTCCAACCACCATTGTGCACTGCTGGAGAGAGTGTCGGAAAGCAGCTATGTCAGAAAGACCCCTTTGCTCTCAGCCGTGCCCTTCATTGCTCTAGACGTGGAATGCACAATGCACTGGCTCCCCCCCTCAAGCGGCGACAAGCCACAGACCATCTTCCTTCCATCTCTTTAGGAAGCTGAGCAAGAACTCGCTTTCAACAGTGCTCTTTCTGTGTCCTGGCAACATCTCATACAAAGGCAGCTGATATGCCATTTCTTTTCAGCGCTTAACTCGCAGATTTGGAACTTCTGCTCCTGCCACATTTCCACCTGGCCAACCCGGCTCAGACGAAATGTCTACATCTTCCCCTTCAGCAACGGGGACGAGGCCCAGATGACTGTGCTTCCGCATGCTTAGCAGGAGCAGACAATAGGCTTTTTACAAACCGCCATTGTGCACTGGGTCAGAGAGTGTCAGAATGCACCTATTTCAGAAAGGGCCCTTGGATCTCAGCCGTGCCCTCCATTGCTCTAGAGGTGGAAGGCACAAAGCACTGCCTCCATCCTTCAATTGGAGGCAAGCCAGCAACTGTCCTGCTTCCAGCTCTTTAGGAAGCTGGGAAAGCACTCGCAGTCCACAGTGCTCTTACAGCATCCTGGGAACGTCTCATACAAAGGCAGCTGAACACCGTGTCTTTTCAGCCCTTAACTCACCAATCTGCAACATCTGCTTCTGCCGCATTTCCACCTTGCCAACCTGGCTCAGACGAAATGCCTACATCTTCCCCTGAAGCGACTGTGCTGATTCCCAAAGGATTGAGCATCCACATGCTTAGGAGGCGATAAACTGCATGCCTTTTTCCAACCACCATTTTACACAGCTTAGAGAGCGTCGGAAAGCAGCTATGTCAGAAAGGCCCCTTTGCTCTCAGCCATGCCCTCCATTGCCCTCGAGGTGGAAGGCACAAGGCACTGGTTCTGGATCCACCCCTCAATGGGAGACAAACCACATCTTGGCCTGCTTCCAGCTCTTTAGGAAGTGGAGAAAAATCTCCCTTTCCACAGTGCTCTTACAGCGTCCTGGGAGCATCTCATACAAAGGAGGCTGAACGCCGTTTCTTTTCAGCACTTCACTCGCCAGTCTGGGACATCTGCATCCTGCACGTTTCCACCTTGCCAACCCGGCTCAGACGAAATGCCTACATCCTCCCCTTGAGCAATTGGGATGAGGCCCATAGGATTGTGGTTCCACATGCTGAGGAGGAGAGAGACAATAGGCTTTTAACTAACCACGAAATGCAACGGTTGGGAGAGTGTCAGAAAGCACCAATGGCAGAAAGACCCCTTAACTCTCAGCCGCGCCCTCCATTGCTGTAGAGGTGGAAGGCACAAAGCACTGCCTCCATCCTTCAATGGGAGACAAGCCATAAACTGTCTTGCCTCTAGCTCTTTAGGAAGGTGGGAAAGAACTCGCTTTCCACAGTGCTGTTACAGCATACGAGGAAACTCTCATACCGAGGCAGCTCAAACGCCATTTCTTCCCAGTGCTTAACTGGCCACTTTAGGACTTCCGCTTCTGCCACAGTTCCACCTTGCCAACCCGGCTCAGACGAAATGCCTACATCTTCCCCTTAAGCAACGGGGGCGAAGCCCACATGATTGTGCTGCCACATGCTTAGCAGGAGCAGACAATAGGCTTTTTACAAACCGCCATTGTGCACTGGGTCAGAGAGTGTCAGAATGCACCTATGTCAGAAAGGGCCCTTTGCTCTCAGCCGTGCCCTCCATTGCTCTAGAGGTGGAAGGCACAAAGCACTGCCTCCATCCTTCAATTGGAGACAAGCCATAAACTGTCTTGCCTCCAGCTCTTTAGGAAGCTGACAAACAACTCGCTTTCCACAGTCCTGTTACAGCAGACCGGGGAACTTCTCATACAAAGGCAATTCAAATGGCATTTCGTCCTAGCCCTTAACTCGCGGCTGTAGGACTCCTGCTTCTGCCGCAATTCCACCTTTCCAACTCGGCTCAGATGAAATGCCTACATCTTCCCCTGAAGCAACCGGGCTGAGTCCCAAATGATTGAGCGTCCACGTGCTTAGGAGGCGATAGACTGCACGCTTTTTTCCAACCACCATTGTGCACTGCTGGAGAGAGTGTCAGAAAGCAGCTATGTCAGAAAGACCCCTTTGCTCTCAGCCGTGCCCTTCATTGCTCTAGACGTGGAATGCACAATGCACTGGCTCCCCCCCTCAAGCGGCGACAAGCCACAGACCATCTTCCTTCCATCTCTTTAGGAAGCTGAGCAAGAACTCGCTTTCAACTGTGCTCTTTCTGTGTCCTGGCAACATCTCATACAAAGGCAGCTGATATGCCATTTCTTTTCAGCGCTTAACTCGCAGATTTGGAACTTCTGCTCCTGCCACATTTCCACCTGGCCAACCCGGCTCAGACGAAATGTCTACATCTTCCCCTTCAGCAACGGGGACAAGGCCCAGATGACTGTGCTTCCGCATGCTTAGCAGGAGCAGACAATAGGCTTTTTACAAACCGCCATTGTGCACTGGCTCAGAGAGTGTCAGAATGCACCTATGTCAGAAAGGGCCCTTGGATCTCAGCCGTGCCCTCCATTGCTCTAGAGGTGGAAGGCACAAAGCACTGCCTCCATCCTTCAATTGGAGACAAGCCAGCAACTGTCCTGCTTCCAGCTCTTTAGGAAGCTGGGAAAGCACTCGCATTGCACAGTGCTCTTACAGCGTCCTGGGAACGTCTCATACAAAGGCAGCTGAACACCGTGTCTTTTCAGCCCTTAACTCACCAATCTGCAAAATCTGCTTCTGCCGCATTTCCACCTTGCCAACCTGGCTCAGACGAAATGCCTACATCTTCCCCTGAAGCGACTGTGCTGATTCCCAAAGGATTGAGCATCCACATGCTTAGGAGGCGATAAACTGCATGCCTTTTTCCAACCACCATTTTACACTGCTTAGAGAGCGTCGGAAAGCAGCTATGTCAGAAAGGCCCCTTTGCTCTCAGCCATGCCCTCCATTGCTCTCGAGGTGGAAGGCACAAGGCACTGGTTCTGGATCCACCCCTCAATGGGAGACAAACCACATCTTGGCCTGCTTCCAGCTCTTTAGGAAGTGGAGAAAAAACTCCCTTTCCACAGTGCACTTACAGCGTCCTGGGAACATCAAATACAAAGGAGGCTGAACGCCGTTTCTTTTCAGCACTTCACTCGCCAGTCTGGGACATCTGCATCCTGCACGTTTCCACCTTGCCAACCCGGCTCAGACGAAATGCCTACATCTTCTCCTTGAGCAATTGGGATGAGGCCCATAGGATTGTGGTTCCACATGCTGAGGAGGAGAGAGACAATAGGCTTTTAACTAACCACGAAGTGCAACGGTTGGGAGAGTGTCAGAAGGCACCAATGGCAGAAAGACCCCTTTACTCTCAGCCGCGCCCTCCATTGCTGTAGAGGTGGAAGGCGCAAAGCACTGCCTCCATCCTTCAATGGGAGACAAGCCATAAACTGTCTTGCCTCCAGCTCTTTAGGAAGCTGGGAAAGAACTCGCTTTCCACAGTGCTGTTACAGCATACGAGGAAACTCTCATACCGAGGCAGCTCAAATGCCATTTCTTCCCAGTGCTTAACTGGCCAGTTTAGGACTTCCGCTTCTGCCACAGTTCCACCTTGCCAACCCGGCTCAGACGAAATGCCTACATCTTTCCCTTAAGCAACGGGGGCGAAGCCCACATGATTGTGCTGCCACATGCTTAGCAGGAGCAGACAATAGGCTTTTTACAAACCTCCATTGTGCACTGGGTCAGAGAGTGTCAGAATGCACCTATGTCAGAAAGGGCCCTTTGCTCTCAGCCGTGCCCTCCATTGCTCTAGAGGTGGAAGGCACAAAGCACTGCCTCCATCCTTCAATTGGAGACAAGCCATAAACTGTCTTGCCTCCAGCTCTTTAGGAAGCTGACAAACAACTCGCTTTCCACAGTCCTGTTACAGCAGACCGGGGAACTTCTCATACAAAGGCAATTCAAATGGCATTTCTTCCTAGCCCTTAACTCGCAGCTGTAGGACTCCTGCTTCTGCCGCAATTCCACCTTGCCAACTCGGCTCAGACGAAATGCCTACATCTTCCCCTGAAGCAACTGGGCTGAGTCCCAAATGATTGAGCGTCCACGTGCTTAGGTGGCGATAGACTGCACGCTTTTTTCCAACCACCATTGTGCACTGCTGGAGAGAGTGTCGGAAAGCAGCTATGTCAGAAAGACCCCTTTGCTCTCAGCCGTGCCCTTCATTGCTCTAGACGTGGAATGCACAATGCACTGGCTCCCCCCCGCAAGCGGCGACAAGCCACAGACCATCTTCCTTCCATCTCTTTAGGAAGCTGAGCAAGAACTCGCTTTCAACAGTGCTCTATCTGTGTCCTGGCAACATCTCATACAAAGGCAGCTGATATGCCATTTCTTTTCAGCGCTTAACTCGCAGATTTGGAACTTCTGCTCCTGCCACATTTCCACCTGGCCAACCCGGCTCAGACGAAATGCCTACATCTTCCGCTGAAGCGACTGTGCTGATTCCCAAAGGATTGAGCATCCACATGCTTAGGAGGCGATAAACTGCATGCCTTTTCCCAACCACCATTTTACACTGCTTAGAGAGCGTCGGAAAGCAGCTATGTCAGAAAGGCCCCTTTGCTCTCAGCCATGCCCTCCATTGCTCTCGAGGAGGAAGTCACAAGGCACTGGTTCTGGATCCACCCCTCAATGGGAGACAAACCACATCTTGGCCTGCTTCCAGCTCTTTAGGAAGTGGAGAAAAAACTCCCTTTCCACAGTGCTCTTACAGCGTCCTGGGAACATCTCATACAAAGGAGGCTGAACGCCGTTTCTTTTCAGCACTTCACTCGCCAGTCTGGGACATCTGCATCCTGCACGTTTCCACCTTGCCAACCCGGCTCAGACGAAATGCCTACATCTTCCCCTTGAGCAATGGGGATGAGGCCCATAGGATTGTGGTTCCACATGCTGAGGAGGAGAGAGACAATAGGCTTTTAACTAACCACGAAGTGCAACGGTTGGGAGAGTGTCAGAAAGCACCAATGGCAGAAAGACCCCTTTACTCTCAGCCGCGCCCTCCATTGCTGTAGAGGTGGAAGGCACAAAGCACTGCCTCCATCCTTCAATGGGAGACAAGCCATAAACTGTCTTGCCTCTAGCTCTTTAGGAAGGTTGGAAAGAACTCGCTTTCCACAGTGCTGTTACAGCATACGAGGAAACTCTCATACCGAGGCAGCTCAAACGCCATTTCTTCCCAGTGCTTAACTGGCCACTTAGGACTTCCGATTCTGACACAGTTCCACCTTGCCAACACGGCTCAGACGAAATGCCTACATCTTCCCCTGAAGCAACTGGGCTGAGTCCCAAATGATTGAGCGTCCACGTGCTTAGGAGGCGATAGACTGCACGCTTTTTTCCAACCACCATTGTGCACTGCTGGAGAGAGTGTCGGAAAGCAGCTATGTCAGAAAGACCCCTTTGCTCTCAGCCGTGCCCTTCATTGCTCTAGACGTGGAATGCACAATGCACTGGCTCCCCCCCTCAAGCGGCAACAAGCCACAGACCATCTTCCTTCCATCTCTTTAGGAAGCTGAGCAAGAACTCGCTTTCAACAGTGCTCTTTCTGTGTCCTGGCAACATCTCATACAAAGGCAGCTGATATGCCATTTCTTTTCAGCGCTTAACTCGCAGATTTGGAACTTCTGCTCCTGCCACATTTCCACCTGGCCAACCCGGCTCAGACGAAATGTCTACATCTTCCCCTTCAGCAACGGGGATGAGGCCCAGATGACTGTGCTTCCGCATGCTTAGCAGGAGCAGACAATAGGCTTTTTACAAACCGCCATTGTGCACTGGCTCAGAGAGTGTCAGAATGCACCTATTTCAGAAAGGGCCCTTGGATCTCAGCCGTGCCCTCCATTGCTCTAGAGGTGGAAGGCACAAAGCACTGCCTCCATCCTTCAATTGGAGACAAGCCAGCAACTGTCCTGCTTCCAGCTCTTTAGGAAGCTGGGAAAGCACTCGCAGTCCACAGTGCTCTTACAGCATCCTGGGAACGTCTCATACAAAGGCAGCTGAACACCGTGTCTTTTCAGCCCTTAACTCACCAATCTGCAACATCTGCTTCTGCCGCATTTCCACCTTGCCAACCCGGCTCAGACGAAATGCCTACATCTTCCCCTGAAGCGACTGTGCTGATTCCCAAAGGATTGAGCATCCACATGCTTAGGAGGCGATAAACTGCATGCCTTTTTCCAACCACCATTTTACACAGCTTAGAGAGCGTCGGAAAGCAGCTATGTCAGAAAGGCCCCTTTGCTCTCAGCCATGCCCTCCATTGCCCTCGAGGTGGAAGGCACAAGGCACTGGTTCTGGATCCACCCCTCAATGGGAGACAAACCACATCTTGGCCTGCTTCCAGCTCTTTAGGAAGTGGAGAAAAAACTCCCTTTCCACAGTGCTCTTACAGCGTCCTGGGAACATCTCATACAAAGGAGGCTGAACGCCGTTTCTTTTCAGCACTTCACTCGCCAGTCTGGGACATCTGCATCCTGCACGTTTCCACCTTGCCAACCCGGCTCAGACGAAATGCCTACATCTTGCCCTTGAGCAATTGGGATGAGGCCCATAGGATTGTGGTTCCACATGCTGAGGAGGAGAGAGACAATAGGCTTTTAACTAACCACGAAATGCAACGGTTGGGAGAGTGTCAGAAAGCACCAATGGCAGAAAGACCCCTTAACTCTCAGCCGCGCCCTCCATTGCTGTAGAGGTGGAAGGCACAAAGCACTGCCTCCATCCTTCAATGGGAGACAAGCCATAAACTGTCTTGCCTCTAGCTCTTTAGGAAGGTGGGAAAGAACTCGCTTTCCACAGTGCTGTTACAGCATACGAGGAAACTCTCATACCGAGGCAGCTCAAACGCCATTTCTTCCCAGTGCTTAACTGGCCACTTTAGGACTTCCGCTTCTGCCACAGTTCCACCTTGCCAACCCGGCTCAGACGAAATGCCTACATCTTCCCCTTAAGCAACGGGGGCGAAGCCCACATGATTGTGCTGCCACATGCTTAGCAGGAGCAGACAATAGGCTTTTTACAAACCGCAATTGTGCACTGGGTCAGAGAGTGTCAGAATGCACCTATGTCAGAAAGGGCCCTTTGCTCTCAGCCGTGCCCTCCATTGCTCTAGAGGTGGAAGGCACAAAGCACTGCCTCCATCCTTCAATTGGAGACAAGCCATAAACTGTCTTGCCTCCAGCTCTTTAGGAAGCTGACAAACAACTCGCTTTCCACAGTCCTGTTACAGCAGACCGGGGAACTTCTCATACCAAGGCAGCTCAAATGGCATTTCTTCCCAGCCCTTAACTCGCAGCTGTAGGACTCCTGCTTCTGCCGCAATTCCACCTTGCCAACCCGGCTCAGACGAAATGCCTACATCTTCCCCTGAAGCAACTGGGCTGAGTCCCAAATGATTGAGCGTCCACGTGCTTAGGAGGCGATAGACTGCACGCCTTTTTCCAACCACCATTGTGCACTGCTGGAGAGAGTGTCGGAAAGCAGCTATGTCAGAAAGACCCCTTTGCTCTCAGCCGTGCCCTTCATTGCTCTAGACGTGGAATGCACAATGCACTGGCTCCCCCCCTCAAGCGGCGACAAGCCACAGACCATCTTCCTTCCATCTCTTTAGGAAGCTGAGCAAGAACTCGCTTTCAACAGTGCTCTTTCTGTGTCCTGGCAACATCTCATACAAAGGCAGCTGATATGCCATTTCTTTTCAGCGCTTAACTCGCAGATTTGGAACTTATGCTCCTGCCACATTTCCACCTGGCCAACCCGGCTCAGACGAAATGCCTACATCTTCCGCTGAAGCGACTGTGCTGATTCCCAAAGGATTGAGCATCCACATGCTTAGGAGGCGATAAACTGCATGCCTTTTCCCAACCACCATTTTACACTGCTTAGAGAGCGTAGGAAAGCAGCTATGTGAGAAAGGCCCCTTTGCTCTCAGCCATGCCCTCCATTGCTCTCGAGGAGGAAGTCACAAGGCACTGGTTCTGGATCCACCCCTCAATGGGAGACAAACCACATCTTGGCCTGCTTCCAGCTCTTTAGGAAGTGGAGAAAAAACTCCCTTTCCACAGTGCTCTTACAGCGTCCTGGGAACATCTCATACAAAGGAGGCTGAACGCCGTTTCTTTTCAGCACTTCACTCGCCAGTCTGGGACATCTGCATCCTGCACGTTTCCACCTTGCCAGCCCGGCTCAGACGAAATGCCTACATCTTCCCCTTGAGCAATGGGGATGAGGCCCATAGGATTGTGGTTCCACATGCTGAGGAGGAGAGAGACAATAGGCTTTTAACTAACCACGAAGTGCAACGGTTGGGAGAGTGTCAGAAAGCACCAATGGCAGAAAGACCCCTTTACTCTAAGCCGCGCCCTCCATTGCTGTAGAGGTGGAAGGCACAAAGCACTGCCTCCATCCTTCAATGGGAGACAAGCCATAAACTGTCTTGCCTCTAGCTCTTTAGGAAGGTTGGAAAGAACTCGCTTTCCACAGTGCTGTTACAGCATACGAGGAAACTCTCATACCGAGGCAGCTCAAACGCCATTTCTTCCCAGTGCTTAACTGGCCACTTAGGACTTCCGCTTCTGACACAGTTCCACCTTGCCAACACGGCTCAGACGAAATGCCTACATCTTCCCCTGAAGCAACTGGGCTGAGTCCCAAATGATTGAGCGTCCACGTGCTTAGGAGGCGATAGACTGCACGCTTTTTTCCAACCACCATTGTGCACTGCTGGAGAGAGTGTCGGAAAGCAGCTATGTCAGAAAGACCCCTTTGCTCTCAGCCGTGCCCTTCATTGCTCTAGACGTGGAATGCACAATGCACTGGCTCCCACCCTCAAGCGGCGACAAGCCACAGACCATCTTCCTTCCATCTCTTTAGGAAGCTGAGCAAGAACTCGCTTTCAACAGTGCTCTTTCTGTGTCCTGGCAACATCTCATACAAAGGCAGCTGATATGCCATTTCTTTTCAGCGCTTAACTCGCAGATTTGGAACTTCTGCTCCTGCCACATTTCCACCTGGCCAACCCGGCTCAGACGAAATGTCTACATCTTCCCCTTCAGCAACGGGGACGAGGCCCAGATGACTGTGCTTCCGCATGCTTAGCAGGAGCAGACAATAGGCTTTTTACAAACCGCCATTGTGCACTGGCTCAGAGAGTGTCAGAATGCACCTATTTCAGAAAGGGCCCTTGGATCTCAGCCGTGCCCTCCATTGCTCTAGAGGTGGAAGGCACAAAGCACTGCCTCCATCCTTCAATTGGAGACAAGCCAGCAACTGTCCTGCTTCCAGCTCTTTAGGAAGCTGGGAAAGCACTCGCATTCCACAGTGCTCTTACAGCGTCCTGGGAACGTCTCATACAAAGGCAGCTGAACACCGTGTCTTTTCAGCCCTTAACTCACCAATCTGCAACATCTGCTTCTGCCGCATTTCCACCTTGCCAACCCGGCTCAGACGAAATGCCTACATCTTTCCCTGAAGCGACTGTGCTGATTCCCAAAGGATTGAGCATCCACATGCTTAGGAGGCGATAAACTGCATGCCTTTTTCCAACCACCATTTTACACTGCTTAGAGAGCGTCGGAAAGCAGCTATGTCAGAAAGGCCCCTTTGCTCTCAGCCATGCCCTCCATTGCTCTCGAGGTGGAAGGCACAAGGCACTGGTTCTGGATCCACCCCTCAATGGGAGACAAACAACATCTTGGCCTGCTTCCAGCTCTTTAGGAAGTGGAGAAAAAACTCCCTTTCCACAGTGCTCTTACAGCGTCCTGGGAACATCTCATACAAAGGAGGCTGAACGCCGTTTCTTTTCAGCACTTCACTCGCCAGTCTGGGACATCTGCATCCTGCACGTTTCCACCTTGCCAACCCGGCTCAGACGAAATGCCTACATCTTCCCCTTGAGCAATGTGGATGACGCCCATAGGTTTGTGGTTCCACATGCTGAGGAGGAGAGAGACAATAGGCTTTTAACTAACCACGAAGTGCAACGGTTGGGAGAGTGTCAGAAAGCACCAATGGCAGAAAGACCCCTTTACTCTCAGCCGCGCCCTCCATTGCTGTAGAGGTGGAAGGCACAAAGCACTGCCTCCATGCTTCAATGGGAGACAAGCCATAAACTGTCTTGCCTCCAGCTCTTTAGGAAGCTGGGAAAGAACTCGCTTTCCACAGCGCTGTTACAGCATACGAGGAAACTCTCATACCGAGGCAGCTCAAACGCCATTTCTTCCCAGTGCTTAACTGGACCCTTTAGAACTTCCGCTTCTGCCACAGTTCCACCTTGCCAACCCGGCTCAGACGAAATGCCTACATCTTCCCCTTAAGCAACGGGGGCGAAGCCCACATGATTGTGCTGCCACTTGCTTAGCAGGAGCAGACAATAGGCTTTTTTGCAAACCGCCAATGTGCACTGGGTCAGAGAGTGTCAGAATGCACCTATGTCAGAAAGGGCCCTTTGCTCTCAGCCGTGCCCTCCATTGCTCTAGAGGTGGAAGGCAGAAAGCACTGCCTCCATCCTTCAATTGGAGACAAGCCATAAACTGTCTTGCCTCAAGCTCTTCAGGAAGCTGACAAACAACTCGCTTTCCACAGTCCTGTTACAGCAGACCGGGGAACTTCTCTTACCAAGGCAGCTCAAATGGCATTTCTTCCCAGCCCTTAACTCGCAGCTTTAGGACTCCTGGTTCTGCCGCAATTCCACCTTGCCAACCCGGCTCAGGCGAAATGCCTACATCTTCCCCTGAAGCAACTGGGCTGAGTCCCACATGATTGAGCGTCCACGTGCTTAGGAGGCGATAGACTGCACGCCTTTTTCCAACCACCATTGTGCACTGCTGGAGAGAGTGTCGGAAAGCAGCTATGTCAGAAAGACCCCTTTGCTCTCAGCCGTGCCCTTCATTGCTCTAGACGTGGAATGCACAATGCACTGGCTCCCCCCCTCAAGCGGCGACAAGCCACAGACCATCTTCCTTCCATCTCTTTAGGAAGCTGAGCAAGAACTCGCTTTCAACAGTGCTCTTTCTGTGTCCTGGCAACATCTCATACAAAGGCAGCTGATATGCCATTTCTTTTCAGCGCTTAACTCGCAGATTTGGAACTTCTGCTCCTGCCACATTCCAACCTGGCCAACCCAGCTCAGACGAAATGCCTACATCTTCCCCTGAAGCGACTGTGCTGATTCCCAAAGGATTGAGCATCCACATGCTTAGGAGGCGATAAACTGCATGCCTTTTTCCAACCACCATTTTACACTGCTTAGAGAGCGTCGGAAAGCAGCTATGTCAGAAAGGCCCCTTTGCTCTCAGCCATGCCCTCCATTGCTCTCGAGGTGGAAGGCACAAGGCACTGGTTCTGGATCCACCCCTCAATGGGAGACAAACGACATCTTGGCCTGCTTCCAGCTCTTTAGAAAGTGGAGAAAAAACTCCCTTTCCACAGTGCTCTTACAGCGTCCTGGGAACATCTCATACAAAGGAGGCTGAACGCCGTTTCTTTTCAGCACTTCACTCGCCAGTCTGGGACATCTGCATCCTGCACGTTTCCACCTTGCCAACCCGGCTCAGACGAAATGCCTACATCTTCCCCTTAATCAACGGGGCGAAGCCCACATGATTGTGCTGCCACATGCTTAGCAGGAGCAGACAATAGGCTTTTTACAAACCGCCATTGTGCACTGGGTCAGAGATTGTCAGAATGCACCTATGTCAGAAAGGGCCCTTTTCTCTCAGCTGTGCCCTCCATTGCTCTAGAGGTGGAAGGCACAAAGCACTGCCTCCATCCTTCAATTGGAGACAAGCCATAAACTGTCTTGCCTCCAGCTCTTTAGCAAGCTGACAAACAACTCGCTTTCCACAGTCCTGTTACAGCAGACCGGGGAACTTCTCATACCAAGGCAGCTCAAATGGCATTTCTTCCCAGCCCTTAACTCGCAGCTTTAGGACTCCTGCTTCTGCCGCAATTCCACCTTGCCAACACGGCTCAGACGAAATGCCTACATCTTCCCCTGAAGCAACTGGGCTGAGTCCCAAATGATTGAGCATCCACGTGCTTAGGAGGCGATAGACTGCACGCCTTTTTCCAACCACCATTGTGCACTGCTGGAGAGAGTGTCGGAAAGCAGCTATGTCAGAAAGACCCCTTTGCTCTCAGCCGTGCCCTTCATTGCTCTAGACGTGGAATGCACAATGCACTGGCTCCCCCCCTCAAGCGGCGACAAGCCACAGACCATCTTCCTTCCATCTCTTTAGGAAGCTGAGCAAGAACTCGCTTTCAACAGTGCTCTTTCTGTGTCCTGGCAACATCTCATACAAAGGCAGCTGATATGCCATTTCTTTTCAGCGCTTAACTCGCACATTTGGAACTTCTGCTCCTGCCACATTTCCACCTGGCCAACCCGGCTCAGACGAAATGTCTACATCTTCCCCTTCAGCAACGGGGACGAGGCCCAGATGACTGTGCTTCCGCATGCTTAGCAGGAGCAGACAATAGGCTTTTTACAAACCGCCATTGTGCACTGGGTCAGAGAGTGTCAGAATGCACCTATGTCAGAAAGGGTCCTTGGATCTCAGCCGTGCCCTCCATTGCTCTAGAGGTGGAAGGCACAAAGCACTGCCTCCATCCTTCAATTGGAGACAAGCCAGCAACTGTCCTGCTTCCAGCTCTTTAGGAAGCTGGGAAAGCACTCGCATTGCACAGTGCTCTTACAGCGTCCTGGGAACGTCTCATACAAAGGCAGCTGAACACCGTGTCTTTTCAGCCCTTAACTCACCAATCTGCAACATCTGCTTCTGCCGCATTTCCACCTTGCCAACCCGGCTCAGACGAAATGCGTACATCTTCCCCTGAAGCGACTGTGCTGATTCCCAAAGGATTGAGCATCCACATGCTTAGGAGGCGATAAACTGCATGCCTTTTTCCAACCATATTACACTGCTTAGAGAGCGTCGGAAAGCAGCTATGTCAGAAAGGCCCCTTTGCTCTCAGCCATGCCCTCCATTGCTCTCGAGGTGAAAGGCACAAGGCACTGGTTCTGGATCCACCCCTCAATGGGAGACAAACCACATCTTGGCCTGCTTCCAGATCTTTAGGAAGTGGAGAAAAAACTCCCTTTCCACAGTGCTCTTACAGCGTCCTGGGAACATCTCATACAAAGGAGGCTGAACGCCGTTTCTTTTTAGCACTTGACTCGCCAGTCTGGGACATCTGCATCCTGCACGTTTCCACCTTGCCAACACGGCTCAAACGAAATGCCTACATCTTCCCCTTGAGCAATGGGGATGAGGCCCATAGGATTGTGGTTCCACATGCTGAGGAGGAGAGAGACAATAGGCTTTTAACTAACCACGAAGTGCAACGGTTGGGAGAGTGTCAGAAGGCACCAATTGCAGAAAGACCCCTTAACTCTCAGCCGCGCCCTCCATTGCTGTAGAGGTGGAAGGCACAAAGCACTGCCTCCATCCTACAATGGGAGACAAGCCGTAAACTGTCTTGCCTCCAGCTCTTTAGGAAGCTGGGCAAGAACTCGCTTTCCACAGTTCTGTTACAGCATACGAGGAAACTCTCATACCGAGGCAGCTCAAACGCCATTTCTTCCCAGTGCTTAACTGGCCGCTTTAGGACTTCCGCTTCTGCCACAGTTCCACCTTGCCAACCCGGCTCAGACGAAATGTCTACATCTTCCTCTGAAGCAACGGGGGCGAAGCCCACATGATTGTGCTGCCACATGCTTAGCAGGAGCAGACAATAGGCTTTTTACAAACCGCCATTGTGCACTGGGTCAGAGAGTGTCAGAATGCACCTATGTCAGAAAGGGCCCTTTGCTCTCAGCCGTGCCCTCCATTGCTCTAGAGTTGGAAGGCACAAAGCACTGCCTCCATCCTTCAATTGGAGACAAGCCATAAACTGGCTTGCCTCCAGCTCTTTAGCAAGCTGACAAACAACTCGCTTTCCACAGTCCTGTTACAGCAGACCGGGGAACTTCTCATACAAAGACAGCTCAAATGGCATTTCTTCCCAGCCCTTAACTCGCAGCTTTAGGACTCCTGCTTCTGCCACAATTCCACCTTGCCAACCCGGCTCAGACGAAATGCCTACATCTTCCCCTGAAGCAACTGGGCTGAGTCCCAAATGATTGAGCGTCCACGTGCTTAGGAGGCGATAGACTGCACGCCTTTTTCCAACCACCATTGTGCACTGCTGGAGAGAGTGTCGGAAAAGAGCTATGTCAGAAAGACCCCTTTGCTCTCAGCCGTGACCTTCATTGCTCTAGACGTGGAATGCACAATGCACTGGCTCCCCCCCTCAAGCGGCGACAAGCCACAGACCATCTTCCTTCCATCTCTTTAGGAAGCTGAGCAAGAACTCGCTTTCAACAGTGCTCTTTCTGTGTCCTGGCAACATCTCATACAAAGGCAGCTGATATGCCATTTCTTTTCAGCGCTTAACTCGCACATTTGGAACTTCTGCTCCTGCCACATTTCCACCTGGCCAACCCGGCTCAGACGAAATGTCTACATCTTCCCCTTCAGCAACGGGGACGAGGCCCAGATGACTGTGCTTCCGCATGCTTAGCAGGAGCAGACAATAGGCTTTTTACAAACCGCCATTGTGCACTGGGTCAGAGAGTGTCAGAATGCACCTATGTCAGAAAGGGTCCTTGGATCTCAGCCGTGCCCTCCATTGCTCTAGAGGTGGAAGGCACAAAGCACTGCCTCCATCCTTCAATTGGAGACAAGCCAGCAACTGTCCTGCTTCCAGCTCTTTAGGAAGCTGGGAAAGCACTCGCATTGCACAGTGCTCTTACAGCGTCCTGGGAACGTCTCATACAAAGGCAGCTGAACACCGTGTGTTTTCAGCCCTTAACTCACCAATCTGCAACATCTGCTTCTGCCGCATTTCCACCTTGCCAACCCGGCTCAGACGAAATGCGTACATCTTCCCCTGAAGCGACTGTGCTGATTCCCAAAGGATTGAGCATCCACATGCTTAGGAGGCGATAAACTGCATGCCTTTTTCCAACCATATTACACTGCTTAGAGAGCGTCGGAAAGCAGCTATGTCAGAAAGGCCCCTTTGCTCTCAGCCATGCCCTCCATTGCTCTCGAGGTGGAAGGCACAAGGCACTGGTTCTGGATCCACCCCTCAATGGGAGACAAACCACATCTTGGCCTGCTTCCAGATCTTTAGGAAGTGGAGAAAAAACTCCCTTTCCACAGTGCTCTTACAGCGTCCTGGGAACATCTCATACAAAGGAGGCTGAACGCCGTTTCTTTTTAGCACTTGACTCGCCAGTCTGGGACATCTGCATCCTGCACGTTTCCACCTTGCCAACACGGCTCAAACGAAATGCCTACATCTTCCCCTTGAGCAATGGGGATGAGGCCCATAGGATTGTGGTTCCACATGCTGAGGAGGAGAGAGACAATAGGCTTTTAACTAACCACGAAGTGCAACGGTTGGGAGAGTGTCAGAAGGCACCAATTGCAGAAAGACCCCTTTACTCTCAGCCGCGCCCTCCATTGCTGTAGAGGTGGAAGGCACAAAGCACTGCCTCCATCCTACAATGGGAGACAAGCCGTAAACAGTCTTGCCTCCAGCTCTTTAGGAAGCTGGGCAAGAACTCGCTTTCCACAGTTCTGTTACAGCATACGAGGAAACTCTCATACCGAGGCAGCTCAAACGCCATTTCTTCCCAGTGCTTAACTGGCCGCTTTAGGACTTCCGCTTCTGCCACAGTTCCACCTTGCCAACCCGGCTCAGACGAAATGTCTACATCTTCCCCTGAAGCAACGGGGGCGAAGCCCACATGATTGTGCTGCCACATGCTTAGCAGGAGCAGACAATAGGCTTTTTACAAACCGCCATTGTGCACTGGGTCAGAGAGTGTCAGAATGCACCTATGTCAGAAAGGGCCCTTTGCTCTCAGCCGTGCCCTCCATTGCTCTAGAGTTGGAAGGCACAAAGCACTGCCTCCATCCTTCAATTGGAGACAAGCCATAAACTGGCTTGCCTCCAGCTCTTTAGCAAGCTGACAAACAACTCGCTTTCCACAGTCCTGTTACAGCAGACCGGGGAACTTCTCATACAAAGACAGCTCAAATGGCATTTCTTCCCAGCCCTTAACTCGCAGCTTTAGGACTCCTGCTTCTGCCACAATTCCACCTTGCCAACCCGGCTCAGACGAAATGCCTACATCTTCCCCTGAAGCAACTGGGCTGAGTCCCAAATGATTGAGCGTCCACGTGCTTAGGAGGCGATAGACTGCACGCCTTTTTCCAACCACCATTGTGCACTGCTGGAGAGAGTGTCGGAAAAGAGCTATGTCAGAAAGACCCCTTTGCTCTCAGCCGTGCCCTTCATTGCTCTAGACGTGGAATGCACAATGCACTGGCTCCCCCCCTCAAGCGGCGACAAGCCACAGACCATCTTCCTTCCATCTCTTTAGGAAGCTGAGCAAGAACTCGCTTTCAACAGTGCTCTTTCTGTGTCCTGGCAACATCTCATACAAAGGCAGCTGATATGCCATTTCTTTTCAGCGCTTAACTCGCAGATTTGGAACTTCTGCTCCTGCCACATTTCCACCTGGCCAACCCGGCTCAGACGAAATGTCTACATCTTCCCCTTCAGCAGCGGGGACGAGGCCCAGATGACTGTGCTTCCGCATGCTTAGAAGGAGCAGACAATAGGCTTTTTACAAACCGCCATTGTGCACTGGGTAAGAGAGTGTCAGAATGCACCTATGTCAGAAAGGGCCCTTGGATCTCAGCCGTGCCCTCCATTGCTCTAGAGGTGGAAGGCACAAAGCACTGCCTCCATCCTTCAATTGGAGACAAGCCAGCAACTGTCCTGCTTCCAGCTCTTTAGGAAGCTGGGAAAGCACTCGCATTGCACAGTGCTCTTACAGCGTCCTGGGAACGTCTCATACAAAGGCAGCTGAACACCGTGTCTTTTCAGCCCTTAACTCAGCAATCTGCAACATCTGCTTCTGCCGCATTTCCACCTTGCCAACCCGGCTCAGACGAAATGCCTACATCTTTCCCTGAAGCGACTGTGCTGATTCCCAAAGGATTGAGCATCCACATGCTTAGGAGGCGATAAACTGCATGCCTTTTTCCAACCACCATTTTACACTGCTTAGAGAGCGTCGGAAAGCAGCTATGTCAGAAAGGCCCCTTTGCTCTCAGCCATGCCCTCCATTGCTCTCGAGGTGGAAGGCACAAGGCACTGGTTCTGGATCAACCCTCAATGGGAGACAAACCACATCTTGGCCTGCTTCCAGCTCTTTAGGAAGTGGAGAAAAAACTCCCTTTCCACAGTGCTCTTACAGCGTCCTGGGAACATCTCATACAAAGGAGGCTGAACGCTGTTTCTTTTCAGCACTTGACTCGCCAGTCTGGGACATCTGCATCCTGCACGTTTCCACCTTGACAACCCGGCTCAGACGAAATGCCTACATCCTCCCCTTGAGCAATTGGGATGAGGCCCATAGGATTGTGGTTCCACATGCTGAGGAGGAGAGAGACAATAGGCTTTTAACTAACCACGAAGTGCAACGGTTGGGAGAGTGTCAGAAGGCACCAATTGCAGAAAGACCCCTTTACTCTCAGCCGCGCCCTCCATTGCTGTAGAGGTGGAAGGCACAAAGCACTGCCTCCATCCTACAATGGGAGACAAGCCGTAAACAGTCTTGCCTCCAGCTCTTTAGGAAGCTGGGCAAGAACTCGCTTTCCACAGTTCTGTTACAGCATACGAGGAAACTCTCATACCGAGGCAGCTCAAACGCCATTTCTTCCCAGTGCTTAACTGGCCGCTTTAGGACTTCCGCTTCTGCCACAGTTCCACCTTGCCAACCCGGCTCAGACGAAATGTCTACATCTTCCCCTGAAGCAACGGGGGCGAAGCCCACATGATTGTGCTGCCACATGCTTAGCAGGAGCAGACAATAGGCTTTTTACAAACCGCCATTGTGCACTGGGTCAGAGAGTGTCAGAATGCACCTATGTCAGAAAGGGCCCTTTGCTCTCAGCCGTGCCCTCCATTGCTCTAGAGTTGGAAGGCACAAAGCACTGCCTCCATCCTTCAATTGGAGACAAGCCATAAACTGGCTTGCCTCCAGCTCTTTAGCAAGCTGACAAACAACTCGCTTTCCACAGTCCTGTTACAGCAGACCGGGGAACTTCTCATACAAAGACAGCTCAAATGGCATTTCTTCCCAGCCCTTAACTCGCAGCTTTAGGACTCCTGCTTCTGCCACAATTCCACCTTGCCAACCCGGCTCAGACGAAATGCCTACATCTTCCCCTGAAGCAACTGGGCTGAGTCCCAAATGATTGAGCGTCCACGTGCTTAGGAGGCGATAGACTGCACGCCTTTTTCCAACCACCATTGTGCACTGCTGGAGAGAGTGTCGGAAAAGAGCTATGTCAGAAAGACCCCTTTGCTCTCAGCCGTGCCCTTCATTGCTCTAGACGTGGAATGCACAATGCACTGGCTCCCCCCCTCAAGCGGCGACAAGCCACAGACCATCTTCCTTCCATCTCTTTAGGAAGCTGAGCAAGAACTCGCTTTCAACAGTGCTCTTTCTGTGTCCTGGCAACATCTCATACAAAGGCAGCTGATATGCCATTTCTTTTCAGCGCTTAACTCGCAGATTTGGAACTTCTGCTCCTGCCACATTTCCACCTGGCCAACCCGGCTCAGACGAAATGTCTACATCTTCCCCTTCAGCAGCGGGGACGAGGCCCAGATGACTGTGCTTCCGCATGCTTAGAAGGAGCAGACAATAGGCTTTTTACAAACCGCCATTGTGCACTGGGTAAGAGAGTGTCAGAATGCACCTATGTCAGAAAGGGCCCTTGGATCTCAGCCGTGCCCTCCATTGCTCTAGAGGTGGAAGGCACAAAGCACTGCCTCCATCCTTCAATTGGAGACAAGCCAGCAACTGTCCTGCTTCCAGCTCTTTAGGAAGCTGGGAAAGCACTCGCATTGCACAGTGCTCTTACAGCGTCCTGGGAACGTCTCATACAAAGGCAGCTGAACACCGTGTCTTTTCAGCCCTTAACTCAGCAATCTGCAACATCTGCTTCTGCCGCATTTCCACCTTGCCAACCCGGCTCAGACGAAATGCCTACATCTTTCCCTGAAGCGACTGTGCTGATTCCCAAAGGATTGAGCATCCACATGCTTAGGAGGCGATAAACTGCATGCCTTTTTCCAACCACCATTTTACACTGCTTAGAGAGCGTCGGAAAGCAGCTATGTCAGAAAGGCCCCTTTGCTCTCAGCCATGCCCTCCATTGCTCTCGAGGTGGAAGGCACAAGGCACTGGTTCTGGATCAACCCTCAATGGGAGACAAACCACATCTTGGCCTGCTTCCAGCTCTTTAGGAAGTGGAGAAAAAACTCCCTTTCCACAGTGCTCTTACAGCGTCCTGGGAACATCTCATACAAAGGAGGCTGAACGCTGTTTCTTTTCAGCACTTGACTCGCCAGTCTGGGACATCTGCATCCTGCACGTTTCCACCTTGACAACCCGGCTCAGACGAAATGCCTACATCCTCCCCTTGAGCAATTGGGATGAGGCCCATAGGATTGTGGTTCCACATGCTGAGGAGGAGAGAGACAATAGGCTTTTACCTAACCACGAAGTGCAACGGTTGGGAGAGTGTCAGAAAGCACCAATGGCAGAAAGACCCCTTTACTCTCAGCCGCGCCCTCCATTGCTGTAGAGGTGGAAGGCACAAAGCACTGCCTCCATCCTTCAATGGGAGACAAGCCATAAACTGTCTTGCCTCCAGCTCTTTAGGAAGCTGGGAAAGAACTCGCTTTCCACAGTGCTGTTACAGCATACGAGGAAACTCTCATACCGAGGCAGCTCAAACGCCATTTCTTCCCAGTGCTTAACTGGCCGCTTTAGGACTTCCGCTTCTGACACAGTTCCACCTTGCCAACCCGCCTCAGACGAAATGCCTACATCTTCCCCTTAAGCAATGGGGGCGAAGCCCACATGATTGTGCTGCCACTTGCTTAGCAGGAGCAGACAATAGGCTTTTTACAAACCGCCATTGTGCACTGGGTCAGAGAGTGTCAGAATGCACCTATGTCAGAAAGGGCCCTTTGCTCTCAGCCGTGCCCTCCATTGCTCTAGAGGTGGAAGGCACAAAGCACTGCCTCCATCCTTCAATTGGAGACAAGCCGTAAACTGTCTTGCCTCCAGCTCTTTATGAAGCTGACAAACAACTCGCTTTCCACAGTCCTGTTACAGCAGACCGGGGAAATTCTCATACCAAGGTAGCTGAAATGGCATTTCTTCCCAGCCCTTAACTCGCAGTGTTAGGACTCCTGCTTCTGCCTCAATTCCACCTTGCCAACCCGGCTCAGACGAAATGCCTACATCTTCCCCTGAAGCAACCGAGCTGAGTCCCAAATGATTGAGCGTCCACGTGCTTAGGAGGCGATAGACTGCACGCCTTTTTCCAACCACCATTGTGCACTGCTGGAGAGAGTGTCGGAAAGCAGCTATGTCAGAAAGACCCCTTTGCTCTCAGCCGTGCCCTTCATTGCTCTAGACGTGGAATGCACAATGCACTGGCTCCCCCCTCAAGCGGCGACAAGCCACAGACCATCTTCCTTCCATCTCTTTAGGAAGCTGAGCAAGAACTCGCTTTCAACAGTGCTCTTTCTGTGTCCTGGCAACATCTCATACAAAGGCAGCTGATATGCCATTACTTTTCAGCGCTTAACTCGCAGATTTGGAACTTCTGCTCCTGCCACATTTCCACCTGGCCAACGCGACTCAGACGAAATGTCTACATCTTCCCCTTCAGCAACGGGGACGAGGCCCAGATGACTGTGCTTCCGCATGCTTAGCAGGAGCAGACAATAGGCTTTTTACAAACCGCCATTGTGCACTGGCTCAGAGAGTGTCAGAATGCACCTATGTCAGAAAGGGCCCTTGGATCTCAGCCGTGCCCTCCATTGCTCTAGAGGTGGAAGGCACAAAGCACTGCCTCCATCCTTCAATTGGAGACAAGCCAGCAACTGTCCTGCTTCCAGCTCTTTAGGAAGCTGGGAAAGCACTCGCATTCCACAGTGCTCTTACAGCGTCCTGGGAACGTCTCATACAAAGGCAGCTGAACACCGTGTCTTTTCAGCCCTTAACTCACCAATCTGCAACATCTGCTTCTGCCGCATTTCCACCTTGCCAACCCGGCTCAGACGAAATGCCTACATCTTCCCCTGAAGCGACTGCGCTGATTCCCAAAGGATTGAGCATCCACATGCTTAGGAGGCGATAAACTGCATGCCTTTTTCCAACCACCATTTTACACTGCTTAGAGAGCGTCGGAAAGCAGCTATGTCAGAAAGGCCCCTTTGCTCTCAGCCATGCCCTCCATTGCTCTCGAGGTGGAAGGCACAAGGCACTGGTTCTGGATCAACCCTCAATGGGAGACAAACCACATCTTGGCCTGCTTCCAGCTCTTTAGGAGGTGGAGAAAAAACTCCCTTTCCACAGTGCTCTTACAGCGTCCTGGGAACATCTCATACAAAGGAGGCTGAACGCTGTTTCTTTTCAGCACTTGACTCGCCAGTCTGGGACATCTGCATCCTGCACGTTTCCACCTTGACAACCCGGCTCAGACGAAATGCCTACATCCTCCCCTTGAGCAATTGGGATGAGGCCCATAGGATTGTGGTTCCACATGCTGAGGAGGAGAGAGACAATAGGCTTTTACCTAACCACGAAGTGCAACGGTTGGGAGAGTGTCAGAAAGCACCAATGGCAGAAAGACCCCTTTACTCTCAGCCGCGCCCTCCATTGCTGTAGAGGTGGAAGGCACAAAGCACTGCCTCCATCCTTCAATGGGAGACAAGCCATAAACTGTCTTGCCTCCAGCTCTTTAGGAAGCTGGGAAAGAACTCGCTTTCCACAGTGCTCTTACAGCGTCCTGGGAACGTCTCATACAAAGGCAGCTGAACATCGTGTCTTTTCAGCCCTTAACTCACCAATCTGCAACATCTGCTTCTGCCGCATTTCCACCTTGCCAACCCGGCTCAGACGAAATGCCTACATCTTCCCCTGAAGCGACTGTGCTGATTCCCAAAGGATTGAGCATCCACATGCTTAGGAGGCGATAAACTGCATGCCTTTTTCCAACCACCATTTTACACTGCTTAGAGAGCGTCGGAAAGCAGCTATGTCAGAAAGGCCCCTTTGCTCTCAGCCATGCCCTCCATTGCTCTCGAGGTGGAAGGCACAAGGCACTGGTTCTGGATCCACCCCTCAATGGGAGACAAACCACATCTTGGCCTGCTTCCAGCTCTTTAGGAAGTGGAGAAAAAACTCCCTTTCCACAGTGCTCTTACAGCGTCCTGGGAACATCTCATACAAAGGAGGCTGAACGCCGTTTCCTTTCAGCACTCACTCGCCAGTCTGGGACATCTGCATCCTGCACGTTTCCACCTTGACAACCCGGCTCAGACGAAATGCCTACATCTTCCCCTTGAGCAATGGGGATGAGGCCCATGGGATTGTGGTTCCACATGCTGAGGAGGAGAGAGACAATAGGCTTTTAACTAACCACGAAGTGCAACGGTTGGGAGAGTGTCAGAAAGCACCAATGGCAGAAAGACCCCTTTACTCTCAGCCGCGCCCTCCATTGCTGTAGAGGTGGAAGGCACAAAGCACTGCCTCCATCCTTCAATGGGAGACAAGCCATAAACTGTCTTGCCTCTAGCTCTTTAGGAAGGTGGGAAAGAACTCGCTTTCCACAGTGCTGTTACAGCATACGAGGAAACTCTCATACCGAGGCAGCTCAAACGCCATTTCTTCCCAGTGCTTAACTGGCCACTTTAGGACTTCCGCTTCTGCCACAGTTCCACCTTGCCAACCCGGCTCAGACGAAATGCCTACATCTTCCCCTTAAGCAACGGGGGCGAAGCCCACATGATTGTGGTGCCACATGCTTAGCAGGAGCAGACAATAGGCTTTTTTGCAAACCGCCATTGTGCACTGGGTCAGAGAGTGTCAGAATGCACCTATGTCAGAAAGGGCCCTTTGCTCTCAGCCGTGCCCTCCATTGCTCTAGAGGTGGAAGGCAGAAAGCACTGCCTCCATCCTTCAATTGGAGACAAGCCATAAACTGTCTTGCCTCCAGCTCTTTAGGAAGCTGACAAACAACTCGCTTTCCACAGTCCTGTTACAGCAGACCGGGGAACTTCTCATACCAAGGCAGCTCAAATGGCATTTCTTCCCAGCCCTTAACTCGCAGCTGTAGGACTCCTGGTTCTGCCGCAATTCCACCTTGCCAACCCGGCTCAGGCGAAATGCCTACATCTTCCCCTGAAGCAACTGGGCTGAGTCCCACATGATTGAGCGTCCACGTGCTTAGGAGGCGATAGACTGCACGCCTTTTTCCAACCACCATTGTGCACTGCTGGAGAGAGTGTCGGAAAGCAGCTATGTCAGAAAGACCCCTTTGCTCTCAGCCGTGCCCTTCATTGCTCTAGACGTGGAATGCACAATGCACTGGCTCCCCCCCTCAAGCGGCGACAAGCCACAGACCATCTTCCTTCCATCTCTTTAGGAAGCTGAGCAAGAACTCGCTTTCAACAGTGCTCTTTCTGTGTCCTGGCAACATCTCATACAAAGGCAGCTGATATGCCATTTCTTTTCAGCGCTTAACTCGCAGATTTGGAACTTCTGCTCCTGCCACATTTCCACCTGGCCAACCCGGCTCAGACGAAATGTCTACATCTTCCCCTTCAGCAACGGGGATGAGGCCCAGATGACTGTGCTTCCGCATGCTTAGCAGGAGCAGACAATAGGCTTTTTACAAACCGCCATTGTGCACTGGCTCAGAGAGTGTCAGAATGCACCTATTTCAGAAAGGGCCCTTGGATCTCAGCCTTGCCCTCCATTGCTCTAGAGGTGGAAGGCACAAAGCACTGCCTCCATCCTTCAATTGGAGACAAGCCAGCAGCTGTCCTGCTTCCAGCTCTTTAGGAAGCTGGGAAAGCACTCGCAGTCCACAGTGCTCTTACAGCATCCTGGGAACGTCTCATACAAAGGCAGCTGAACACCGTGTCTTTTCAGCCCTTAACTCACCAATCTGCAACATCTGCTTCTGCCGCATTTCCACCTTGCCAACCCGGCTCAGATGAAATGCCTACATCTTCCCCTAAAGCGACTGTGCTGATTCCCAAAGGATTGAGCATCCACATGCTTAGGAGGCGATAAACTGCATGCCTTTTTCCAACCACCATTTTACACTGCTTAGAGAGCGTCGGAAAGCAGCTATGTCAGAAAGGCCCCTTTGCTCTCAGCCATGCCCTCCATTGCTCTCGAGGTGGAAGGCACAAGGCACTGGTTCTGGATCCACCCCTCAATGGGAGACAAACCACATCTTGGCCTGCTTCCAGCTCTTTAGGAAGTGGAGAAAAAACTCCCTTTCCACAGTGCTCTTACAGCGTCCTGGGAACATCAAATACAAAGGAGGCTGAACGCCGTTTCTTTTCAGCACTTCACTCGCCAGTCTGGGACATCTGCATCCTGCACGTTTCCACCTTGCCAACCCGGCTCAGACGAAATGCCTACATCTTTCCCTTAAGCAACGGGGGCGAAGCCCACATGATTGTGCTGCCACATGCTTAGCAGGAGCAGACAATAGGCTTTTTACAAACCTCCATTGTGCACTGGGTCAGAGAGTGTCAGAATGCACCTATGTCAGAAAGGGCCCTTTGCTCTCAGCCGTGCCCTCCATTGCTCTAGAGGTGGAAGGCACAAAGCACTGCCTCCATCCTTCAATTGGAGACAAGCCATAAACTGTCTTGCCTCCAGCTCTTTAGGAAGCTGACAAACAACTCGCTTTCCACAGTCCTGTTACAGCAGACCGGGGAACTTCTCATACAAAGGCAATTCAAATGGCATTTCTTCCTAGCCCTTAACTCGCAGCTGTAGGACTCCTGCTTCTGCCGCAATTCCACCTTGCCAACTCGGCTCAGACGAAATGCCTACATCTTCCCCTGAAGCAACTGGGCTGAGTCCCAAATGATTGAGCGTCCACGTGCTTAGGTGGCGATAGACTGCACGCTTTTTTCCAACCACCATTGTGCACTGCTGGAGAGAGTGTCGGAAAGCAGCTATGTCAGAAAGACCCCTTTTCTCTCAGCCGTGCCCTTCATTGCTCTAGACGTGGAATGCACAATGCACTGGCTCCCCCCCTCAAGCGGCGACAAGCCACAGACCATCTTCCTTCCATCTCTTTAGGAAGCTGAGCAAGAACTCGCTTTCAACAGTGCTCTATCTGTGTCCTGGCAACATCTCATACAAAGGCAGCTGATATGCCATTTCTTTTCAGCGCTTAACTCGCAGATTTGGAACTTCTGCTCCTGCCACATTTCCACCTGGCCAACCCGGCTCAGACGAAATGTCTACATCTTCCACTTCAGCAACGGGGACGAGCCCCAGATGACTGTGCTTCCGCATGCTTAGCAGGAGCAGAAAATAGGCTTTTTACAAACCGCCATTGTGCACTGGCTCAGAGAGTGTCAGAATGCACCTATGTCAGAAAGGGCCCTTGGATCTCAGCCGTGCCCTCCATTGCTCTAGAGGTGGAAGGCACAAAGCACTGCCTCCATCCTTCAATTGGAGACAAGCCAGCAACTGTCCTGCTTCCAGCTCTTTAGGAAGCTGGGAAAGCACTCGCATTCCACAGTGCTCTTACAGCGTCCTGGGAACGTCTCATACAAAGGCAGCTGAACACCGTGTCTTTTCAGCCCTTAACTCACCAATCTGCAACATCTGCTTCTGCCGCATTTCCACCTTGCCAACCCGGCTCAGACGAAATGCCTACATCTTCCCCTGAAGCGACTGTGCTGATTCCCAAAGGATTGAGCATCCACATGCTTAGGAGGCGATAAACTGCATGCCTTTTTCCAACCACCATTTTACACTGCTTAGAGAGCGTCGGAAAGCAGCTATGTCAGAAAGGCCCCTTTGCTCTCAGCCATGCCCTCCATTGCTCTCGAGGTGGAAGGCACAAGGCACTGGTTCTGGATCCACCCCTCAATGGGAGACAAGCCACATCTTGGCCTGCTTCCAGCTCTTTAGGAAGTGGAGGAAAAACTCCCTTTCCACAGTGCTCTTACAGCGTCCTGGGAACATCTCATACAAAGGAGGCTGAACGCCGTTTCTTTTCAGCACTTCACTCGCCAGTCTGGGACATCTGCATCCTGCACGTTTCCACGTTGACAACCCGGCACAGACGAAATGCCTACATCTTCCCCTTGAGCAATGGGCATGAGGCCCATAGGATTGTGGTTCCACATGCTGAGGAGGAGAGAGACAATAGGCTTTTAACTAACCACGAAGTGCAACGGTTGGGAGAGTGTCAGAAAGCACCAATGGCAGAAAGACCCCTTTACTCTCAGCCGCGCCCTCCATTGCTGTAGAGGTGGAAGGCGCAAAGCACTGCCTCCATCCTTCAATGGGAGACAAGCCATAAACTGTCTTGCCTCCAGCTCTTTAGGAAGCTGGGAAAGAACTCGCTTTCCACAGTGCTGTTACAGCATACGAGGAAACTCTCATACCGAGGCAGCTCAAATGCCATTTCTTCCCAGTGCTTAACTGGCCACTTTAGGACTTCCGCTTCTGCCACAGTTCCACCTTGCCAACCCGGCTCAGACGAAATGCCTACATCATTCCCTTAAGCAACGGGGGCGAAGCCCACATGATTGTGCTGCCACATGCTTAGCAGGAGCAGACAATAGGCTTTTTACAAACCTCCATTGTGCACTGGGTCAGAGAGTGTCAGAATGCACCTATGTCAGAAAGGGCCCTTTGCTCTCAGCCGTGCCCTCCATTGCTCTAGAGGTGGAAGGCACAAAGCACTGCCTCCATCCTTCAATTGGAGACAAGCCATAAACTGTCTTGCCTCCAGCTCTTTAGGAAGCTGACAAACAACTCGCTTTCCACAGTCCTGTTACAGCAGACCGGGGAACTTCTCATACAAAGGCAATTCAAATGGCATTTCTTCCTAGCCCTTAACTCGCAGCTGTAGGACTCCTGCTTCTGCCGCAATTCCACCTTGCCAACTAGGCTCAGACGAAATGCCTACATCTTCCCCTGAAGCAACTGGGCTGAGTCCCAAATGATTGAGCGTCCACGTGCTAAGGTGGCGATAGACTGCACGCTTTTTTCCAACCACCATTGTGCACTGCTGGAGAGAGTGTCGGAAAGCAGCTATGTCAGAAAGACCCCTTTGCTCTCAGCCGTGCCCTTCATTGCTCTAGACGTGGAATGCACAATACACTGGCTCCCCCCATCAAGCGGCGACAAGCCACAGACCATCTTCCTTCCATCTCTTTAGGAAGCTGAGCAAGAACTCGCTTTCAACAGTGCTCTTTCTGTGTCCTGGCAACATCTCATACAAAGGCAGCTGATATGCCATTTCTTTTCAGCGCTTAACTCGCAGATTTGGAACTTCTGCTCCTGCCACATTTCCACCTGGCCAACCCGGCTCAGACGAAATGTCTACATCTTCCCCTTCAGCAACGGGGATGAGGCCCAGATGACTGTGCTTCCGCATGCTTAGCAGGAGCAGACAATAGGCTTTTTACAAACCGCCATTGTGCACTGGCTCAGAGAGTGTCAGAATGCACCTATTTCAGAAAGGGCCCTTGGATCTCAGCCGTGCCCTCCATTGCTCTAGAGGTGGAAGGCACAAAGCACTGCCTCCATCCTTCAATTGGAGACAAGCCAGCAACTGTCCTGCTTCCAGCTCTTTAGGAAGCTGGGAAAGCACTCGCAGTCCACAGTGCTCTTACAGCATCCTGGGAACGTCTCATACAAAGGCAGCTGAACACCGTGTCTTTTCAGCCCTTAACTCACCAATCTGCAACATCTGCTTCTGCCGCATTTCCACCTTGCCAACCCGGCTCAGACGAAATGCCTACATCTTCCCCTGAAGCGACTGTGCTGATTCCCAAAGGATTGAGCATCCACATGCTTAGGAGGCGATAAACTGCATGCCTTTTTCCAACCACCATTTTACACAGCTTAGAGAGCGTCGGAAAGCAGCTATGTCAGAAAGGCCCCTTTGCTCTCAGCCATGCCCTCCATTGCTCTCGAGGTGGAAGGCACAAGGCACTGGTTCTGGATCCACCCCTCAATGGGAGACAAACCACATCTTGGCCTGCTTCCAGCTCTTTAGGAAGTGGAGAAAAAACTCCCTTTCCACAGTGCTCTTACAGCGTCCTGGGAACATCTCATACAAAGGAGGCTGAACGCCGTTTCTTTTCAGCACTTCACTCGCCAGTCTGGGACATCTGCATCCTGCACGTTTCCACCTTGCCAACCTGGCTCAGACGAAATGCCTACATCCTCCCCTTGAGCAATTGGGATGAGGCCCATAGGATTGTGGTTCCACATGCTGAGGAGGAGAGAGACAATAGGCTTTTAACTAACCACGAAATGCAACGGTTGGGAGAGTGTCAGAAAGCACCAATGGCAGAAAGACCCCTTAACTCTCAGCCGCGCCCTCCATTGCTGTAGAGGTGGAAGGCACAAAGCACTGCCTCCATCCTTCAATGGGAGACAAGCCATAAACTGTCTTGCCTCTAGCTCTTTAGGAAGGTGGGAAAGAACTCGCTTTCCACAGTGCTGTTACAGCATACGAGGAAACTCTCTTACCGAGGCAGCTCAAACGCCATTTCTTCCCAGTGCTTAACTGGCCACTTTAGGACTTCCGCTTCTGCCACAGTTCCACCTTGCCAACCCGGCTCAGACGAAATGCCTACATCTTCCCCTTAAGCAACGGGGGCGAAGCCCACATGATTGTGCTGCCACATGCTTAGCAGGAGCAGACAATAGGCTTTTTACAAACCGCCATTGTGCACTGGGTCAGAGAGTGTCAGAATGCACCTATGTCAGAAAGGGCCCTTTGCTCTCAGCCGTGCCCTCCATTGCTCTAGAGGTGGAAGGCACAAAGCACTGCCTCCATCCTTCAATTGGAGACAAGCCATAAACTGTCTTGCCTCCAGCTCTTTAGGAAGCTGACAAACAACTCGCTTTCCACAGTCCTGTTACAGCAGACCGGGGAACTTCTCATACCAAGGCAGCTCAAATGGCATTTCTTCCCAGCCCTTAACTCGCAGCTGTAGGACTCCTGCTTCTGCCGCAATTCCACCTTGCCAACCCGGCTCAGATGAAATGCCTACATCTTCCCCTGAAGCAACTGGGCTGAGTCCCAAATGATTGAGCGTCCACGTGCTTAGGAGGCGATAGACTGCACGCCTTTTTCCAACCACCATTGTGCACTGCTGGAGAGAGTGTCGGAAAGCAGCTATGTCAGAAAGACCCCTTTTCTCTCAGCCGTGCCCTTCATTGCTCTAGACGTGGAATGCACAATGCACTGGCTCCCCCCCTCAAGCGGCGACAAGCCACAGACCATCTTCCTTCCATCTCTTTAGGAAGCTGAGCAAGAACTCGCTTTCAACAGTGCTCTTTCTGTGTCCTGGCAACATCTCATACAAAGGCAGCTGATATGCCATTTCTTTTCAGCGCTTAACTCGCAGATTTGGAACTTCTGCTCCTGCCACATTTCCACCTGGCCAACCCGGCTCAGACGAAATGCCTACATCTTCCGCTGAAGCGACTGTGCTGATTCCCAAAGGATTGAGCATCCACATGCTTAGGAGGCGATAAACTGCATGCCTTTTCCCAACCACCATTTTACACTGCTTAGAGAGCGTCGGAAAGCAGCTATGTGAGAAAGGCCCCTTTGCTCTCAGCCATGCCCTCCATTGCTCTCGAGGAGGAAGTCACAAGGCACTGGTTCTGGATCCACCCCTCAATGGGAGACAAACCACATCTTGGCCTGCTTCCAGCTCTTTAGGAAGTGGAGAAAAAACTCCCTTTCCACAGTGCTCTTACAGCGTCCTGGGAACATCTCATACAAAGGAGGCTGAACGCCGTTTCTTTTCAGCACTTCACTCGCCAGTCTGGGACATCTGCATCCTGCACGTTTCCACCTTGCCAACCCGGCTCAGACGAAATGCCTACATCTTCCCCTTGAGCAATGGGGATGAGGCCCATAGGATTGTGGTTCCACATGCTGAGGAGGAGAGAGACAATAGGCTTTTAACTAACCACGAAGTGCAACGGTTGGGAGAGTGTCAGAAAGCACCAATGGCAGAAAGACCCCTTTACTCTCAGCCGCGCCCTCCATTGCTGTAGAGGTGGAAGGCACAAAGCACTGCCTCCATCCTTCAATGGGAGACAAGCCATAAACTGTCTTGCCTCTAGCTCTTTAGGAAGGTTGGAAAGAACTCGCTTTCCACAGTGCTGTTACAGCATACGAGGAAACTCTCATACCGAGGCAGCTCAAACGCCATTTCTTCCCAGTGCTTAACTGGCCACTTAGGACTTCCGCTTCTGACACAGTTCCACCTTGCCAACACGGCTCAGACGAAATGCCTACATCTTCCCCTGAAGCAACTGGGCTGAGTCCCAAATGATTGAGCGTCCACGTGCTTAGGAGGCGATAGACTGCACGCTTTTTTCCAACCACCATTGTGCACTGCTGGAGAGAGTGTCGGAAAGCAGCTATGTCAGAAAGACCCCTTTGCTCTCAGCCGTGCCCTTCATTGCTCTAGACGTGGAATGCACAATGCACTGGCTCCCCCCCTCAAGCGTCGACAAGCCACAGACCATCTTCCTTCCATCTCTTTAGGAAGCTGAGCAAGAACTCGCTTTCAACAGTGCTCTTTCTGTGTCCTGGCAACATCTCATACAAAGGCAGCTGATATGCCATTTCTTTTCAGCGCTTAACTCGCAGATTTGGAACTTCTGCTCCTGCCACATTTCCACCTGGCCAACCCGGCTCAGACGAAATGTCTACATCTTCCCCTTCAGCAACGGGGACGAGGCCCAGATGACTGTGCTTCCGCATGCTTAGCAGGAGCAGACAATAGGCTTTTTACAAACCGCCATTGTGCACTGGCTCAGAGAGTGTCAGAATGCACCTATTTCAGAAAGGGCCCTTGGATCTCAGCCGTGCCCTCCATTGCTCTAGAGGTGGAAGGCACAAAGCACTGCCTCCATCCTTCAATTGGAGACAAGCCAGCAACTGTCCTGCTTCCAGCTCTTTAGGAAGCTGGGAAAGCACTCGCATTCCACAGTGCTCTTACAGCGTCCTGGGAACGTCTCATACAAAGGCAGCTGAACACCGTGTCTTTTCAGCCCTTAACTCACCAATCTGCAACATCTGCTTCTGCCGCATTTCCACCTTGCCAACCCGGCTCAGACGAAATGCCTACATCTTTCCCTGAAGCGACTGTGCTGATTCCCAAAGGATTGAGCATCCACATGCTTAGGAGGCGATAAACTGCATGCCTTTTTCCAACCACCATTTTACACTGCTTAGAGAGCGTCGGAAAGCAGCTATGTCAGAAAGGCCCCTTTGCTCTCAGCCATGCCCTCCATTGCTCTCGAGGTGGAAGGCACAAGGCACTGGTTCTGGATCCACCCCTCAATGGGAGACAAACCACATCTTGGCCTGCTTCCAGCTCTTTAGGAAGTGGAGAAAAAACTCCCTTTCCACAGTGCTCTTACAGCGTCCTGGGAACATCTCATACAAAGGAGGCTGAACGCCGTTTCTTTTCAGCACTTCACTCGCCAGTCTGGGACATCTGCATCCTGCACGTTTCCACCTTGCCAACCTGGCTCAGACGAAATGCCTACATCCTCCCCTTGAGCAATTGGGATGAGGCCCATAGGATTGTGGTTCCACATGCTGAGGAGGAGAGAGACAATAGGCTTTTAACTAACCACGAAATGCAACGGTTGGGAGAGTGTCAGAAAGCACCAATGGCAGAAAGACCCCTTAACTCTCAGCCGCGCCCTCCATTGCTGTAGAGGTGGAAGGCACAAAGCACTGCCTCCATCCTTCAATGGGAGACAAGCCATAAACTGTCTTGCCTCTAGCTCTTTAGGAAGGTGGGAAAGAACTCGCTTTCCACAGTGCTGTTACAGCATACGAGGAAACTCTCTTACCGAGGCAGCTCAAACGCCATTTCTTCCCAGTGCTTAACTGGCCACTTTAGGACTTCCGCTTCTGCCACAGTTCCACCTTGCCAACCCGGCTCAGACGAAATGCCTACATCTTCCCCTTAAGCAACGGGGGCGAAGCCCACATGATTGTGCTGCCACATGCTTAGCAGGAGCAGACAATAGGCTTTTTACAAACCGCCATTGTGCACTGGGTCAGAGAGTGTCAGAATGCACCTATGTCAGAAAGGGCCCTTTGCTCTCAGCCGTGCCCTCCATTGCTCTAGAGGTGGAAGGCACAAAGCACTGCCTCCATCCTTCAATTGGAGACAAGCCATAAACTGTCTTGCCTCCAGCTCTTTAGGAAGCTGACAAACAACTCGCTTTCCACAGTCCTGTTACAGCAGACCGGGGAACTTCTCATACCAAGGCAGCTCAAATGGCATTTCTTCCCAGCCCTTAACTCGCAGCTGTAGGACTCCTGCTTCTGCCGCAATTCCACCTTGCCAACCCGGCTCAGACGAAATGCCTACATCTTCCCCTGAAGCAACTGGGCTGAGTCCCAAATGATTGAGCGTCCACGTGCTTAGGAGGCGATAGACTGCACGCCTTTTTCCAACCACCATTGTGCACTGCTGGAGAGAGTGTCGGAAAGCAGCTATGTCAGAAAGACCCCTTTGCTCTCAGCCGTTCCCTTCATTGCTCTAGACGTGGAATGCACAATGTACTGGCTCCCCCCCTCAAGCGGCGACAAGCAACAGACCATCTTCCTTCCATCTCTTTAGGAAGCTGAGCAAGAACTCGCTTTCAACAGTGCTCTTTCTGTGTCCTGGCAACATCTCATACAAAGGCAGCTGATTTGCCATTTCTTTTCAGTGATTAACTCGCAGATTTGGAACTTCTGCTCCTGCCACTTTTCCACCTGGCCAACCCGGCTCAGACGAAATGTCTACATCTTCCCCTTCAGCAACGGGGACGAGGCCCAGATGACTGTGCTTCCGCATGCTTAGCAGGAGCAGACAATAGGCTTTTTACAAACCGCCATTGTGCACTGGCTCAGAGAGTGTCAGAATGCACCTATGTCAGAAAGGGCCCTTGGATCTCAGCTGTGCCCTCCATTGCTCTAGAGGTGAAAGGCACAAAGCACTGCCTCCATCCTTCAATTGGAGACAAGCCAGCAACTGTCCTGCTTCCAGCTCTTTAGGAAGCTGGGAAAGCACTCGCATTCCACAGTGCTCTTACTGCGTCCTGGGAACGTCTCATACAAAGGCAGCTGAACATCGTGTCTTTTCAGCCCTTAACTCACCAATCTGCAACATCTGCTTCTGCCGCATTTCCACCTTGCCAACCCGGCTCAGACGAAATGCCTACATCTTCCCCTGAAGCGACTGTGCTGATTCCCAAAGGATTGAGCATCCACATGCTTAGGAGGCGATAAACTGCATGCCTTTTTCCAACCACCATTTTACACAGCTTAGAGAGCGTCGGAAAGCAGCTATGTCAGAAAGGCCCCTTTGCTCTCAGCCATGCCCTCCATTGCTCTCGAGGTGGAAGGCACAAGGCACTGGTTCTGGATCCACCCCTCAAAGGGAGACAAACCACATCTTGGCCTGCTTCCAGCTCTTTAGGAAGTGGAGAAAAAACTCCCTTTCCACAGTGCTCTTACAGCGTCCTGGGAACATCTCATTCAAAGGAGGCTGAACGCCGTTTCTTTTCAGCACTTCACTCGCCAGTCTGGGACATCTGCATCCTGCACGTTTCCACCTTGCCAAACCGGCTCAGACGAAATGCCTACATCTTCCCCTTGAGCAATGGGGATGAGGCCCATAGGATTGTGGTTCCACATGCTGAGGAGGAGAGAGACAATAGGCTTTTAACTAACCACGAAGTGCAACGGTTGGGAGAGTGTCAGAAGGCACCAATGGCAGAAAGACCCCTTAACTCTCAGCCGCGCCCTGCATTGCTGTAGAGGTGGAAGGCACAAAGCACTGCCTCCATCCTTCAATGGGAGACAAGCCATAAACTGTCTTGCCTCCAGCTCTTTAGGAAGCTGGGAAAGAACTCGCTTTCCACAGTGCTGTTACAGCATACGAGGAAACTCTCATACCGAGGCAGCTCAAACGCCATTTCTTCCCAGTGCTTAACTGGCCGCTTTAGGACTTCCGCTTCTGCCACAGTTCCACCTTGCCAACCCGCCTCAGACGAAAAGCCTACATCTTCCCCTTAAGCAACGGGGGCGAAGCCCACATGATTGTGCTGCCACATGCTTAGCAGGAGCAGACAATAGGCTTTTTACAAACCGCCATTGTGCACTGGGTCAGAGAGTGTCAGAATGCACCTATGTCAGAAAGGGCCCTTTGCTCTCAGCCGTGCCCTCCATTGCTCTAGAGGTGGAAGGCACAATGCACTGCCTCCATCCTTCAATTGGAGACAAGACATAAACTGTCTTGACTCCAGCTCTTTAGGAAGCTGACAAACAACTCGCTTTCCACAGTCCTGTTACAGCAGACCGGGGAACTTCTCATACCAAGGCAGCTCACATGGCATTTCTTCCCAGCCCTTAACTCGCAGCGTTAGGACTCCTGCTTCTGCCGCAATTCCACCTTGCCAACTCGGCTCAGACGAAATGCCTACATCTTCCCCTGAAGCAACTGGGCTGAGTCCCAAATGATTGAGCGTCCACGTGCTTAGGAGGCGATAGACTGCACGCCTTTTTCCAACCACCATTGTGCACTGCTGGAGAGAGTGTCCGAAAGCAGCTATGTCAGAAAGACCCCTTTGCTCTCAGCCGTGCCCTTCATTGCTCTAGACGTGGAATGCACAATGCACTGGCTCCCCCCCTTAAGCGGCGACAAGCCACAGACCATCATCCTTCCATCTCTTTAGGAAGCTGAGCAAGAACTCGCTTTCAACAGTGCTCTTTCTGTGTCCTGGCAACATCTCATACAAAGGCAGCTGATATGCCATTTCTTTTCAGCGCTTAACTCGCCGATTTGGAACTTCTGCTCCTGCCACATTTCCACCTGGCCAACACGGCTCAGACGAAATGTCTACATCCTCCCCTTCAGCAACGGGGACGAGGCCCAGATGACTGTGCTTCCGCATGCTTAGCAGGAGCAGACAATAGGCTTTTTACAAACCGCCATTGTGCACTGGCTCAGAGAGTGTCAGAATGCACCTATGTCAGAAAGGGCCCTTGGATCTCAGCCGTGCCCTCCATTGCTCTAGAGGTGGAAGGCACAAAGCACTGCCTCCATCCTTCAATTGGAGACAAGCCAGCAACTGTCCTGCTTCCAGCTCTTTAGGAAGCTGGGAAAGCACTCGCATTCCACAGTGCTCTTACAGCGTCCTGGGAACGTCTCATACAAAGGCAGCTGAACACCGTGTCTTTTCAGCCCTTAACTCACCAATCTGCAACATCTGCTTCTGCCGCATTTCCACCTTGCCAACCCGGCTCAGACGAAATGCCTACATCTTCCCCTGAAGCGACTGTGCTGATTCCCAAAGGATTGAGCATCCACATGCTTAGGAGGCGATAAACTGCATGCCTTTTTCCAACCACCATTTTACACTGCTTAGAGAGCGTCGGAAAGCAGCTATGTCAGAAAGGCCCCTTTGCTCTCAGCCATGCCCTCCATTGCTCTCGAGGTGGAAGGCACAAGGCACTGGTTCTGGATCCACCCCTCAATGGGAGACAAACCACATCTTGGCCTGCTTCCAGCTCTTTAGGAAGTGGAGAAAAAACTCCCTTTCCACAGTGCTCTTACAGCGTCCTGGGAACATCTCATACAAAGGAGGCTGAACGCCGTTTCTTTTCAGCACTTCACTCGCCAGTCTGGGACATCTGCATCCTGCACGTTTCCACCTTGACAACCCGGCTCAGACGAAATGCCTACATCTTCCCCTTGAGCAATTGGGATGAGGCCCATAGGATTGTGGTTCCACATGCTGAGGAGGAGAGAGACAATAGGCTTTTAACTAAACACGAAGTGCAACGTTTGGGAGAGTGTCAGAAGGCACCAATTGCAGAAAGACCCCTTAACTCTCAGCCGCGCCCTACATTGCTGTAGAGGTGGAAGGCACAAAGCACTGCCTCCATCCTTCAATGGGAGACAAGCCATAAACTGTCTTGCCTCCAGCTCTTTAGGAAGCTGGGCAAGAACTCGCTTTCCACAGTGCTGTTACAGCATACGAGGAAACTCTCATACCGAGGCAGCTCAAACGACATTTCTTCCCAGTGCTTAATTGGCCACTTTAGGACTTACGCTTCTGCCACAGTTCCACCTTGCCAACCCGGCTCAGACGAAATGCCTACATCTTCCCCTTAAGCAACGGGGGCGAAGCCCACATGATTGTGCTGCCACATGCTTAGCAGTAGCAGACAATAGGCTTTTTACAAACCGCCATTGTGCACTGGGTCAGAGAGTGTCAGAATGCACCTATGTCAGAAAGGGCCCTTTGCTCTCAGCCGTGCCCTCCATTGCTCTAGAGGTGGAAGGCACAAAGCACTGCCTCCATCCTTCAATTGGAGACAAGCCATAAACTGGCTAGCCTCCAGCTCTTTAGGATGCTGACAAACAACTCGCTTTCCACAGTCCTGTTACAGCAGACCGGGGAACTTCTCATACCAAGGCAGCTCAAATGGCATTTCTTCCCAGCCCTTAACTCGCAGATTTAGGAATCCTGCTTCTGCCGCAATTCCACCTTGCCAACCCGGCTCAGACGAATTGCATACATCTTCCCCTGAAGCAACTGGGCTGAGTCCCAAATGATTGAGCGTCCACGTGCTTAGGAGGTGATAGACTGCACGCCTTTTTCCAACCACCATTGTGCACTGCTGGAGAGAATGTCGGAAAGCAGCTATGTCAGAATGGCCCCTTTGCTCTCAGCCGTGCCCTTCATTGCTCTGGACATGGAATGCACAATGCACTTGCTCCCCACCTCAAGCGGCGACAAGCCACAGACCATCTTCCTTCCATCTCTTTAGGAAGCTGAGCAAGAAATCGCTTTCAACAGTGCTCTTTCTGTGTCCCGGCAACATCTCATACAAAGGCAGCTGATATGCCATTTCTTTTCAGCGCTTAACTCGCAGATTTGGAACTTCTGCTCCTGCCACATTTCCACCTGGCCAACCCGGCTCAGACGAAATGTCTACATCTTCCCCTTCAGCAACGGGGACGAGGCCCAGATGACTGTGCTTCCGCATGCTTAGCAGGAGCAGACAATAGGCTTTTTACAAACCGCCATTGTGCACTGGCTCAGAGAGTGTCAGTATGCACCTATGTCAGAAAGGGCTCTTGGATCTCAGACGTGCCCTCCATTGCTCTAGAGGTGGAAGGCACAAAGCACTGCCTCCATCCTTCAATTGGAGACAAGCCAGCAACTGTCCTGCTTCCAGCTCTTTAGGAAGCTGGGAAAGCACTCGCATTGCACAGTGCTCTTACAGCGTCCTGGGAACGTCTCATACAAAGGCAGCTGAACACCGTCTCTTTTCAGCCCTTAACTCACCAATCTGCAACATCTGCTTCTGCCGCATTTCCACCTTGCCAACCCGGCTCACACGAAATGCCTACATCTTCCCCTGAAGCGACTGTGCTGATTCCCAAAGGTTTGAGCATCCACATGCTTAGGAGGCGATAAACTGCATCCCTTTTTCCAACCACCATTTTACACTGCTTAGAGAGCGTCGGAAAGCAGCTATGTCAGAAAGGCCCCTTTGCTCTCAGCCATGCCCTCCATTGCTCTCAAGGTGGAAGGCACAAGGCACTGGTTCTGGATCCACCCCTCAATGGGAGACAAACCACATCTTGGCCTGCTTCCAGCTCTTTAGGAAGTGGAGAAAAAACTCCCTTTCCACAGTGCACTTACAGCGTCCTGGGAACATCTCATACAAAGGAGGCTGAACGCCGTTTCTTTTCAGCACTTCACTCGCCAGTCTGGGACATCTGCATACTGCACGTTTCCACCTTGACAACCCGGCTCAGACGAAATGCCTACATCCTCCCCTTGTGCAATGGGGATGAGGCCCATAGGATTGTGGTTCCACATGCTGAGGAGGAGAGAGACAATAGGCTTTTAACTAACCACGAAGTGCAACGGTTGGGAGAGTGTCAGAAAGCACCAATGGCAGAAAGACCCCTTTACTCTCAGCCGCGCCCTCCATTGCTGTAGAGGTGGAAGGCACAAAGCACTGCCTCCATCCTTCAATGGGAGACAAGCCATAAACTGTCTTGCCTCCAGCTCTTTAGGAAGCTGGGAAAGAACTCGCTTTCCACAGTGCTTTTACAGCAGACGAGGAAACTCTCATACGGAGGCAGCTCAAACGCCATTTCTTCTCAGTGCTTAACTGGCCGCTTTAGGACTTCCGCTTCTGCCACAGTTCCACCTTGCCAACCCGGCTCAGACGAAATGCCTACATCTTCCCCTTAAGCAACGGGGGCGAACCCCACATGATTGTGCTGCCAAATGCTTAGCAGGAGCAGACAATAGGCTTTTTACAAACCGCCATTGTGCACTGGGTCAGAGAGTGTCAGAATGCACCTATGTCAGAAAGGGCCCTTTGCTCTCAGCCGTGCCCTCCATTGCTCTCGAGGTGGAAGGCACAAGGCACTGGTTCTGGATCCACCCCTCAATGGGAGACAAACCACATCTTGGCCTGCTTCCAGCTCTTTAGGAAGTGGAGAAAAAACTCCCTTTCCACAGTGCTCTTACAGCGTCCGGGGAACATCTCATACAAAGGAGGCTGGACGCCGTTTCTTTTCAGCACTTCACTCGCCAGTCTGGGACATCTGCATCCTGCACGTTTCCACCTTGACAACCCGGCTCAGACGAAATGCCTACATCCTCCCCTTGAGCAATTGGGATGAGGCCCATAGGATTGTGGTTCCGCATGCTGAGGGGGAGAGAGACAATAGGCTTTTAGCTAACCACGAAGTGCAACGGTTGGGAGAGTGTCAGAAAGCACCAATGGCAGAAAGACCCCTTTACTCTCAGCCACGCCCTCCATTGCTGTAGAGGTGGAAGGCACAAAGCACTGCCTCCATCCTTCAATGGGAGACAAGCCATAAACTGTCTTGCCTCCAGCTCTTTAGGAAGCTGGGAAAGAACTCGCTTTCCACAGTGCTGTTACAGCATACGAGGAAACTCTCATACCGAGGCAGCTCAAACGCCATTTCTTCCCATTGCTTAACAGGCCGCTTTAGGACTTACGCTTCTGCCACAGTTCCACCTTGCCAACCCGCCTCAGACAAAATGCCTACATCTTCCCCTTAAGCAACGGGGGCAAAGCCCACACGATTGTGCTGCCACATGCTTAGCAGGAGCAGACAATAGGCTTTTTACAAACCGCCATTGTGCACTGGGTCAGAGAGTGTCAGAATGCACCTATGTCAGAAAGGGCCCTTTGCTCTGAGCCGTGCCCTCCATTGCTCTACAGGTGGAAGGCACAAAGCACTGCCTCCATCCTTCAATTGGAGACAAGCCATAAACTGGCTTGCCTCCAGCTCTTTAGGAAGCTGACAAACAACTCGCTTTCCACAGTCCTGTTACAGCAGACCGGGGAACTTCTCATACCAAGGCAGATCAATTGGCATTTCTTCCCAGCCCTTAACTCGCAGCTGTAGGACTCCTGCTTCTGCCGCAATTCCACCTGGCCAACCCGGCTCAGACGAAATGCCTACATCTTCCCCTTAAGCAACGGGGGCGAAGCCCACACGATTGTGCTGCCACATGCTTAGCAGGAGCAGACAATAGGCTTTTTACAAACCGCCATTGTGCACTGGGTCAGAGAGTGTCAGAATGCACCTATGTCAGAAAGGGCCCTTTGCTCTCAGCCGTGCCCTCCATTGCTCTAGAGGTGGAAGGCACAAAGCACTGCCTCCATCCTTCAATGGGAGACAAGCCATAAACTGTCTTGCATCCAGCTCTTTAGGAAGCTGGGAAAGAACTCGCTTTCCAAAGTGCTGTTACAGCATACGAGGAAACTCTCATACAGAGGCAGCTCAAATGCCATTTCTTCCAAGTGCTTAACTGGCCACTTTAGGACTTACGCTTCTGCCACAGTTCCACCTTGCCAACCCGGCTCAGACGAAATGCCTACATCTTCCCCTTAGGCAATGGGGGCGGAGCCCACATGATTGTGCTGCCACATGCTTAGCAGGAGCAGACAATAGGCTTTTTACAAACCGCCATTGTGAACTGGGTCAGAGAGTGTCAGAATGCACATATGTCAGAAAGGGCCCTTTGCTCTCAGCCGTGCCCTCCATTGCTCTAGAGGTGGAAGGCACAAAGCACTGCCTCCATCCTTCAATTGGAGATAAGCCATGAACTGTCTTGCCTCCAGCTCTTTAGGAAGCTGACAAACAACTCGCTTTCCACAGTCCTGTTACAGCAGACCGGGGAACTTCTCATACCAAGGCAGCTCAAATGGCATTTCTTCCCAGCCCTTAACTCGCAGCTGTAGGACTCCTGCTTCTGCCGCAATTCCACCTTGCCAACCCGGCTCAGACGAAATGCCTACATCTTCCCCTGAAGCAACTGGGCTGAGTCCCAAATGATTGAGCGTCCACGTGCTTAGGAGGCGATAGACTGCACGCCTTTTTCCAACCACCATTGTGCACTTCTGGAGAGAGTGTCGGAAAGCAGCTATGTCAGAAAGACCCCTTTGCTCTCAGCCGTGCCCTTCATTGCTCTAGACGTGGAATGCACAATGCACTGGCTCCCCCACTCAAGCGGCGACAAGCCACAGACCATCTTCCTTCCATCTCTTTAGGAAGCTGAGCAAGAACTCCCTTTCAACAGTGCTCTTTCTGTGTCCTGGCAACATCTCATACAAAGGCAGTTGATATGCCATTTCTTTTCAGCGCTTAACTCGCAGATTTGGAACTTCTGCTCCTGCCACATTTCCACCATGCCAACCCGGCTCAGACGAAATGTCTACATCTTCCCCTTCAGCAACGGGGATGAGGCCCAGATGACTGTGCTTCCGCATGCTTAGCAGGAGCAGACAATAGGCTTTTTACAAACCGCCATTGTGCACTGGCTCAGAGAATGTCAGAATGCACCTATGTCAGAAAGGGCCCTTGGATCTCAGCCGTGCCCTCCATTGCTCTAGAGGTGGAAGGCACAAAGCACTGCCTCCATCCTTTAATTGGAGACAAGCCAGCAACTGTCCTGCTTCCAGCTCTTTAGGAAGCTGGGAAAGCACTCGCATTGCACAGTGCTCTTACAGCGTCCTGGGAACGTCTCATACAAAGGCAGGTGAACACCGTGTCTTTTCAGCCCTTAACTCACCAATCTGCAACATCTGCTTCTGCCGCATTTCCACCTTGCCAACCCGGCTCAGACGAAATGCCTACATCTTCCCCTGAAGCGACTGTGCTGATTCCCAAAGGATTGAGCATCCACATGCTTAGGAGGCGATAAACTGCATGCATTTTTCCAACCACCATTTTACACTGCTTAGAGAGCGTCGGAAAGCAGCTATGTCAGAAAGGCCCCTTTGCTCTCAGCCATGCCCTCCATTGCTCTCGAGGTGGAAGGCACAAGGCACTGGTTCTGGATCCACCCCTCAATGGGAGACAAACCACATCTTGGCCTGCTTCCAGCTCTTTAGGAAGTGGAGAAAAAACTCCCTTTCCACAGTGCTCTTACAGCGTCCTGGGAACATCTCATACAAAGGAGGCTGGACGCCGTTTCTTTTCAGCACTTCACTCGCCAGTCTGGGACATCTGCATCCTGCACGTTTCCACCTTGCCAAACCGGCTCAGACGAAATGCCTACATCTTCCCCTTGAGCAATGGGGATGAGGCCCATAGGATTGTGGTTCCACATGCTGAGGAGGAGAGAGACAATAGGCTTTTAACTAACCACGAAGTGCAACGGTTGGGAGAGAGTCAGAAAGCACCAATGGCAGAAAGACCCCTTAACTCTCAGCCGCGCCCTCCATTGCTGTAGAGGTGGAAGGCACAAAGCACTGCCTCCATCCTTCAATGGGAGACAAGCCATAAACTGTCTTGCCTCCAGCTCTTTAGGAAGCTGGGAAAGAACTCGCTTTCCACAGTGCTGTTACAGCATACGAGGAAACTCTCATACCGAGGCAGCTCAAACGCCATTTCTTCCCAGTGATTAACTGGCCGCTTTAAGACTTCTGCTTCTGCCACAGTTCCACCTTGCCAACCCGGCTCAGACGAAATGCCTACATCTTCCCCTTAAGCAACGGGGGTGAAGCCCACATGATTGTGCTGCCACATGCTTAGCAGGAGCACACAATACGCTTTTTACAAACCGCCATTGTGCACTGGGTCAGAGAGTGTCAGAATGCACCTATGTCAGAAAGGGCCCTTTGCTCTCAGCCGTGCCCTCCATTGCTCTAGAGGTGGAAGGCACAAAGCACTGAATCCATCCTTCAATGGGAGACAAGCCATAAACTGTCTTGCCTCCAGCTCTTTAGGAAGCTGAGAAAGAACTCGCTTTCCACAGCGCACGAGGAAACTCTCATACAGAGGCTGCTCAAATGCCATTTCTTCCCAGTGCTTAACTGGCCGCTTTAGGACTCCCGCGTCTGCCACAGTTCCACCTTGCCAACCCGGCTCAGACGAAATGCCTACATCTTCCCCTTAAGCAACGGGGGCGAAGCCCACATGATTGTGCTGCCACATGCTTAGCAGGAGCAGACAATAGGCTTTTTACAAACAGCCAATGTGCACTGCGTCTGAGAGTGTCAGAATGCACCTATGTCAGAAAGGGCCCTTTGCTCTCAGCCGTGCCCTCCATTGCTCTAGAGGTGGAAGGCACAAAGCACTGCCTCCATCCTTCAATTGGAGATAAGCCATGAACTGTCTTGCCTCCAGCTCTTTAGGAAGCTGACAAACAACTCGCTTTCACAGTCCTGTTACAGCAGACCGGGGAACTTCTCATACAAAGGTAGCTCAAATGGCATTTCTTCCCAGCCCTTAACTCGCAGCTTTAGGACTCCTGCTTCTGCCGCAATTGCACCTTGCCAACCCGGCTCAGACGAAATGCCTACATCTTCCCCTGAAGCAACTGGGCTGAGTCCCAAATGATTGAGCGTCCACGTGCTTAGGAGGCGATAGACTGCACGCCTTTTTCCAACCACCATTGTGCACTACTGGAGAGAGTGTCGGAAAGCAGCTATTTCAGAAAGACCCCTTTGCTCTCAGCCGTGCCCTTCATTGCTCTAGACGTGGAATGCACAATGCACTGGCTCTGCCCCTCAAGCGGCGACAAGCCACAGACCATCTTCCTTCCATCTCTTTAGGAAGCTGAGCAAGAACTCGCTTTCAACAGTGCTCTTTCTGTGTCCTGGCAACATCTCATACAAAGGCAGCTGATATGCCATTTCTTTTCAGCGCTTAACTCGCAGATTTGGAACTTCTGCTCCTGCCACATTTCCACCTGGCCAACCCGGCTCAGACGAAATGTCTACATCTTCCCCTTCAGCAACGGGGACGAGGCCCAGATGACTGTGCTTCCGCATGCTTAGCAGGAGCAGACAATAGGCTTTTTACAAACCGCCATTGTGCACTGGCTCAGAGAGTGTCAGAATGCACCTATGTCAGAAAGGGCCCTTGGATCTCAGCCGTGCCCTCCATTGCTCTAGAGGTGGAAGGCACAAAGCACTGCCTGCATCCTTCAATAGGAGACAAGCCAGCAACTGTCCTGCTTCCAGCTCTTTAGGAAGCTGGGAAAGCACTCGCATTGCACAGTGCTCTTACAGCGCCCTGGGAACGTCTCATACAAAGGCAGCTGAACACCGTGTCTTTTCAGCCCTTAACTCACCAATCTGCAACATCTGCTTCTGCCGCATTTCCACCTTGCCAACCCGGCTCAGACGAAATGCCTACATCTTCCACTGAAGCACCTGTGCTGATTCCCAAATGATTGAGCATCCACATGCTTAGGAGGCGATAAACTGCATGCCTTTTTCCAACCACCATTTTGCACTGCTTAGAGAGCGTCGGAAAGCAGCTATGTCAGAAAGGCCCCTTTGCTCTCAGCCATGCCCTCCATTGCTGTCGAGGTCGAAGGCACAAGGCACTGGTTCTGGATCCACCCCTCAATGGGAGACAAACCACATCTTGGCCTGCTTCCAGCTCTTTAGGATGTGGAGAAAAAACTCCCTTTCCACAGTGCTCTTACACCGTACTGGGAACATCTCATACAAAGGAGGCTGAACGCCATTTTTTTTCAGCACTTCACTCGCCAGTCTGGGAGATCTGCATCCTGCACGTTTCCACGTTGTCAACCCGGCTCAGACGAAATGCCTACATCTTCCTCTAGAGCAATGGGGATGAGGCCCATATGATTTTGGTTCCACATGCTGAGGAGGAGAGAGACAATAGGCTTTTAACTAACCACGAAGTGCAATGGTTGGGAGAGTGTCAGATAGCACCAATGGCAGAAAGACCCCTTTACTCTCAGCCGCGCCCTCCATTGCTGTAGAGGTGGAAGGCACAAAGCACTGCCTCCATCCTTCAATGGGAGACAAGCCATAAACTGTCTTGCCTCCAGCTCTTTAGGAAGCTGGGAAAGAACTCGCTTTCCACAGTGCTGTTACAGCATACGAGGAAACTCTCATACAGAGGCAGCTCAAATGCCATTTCTTCCCAGTGCTTAACTGGCCGCTTTAGGACTTCCGCTTCTGCCACAGTTCCACCTTGCCAACCCGGCTCAGACGAAATGCCTACATCTTCCCCTTAGGCAACGGGGGCGAAGCCCACATGATTGTGCTGCCACATGCTTAGCAGGAGCAGACAATAGGCTTTTTACAAACCGCCATTGTGCACTGGGTCAGAGAGTGTCAGAATGCACCTATGTCAGAAAGGGCCCTTTGCTCTCAGCCGTGCCCTCCATTGCTCTAGAGGTGGAAGGCACAAAGCACTGCCTCCATCCTTCAATGGGAGACAAGCCATAAACTGTCTTGCCTCCAGCTCTTTAGGAAGCTGACAAAGAACTCGCTTTCCACAGTCCTGTTACAGCAGACCGGGGAACTTCTCATACAAAGGCAGCTCAAATGGCATTTCTTCCCAGCCCTTAACTCGCAGCGTTAGGACTCCTGCTTCTGCCGCAATTCCACCTTGCCAACTCGGCTCAGACGAAATGCCTACATCTTCCCCTGAAGCAACTGGGCTGAGTCCCAAATGATTGAGCGTCCACGTGCTTAGGAGGCGATAGACTGCAGGCCTTTTTCCAACCACCATTGTGCACTTCTGGAGAGAGTGTCGGAAAGCAGCTATGTCAGAAAGACCCCTTTGCTCTCAGCCGTGCCCTTCATTGCTCTAGACGTGGAATGCACAATGCACTGGCTCCCCCCCTCAAGCGGCGACAAGCCACAGACCATCTTCCTTCCATCTCTTTAGGAAGCTGAGCAAGAACTCGCTTTCAACAGTGCTCTTTCTGTGTCCTGGCAACATCTCATACAAAGGCAGCTGATATGCCATTTCTTTTCAGCGCTTAACTCGCAGATTTGGAACTTCTGCTCCTGCCACATTTCCACCTTGCCAACCCGGCTCAGACGAAATGTCTACATCTTCCCCTTCAGCAACGGGGACGAGGCCCAGATGACTGTGCTTCCGCATGCTTAGCAGGAGCAGACAATAGGCTTTTTACAAACCGCCATTGTGCACTGGGTCAGAGAGTGTCAGAATGCACCTATGTCAGAAAGGGCCCTTGGATCTCAGCCGTGCCCTCCATTGCTCTAGAGGTGGAAGGCACAAAGCACTGACTTCATCCTTCAATAGGAGACAAGCCAGCAACTGTCCTGCTTCCAGCTCTTTAGGAAGCTGGGAAAGCACTCGCATTGCACAGTGCTCTTACAGCGTCCTGGGAACGTCTCATACAAAGGCAGCTGAACACCGTGTCTTTTCAGCCCTTAACTCACCAATCTGCAACATCTGCTTCTGCCGCATTTCCACCTTGCCAACCCGGCTCAGACGAAATGTCTACATCTTCCCCTGAAGCGACTGTGCTGATTCCCAAATGATTGAGCATCCACATGCTTAGGAGGCGATAAACTGCATGCCTTTTTCCAACCACTATTTTACGCTGCTTAGAGAGCGTCGGAAAGCATCTATGTCAGAAAGGCCCCTTTGCTCTCAGCCATGCCCTCCATTGCTCTCGAGGTGGAAGGCACAAGGCACTGGTTCTGGATCCACCCCTCAAAGGGAGACAAACCACATCTTGGCCTGCTTCCAGCTCTTTAGGAAGTGGAGAAAAAACTCCCTTTCCACAGTGCTCTTACAGCGTCCTGGGAACATCTCATACAAAGGAGGCTGAACGCCGTTTCTTTTCAGCACTTCACTCGCCAGGCTGGGACATCTGCATCCTGCACGTTTCCACCTTGCCAAACCGGCTCAGACGAAATGCCTACATCTTCCCCTTGAGCAATGGGGATGAGGCCCATAGGATTGTGGTTCCACATGCTGAGGAGGAGAGAGACAATAGGCTTTAAACTAACCACGAAGTGCAACGGTTGGGAGAGTGTCAGAAGGCACCAATGGCAGAAAGACCCCTTAACTCTCAGCCTCGCCCTCCATTGCTGTAGAGGTGGAAGGCACAAAGCACTGCCTCCATCCTTCAATGGGAGACAAGCCATAAACTGTCTTGCCTCCAGCTGTTTAGGAAGCTGGGAAAGAACTCGCTTTCCACAGTGCTGTTACAGCATACGAGGAAACTCTCATACCGAGGCAGCTCAAACGCCATTCCTTCAGAGTGCTTAACTGGCCACTTTAGGACTTCCGCTTCTGCCACAGTTCCACCTTGCCAACCCGGCCCAGACGAAATGCCTACATCTTCCCCTTAAGCAACGGGGGCGAAGCCCACATGATTGGGCTGCCACATGCTTAGCAGGAGCAGACAATAGGCTTTTTACAAACCGCCATTGTGCACTGGGTCAGAGAGTGTCAGAATGCACCTATGTCAGAAAGGGCCCTTTGCTCTCAGCCGTGCCCTCCATTGCTCTAGAGGTGGAAGGCACAAAGCACTGCCTCCATCCTTCAATGGGAGACAAGCCATAAACTGTCTTGCATCCAGCTCTTTAGGAAGCTGGGAAAGAACTCGCTTTCCAAAGTGCTGTTACAGCATACGAGGAAACTCTCATACAGAGGCAGCTCAAATGCCATTTCTTCCCAGTGCTTAACTGGCCACTTTCGGACTTCCGCTTCTGCCACAGTTCCACCTTGCCAACCCGGCTCAGACGAAATGCCTACATCTTCCCCTTAGGCAACGGGGGCGGAGCCCACATGATTGTGCTGCCACATGCTTAGCAGGAGCAGACAATAGGCTTTTTACAAACCGCCATTGTGAACTGGGTCAGAGAGTGTCAGAATGCACATATGTCAGAAAGGGCCCTTTGCTCTCAGCCGTGCCCTCCATTGCTCTAGAGGTGGAAGGCACAAAGCACTGCCTCCATCCTTCAATTGGAGACAAGCCATAAACTGTCTTGCCTCCAGCTCTTTAGGAAGCTGACAAAGAACTCGCTTTCCACAGTCCTGTTACAGCAGACCGGGGAACTTCTCATACCAAGGCAGCTCAAATGGCATTTCTTCCCAGCCCTTAACTCGCAGCTGTAGGACTCCTGCTTCTGCCGCAATTCCACCTTGCCAACCCGGCTCAGACGAAATGCCTACATCTTCCCCTGAAGCAACTGGGCTGAGTCCCAAATGATTGAGCGTCCACGTGCTTAGGAGGCGATAGACTGCACGCCTTTTTCCAACCACCATTGTGCACTGCTGGAGAGAGTGTCGGAAACCAGCTATGTCAGAAAGACCCCTTTGCTCTCAGCCGTGCCCTTCATTGCTCTAGACGTGGAATGCACAATGCACTGGCTCCCCCCCTCAAGCGGCGACAAGCCACAGACCATCTTCCTTCCATCTCTTTAGGAAGCTGAGCAAGAACTCGCTTTCAAAAGTGCACTTTCTGTGTCCTGGCAACATCTCATACAAAGGCAGCTGATATGCCATTTCTTTTCAGCGCTTAACTCGCCGATTTGGAACTTCAGCTCCTGCCAGATTTCCACCTGGCCAACCCGGCTCAGACGAAATGTCTACATCTTCCCCTTCAGCAACGTGGACGAGGCCCAGATGACTGTGCTTCCGCATGCTTAGCAGGAGCAGACAATAGGCTTTTTACAAACCGCCATTGTGCACTGGCTCAGAGAGTGTCAGAATGCACCTATGTCAGAAAGGGCCCTTGGATCTCAGCCGTGCCCTCCATTGCTCTAGAGGTGGAAGGCACAAAGCACTGCCTCCATCCTTCAATTGGAGACAAGCCAGCAACTGTCCTGCTTCCAGCTCTTTAGGAAGCTGGGAAAGCACTCGCATTCCACAGTGCTCTTACAGCGTCCTGGGAACGTCTCATACAAAGGCAGCTGAACACCGTGTCTTTTCAGCCCTTAACTCACCAATCTGCAACATCTGCTTCTGCCGCATTTCCACCTTGCCAACCCGGCTCATAGGAAATGCCTACATCTTCCCCTGAAGCGACTGTGCTGATTCCCAAAGGATTGAGCATCCACATGCTTAGGAGGCGATAAACTGCATGCCTTTTTCCAACCACCATTTTACACTGCTTAGAGAGCGTCGGAAAGCACCTATGTCAGAAAGGCCCCTTTGCTCTCAGCCATGCCCTCCATTGCTCTCGAGGTGGAAGGCACAAGGCACTGGTTCTGGATCCACCCCTCAAAGGGAGACAAACCACATCTTGGCCTGCTTCCAGCTCTTTAGGAAGTGGAGAAAAAACTCCCTTTCCACAGTGCTCTTACAGCGTCCTGGGAACATCTCATACAAAGGAGGCTGAACGCCGTTTCTTTTCAGCACTTCACTCGCCAGGCTGGGACATCTGCATCCTGCACGTTTCCACCTTGCCAAACCGGCTCAGACGAAATGCCTACATCTTCCTCTAGAGCAATGGGGATGAGGCCCATAGGATTGTGGTTCCACATGCTGAGGAGGAGAGAGACAATAGGCTTTCAACTAACCACGAAGTGCAACGGTTGGGAGAGTGTCAGAAGGCACCAATGGCAGAAAGACCCCTTAACTCTCAGCCGCGCCCTCCATTGCTGTAGAGGTGGAAGGCACAAAGCACTGCCTCCATCCTTCAATGGGAGACAAGCCATAAACTGTCTTGCCTCCAGCTGTTTAGGAAGCTGGGAAAGAACTCGCTTTCCACAGTGCTGTTACAGCATACGAGGAAACTCTCATACGGAGGCAGCTCAATCGCCATTTCTTCCCAGTGCTTAACTGGCCGCTTTAGGACTTCCGCTTCTGCCACAGTTCCACCTTGCCAGCCCGGCTCAGACGAAATGCCTACATCTTCCCCTTAAGCAACGGGGGCGAATCCCACACGATTGTGCTGCCACGTGCTTAGCAGGAGCAGACAATAGGCTTTTTACAAACCGCCATTGTGCACTGGGTCAGAGAGTGTCAGAATGCACCTATGTCAGAAAGGGCCCTTTGCTCTCAGCCGTGCCCTCCATTGCTCTAGAGGTGGAAGGCACAAAGCACTGCCTCCATCCATCAATGGGAGACAAGCCATAAACTGTCTTGCCTCCAGCTCTTTAGGAAGCTGACAAACAACTCGCTTTCCACAGTCCTGTTACAGCAGACCAGGGAACTTCTCATACCAAGGCGGATCAATTGGCATTTCTTCCCAGCCCTTAACTCGCAGCTGTAGGACTCCTGCTTCTGCCGCAATTCCCCATGGCCAACCCGGCTCAGACGAAATGCCTACATCTTCCCCTGAAGCAACTGGGCTGAGTCCCAAATGATTGAGCGTCCACGTGCTTAGGAGGCGATAGACTGCACGCCTTTTTCCAACCACCATTGTGCACTGCTGGAGAGAGTGTCGGAAACCAGCTATGTCAGAAAGACCCCTTTGCTCTCAGCCGTGCCCTTCATTGCTCTAGACGTGGAATGCACAATGCACTGGCTCCCCCCCTCAAGCGGCGACAAGCCACAGACCATCTTCCTTCCATCTCTTTAGGAAGCTGAGCAAGAACTCGCTTTCAACAGTGCTCTTTCTGTGTCCTGGCAACATCTCATACAAAGGCAGCTGATATGCCATTTCTTTTCAGCGCTTAACTCGCAGATTTGGAACTTCAGCTCCTGCCAGATTTCCACCTGGCCAACCCGGCTCAGAGGAAATGTCTACATCTTCCCCTTCAGCAACGTGGACGAGGCCCAGATGACTGTGCTTCCGCATGCTTAGCAGGAGCAGACAATAGGCTTTTTACAAACCGCCATTGTGCACTGGCTCAGAGAGTGTCAGAATGCACCTATGTCAGAAAGGGCCCTTGGATCTCAGCCGTGCCCTCCATTGCTCTAGAGGTGGAAGGCACAAAGCACTGCCTCCATCCTTCAATTGGAGACAAGCCAGCAACTGTCCTGCTTCCAGCTCTTTAGGAAGCTGGGAAAGCACTCGCATTGCACAGTGCTCTTACAGCGCCCTGGGAACGTCTCATGCAAAGGCAGCTGAACACCGTGTCTTTTCAGCCCTTAACTCACCAATCTGCAACATCTGCTTCTGCCGCATTTCCACCTTGCCAACCCGGCTCAGACGAAATGCCTACATCTTCCACTGAAGCACCTGTGCTGATTCCCAAATGATTGAGCATCCACATGCTTAGGAGGCGATAAACTGCATGCCTTTTTCCAACCACCATTTTGCACTGCTTAGAGAGCGTCGGAAAGCAGCTATGTCAGAAAGGCCCCTTTGCTCTCAGCCATGCCCTCCATTGCTGTCGAGGTCGAAGGCACAAGGCACTGGTTCTGGATCCACCCCTCAATGGGAGACAAACCACATCTTGGCCTGCTTCCAGCTCTTTAGGAAGTGGAGAAAAAACTCCCTTTCCACAGTGCTCTTACACCGTACTGGGAACATCTCATACAAAGGAGGCTGAACGCCATTTTTTTTCAGCACTTCACTCGCCAGTCTGGGAGATCTGCATCCTGCACGTTTCCACGTTGTCAACCCGGCTCAGACGAAATGCCTACATCTTCCTCTAGAGCAATGGGGATGAGGCCCATATGATTTTGGTTCCACATGCTGAGGAGGAGAGAGACAATAGGCTTTTAACTAACCACGAAGTGCAATGGTTGGGAGAGTGTCAGATAGCACCAATGGCAGAAAGACCCCTTTACTCTCAGCCGCGCCCTCCATTGCTGTAGAGGTGGAAGGCACAAAGCACTGCCTCCATCCTTCAATGGGAGACAAGCCATAAACTGTCTTGCCTCCAGCTCTTTAGGAAGCTGGGAAAGAACTCGCTTTCCACAGTGCTGTTACAGCATACGAGGAAACTCTCATACAGAGGCAGCTCAAATGCCATTTCTTCCCAGTGCTTAACTGGCCGCTTTAGGACTTCCGCTTCTGCCACAGTTCCACCTTGCCAACCCGGCTCAGACGAAATGCCTACATCTTCCCCTTAGGCAACGGGGGCGAAGCCCACATGATTGTGCTGCCACATGCTTAGCAGGAGCAGACAATAGGCTTTTTACAAACCGCCATTGTGCACTGGGTCAGAGAGTGTCAGAATGCACCTATGTCAGAAAGGGCCCTTTGCTCTCAGCCGTGCCCTCCATTGCTCTAAGGGTGGAAGGCACAAAGCACTGCCTCCATCCTTCAATGGGAGACAAGCCATAAACTGTCTTGCCTCCAGCTCTTTAGGAAGCTGACAAAGAACTCGCTTTCCACAGTCCTGTTACAGCAGACCGGGGAACTTCTCATACAAAGGCAGCTCAAATGGCATTTCTTCCCAGCCCTTAACTCGCAGCGTTAGGACTCCTGCTTCTGCCGCAATTCCACCTTGCCAACTCGGCTCAGACGAAATGCCTACATCTTCCCCTGAAGCAACTGGGCTGAGTCCCAAATGATTGAGCGTCCACGTGCTTAGGAGGCGATAGACTGCAGGCCTTTTTCCAACCACCATTGTGCACTTCTGGAGAGAGTGTCGGAAAGCAGCTATGTCAGAAAGACCCCTTTGCTCTCAGCCGTGCCCTTCATTGCTCTAGACGTGGAATGCACAATGCACTGGCTCCCCCCCTCAAGCGGCGACAAGCCACAGACCATCTTCCTTCCATCTCTTTAGGAAGCTGAGCAAGAACTCGCTTTCAACAGTGCTCTTTCTGTGTCCTGGCAACATCTCATACAAAGGCAGCTGATATGCCATTTCTTTTCAGCGCTTAACTCGCAGATTTGGAACTTCTGCTCCTGCCACATTTCCACCTTGCCAACCCGGCTCAGACGAAATGTCTACATCTTCCCCTTCAGCAACGGGGACGAGGCCCAGATGACTGTGCTTCCGCATGCTTAGCAGGAGCAGACAATAGGCTTTTTACAAACCGCCATTGTGCACTGGGTCAGAGAGTGTCAGAATGCACCTATGTCAGAAAGGGCCCTTGGATCTCAGCCGTGCCCTCCATTGCTCTAGAGGTGGAAGGCACAAAGCACTGACTTCATCCTTCAATAGGAGACAAGCCAGCAACTGTCCTGCTTCCAGCTCTTTAGGAAGCTGGGAAAGCACTCGCATTGCACAGTGCTCTTACAGCGTCCTGGGAACGTCTCATACAAAGGCAGCTGAACACCGTGTCTTTTCAGCCCTTAACTCACCAATCTGCAACATCTGCTTCTGCCGCATTTCCACCTTGCCAACCCGGCTCAGACGAAATGTCTACATCTTCCCCTGAAGCGACTGTGCTGATTCCCAAATGATTGAGCATCCACATGCTTAGGAGGCGATAAACTGCATGCCTTTTTCCAACCACTATTTTACGCTGCTTAGAGAGCGTCGGAAAGCATCTATGTCAGAAAGGCCCCTTTGCTCTCAGCCATGCCCTCCATTGCTCTCGAGGTGGAAGGCACAAGGCACTGGTTCTGGATCCACCCCTCAAAGGGAGACAAACCACATCTTGGCCTGCTTCCAGCTCTTTAGGAAGTGGAGAAAAAACTCCCTTTCCACAGTGCTCTTACAGCGTCCTGGGAACATCTCATACAAAGGAGGCTGAACGCCGTTTCTTTTCAGCACTTCACTCGCCAGGCTGGCACATCTGGATCCTGCACGTTTCCACCTTGCCAAACCGGCTCAGACGAAATGCCTACATCTTCCCCTTGAGCAATGGGGATGAGGCCCATAGGATTGTGGTTCCACATGCTGAGGAGGAGAGAGACAATAGGCTTTAAACTAACCACGAAGTGCAACGGTTGGGAGAGTGTCAGAAGGCACCAATGGCAGAAAGACCCCTTAACTCTCAGCCTCGCCCTCCATTGCTGTAGAGGTGGAAGGCACAAAGCACTGCCTCCATCCTTCAATGGGAGACAAGCCATAAACTGTCTTGCCTCCAGCTGTTTAGGAAGCTGGGAAAGAACTCGCTTTCCACAGTGCTGTTACAGCATACGAGGAAACTCTCATACCGAGGCAGCTCAAACGCCATTCCTTCAGAGTGCTTAACTGGCCACTTTAGGACTTCCGCTTCTGCCACAGTTCCACCTTGCCAACCCGGCCCAGACGAAATGCCTACATCTTCCCCTTAAGCAACGGGGGCGAAGCCCACATGATTGGGCTGCCACATGCTTAGCAGGAGCAGACAATAGGCTTTTTACAAACCGCCATTGTGCACTGGGTCAGAGAGTGTCAGAATGCACCTATGTCAGAAAGGGCCCTTTGCTCTCAGCCGTGCCCTCCATTGCTCTAGAGGTGGAAGGCACAAAGCACTGCCTCCATCCTTCAATGGGAGACAAGCCATAAACTGTCTTGCATCCAGCTCTTTAGGAAGCTGGGAAAGAACTCGCTTTCCAAAGTGCTGTTACAGCATACGAGGAAACTCTCATACAGAGGCAGCTCAAATGCCATTTCTTCCCAGTGCTTAACTGGCCACTTTCGGACTTCCGCTTCTGCCACAGTTCCACCTTGCCAACCCGGCTCAGACGAAATGCCTACATCTTCCCCTTAGGCAACGGGGGCGGAGCCCACATGATTGTGCTGCCACATGCTTAGCAGGAGCAGACAATAGGCTTTTTACAAACCGCCATTGTGAACTGGGTCAGAGAGTGTCAGAATGCACATATGTCAGAAAGGGCCCTTTGCTCTCAGCCGTGCCCTCCATTGCTCTAGAGGTGGAAGGCACAAAGCACTGCCTCCATCCTTCAATTGGAGACAAGCCATAAACTGTCTTGCCTCCAGCTCTTTAGGAAGCTGACAAAGAACTCGCTTTCCACAGTCCTGTTACAGCAGACCGGGGAACTTCTCATACCAAGGCAGCTCAAATGGCATTTCTTCCCAGCCCTTAACTCGCAGCTGTAGGACTCCTGCTTCTGCCGCAATTCCACCTTGCCAACCCGGCTCAGACGAAATGCCTACATCTTCCCCTGAAGCAACTGGGCTGAGTCCCAAATGATTGAGCGTCCACGTGCTTAGGAGGCGATAGACTGCACGCCTTTTTCCAACCACCATTGTGCACTGCTGGAGAGAGTGTCGGAAACCAGCTATGTCAGAAAGACCCCTTTGCTCTCAGCCGTGCCCTTCATTGCTCTAGACGTGGAATGCACAATGCACTGGCTCCCCCCCTCAAGCGGCGACAAGCCACAGACCATCTTCCTTCCATCTCTTTAGGAAGCTGAGCAAGAACTCGCTTTCAAAAGTGCACTTTCTGTGTCCTGGCAACATCTCATACAAAGGCAGCTGATATGCCATTTCTTTTCAGCGCTTAACTCGCCGATTTGGAACTTCAGCTCCTGCCAGATTTCCACCTGGCCAACCCGGCTCAGACGAAATGTCTACATCTTCCCCTTCAGCAACGTGGACGAGGCCCAGATGACTGTGCTTCCGCATGCTTAGCAGGAGCAGACAATAGGCTTTTTACAAACCGCCATTGTGCACTGGCTCAGAGAGTGTCAGAATGCACCTATGTCAGAAAGGGCCCTTGGATCTCAGCCGTGCCCTCCATTGCTCTAGAGGTGGAAGGCACAAAGCACTGCCTCCATCCTTCAATTGGAGACAAGCCAGCAACTGTCCTGCTTCCAGCTCTTTAGGAAGCTGGGAAAGCACTCGCATTCCACAGTGCTCTTACAGCGTCCTGGGAACGTCTCATACAAAGGCAGCTGAACACCGTGTCTTTTCAGCCCTTAACTCACCAATCTGCAACATCTGCTTCTGCCGCATTTCCACCTTGCCAACCCGGCTCAGAGGAAATGCCTACATCTTCCCCTGAAGCGACTGTGCTGATTCCCAAAGGATTGAGCATCCACATGCTTAGGAGGCGATAAACTGCATGCCTTTTTCCAACCACCATTTTACACTGCTTAGAGAGCGTCGGAAAGCACCTATGTCAGAAAGGCCCCTTTGCTCTCAGCCATGCCCTCCATTGCTCTCGAGGTGGAAGGCACAAGGCACTGGTTCTGGATCCACCCCTCAAAGGGAGACAAACCACATCTTGGCCTGCTTCCAGCTCTTTAGGAAGTGGAGAAAAAACTCCCTTTCCACAGTGCTCTTACAGCGTCCTGGGAACATCTCATACAAAGGAGGCTGAACGCCGTTTCTTTTCAGCACTTCACTCGCCAGGCTGGGACATCTGCATCCTGCACGTTTCCACCTTGCCAAACCGGCTCAGACGAAATGCCTACATCTTCCTCTAGAGCAATGGGGATGAGGCCCATAGGATTGTGGTTCCACATGCTGAGGAGGAGAGAGACAATAGGCTTTCAACTAACCACGAAGTGCAACGGTTGGGAGAGTGTCAGAAGGCACCAATGGCAGAAAGACCCCTTAACTCTCAGCCGCGCCCTCCATTGCTGTAGAGGTGGAAGGCACAAAGCACTGCCTCCATCCTTCAATGGGAGACAAGCCATAAACTGTCTTGCCTCCAGCTGTTTAGGAAGCTGGGAAAGAACTCGCTTTCCACAGTGCTGTTACAGCATACGAGGAAACTCTCATACGGAGGCAGCTCAATCGCCATTTCTTCCCAGTGCTTAACTGGCCGCTTTAGGACTTCCGCTTCTGCCACAGTTCCACCTTGCCAGCCCGGCTCAGACGAAATGCCTACATCTTCCCCTTAAGCAACGGGGGCGAATCCCACACGATTGTGCTGCCACGTGCTTAGCAGGAGCAGACAATAGGCTTTTTACAAACCGCCATTGTGCACTGGGTCAGAGAGTGTCAGAATGCACCTATGTCAGAAAGGGCCCTTTGCTCTCAGCCGTGCCCTCCATTGCTCTAGAGGTGGAAGGCACAAAGCACTGCCTCCATCCATCAATGGGAGACAAGCCATAAACTGTCTTGCCTCCAGCTCTTTAGGAAGCTGACAAACAACTCGCTTTCCACAGTCCTGTTACAGCAGACCAGGGAACTTCTCATACCAAGGCGGATCAATTGGCATTTCTTCCCAGCCCTTAACTCGCAGCTGTAGGACTCCTGCTTCTGCCGCAATTCCCCATGGCCAACCCGGCTCAGACGAAATGCCTACATCTTCCCCTGAAGCAACTGGGCTGAGTCCCAAATGATTGAGCGTCCACGTGCTTAGGAGGCGATAGACTGCACGCCTTTTTCCAACCACCATTGTGCACTGCTGGAGAGAGTGTCGGAAACCAGCTATGTCAGAAAGACCCCTTTGCTCTCAGCCGTGCCCTTCATTGCTCTAGACGTGGAATGCACAATGCACTGGCTCCCCCCCTCAAGCGGCGACAAGCCACAGACCATCTTCCTTCCATCTCTTTAGGAAGCTGAGCAAGAACTCGCTTTCAACAGTGCTCTTTCTGTGTCCTGGCAACATCTCATACAAAGGCAGCTGATATGCCATTTCTTTTCAGCGCTTAACTCGCAGATTTGGAACTTCAGCTCCTGCCAGATTTCCACCTGGCCAACCCGGCTCAGAGGAAATGTCTACATCTTCCCCTTCAGCAACGTGGACGAGGCCCAGATGACTGTGCTTCCGCATGCTTAGCAGGAGCAGACAATAGGCTTTTTACAAACCGCCATTGTGCACTGGCTCAGAGAGTGTCAGAATGCACCTATGTCAGAAAGGGCCCTTGGATCTCAGCCGTGCCCTCCATTGCTCTAGAGGTGGAAGGCACAAAGCACTGCCTCCATCCTTCAATTGGAGACAAGCCAGCAACTGTCCTGCTTCCAGCTCTTTAGGAAGCTGGGAAAGCACTCGCATTGCACAGTGCTCTTACAGCGCCCTGGGAACGTCTCATGCAAAGGCAGCTGAACACCGTGTCTTTTCAGCCCTTAACTCACCAATCTGCAACATCTGCTTCTGCCGCATTTCCACCTTGCCAACCCGGCTCAGACGAAATGCCTACATCTTCCACTGAAGCACCTGTGCTGATTCCCAAATGATTGAGCATCCACATGCTTAGGAGGCGATAAACTGCATGCCTTTTTCCAACCACCATTTTGCACTGCTTAGAGAGCGTCGGAAAGCAGCTATGTCAGAAAGGCCCCTTTGCTCTCAGCCATGCCCTCCATTGCTGTCGAGGTCGAAGGCACAAGGCACTGGTTCTGGATCCACCCCTCAATGGGAGACAAACCACATCTTGGCCTGCTTCCAGCTCTTTAGGAAGTGGAGAAAAAACTCCCTTTCCACAGTGCTCTTACACCGTACTGGGAACATCTCATACAAAGGAGGCTGAACGCCATTTTTTTTCAGCACTTCACTCGCCAGTCTGGGAGATCTGCATCCTGCACGTTTCCACGTTGTCAACCCGGCTCAGACGAAATGCCTACATCTTCCTCTAGAGCAATGGGGATGAGGCCCATATGATTTTGGTTCCACATGCTGAGGAGGAGAGAGACAATAGGCTTTTAACTAACCACGAAGTGCAATGGTTGGGAGAGTGTCAGATAGCACCAATGGCAGAAAGACCCCTTTACTCTCAGCCGCGCCCTCCATTGCTGTAGAGGTGGAAGGCACAAAGCACTGCCTCCATCCTTCAATGGGAGACAAGCCATAAACTGTCTTGCCTCCAGCTCTTTAGGAAGCTGGGAAAGAACTCGCTTTCCACAGTGCTGTTACAGCATACGAGGAAACTCTCATACAGAGGCAGCTCAAATGCCATTTCTTCCCAGTGCTTAACTGGCCGCTTTAGGACTTCCGCTTCTGCCACAGTTCCACCTTGCCAACCCGGCTCAGACGAAATGCCTACATCTTCCCCTTAGGCAACGGGGGCGAAGCCCACATGATTGTGCTGCCACATGCTTAGCAGGAGCAGACAATAGGCTTTTTACAAACCGCCATTGTGCACTGGGTCAGAGAGTGTCAGAATGCACCTATGTCAGAAAGGGCCCTTTGCTCTCAGCCGTGCCCTCCATTGCTCTAAGGGTGGAAGGCACAAAGCACTGCCTCCATCCTTCAATGGGAGACAAGCCATAAACTGTCTTGCCTCCAGCTCTTTAGGAAGCTGACAAAGAACTCGCTTTCCACAGTCCTGTTACAGCAGACCGGGGAACTTCTCATACAAAGGCAGCTCAAATGGCATTTCTTCCCAGCCCTTAACTCGCAGCGTTAGGACTCCTGCTTCTGCCGCAATTCCACCTTGCCAACTCGGCTCAGACGAAATGCCTACATCTTCCCCTGAAGCAACTGGGCTGAGTCCCAAATGATTGAGCGTCCACGTGCTTAGGAGGCGATAGACTGCAGGCCTTTTTCCAACCACCATTGTGCACTTCTGGAGAGAGTGTCGGAAAGCAGCTATGTCAGAAAGACCCCTTTGCTCTCAGCCGTGCCCTTCATTGCTCTAGACGTGGAATGCACAATGCACTGGCTCCCCCCCTCAAGCGGCGACAAGCCACAGACCATCTTCCTTCCATCTCTTTAGGAAGCTGAGCAAGAACTCGCTTTCAACAGTGCTCTTTCTGTGTCCTGGCAACATCTCATACAAAGGCAGCTGATATGCCATTTCTTTTCAGCGCTTAACTCGCAGATTTGGAACTTCTGCTCCTGCCACATTTCCACCTTGCCAACCCGGCTCAGACGAAATGTCTACATCTTCCCCTTCAGCAACGGGGACGAGGCCCAGATGACTGTGCTTCCGCATGCTTAGCAGGAGCAGACAATAGGCTTTTTACAAACCGCCATTGTGCACTGGGTCAGAGAGTGTCAGAATGCACCTATGTCAGAAAGGGCCCTTGGATCTCAGCCGTGCCCTCCATTGCTCTAGAGGTGGAAGGCACAAAGCACTGACTTCATCCTTCAATAGGAGACAAGCCAGCAACTGTCCTGCTTCCAGCTCTTTAGGAAGCTGGGAAAGCACTCGCATTGCACAGTGCTCTTACAGCGTCCTGGGAACGTCTCATACAAAGGCAGCTGAACACCGTGTCTTTTCAGCCCTTAACTCACCAATCTGCAACATCTGCTTCTGCCGCATTTCCACCTTGCCAACCCGGCTCAGACGAAATGTCTACATCTTCCCCTGAAGCGACTGTGCTGATTCCCAAATGATTGAGCATCCACATGCTTAGGAGGCGATAAACTGCATGCCTTTTTCCAACCACTATTTTACGCTGCTTAGAGAGCGTCGGAAAGCATCTATGTCAGAAAGGCCCCTTTGCTCTCAGCCATGCCCTCCATTGCTCTCGAGGTGGAAGGCACAAGGCACTGGTTCTGGATCCACCCCTCAAAGGGAGACAAACCACATCTTGGCCTGCTTCCAGCTCTTTAGGAAGTGGAGAAAAAACTCCCTTTCCACAGTGCTCTTACAGCGTCCTGGGAACATCTCATACAAAGGAGGCTGAACGCCGTTTCTTTTCAGCACTTCACTCGCCAGGCTGGCACATCTGCATCCTGCACGTTTCCACCTTGCCAAACCGGCTCAGACGAAATGCCTACATCTTCCCCTTGAGCAATGGGGATGAGGCCCATAGGATTGTGGTTCCACATGCTGAGGAGGAGAGAGACAATAGGCTTTAAACTAACCACGAAGTGCAACGGTTGGGAGAGTGTCAGAAGGCACCAATGGCAGAAAGACCCCTTAACTCTCAGCCTCGCCCTCCATTGCTGTAGAGGTGGAAGGCACAAAGCACTGCCTCCATCCTTCAATGGGAGACAAGCCATAAACTGTCTTGCCTCCAGCTGTTTAGGAAGCTGGGAAAGAACTCGCTTTCCACAGTGCTGTTACAGCATACGAGGAAACTCTCATACCGAGGCAGCTCAAACGCCATTCCTTCAGAGTGCTTAACTGGCCACTTTAGGACTTCCGCTTCTGCCACAGTTCCACCTTGCCAACCCGGCCCAGACGAAATGCCTACATCTTCCCCTTAAGCAACGGGGGCGAAGCCCACATGATTGGGCTGCCACATGCTTAGCAGGAGCAGACAATAGGCTTTTTACAAACCGCCATTGTGCACTGGGTCAGAGAGTGTCAGAATGCACCTATGTCAGAAAGGGCCCTTTGCTCTCAGCCGTGCCCTCCATTGCTCTAGAGGTGGAAGGCACAAAGCACTGCCTCCATCCTTCAATGGGAGACAAGCCATAAACTGTCTTGCATCCAGCTCTTTAGGAAGCTGGGAAAGAACTCGCTTTCCAAAGTGCTGTTACAGCATACGAGGAAACTCTCATACAGAGGCAGCTCAAATGCCATTTCTTCCCAGTGCTTAACTGGCCACTTTAGGACTTCCGCTTCTGCCACAGTTCCACCTTGCCAACCCGGCTCAGACGAAATGCCTACATCTTCCCCTTAGGCAACGGGGGCGGAGCCCACATGATTGTGCTGCCACATGCTTAGCAGGAGCAGACAATAGGCTTTTTACAAACCGCCATTGTGAACTGGGTCAGAGAGTGTCAGAATGCACATATGTCAGAAAGGGCCCTTTGCTCTCAGCCGTGCCCTCCATTGCTCTAGAGGTGGAAGGCACAAAGCACTGCCTCCATCCTTCAATTGGAGACAAGCCATAAACTGTCTTGCCTCCAGCTCTTTAGGAAGCTGACAAAGAACTCGCTTTCCACAGTCCTGTTACAGCAGACCGGGGAACTTCTCATACCAAGGCAGCTCAAATGGCATTTCTTCCCAGCCCTTAACTCGCAGCTGTAGGACTCCTGCTTCTGCCGCAATTCCACCTTGCCAACCCGGCTCAGACGAAATGCCTACATCTTCCCCTGAAGCAACTGGGCTGAGTCCCAAATGATTGAGCGTCCACGTGCTTAGGAGGCGATAGACTGCACGCCTTTTTCCAACCACCATTGTGCACTGCTGGAGAGAGTGTCGGAAACCAGCTATGTCAGAAAGACCCCTTTGCTCTCAGCCGTGCCCTTCATTGCTCTAGACGTGGAATGCACAATGCACTGGCTCCCCCCCTCAAGCGGCGACAAGCCACAGACCATCTTCCTTCCATCTCTTTAGGAAGCTGAGCAAGAACTCGCTTTCAAAAGTGCACTTTCTGTGTCCTGGCAACATCTCATACAAAGGCAGCTGATATGCCATTTCTTTTCAGCGCTTAACTCGCCGATTTGGAACTTCAGCTCCTGCCAGATTTCCACCTGGCCAACCCGGCTCAGACGAAATGTCTACATCTTCCCCTTCAGCAACGTGGACGAGGCCCAGATGACTGTGCTTCCGCATGCTTAGCAGGAGCAGACAATAGGCTTTTTACAAACCGCCATTGTACACTGGCTCAGAGAGTGTCAGAATGCACCTATGTCAGAAAGGGCCCTTGGATCTCAGCCGTGCCCTCCATTGCTCTAGAGGTGGAAGGCACAAAGCACTGCCTCCATCCTTCAATTGGAGACAAGCCAGCAACTGTCCTGCTTCCAGCTCTTTAGGAAGCTGGGAAAGCACTCGCATTCCACAGTGCTCTTACAGCGTCCTGGGAACGTCTCATACAAAGGCAGCTGAACACCGTGTCTTTTCAGCCCTTAACTCACCAATCTGCAACATCTGCTTCTGCCGCATTTCCACCTTGCCAACCCGGCTCAGAGGAAATGCCTACATCTTCCCCTGAAGCGACTGTGCTGATTCCCAAAGGATTGAGCATCCACATGCTTAGGAGGCGATAAACTGCATGCCTTTTTCCAACCACCATTTTACACTGCTTAGAGAGCGTCGGAAAGCACCTATGTCAGAAAGGCCCCTTTGCTCTCAGCCATGCCCTCCATTGCTCTCGAGGTGGAAGGCACAAGGCACTGGTTCTGGATCCACCCCTCAATGGGAGACAAACCACATCTTGGCCTGCTTCCAGCTCTTTAGGAAGTGGAGAAAAAACTCCCTTTCCACAGTGCTCTTACAGCGTCCTGGGAACATCTCATACAAAGGAGGCTGAACGCCGTTTCTTTTCAGCACTTCACTCGCCAGTCTGGGACATCTGCATCCTGCACGTTTCCACCTTGGCAACCCGGCTCAGACGAAATGCCTACATCCTCCCCTGGAGCAATTGGGATGAGGCCCATAGGATTGTGGTTCCACATGTTGAGGAGGAGAGAGACAATAGGCTTTTACCTAACCACGAAGTGCAACAGTTGGGAGAGTGTCAGAAAGCACCAATGGCAGAAAGACCCCTTTACTCTCAGCCACGCCCTCCATTGCTGTAGAGGTGGAAGGCACAAAGCACTGCCTCCATCCTTCAATGGGAGACAAGCCATAAACTGTCTTGCCTCCAGCTCTTTAGGAAGCTGGGAAAGAACTCGCTTTCCACAGTGCTGTTACAGCATACGAGGAAACTCTCATACCGAGGCAGCTCAATCGCCATTTCTTCCCAGTGCTTAACTGGCCGCTTTAGGACTTCCGCTTCTGCCACAGCTCCACCTTGCCAGCCCGGCTCAGACGAAATGCCTACATCTTCCCCTTAAGCAACGGGGGCGAAGCCCACACGATTGTGCTGCCACATGCTTAGCAGGAGCAGACAATAGGCTTTTTACAAACCGCCATTGTGCACTGGGTCAGAGAGTGTCAGAATGCACCTATGTCAGAAAGGGCCCTTTGCTCTCAGCCGTGCCCTCCATTGCTCTAGAGGTGGAAGGCACAAAGCACTGCCTCCATCCTTCAATTGGAGACAAGCCATAAACTGTCTTGCCTCCAGCTCTTTAGGAAGCTGACAAACAGCTCGCTTTCCACAGTCCTGTTACAGCAGACCGGGGAACTTCTCATACCAAGGCAGATCAAATGGCATTTCTTCCCAGCCCTTAACTCGCAGCTGTAGGACTCCTGCTTCTGCCGCAATTCCACCTGGCCAACCCGGCTCAGACGAAATGCCTACATCTTCCCCTGAAGCAACTGGGCTGAGTCCCAAATGATTGAGCGTCCACGTGCTTAGGAGGCGATAGACTGCACGCCTTTTTCCAACCACCATTGTGCACTGCTGGAGAGAGTGTCGGAAAGCAGCTATTTCAGAAAGACCCCTTTGCTCTCAGCCGTGCCCTTCATTGCTCTAGACGTGGAATGCACAATGCACTGGCTCCCCCCCTCAAGCGGCGACAAGCCAGAGACCATCTTCCTTCCATCTCTTTAGGAAGCTGAGCAAGAACTCGCTTTCAACAGTGCTCTTTCTGTGTCCTGGCAACATCTCATACAAAGGCAGCTGATATGCCATTTCTTCCCAGTGCTTAACTGGCCGCTTTAGGACTTCCGCTTTTGCCACAGTTCCACCTTGCCAGCCCGGCTCAGACGAAATGCCTACATCTTCCCCTTAAGCAACGGGGGCGAAGCCCACATGATTGTGCTGCCACATGCTTAGCAGGAGCAGACAATAGGCTTTTTACAAACCGCCATTGTGCACTGGGTCAGAGAGTGTCAGAATGCACCTATGTCAGAAAGGGCCCTTTGCTCTCAGCCGTGCCCTCCATTGCTCTAGAGGTGGAAGGCACAAAGCACTGAATCCATCCTTCAATGGGAGACAAGCCATAAACTGTCTTGCCTCCAGCTCTTTAGGAAGATGAGAAAGAACTCGCTTTCCACAGCGCACGAGGAAACTCTCATACAGAGGCTGCTCAAATGCCATTTCTTCCCAGTGCTTAACTGGCCGCTTTAGGACTCCCGCGTCTGCCACAGTTCCACCTTGCCAACCCGGCTCAGACGAAATGCCTACATCTTCCCCTTAAGCAACGGGGGCGAAGCCCACATGATTGTGCTGCCACATGCTTAGCAGGAGCAGACAATAGGCTTTTTACAAACAGCCAATGTGCACTGCGTCTGAGAGTGTCAGAATGCACCTATGTCAGAAAGGGCCCTTTGCTCTCAGCCGTGCCCTCCATTGCTCTAGAGGTGGAAGGCACAAAGCACTGCCTCCATCCTTCAATTGGAGATAAGCCATGAACTGTCTTGCCTCCAGCTCTTTAGGAAGCTGACAAACAACTCGCTTTCACAGTCCTGTTACAGCAGACCGGGGAACTTCTCATACAAAGGTAGCTCAAATGGCATTTCTTCCCAGCCCTTAACTCGCAGCTTTAGGACTCCTGCTTCTGCCGCAATTGCACCTTGCCAACCCGGCTCAGACGAAATGCCTACATCTTCCACTGAAGCACCTGTGCTGATTCCCAAATGATTGAGCATCCACATGCTTAGGAGGCGATAGACTGCATGCCTTTTTCCAACCACCATTTTGCACTGCTTAGAGAGCGTCGGAAAGCAGCTATGTCAGAAAGGCCCCTTTGCTCTCAGCCATGCCCTCCATTGCTCTCGAGGTCGAAGGCACAAGGCGCTGGTTCTGGATCCACCCCTCAATGGGAGACAAACCACATCTTGGCCTGCTTCCAGCTCTTTAGGAAGTGGAGAAAAAACTCCCTTTCCACAGTGCTCTTACAGCGTCCTGGGAACATCTCATACAAAGGAGGCTGAACGCCGTTTCTTTTCAGCACTTCACTCGCCAGTCTGGGACATCTGCATCCTGCACGTTTCCACCTTGCCAAACCGGCTCAGACGAAATGCCTACATCTTCCCCTTAGGCAACGGGGGCGAATCCCACATGATTGTGCTGCCACATGCTTAGCAGGAGCAGACAATAGGCTTTTTACAAACCGCCATTGCGAACTGGGTCAGAGAGTGTCAGAATGCACATATGTCAGAAAGGGCCCTTTGCTCTCAGCCGTGCCCTCCATTGCTCTCGAGGTGGAAGGCACAAAGCACTGCCTCCATCCTTCAATTGGAGACAAGCCATAAACTGTCTTGCCTCCAGCTCTTTAGGAAGCTGACAAACAACTCGCTTTCCACAGTCCTGTTACAGCAGACCGGGGACCTTCTCATACCAAGGCAGCTCAAATGGCATTTCTTCCCAGCCCTTAACTCGCAGCGTTAGGACTCCTGCTTCTGCCGCAATTCCACCTTGCCAACTCGGCTCAGACGAAATGCCTACATCTTCCCCTGAAGCAACTGGGCTGAGTCCCAAATGATTGAGCGTCCACGTGCTTAGGAGGCGATAGACTGCACGCCTTTTTCCAACCACCATTGTGCACTGCTGCAGAGAGTGTCGGAAAGCAGCTATGTCAGAAAGACCCCTTTGCTCTCAGCCGTGCCCTTCATTGCTCTAGACGTGGAATGCACAATGCACTGGCTCCCCCCCTCAAGCGGCGACAAGCCACAGACCATCTTCCTTCCATCTCTTTAGGAAGCTGAGCAAGAACTCGCTTTCAAAAGTGCTCTTTCTGTGTCCTGGCAACATCTCATACAAAGGCAGCTGATATGCCATTTCTTTTCAGCGCTTAACTCGCAGATTTGGAACTTCTGCTCCTGCCACATTTCCACCTTGCCAACCCGGCTCAGACGAAATGTCTACATCTTCCCCTTCAGCAACGGGGACGAGGCCCAGATGACTGTGCTTCCGCATGCTTAGCAGGAGCAGACAATAGGCTTTTTACAAACCGCCATTGTGCACTGGGTCAGAGAGTGTCAGAATGCACCTATGTCAGAAAGGGCCCTTGGATCTCAGCCGTGCCCTCCATTGCTCTAGAGGTGGAAGGCACAAAGCACTGCCTCCATCCTTCAATAGGAGACAAGCCAGCAACTGTCCTGCTTCCAGCTCTTTAGGAAGCTGGGAAAGCACTCGCATTGCACAGTGCTGTTACAGCGTCCTGGGAACGTCTCATACAAAGGCAGCTGAACACCGTGTCTTTTCAGCCCTTAACTCACCAATCTGCAACATCTGCTTCTGCCGCATTTCCACCTTGCCAACCCGGCTCAGACGAAATGCCTACATCTTCCCCTGAAGCGACTGTGCTGATTCCCAAAGGATAGAGCATCCACATGCTTAGGAGGCGATAAACTGCATGCCTTTTTCCAACCACCATTTTACACTGCTTAGAGAGCGTCGGAAAGCAGCTATGTCAGAAAGGCCCCTTTGCTCTCAGCCATGCCCTCCATTGCTCTCGAGGTGGAAGGCACAAGGCACTGGTTCTGGATCCACCCCTCAAAGGGAGACAAACCACATCTTGGCCTGCTTCCAGCTCTTTAGGAAGTGGAGAAAAAACTCCCTTTCCACAGTGCTCTTACAGCGTCCTGGGAACATCTCATACAAAGGAGGCTGAACGCCGTTTCTTTTCAGCACTTCACTCGCCAGTCTGGGACATCTGCATCCTGCACGTTTCCACCTTGCCAAACCGGCTCAGACGAAATGCCTACATCTTGCCCTTGAGCAATGGGGATGAGGCCCATAGGATTGTGGTTCCACATGCTGAGGAGGAGAGAGACAATAGGCTTTCAACTAACCACGAAGTGCAACGGTTGGGAGAGTGTCAGAAGGCACCAATGGCAGAAAGACCCCTTAACTCTCAGCCGCGCCCTCCATTGCTGTAGAGGTGGAAGGCACAAAGCACTGCCTCCATCCTTCAATGGGAGACAAGCCATAAACTGTCTTGCCTCCAGCTGTTTAGGAAGCTGGGAAAGAACTCGCTTTCCACAGTGCTGTTACAGCATACGAGGAAACTCTCATACCGAGGCAGCTCAAACGCCATTCCTTCCCAGTGCTTAACTGGCCACTTTAGGACTTCCGCTTCTGCCACAGTTCCACCTTGCCAACCCGCCTCAGACGAAATGCCTACATCTTCCCCTTAAGCAACGGGGGCGAAGCCCACATGATTGTGCTGCCACATGCTTAGCAGGAGCAGACAATAGGCTTTTTACAAACCGCCATTGTGCACTGGGTCAGAGAGTGTCAGAATGCACCTATGTCAGAAAGGGCCCTTTGCTCTCAGCCGTGCCCTCCATTGCTCTAGAGGTGGAAGGCACAAAGCACTGCCTCCATCCTTCAATGGGAGACAAGCCATAAACTGTCTTGCCTCCAGCTCTTTAGGAAGCTGACAAACAACTCGCTTTCCACAGTCCTGTTACAGCAGACCGGGGAACTTCTCATACCAAGGCAGCTCAAATGGCATTTCTTCCCAGCCCTTAACTCGCAGCGTTAGGTCTCCTGCTTCTGCCGCAATTCCACCTTGCCAACTCGGCTCAGACGAAATGCCTACATCTTCCCCTGAAGCAACTGGGCTGAGTCCCAAATGATTGAGCGTCCACGTGCTTAGGAGGCGATAGACTGCACGCCTTTTTCCAACCACCATTGTGCACTGCTGGAGAGAGAGTCGGAAAGCAGCTATGTCAGAAAGACCCCTTTGCTCTCAGCTGTGCCCTTCATTGCTCTAGACGTGGAATGCACAATGCACTGGCTCCCCCCCTCAAGCGGCGACAAGCCACAGACAATCTTCCTTCCATCTCTTTAGGAAGCTGAGCAAGAACTCGCTTTCAAAAGTGCTCTTTCTGTGTCCTGGCAACATCTCATACAAAGGCAGCTGATATGCCATTTCTTTTCAGCGCTTAACTCGCAGATTAGGAACTTCTGCTCCTGCCACATTTCCACCTTGCCAACCCGGCTCAGACGAAATGTCTACATCTTCCCCTTCAGCAACGGGGACGAGGCCCAGATGACTGTGCTTCAGCATGCTTAGCAGGAGCAGACAATAGGCTTTTTACAAACCGCCATTGTGCACTGGCTCAGAGAGTGTCAGAATGCACCTATGTCAGAAAGGGCCCTTGGATCTCAGCCGTGCCCTCCATTGCTCTAGAGGTGGAAGGCACAAAGCACTGCCTCCATCCTTCAACAGGAGACAAGCCAGCAACTGTCATGCTTCCAGCTCTTTAGGAGGCTGGGAAAGCACTCGCATTGCACAGTGCTCTTACAGCGTCCTGGGAACGTCTCATACAAAGGCAGCTGAACACCGTGTCTTTTCAGCCCTTAACTCACCAATCTGCAACATCTGCTTCTGCCGCATTTCCACCTTGCCAACCCGGCTCAGACGAAATGCCTACATCTTCCCCTGAAGCGACTGTGCTGATTCCCAAAGGATTGAGCATCCACATGCTTAGGAGGCGATAAACTGCATGCCTTTTTCCAACCACCATTTTACACTGCTTAGAGAGCGTCGGAAAGCAGCTATGTCAGAAAGGCCCCTTTGCTCTCAGCCATGCCCTCCATTGCTCTCGAGGTGGAAGGCACAAGGCACTGGTTCTGGATCCACCCCTCAAAGGGAGACAAACCACATCTTGGCCTGCTTCCAGCTCTTTAGGAAGTGGAGAAAAAACTCCCTTTCCACAGTGCTCTTACAGCGTCCTGGGAACATCTCATACAAAGGAGGCTGAACGCCGTTTCTTTTCAGCACTTCACTCGCCAGTCTGGGACATCTGCATCCTGCACGTTTCCACCTTGCCAAACCGGCTCAGACGAAATGCCTACATCTTGCCCTTGAGCAATGGGGATGAGGCCCATAGGATTGTGGTTCCACATGCTGAGGAGGAGAGAGACAATAGGCTTTCAACTAACCACGAAGTGCAACGGTTGGGAGAGTGTCAGAAGGCACCAATGGCAGAAAGACCCCTTAACTCTCAGCCGCGCCCTCCATTGCTGTAGAGGTGGAAGGCACAAAGCACTGCCTCCATCCTTCAATGGGAGACAAGCCATAAACTGTCTTGCCTCCAGCTGTTTAGGAAGCTGGGAAAGAACTCGCTTTCCACAGTGCTGTTACAGCATACGAGGAAACTCTCATACCGAGGCAGCTCAAACGCCATTCCTTCCCAGTGCTTAACTGGCCACTTTAGGACTTCCGCTTCTGCCACAGTTCCACCTTGCCAACCCGCCTCAGACGAAATGCCTACATCTTCCCCTTAAGCAACGGGGGCGAAGCCCACATGATTGTGCTGCCACATGCTTAGCAGGAGCAGACAATAGGCTTTTTACAAACCGCCATTGTGCACTGGGTCAGAGAGTGTCAGAATGCACCTATGTCAGAAAGGGCCCTTTGCTCTCAGCCGTGCCCTCCATTGCTCTAGAGGTGGAAGGCACAAAGCACTGCCTCCATCCTTCAATGGGAGACAAGCCATAAACTGTCTTGCCTCCAGCTCTTTAGGAAGCTGACAAACAACTCGCTTTCCACAGTCCTGTTACAGCAGACCGGGGAACTTCTCATACCAAGGCAGCTCAAATGGCATTTCTTCCCAGCCCTTAACTCGCAGCGTTAGGACTCCTGCTTCTGCCGCAATTCCACCTTGCCAACTCGGCTCAGACGAAATGCCTACATCTTCCCCTGAAGCAACTGGGCTGAGTCCCAAATGATTGAGCGTCCACGTGCTTAGGAGGCCATAGACTGCACGCCTTTTTCCAACCACCATTGTGCACTGCTGGAGAGAGTGTCGGAAAGCAGCTATGTCAGAAAGACCCCTTTGCTCTCAGCCGTGCCCTTCATTGCTCTAGACGTGGAATGCACAATGCACTGGCTCCCCCCCTCAAGCGGCGACAAGCCACAGACCATCTTCCTTCCATCTCTTTAGGAAGCTGAGCAAGAACTCGCTTTCAAAAGTGCTCTTTCTGTGTCCTGGCAACATCTCATACAAAGGCAGCTGATATGCCATTTCTTTTCAGCGCTTAACTCACAGATATGGAACTTCTGCTCCTGCCACATTTCCACCTTGCCAACCCGGCTCAGACGAAATGTCTACATCTTCCCCTTCAGCAACGGGGACGAGGCCCAGATGACTGTGCTTCCGCATGCTTAGCAGGAGCAGACAATAGGCTTTTTACAAACCGCCATTGTGCACTGGGTCAGAGAGTGTCAGAATGCACCTAGGTCAGAAAGGGCCCTTGGATCTCAGCCGTGCCCTCCATTGCTCTAGAGGTGGAAGGCACAAAGCACTGCCTCCATCCTTCAATTGGAGACAAGCCAGCAACTGTCCTGCTTCCAGCTCTTTAGGAGGCTGGGAAAGCACTCGCATTGCACAGTGCTCTTACAGCGTCCTGGGAACGTCTCATACAAAGGCTGCTGAACACCGTGTCTTTTCAGCCCTTAACTCACCAATCTGCAACATCTGCTTCTGCCGCATTTCCACCTTGCCAACCCGGCTCAGACGAAATGCCTACATCTTTCCCTGAAGCGACTGTGCTGATTCCCAAAGGATTGAGCATCCACATGCTTAGGAGGCGATAAACTGCAAGCCTTTTTCCAACCACCATTTTACACTGCTTAGAGAGCGTCGGAAAGCAGCTATGTCAGAAAGGCCCCTTTGCTCTCAGCCATGCCCTCCATTGCTCTCGAGGTGGAAGGCACAAGGCACTGGTTCTGGATCCACCCCTCAAAGGGAGACAAACCACATCTTGGCCTGCTTCCAGCTCTTTAGGAAGTGGAGAAAAAACTCCCTTTCCACAGTGCTCTTACAGCGTCCTGGGAACATCTCATACAAAGGAGGCTGAACGCCGTTTCTTTTCAGCACTTCACTCGCCAGTCTGGGACATCTGCATCCTGCACGTTTCCACCTTGCCAAACCGGCTCAGACGAAATGCCTACATCTTGCCCTTGAGCAATGGGGATGAGGCCCATAGGATTGTGGTTCCACATGCTGAGGAGGAGAGAGACAATAGGCTTTCAACTAACCACGAAGTGCAACGGTTGGGAGAGTGTCAGAAGGCACCAATGGCAGAAAGACCCCTTAACTCTCAGCCGCGCCCTCCATTGCTGTAGAGGTGGAAGGCACAAAGCACTGCCTCCATCCTTCAATGGGAGACAAGCCATAAACTGTCTTGCCTCCAGCTGTTTAGGAAGCTGGGAAAGAACTCGCTTTCCACAGTGCTGTTACAGCATACGAGGAAACTCTCATACCGAGGCAGCTCAAACGCCATTCCTTCCCAGTGCTTAACTGGCCACTTTAGGACTTCCGCTTCTGCCACAGTTCCACCTTGCCAACCCGCCTCAGACGAAATGCCTACATCTTCCCCTTAAGCAACGGGGGCGAAGCCCACATGATTGTGCTGCCACATGCTTAGCAGGAGCAGACAATAGGCTTTTTACAAACCGCCATTGTGCACTGGGTCAGAGAGTGTCAGAATGCACCTATGTCAGAAAGGGCCCTTTGCTCTCAGCCGTGCCCTCCATTGCTCTAGAGGTGGAAGGCACAAAGCACTGCCTCCATCCTTCAATGGGAGACAAGCCATAAACTGTCTTGCCTCCAGCTCTTTAGGAAGCTGACAAACAACTCGCTTTCCACAGTCCTGTTACAGCAGACCGGGGAACTTCTCATACCAAGGCAGCTCAAATGGCATTTCTTCCCAGCCCTTAACTCGCAGCGTTAGGACTCCTGCTTCTGCCGCAATTCCACCTTGCCAACTCGGCTCAGACGAAATGCCTACATCTTCCCCTGAAGCAACTGGGCTGAGTCCCAAATGATTGAGCGTCCACGTGCTTAGGAGGCGATAGACTGCACGCCTTTTTCCAACCACCATTGTGCACTGCTGGAGAGAGAGTCGGAAAGCAGCTATGTCAGAAAGACCCCTTTGCTCTCAGCCGTGCCCTTCATTGCTCTAGACGTGGAATGCACAATGCACTGGCTCCCCCCCTCAAGCGGCGACAAGCCACAGACCATCTTCCTTCCATCTCTTTAGGAAGCTGAGCAAGAACTCGCTTTCAAAAGTGCTCTTTCTGTGTCCTGGCAACATCTCATACAAAGGCAGCTGATATGCCATTTCTTTTCAGCGCTTAACTCGCAGATTAGGAACTTCTGCTCCTGCCACATTTCCACCTTGCCAACCCGGCTCAGACGAAATGTCTACATCTTCCCCTTCAGCAACGGGGACGAGGCCCAGATGACTGTGCTTCAGCATGCTTAGCAGGAGCAGACAATAGGCTTTTTACAAACCGCCATTGTGCACTGGGTCAGAGAGTGTCAGAATGCACCTATGTCAGAAAGGGCCCTTGGATCTCAGCCGTGCCCTCCATTGCTCTAGAGGTGGAAGGCACAAAGCACTGCCTCCATCCTTCAACAGGAGACAAGCCAGCAACTGTCCTGCTTCCAGCTCTTTAGGAGGCTGGGAAAGCACTCGCATTGCACAGTGCTCTTACAGCGTCCTGGGAACGTCTCATACAAAGGCAGCTGAACACCGTGTCTTTTCAGCCCTTAACTCACCAATCTGCAACATCTGCTTCTGCCGCATTTCCACCTTGCCAACCCGGCTCAGACGAAATGCCTACATCTTCCCCTGAAGCGACTGTGCTGATTCCCAAAGGATTGAGCATCCACATGCTTAGGAGGCGATAAACTGCATGCCTTTTTCCAACCACCATTTTACACTGCTTAGAGAGCGTCGGAAAGCAGCTATGTCAGAAAGGCCCCTTTGCTCTCAGCCATGCCCTCCATTGCTCTCGAGGTGGAAGGCACAAGGCACTGGTTCTGGATCCACCCCTCAAAGGGAGACAAACCACATCTTGGCCTGCTTCCAGCTCTTTAGGAAGTGGAGAAAAAACTCCCTTTCCACAGTGCTCTTACAGCGTCCTGGGAACATCTCATACAAAGGAGGCTGAACGCCGTTTCTTTACAGCACTTCACTCGCCAGTCTGGGACATCTGCATCCTGCACGTTTCCACCTTGCCAAACCGGCTCAGACGAAATGCCTACATCTTGCCCTTGAGCAATGGGGATGAGGCCCATAGGATTGTGGTTCCACATGCTGAGGAGGAGAGAGACAATAGGCTTTCAACTAACCACGAAGTGCAACGGTTGGGAGAGTGTCAGAAGGCACCAATGGCAGAAAGACCCCTTAACTCTCAGCCGCGCCCTCCATTGCTGTAGAGGTGGAAGGCACAAAGCACTGCCTCCATCCTTCAATGGGAGACAAGCCATAAACTGTCTTGCCTCCAGCTGTTTAGGAAGCTGGGAAAGAACTCGCTTTCCACAGTGCTGTTACAGCATACGAGGAAACTCTCATACCGAGGCAGCTCAAACGCCATTCCTTCCCAGTGCTTAACTGGCCACTTTAGGACTTCCGCTTCTGCCACAGTTCCACCTTGCCAACCCGGCTCAGACGAAATGCCTACATCTTCCCCTTAAGCAACGGGGGCGAAGCCCACATGATTGTGCTGCCACATGCTTAGCAGGAGCAGACAATAGGCTTTTTACAAACCGCCATTGTGCACTGGGTCAGAGAGTGTCAGAATGCACGTATGTCAGAAAGGGCCCTTTGCTCTCAGCCGTGCCCTCCATTGCTCTAGAGGTGGAAGGCACAAAGCACTGCCTCCATCCTTCAATGGGAGACAAGCCATAAACTGTCTTGCCTCCAGCTCTTTAGGAAGCTGACAAACAACTCGCTTTCCACAGTCCTGTTACAGCAGACCGGGGAACTTCTCATACCAAGGCAGCTCAAATGGCATTTCTTCCCAGCCCTTAACTCGCAGCGTTAGGACTCCTGCTTCTGCCGCAATTCCACCTTGCCAACTCGGCTCAGACGAAATGCCTACATCTTCCCCTGAAGCAACTGGGCTGAGTCCCAAATGATTGAGCGTCCACGTGCTTAGGAGGCCATAGACTGCACGCCTTTTTCCAACCACCATTGTGCACTGCTGGAGAGAGTGTCGGAAAGCAGCTATGTCAGAAAGACCCCTTTGCTCTCAGCCGTGCCCTTCATTGCTCTAGACGTGGAATGCACAATGCACTGGCTCCCCCCCTCAAACGGCGACAAGCCACAGACCATCTTCCTTCCATCTCTTTAGGAAGCTGAGCAAGAACTCGCTTTCAAAAGTGCTCTTTCTGTGTCCTGGCAACATCTCATACAAAGGCAGCTGATATGCCATTTCTTTTCAGCGCTTAACTCACAGATATGGAACTTCTGCTCCTGCCACATTTCCACCTTGCCAACCCGGCTCAGACGAAATGTCTACATCTTCCCCTTCAGCAACGGGGACGAGGCCCAGATGACTGTGCTTCCGCATGCTTAGCAGGAGCAGACAATAGGCTTTTTACAAACCGCCATTGTGCACTGGGTCAGAGAGTGTCAGAATGCACCTATGTCAGAAAGGGCCCTTGGATCTCAGCCGTGCCCTCCATTGCTCTAGAGGTGGAAGGCACAAAGCACTGCCTCCATCCTTCAATTGGAGACAAGCCAGCAACTGTCCTGCTTCCAGCTCTTTAGGAGGCTGGGAAAGCACTCGCATTCCACAGTGCTCTTACAGCGTCCTGGGAACGTCTCATACAAAGGCAGCTGAACACCGTGTCTTTTCAGCCCTTAACTCACCAATCTGCAACATCTGCTTCTGCCGCATTTCCACCTTGCCAACCCGGCTCAGACGAAATGCCTACATCTTCCCCTGAAGCGACTGTGCTGATTCCCAAAGGATTGAGCATCCACATGCTTAGGAGGCGATAAACTGCATGCCTTTTTCCAACCACCATTTTACACTGCTTAGAGAGCGTCGGAAAGCAGCTATGTCAGAAAGGCCCCTTTGCTCTCAGCCATGCCCTCCATTGCTCTCGAGGTGGAAGGCACAAGGCACTGGTTCTGGATCCACCCCTCAATGGGAGACAAACCACATCTTGGCCTGCTTCCAGCTCTTTAGGAAGTGGAGAAAAAACTCCCTTTCTACAGTGCTCTTACAGCGTCCTGGGAACATCTCATACAAAGGAGGCTGAACGCCGTTTCTTTTCAGCACTTCACTCGCCAGGCTGGGACATCTGCATCCTGCACGTTTCCACCTTGCCAAACCGGCTCAGACGAAATGCCTACATCTTCCCCTTGAGCAATGGGGATGAGGCCCATAGGATTGTGGTTCCACAAGCTGAGGAGGAGAGAGACAATAGGCTTTTAACTAACCACGAAGTGCAATGGTTGGGAGAGTGTCAGAAAGCACCAATGGCAGAAAGACCCCTTTACTCTCAGCCGCGCCCTCCATTGCTGTAGAGGTGGAAGGTACAAAGCACTGCCTCCATCCTTCAATGGGAGACAAGCCATAAACTGTCTTGCCTCCAGCTCTTTAGGAAGCTGGGAAAGAACTCGCTTTCCACAGTGCTGTTACAGCATACGAGGAAACTCTCATACCGAGGCAGCTCAAACGCCATTTCTTCCCAGTGCTTAACTGGCCGCTTTAGGACTTCCGCTTCTGCCACAGTTCCACCTTGCCAACCCGCCTCAGACGAAATGCCTACATCTTCCCCTTAAGCAACGGGGGCGAAGCCCACATGATTGTGCTGCCACATGCTTAGCAGGAGCAGACAATAGGCTTTTTACAAACCGCCATTGTGCACTGGGTCAGAGAGTGTCAGAATGCACCTATGTCAGAAAGGGCCCTTTGCTCTCAGCCGTGCCCTCCATTGATCTAGAGGTGGAAGGCACAAAGCACTGCCTCCATCCTTCAATTGGAGACAAGCCATAAACTGTCTTGCCTCCAGATCTTTAGGAAGCTGACAAACAGCTCGCTTACCACAGTCCTGTTACAGCAGACCGGGGAACTTCTCATACCAAGGCAGCTCAAATGGCATTTCTTCCCAGCCCTTAACTCGCAGCTGTAGGACTCCTGCTTCTGCCGCAATACCACCTTTCCAACCCGGCTCAGACGAAATGCCTACATCTTCCCCTGAAGCAACTGGGCTGAGTCCCAAATGATTGAGCGTCCACGTTCTTAGGAGGCGATGGACTGCACGCCTTTTTCCAACCACCATTGTGCACTGCTGGAGAGAGTGTCGGAAAGCAGCTATGACAGAATGACCCCTTTGCTCTCAGCCGTGCTCTTCATTGCTCTAGACGTGGAATGCACAATGCACTGGCTCCCCCCCTCAAGCGGCGACAAGCCACAGACCATCTTCCTTCCATCTCTTTAGGAAGCTGAGAAAGAACTCCCTTTCAATAGTGCTCTTTCTGTGTCCTGGCAACATCTCATACAAAGGCAGCTGATATTCCATTTCTTTTCAGCACTTAACTCGCAGATTTGGAACTTCTGCTCCTGCCACATTTCCACCTGGCCAACCCGGCTCAGACGAAATGTCTACATCTTCCCCTTCAGCAACGGGTATGAGGCCCAGATGACTGTGCTTCCGCATGCTTAGCAGGAGCAGACAATAGGCTTTTTACAAACCGCCATTGTGCACTGGCTCAGAGAATGTCAGAATGCACCTATGTCAGAAAGGGCCCTTGGATCTCAGCCGTGCCCTCCATTGCTCTAGAGGTGGAAGGCACAAAGCACTGCCTCCATCCTTCAATTGGAGACAAGCCAGCAACTGTCCTGCTTCCAGCTCTTTAGGAAGCTGGGAAAGCACTCGCATTGCACAGTGCTCTTACAGCGTCCTGGGAACGTCTCATACAAAGGCAGCTGAACACCGTGTCTTTTCAGCCCTTAACTCACCAATCTGCAACATCTGCTTCTGCCGCATTTCCACCTTGCCAACCCGGCTCAGACGAAATGCCTACATCTTCCCCTGAAGCGACTGTGCTGATTCCCAAAGGATTGAGCATCCACATGCTTAGGAGGCGATAAACTGCATGCCTTTTTCCAACCACCATTTTACACTGCTTAGAGAGCGTCGGAAAGCAGCTATGTCAGAAAGGCCCCTTTGCTCTCAGCCATGCCCTCCATTGCTCTCGAGGTGGAAGGCACAAGGCACTGGTTCTGGATCCACCCCTCAATGGGAGACAAACCACATCTTGGCCTGCTTCCAGCTCTTTAGGAAGTGGAGAAAAAACTCCCTTTCTACAGTGCTCTTACAGCGTCCTGGGAACATCTCATACAAAGGAGGCTGAACGCCGTTTCTTTTCAGCACTTCACTCGCCAGTCTGGGACATCTGCATCCTGCACGTTTCCACCTTGCCAAACCGGCTCAGACGAAATGCCTGCATCTTCCCCTTGAGCAATGGGGATGAGGCCCATAGGATTGTTGTTCCACAAGCTGAGGAGGAGAGAGACAATAGGCTTTTAACTAACCAGGAAGTGCAATGGTTGGGAGAGTGTCAGAAAGCACCAATGGCAGAAAGACTCCTTTACTCTCAGCCGCGCCCTCCATTGCTGTAGAGGTGGAAGGCACAAAGCACTGCCTCCATCCTTCAATGGGAGACAAGCCATAAACTGTCTTGCCTCCAGCTCTTTAGGAAGCTGGGAAAGAACTCGCTTTCCACAGTGCTGTTACAGCATACGAGGAAACTCTCATACTGAGGCAGCTCAAACGCCATTTCTTCCCAGTGCTTAACTGGCCGCTTTAGGACTTCCGCTTCTGCCACAGTTCCACCTTGCCAACCCGGCTCAGACGAAATGCCTACATCTTCCCCTTAAGCAACGGGGGCGAAGCCCACATGATTGGGCTGCCACATGCTTAGCAGGAGCAGACAATAGGCTTTTTACAGACCGCCATTGTGCACTGGGTCAGAGAGTGTCAGAATGCACCTATGTCAGAAAGGGCCCTTGGATCTCAGCCGTGCCCTCCATTGCTCTAGAGGTGGAAGGCACAAAGCACTGCCTCCATCCTTCAATTGGAGACAAGCCAGCAACTGTCCTGCTTCCAGCTCTTTAGGAAGCTGGGAAAGCACTCGCATTGCACAGTGCTCTTACAGCGTCCTGGGAACGTCTCATACAAAGGCAGCTGAACACCGTGTCTTTTCAGCCCTTAACTCACCAATCTGCAACATCTGCTTCTGCCGCATTTCCACCTTGCCAACCCGGCTCAGACGAAATGCCTACATCTTCCCCTGAAGCGACTGTGCTGATTCCCAAAGGATTGAGCATCCACATGCTTAGGAGGCGATAAACTGCATGCCTTTTTCCAACCACCATTTTACACTGCTTAGAGAGCGTCGGAAAGCAGCTATGTCAGAAAGGCCCCTTTGCTCTCAGCCATGCCCTCCATTGCTCTCGAGGTGGAAGGCACAAGGCACTGGTTCTGGATCCACCCCTCAATGGGAGACAAACCACATCTTGGCCTGCTTCCAGCTCTTTAGGAAGTGGAGAAAAAACTCCCTTTCTACAGTGCTCTTACAGCGTCCTGGGAACATCTCATACAAAGGAGGCTGAACGCCGTTTCTTTTCAGCACTTCACTCGCCAGTCTGGGACATCTGCATCCTGCACGTTTCCACCTTGCCAAACCGGCTCAGACGAAATGCCTGCATCTTCCCCTTGAGCAATGGGGATGAGGCCCATAGGATTGTTGTTCCACAAGCTGAGGAGGTGAGAGACAATAGGCTTTTAACTAACCAGGAAGTGCAATGGTTGGGAGAGTGTCAGAAAGCACCAATGGCAGAAAGTCTCCTTTACTCTCAGCCGCGCCCTCCATTGCTGTAGAGGTGGAAGGCACAAAGCACTGCCTCCATCCTTCAATGGGAGACAAGCCATAAACTGTCTTGCCTCCAGCTCTTTAGGAAGCTGGGAAAGAACTCGCTTTCCACAGTGCTGTTACAGCATACGAGGAAACTCTCATACCGAGGCAGCTCAAACGCCATTTCTTCCCAGTGCTTAACTGGCCGCTTTAGGACTTCCGCTTCTGCCACAGTTCCACCTTGCCAACCCGGCTGAGACGAAATGCCTACATCTTCCCCTTAAGCAACGGGGGCGAAGCCCACATGATTGTGCTGCCACATGCTTAGCAGGAGCAGACAATAGGCTTTTTACAGACCGCCATTGTGCACTGGGTCAGAGAGTGTCAGAATGCACCTATGTCAGAAAGGGCCCTTTGCACTCAGCCGTGCCCTCCATTGCTCTAGTGGTGGAAGGCACAAAGCACTGCTTCCATCCTTCAATGGGAGACAAGCCATAAACTGTCTTGCCTCCAGCTCTTTAGCAAGCTGACAAACAACTCGCTTTCCACAGTCCTGTTACAGCAGACCGGGGAACTTCTCATACCAAGGCAGCTCAAATGGCATTTCTTCCCAGCCCTTAACTCGCAGCTTTAGGACTCCTGCTTCTGCCGCAATTCCACCTTGCCAACCCGGCTCAGACGAAATGCCTACATCTTCCCCTGAAGCAACTGGGCTGAGTCCCAAATGATTGTGCAACCATGTGTTTAGCCGGAGAGAGACAATACGCTTTTCACCAACCACAGGTTACCACTGGTGGAGAGAGTTTCAGAAAACACCTATGTCAGAAAGACCCCTTTGCTCTCAGCCATGCCCTTCATTGCTCTAGACGCAGAATGGCCAATGCATTGGCTCCACCACTCAAGGGGTGACAAGCCACAGACCATATTTATTCCATCTCTTTAGGAAGTTGTGTACCAACTCTCCTGCCGCATAAAAACTAATCATGCCTCTTAGATGCCAGAAAACCCCAGGAGACATGCCAAAAACACCCTCCACACACTCTCAAAGAACCACACATTCATGCCAGAACGAGCCAACAGGCACAGCAGACGCACCCCCGTTGCATGCCAGAACCACCTGTAACCACCTGCTGAACACAGTGCAACAACAATTCTGACACTGCAGAACTATCTCTTCCACATGCCAGCTGCGCACAACAGACACGACAGAACCAGATTCCAAACGCAGCACAACAGCATGCCAGACACATTGGAAACACCTAATGGATATGCCGCAAACGGGTTCCAGAAACAGTGAAACCACCTGTGGAGTATGTCAGAACTGGGGGCCAGAAATGCCACCAACACCTCTCTAACAAGCCAGAGCCATGAGCCCAAAAAGCATGAAAGACCTGCTGGACATGCCAAAATAACCTGCTGGTGATGCCAGAACCACTTGGTGGACACCCAGGAATCACCTGCCAGTCATGCCTGAAGCACATCGCAGACGTGCCAGAACCACATTCCAGACATGCCAGAAACACCTCCGGGACAGACCGTAACCACCTGCCCAACAAGCTGGAACCACCTCTCAGACGTACCAGAACCACTTGCCGGACAAGCTGGAAACATGTACTGCACAGACTGGAACCACGTGCTGAGCACGCCGGAACCACCTGCCAGACACGCCAAAATCACCTTCCGGCTACGCCAGAACCACTTTGAATACAAGCCGGAATAATGTTTTGGGCATGACGGCACAACCTCTCAAACGTGCCAGAACCTCGTGCTGGACACCCCAGAACCACCTGCCGGACAGACCGAAACCACCTGCTGGACACGCCAGAACAAGCGGCTCTACTCGCCGGAACCACCGCCGGACATGCAAAATCACCTGCCGGCTATGCCGGAACCACTTCTCAGACATGCCAGAACCACATGCCAATGACACCGGAAGCACCTGCCGAGCACGCCGGAACCACCTGCTCGACTCACCAGAAGCACCTGATGGAGACGCAAAAATCACCTGCCGGCTATGCCACAACCAGTTGGTGAACACTTCGGAATCACCTGCCGGGCTTGCTGGAACCACCTGCCGGTCACGCCAAAATCACCTGCCAACTATGCCCGAAGCACTTGGCGGACGCTCCAGAAACACCTGTCGGGGCGGCCGGAACCAACTCTCAGATGTGCCAGAACCATGTGCCTGAGATGCCGGAACCACACCCCGAACAGACCGAAACCACCTGCCAGACCCACCTGAACCACCGGGCGAGCACCCCGGAACCACCTGCTCTACTCACCGGAACCACCTACCTGAGACGCCAAAATCACCTGCTGGGTATGCCAGAAGCACGTGGCTGACAGTCCGGGTTCAAATGTCGGGCATGCCGGAACCACCTGATCCATTCCCCAGAACCACCTGCCGGACATGCCGGAACCACCTCTCAGACATGCCAGAACCACATGTCAATGACACTGATAGCAGCTGCCGAGCACTGCGGAACCACCTGCTCGACTCGGTAGAGCCACCTGCCGGACACACCAGAAACACCTGCGGGGTACGCCAGAACCACTTGGAGGACTCTCCGGGATCACCTGCCGGGCATGCCGGAACCACCTCACAGACATGCCAGAAGCACATGCCAATGACACTGGAAGCACCTGCCGAGCACGGCGGAACCACCTGCTCGACTCGCCAGAGCCACCTGCCGGGCACACCAGAAACACCTGCGGGGTACGCCAGAACCACTTGGAGGACTCTCCGGGATCCACTGCCGGGCATGCCGGAACCACCTCTCAGACGTACCAGAACCATGTGCTGGACATGCCAGAACCACCTGCCGAGTATGCCGGAACCACCTGATCCACTCCCCAGAACCACCTGCTGGACACGCCAAAATAACCTGCCGGCGACGCCAGAAACACTCGGCGGACGCTCCAGAACCACCTCCAGGACAGACCGGAACAACCTGACGGACATGCCGGGACCACATGCTTGATTCGGCAGAACCACCTGGCGGACACGCCAAAATCACCTGCCGGCTACGCCACAACCAGTTGGTGAACACTTCGGAATCACCCGCCGGGCATGCTGGAACCACCTCTCAGAGGTGCCACAAACACATGCCGGAGACGGCGGAAGCACCTGTCGAGAATGCCGGAAGTTCCTGATCCACTCCACAGAACCACCTGCCAGACACGCCAAAATCACAGGCCGGCTATTCCAGAACCACTAGGCGGACACTCCAGAATCACCTGCCGGAGATGCCAGCACAACCTCTCAGAAGTGCCAGAAGCACATGCCGGACAGGCCGGAACCATCTCCCGGACAGACCAGAAACACAGGAAACACTCGCCGGAACCACCTGCTTGACTCACCGGTCCCACGTGCCGGACACGCCAAACTCACCTGCCGGGTACGCCAGAACCACTTGGCGGACACTCCGGAATCACCTGTCGGGCATGCCGGAACCACCTCTCAGACGTGCGAGAACCTCGTGCCGGACATGCCAAAATCAACTGCCGGTTACGCCACAACCACTCGTCAGACACTCCGCAACCACCTCTAGGACAGACCGGAACCACCTGCCGGACACGCCGGAACCACTGGCTCGACTCTCCGGAACCACCGCTGGGTATGCAAAATCACCTGCCGGCTACGCCAGAACCACTTGGCGACACTCCGGAATAACCTGTCGGGCATGCCAGAACCACCTCTCAGACTTGCCAGAACCATGTTGCGGACATGCCGGTACCACATGCCCAGTATGCCGGAACCACCTGATCCACTCCCCAGAAACACCTGCTGGACATGCCAAAATCACCTGCCAGCTATGCCAGAACCACATGGCGGACACTGCGGAAACACCTGTCGGGCCGGCAGGAACCACCTCTCAGACGTGCCAGAACGATGTGCCTGAGATGCCGGAACCACACCCCGAACAGACCGAAACCACCTGCCAGACCCGCCTGAACCACCTGCCGAGCACGCCGGAACCACCTGCTCGACTCGCCGGAACCACCTACCTGACACGCCAAAATCACCTGCCGGCTATGCCAGAACCACTTGTTGGACACTCCGGAATCATCTGCCGGTCATGCCAGAACCAGCTCTCACACACACCAGAACCACGTGCCGGAGACGCCGGAAGCACCTGCTGAGCATGCCTGAGCCACCTGCTCGACTCGCAAGAAACACCAGCCAGACACCCAAAATCACCTGCCAGGTAGGCCAGAACCACGTGGCGCACACTCCGGAATCACCTGTCGAGCATGCCGGAACCACCTCTCACACTTGCCAGAAACATCTTCCGGACACGCTGGTACCACCTGCCGAGTATGCCAGAACCACCTGATCCACTCCACAGAACCGCCTGCCGGACATGCCAAAATCACGTGCCGGCTATGCCAGAACCACTTGGCGGACACTCCAGTATCACCTGCCGGGCATGCCAGCACAACCTCTCAGAAGTGCCAGAAGCACGTGCTGGACGGGCCGGAACCATCTCCCGGACACACCGGAAACACAGGAAACACTCGCTGGAACCACCTGCTTGACTCACCGGTCCCACCTGCCAGACACGCCAAAATAACCTGCCCGCTATGCCAGAACCACTTGGCGGACAAGCCGAAATCACGTGAAGGGCATGCCGACACAACCTCTCAGACGGGCCAGAACCTCAGGCGGACACCACATAACCACCTGCCGGACACAAAGGAACCTCCTGCCGGACACGCCGGAACCACTGGCTCGACTCGCCGGAACCACCGCAGGAAATGCAAAATCACCTGCCGGCTACACAGAAGCATTTGGCGAACACTCCGGAAAGACCTGCCGGGCATCCCGGAACCACCTGCACTACTCCCCAGAGCCACCTGCCGGACATGCCAAAATCACTTGCCGGCTACGCCACAACCAGTTGAACACTCCGGAATCACCTGCCGGGCATGCCGGAACCACCTCTCAGACATGCCAGAACCACATGCCAACGACACCGGAAGCTCCTGCCGAGCAGGCCGGAACCACCTGCTCGACTCGCCACAGCCACCTGCCGGACACGCCAAAATCACCTGCCGGCTACGCCACAACCAGTTGGTGAACACCTCGGAATCACCTGCCGGGCTTGCTGGAACAACCTGTCGGTCACGCCAACATCACCTTCCAGCTACGCCCGAACAACTTGGCGTACACTCCGGAAACACCTGTCGGGTCAGCCGGAACCACCTCTCAGACGTGCCAGAACCATGTGCCTGAGATGCTGGAACCAGAACCCAAACAGTCCGAAACCACCTGCCAGACGCGCCTGAACCACCTGCCGAGCACGCCGGAACCACCTCCTCAACTCGCCGGAACCACCAACCTGACACGCCAAAATCACCTGCCGGGTATGCCAGAACCACTTGGTGGACACTCCGGAATCATCTGCCGGAAATGCCAGAACCAGCTCTCAGACACACCAGAATCATGTGCCGGACAAGCCGGAAGCACCTGCTGCGCATGCCTGAGCCACCTGCTCGACTCGCAAGCAACACCTGCCAGACACGCCAAAATCACTTGCCAGGTACGCCACAACCACTCAGCGGACACTCCGGAATCACCTGTCGGGCATTCCGGAACCACCTCTCACAGGTGACAGAACCATGTTCTGGACATGCCGGTACCACCTGCCGAGTATGCCGGAATCACCTTATCCACTCCCCAGAACCACCTGCTGGACATGCCAAAATCACCTGCTGGCTACGCCAGAACCACTTGTCAGACACTCCGCAACCACCTCTAGGGCAGACCGGAAGCACCTGCCGGACACGCCGGAACCTCTGGCTCGACTCTCCGGAACCACCGCCGGACAAGCAAAATCACCTGCCGCCTACGCCAGAACCACTTGGTGAACACTCCGGAATCACCTGTCGGGCATGCCGGAAATACCTCTCAGACTTGCCAGAACCATGTTGCGGACACGCTGGTACCACATGCCCAGTATGCCGGAACCACCTGATCCACTCTCCAGGAACACCTGCTGGACACGCCAAAATCACCAGCCGCATACAACAAAACCACTCGGCAGGCACTCCGCAACCACCTCCAGGACAGACCGGAACCACCTTCCGGACAGACCGGAACCACTGGAAACGCTCGCAAGAACCATCTGCTTGACTCACTGGTCCCACCTGCCAGAAACGCCAAAATCACCGGCCCGCTATACCAGAACTACTTGGCGGACAAGCTGGAATCACATGAAGGGCATGCCGACACAACCTCTCAGACGTGCCAGAACCTCGTGCCGGACACCCCAGAACCACCTGCCTGACACACCGGAACAACCCGCAGGACACGCCAGAACCACCGGCTCAAGTCGCCGGAACCACTGCGGGACATGCAAAATCACCTGCCGGCTACGCAAGAACCCTTTGGCGAACACTCCGGAATCACCTGCCGGGCATGCCGGAACCACCTCTCAGACATGCCAGAACCACATGCCACTACACCAGAAGCAGCTGCCGAGCATGCCGGAACCACCTGCTCGACTCGCCTCAGCCACCTGCCGGACACGCCAAAATCACCTGTCGGCTACACCACAACCAGTTGGTGAACACTTCAGAATCACGTGCCGGGCTTGGTGGAACAACCTGCCGGTCACGCCAACATCACCTGCCAGCTACGGCAGAACCACTTGGCGGACACTCCGGAAACATCTGTCGGGCCGGCCGGAACCACCTCTCAGACGTGCCAGAACCATGTTCCTGAGATGCCGGAACCACACCCCGAACAGACCGAAACCACCTGCCACATCGGCCTGAACCACCTGCCGAGCATGACGGAACCTCCTGCTTGACTCGCAAGAAACACCTGCCGGACATGCCAAAATCACCTGCCGGCTACGCCACAACCACTCGGCAGACACTCCGGGATAACCTGCCGGGCATGCCGGACCACCTCTCAGAGGTGCCAGAACCACATGCCGGAGACACCGGGATCACCTGCTGGGCATGCCGGAAGCATCTCTCAAACGTGCCACAACCACATGCCGGAGAGACCGGACGCACCTGACGAACTGGCCAGAACCACCTGCTGGACATGCCGGAACCACCTGCGTGACAGGCCCAAATCATATGTCGGCTACGGCCAAACCACTTTGTGGACACTGCAGAATCACCTTGCGGGCATGCCAGAACCACGTCATGGACAGACTGCAAACACCTACCGAACCTGACTGAACCACATGCCGAGATTGCCGGAACCACCTGTCGGTCACGCCAACATCACCTGCCACCTACGCTAGAATCACTTGGCGGACACTCCGGAATCACCTGTCGGGCATGCCGGATCCACCTCTCAGACTTGCCAGAAACATGTTCCTGACACGCTGGTACCACCTGCCGAGTATGACAGAACCACCTGCTCGACTCCACAGAACCGCCTGCCGGACACGCTAAAATCACATGCCGGCTATGCCAGGACCACTTGGCGGACACTCCAGAATAACCTGCCGGGCATGCCAGCACAACCTCTCAGAAGTGCCAGAAGCATGTGCCGGACAGGGCGAAACAATCTCCCGGACAGACCGGAAACACAGAAAACACTAGCCAGAACCACCTGCTTGGCTCACCGGTCCCACCTGCCATACAAGCCAAAATCACCTGCCTGCTTCACCAGAATCACTTGGCGGACAAGCCAGAATCACGTGAAGGGCATGCCAACACAACGTCTCAGACGTGCCAGTACCATGTTCCGGAGACGCCGGTACCACCTGCCGAGTATGCCGGAACCACCTGATCAACTCCCCAGAACCACCTGCTGGACACGCCAAAATCACCTGCCGGCTACACCAGAACCACTCGGCAGACACTCCGGAAACACCTCCAGGGCAGGCCGGAACCACATGTCGGACACGCGGGAACCACCGGCTCGACTCGCCGGAACCACCGCCGGACATGCAAAATCACCTGCCGGCTACGCCAGAACCACTTGGCGATCACTCCGGAATCACCTGCCGGGCATGCCGGAACCACCTCTCAGACATGACAGAACCACATGTCAATGGCACCAGAAGCACCTGATGAGGACGCTGGAACCACCTGCTCGACTCGCCAGAACCACCTGCCGGACAAGCCAAAATCACCTGCCTCCTACGCCACAACCAGTTGGTGAACAATTCAGAATCACCTGCCAGGCTGACGGGAACCACCTGCCGGTCATGCCCACATCACCTGTCAGCTACGCCAGAACCACTTGGCGGACACTCCGGCAACACCTGTCTGGCCGGGCGGTACCACCTCTCAGACATGCAAGAATCATGTGCCTGAGATGCCGGAAGCACACCCCAACAGACGGAAACCACCTGCCAGACCCGCCTGAACCACCTGCCGAGCACGCCGGAACCACCTGCTCGACTCGGTGGAACCACCTACCTGACACGCCAAAATCACCAGCCGGCTATGCCAGAACCCCTTGGCGATCACTCCGGAATCACCTGCCAGGCATGCCGGAACCACCTCTCGGACACGCCAGAACCACATGCCAATGACACTGGAAGGAACTGCCGAGCACGCTGGAACCACCGTCTTGACTCGCCGGAACCACCGCCGGACATTCAAAGTCACCTGCCGGCTACGCCAGAACCACTTGGGGAACACTCCGGAATCACCTGCCGGGCATGCCGGAACCACCTCTCAGACTTGCAAGAACCATCTTCCGGACACGCCGGTACCACCTGCCGAGTACTCCGGAACCACCTGATGCACTCCACAGAACCACCTGCTGGACACGCCAGAATCACCTGCCGGCTACGCCAGACCAACTCGGCAGACACTCCGAAATCACCTGCCGGGCTTGCTGGAACCACCTGCCGGTCACGCCAAAATCACCTGCCAACTACGCCAGAACCACTTGGCGGACATACTGGAAACACCTGTCGGGCCAGCCGGAACCACCTCTCTGACGTGCCAGAACCATGTGCCTGAGATGCCGGAACCACACCCCGAACAGACCGAAAACACCTGCCAGACCCGCCTGAACCCCCTGGCGAGCACGCCTGATCCACCTGCTCAACTAGCTGGAACCACCTTCCTGACACGCCAAAATCACCTGCCAGGTATACCAGATCCACTTGGTGGACACTCCGGAATCAGCTCCCGGACATGCCAGAACCAGCTCTCAGACACACCAGAACCACGTGCCAGAGACGCCAGAAGCACCAGCTGAGCATGCCTGAGCCACCTGCTCGACTCGCAATAAACAGCTGTCGGACATGCCTAAATCACCTGCCGGGTACGCCAGAAACACTTGGCGGACACTCCGGAATCACCTGTCGGGCATGCCGGAACCACCTGTCAGACTTGCCAGAACCATGTTCTGGACACGCCGGTACCACCTGCCGAGTATGCCGGAACCAGCTGATCCACTCCCCAGAACCACCTACTGGACACGCCGAAATCAACTGCCGGCTACGCCAGAACCACTTGGCAGACACTCCGGAATCACATGCCAGGCATTCCGGAACCACTTCTCAGAGGTGCCAGAACCACATGCCGGAGACTCCGGAATCACCTGCTGGGCGTGCCGGAACCACCTCTCAGAGGTGCCAGAACCACATGCCGGACACTCCGGAATCACCTGCCGGGCATGCCAGAACCATCTCTAAGACGTGCCACAACCACGTGCCAGAGAGACCGGAAGCACCTGCCGAGCTCGCCGGAGCCACCAGCTGGACATGCCAGAGCCACCTGCCTGACAGGCCAAAATCATATGCCGGCTACGCCAAAACCACTTGGTGGACACTCCAGAATCACCTTGCGGGCATGCCGGAACCTCGTCATGCACAGATGGCAAACACCTGCCTGACCTGCCGGAAACACCTGCTCGACTCACCAGAGCCACCTGCCGGACACACCAGAAACAACTGCGGGGTACGCCAGAAACACTTGGAGGACTCTCCGGGATAACCTGCCGTGCATGCCAGAAGCACCTCTCAGACGTGCCAGAACCATGTGCTGGACACGCCGGAAGCACCTGCCGAGTATGCCGGAACCACCTGCTCCACTCCCCAGAACCACCTGCTGGACACGCCAAAATCACCTGCCGGCTACGCCACAAACATTGGTGAACACTTCGGAATCACCTGCCGGCCTGGCTGGGACCACCTGCCGGTCACGCCAACATCACCTGCCAGCTATGCCAGAACCACTTGGCGGACACCATGGAAACACCTGTGGGCCGGCCAGAACCACCTCTCAGACGTGCCAGAACCATGTGCCTGAGATGCCGGAACCACACCCCGAACAGACCGAAACCACCTGCCAGACCCGCCTGAACTACCTGCCAAGAACGCCGGAACCACCTACTCGACTCGCCGGAACCACCTACCTGACACGCCAAAATGACCTCCCAGGTATGCCAGAACCACTTGGTGGACACTCTGGAATCATCTGCCGGACATGCCAGAACCAGCTCTCAGACACACCAGAACCATGTGCCAGAGACGTCGGAAGCACCAGCTGAGCATTCCTGAGCCACCTGCTCGACTCGCAAGAAACACCTGTTGGACATGCCAAAATCACCTGCTGGGTACGCCAGAAACACTTGGCGGACACTCCGGAATCACCTGTCGGGCATGCCGGAACCACCTCTCAGACGTGCCAGAACCTCGTGTCGGACACGCCAGAACCACCTGCCGGACAGAACGGAACCACCTGCCGGACACGCCGGAAACACCGGCTCGACTCACTGGAACCACCGCCGGACATGCAAAAGCACCTGCCGGCTACGCCAGAACCACTTGGCGAACACTCCGGAATCACTTGCCGGGCATGCCGGAACCGCCTCTCAGACTTGCCAGAACCATGTTCCGGACACGCCGGTACCACCTGCCAAGTATGCCGGAACAACCTGATCCACTCCCCAGAACCACCTGCTGGAAACGCAAAATCACCTGCCGGCTACGCCAGAACCTCTCGGCAGACACTCCGGAACCACCTGCCGGTCATGCCAGAACCACCTCTCAGAGGTGCCAGAACCACATGCCGGACACTCCGGAATCACCTGCCTGGCATGCCGGAACCATCTCTCAGACGTGCCACAACCATGTTCCGGACACGCCGGTACCACCTGCCGAGCTCGCTGGAACCACCTGCTGGACACGCGAAAATCACCTGGCGGCTATGCCAGAACCACTCGGCAGACACTCTGGAATCACCTGCCGGGCTTGCTGGAACCACCTGCTGGTCACGCCAACATCACCTGCCAGCTACGCCAGAACCACTTGGCGGACACTCCGGAAACACCTGCCGGGCATTCCGGAACCATCTCTCAGACTTGCCGAAACCACGTGCCGGAGAGACCAGAAGCACCTGCCGAGCTCGCCGGAACCACCTGCTGGACATGCCGGAACCACCTGCCTCACAGGCCAAAATCATATGCCGGCAACGCCAAAACCACTTCGTGGACACTCCAGAATCACCTTGTGGGCATGCCGGAACCAGGTCATGGACAGACGGCAAACACCAGCCGGACCTGCCGGAACCACCTGCCGAGCACGCCGGAACCACCTGCTCGACTCACAAGAGCCACCTGCCCGACACACCAGAAACACCTGCGGGGTACGCCAGAACCACTTGGAGGACTCTCCGGGATCACCTGCCGGGCATGCCGGAACCACCTCTCAGACGTGCCAGAACCATGTGCCGGACATGCCGGGACCACCTGCCGAGTATGCCGGAACCACATGCTCCACTCCCCAGAACCACCTGCTGGACACGCCAAAATCCCCTCTGGCTACGCCAGAACCACTCGGCAGACACTCTGGAACCGCCTCCAGGACAGACCGGAACCACCTGCCGGACACGCCGGGACCACCTGCTTGACTCGCCAGAACCTCCTGCCGGACATGCATGAATCACCAGCCGGCTACGCCACAACCACTTGTCGGACACTCCGGAATCACCCTCCGGGCATTCCGGACGCACCTGCTCGACTCGCCAGAAACACCTGCCGGACATGCCAAAATCACCTGTCGGGTACGCCAGATCCACCTGGCGGACACTCCGGAATCACCTGCCGTGCATGCCGGAACCACCACTCAGACGTGCCAGAAGCACGTGCCGGACACGCCGGAAACACATACTGGACAGTCCGGAACCACCTGACAGACATGCCAGAACCACCTGCTCGACTCGTAGGAACCACCCGCCAGACAGGCCAAAATCAACAGCTGGCTATGCAGGAACCACCTGGCGGACAGTCCAGAATCACCAGCCGTGCATGCAGGAGCCACCTCTCAGACGTAACAAAACCGTGTGCCGGACACGCTGGAACCACGTCCTGGACAGTCTGGAACCACCTGCCGGACACGCCTGGACCACCTGCCGAGCACGCCAGAACCACCTGCTCGACTCGCAGGACCCACGTGCCGGACACGCCAAAATGAACTGCCAGCTACACCAGAACCACTTACCCGACACTCCGGAATCACCTGCCTGGCATGCCAGAACCACCTCTCAGACGTGCCAGGAGCACATGCCGGACATGCCGGAACGACCTATCGGACAGAACGGAACCACCTGCCAGACACGCCGGAACCACCTGCCAAGCACACCGGAGCCACCTGCTCGACTCGACGGAACCACCTGCCAGACACGCCAATATCAACTTCTGGCTATGCCAGAACCACCTGGGGGACAGTCCGGAATCACCTGCCCTCCATGGCGGAACAACCTCTCATATGTACCAGAACCACGTGCCGGACAAGCTGGAAACACGTACTGAACAGACTGGAACCACCTGCTGGCCACGCCTGAACCACCTGCTGAGCATGACGGAACCACCTGCCGGACATGCCAAAATCACCTGCGGGCTACGCCAGAACCACTTGGAGGACTCTCCGGGATGACCTGCTGGGCATGCTGGAACCACCTCTCAGACGTGCCAGAACCACGTGGCGGACTGTCCAGAATCGCCTGTTGGGCATGTTCAACCACCTCTGAGACGTACCAGAACCACGTGCCGTACATGCCGGAACCACCTACCGGACACACCGGAATCACCTTTTGGGCATGCCGGAACCACATGTCAGATGTGCCAGAAACACGTCCCGAGACTCCGGAAGCACCTGCCGAGCACGTCAGAACCACCTGCTCAACTCGCCAAAATCACCTGCCGGCTACGCCAAAACCACTTGTTGGACTCTCTGGGATCACCGGCCAGGCATGCCAGAACCACCTCTGAGACGTACCAGAACCATGTGCCAGACACGCCGGAACCACATCCTGGACAGACTGGAACGACCTGCCGTACATGCCCGAACCTCCTGCCGAGAATGCAAGAAACACCTGCTCGGCTCCCAGGAAAATCCTACGGGGAAACTGTCATAGAAATGAAGGTCAAACGGCCTTTCTTGCCAGACCTTACCTCGCCACTTTAGAACTTCTGCTTCTGCCACAATTCCACCTTGCCAACCCGGCTCAGACGAAAGGCCTACATATTCCCCTTGAGCAATGGGGACGAGGGCCGGATGATTGTGGTTCCACATGCTGAGGAGGAGAGAGACAATATGCTATTAACTAACCACCAAGTGCAATGGTTGGGAGAGTGTCAGAAAGCACCAATGGCAGAAAGACCCCTTTACTTTACTCTCAGCCGTGCCCTCCATTGCTCTGCAGGTGGAAGGCACAAAGCACTGTCTCCATCCTTCAATGGGATGCCTCCAGCTCTTTAGGAAGCTCACAAACAACTCGCTTTCCACAGTCCTGTTACAGCATACCAGGAACCTCTCATACAAAGTCAGATCAAACGCCATTTTGTCCCAGCCCTTAACTCGCAGCTTTAGGACTTCTGCTTCTGCCACAATTCCACCTTTCCAACCCGGCTCAGATGAAATGCCTAAACCTTACCCTGAAGCAACTGGGCTGTGTCCCAAATGATTGACGGTCCACGTTTTTAGGAGGCAATGGACTGCACGCCTATTTCAAACCACCATTGTGCACTGCTGGAGACAGTGTCAGAAAGCAGCTATGTCAGAAAGGCCCCTTTGCTGTCAGCCGTGCCCTCCATTGCTCTAGAGGTGAAAGGCACAAGGCACTGGCTCTGGATCCACCCCTCAATGGGAGACAAACCACATCTTGTCCTGCTTCCAGCACTTCAGGGAGTTGAGAAAAAACTCCCTTTCCACAGTGCTCTTACAGCGTCCTGGGAACATCTCATACAAAGGAGGCTGAATGCCGTTTCTTTCCAGCACTTCACTCGCCGGTCTTTAACATCTGCATCCTGCACTTTTCCACCTTGCCAACCCGGCTCAGACGAAATGCCTACATCTTCCCCTTGAGCAATGGGGACGAGGCCCGGATGATTGTGGTTCCACATGCTGAGGAGGAGACAGACAATAGGCTTTTAACCAACCGCCCATGAGCAGTGGTTGGGGTAGTGTCAGAAAGCACTAATGTCAGAAAGGCCCTTTACTCTCGGCTGTGCCCTCCATTGCTGTAGGCGTGGAATGCTCAATGCACTTGCTCCACCCCCAAGGGGTGACAAGCCACAGACCATCTTCCTTCCATCTCTTTAGGATGCTGAGTCAAACTCACCTGACGTATAAAAAGGAATCATGCCACTTATGTGCCAGAAAACCCCGGGAGACATGCCAAAAACACCCTCCGCACACTCTCAAAGGGCCACACCTTCATGCCAGTAGGACCCAACAGGCATACCAGAAGCACCCACGTTGCATGCCAGAACCACCTGTAACCACCTGCCGGACACAGTGGAACAGCGTTTCTGACACTGCAGAACCATCTCTTCAACATGTCAGCTGCACACAATGATATGACGGAACAAGATTCCAAACATAGCACAATGACATGCCAGACACATTGTAAACACCTGTTGGATATGCCACTAACAGGAGCCAGAAACACTGAAACCAGCTGAGGAGTATGAAAGAACGGGGGCCAGAAATGCCACAAGCATCTGTCTTACAAGCCAGAGCCAGGAGCCCAAAAGGAAGGAAAGACCTGCCGGACACACCAAAATAACCTGCCAGACCTGCGGACCCCAGTAATCACCTGCCAGGCACGCCTGAAGCACATCACAGACGTGCCAGAACCACGTGCCGGCCATGACAGAACCAGCTCCCGGACAGACCAGAAGCACCTGCCGGACACGCCGGAACCACCTGCCACGCATGCCGGAACTACCTCTCACACATGCCAGAACCATGTGCCAATGGCCCTGGAAGCATCTGCCGAGCATGCCGGAACCACCTACTCAACTCGCCAGAACCACCTGCTGGACACGCAAATATCACCTGCCTGCTACGCCACAACCAGTTGGTGGACTCTCTGGAATCACCTGCCGGGCATGACAGAACCACCTCTCATACGTGCCGGAACCACGTGCCGGACACGCCGGAACCACCTGCCGGACAGACCGCAACCACCTGCTGGACACGCCGGAACCACCTGCTCGACCCGCCGGAGCCACCGCCGGACATGCAAAATCACCTGCCGGCTACACCAGAACCACTTGCCGAACACTCCGGAATCACCTACCGGGGATGCCAGAACCACCTGCCGGTCATGCCAAAATCACCTGCCAACCACGCCAGAACCACTTGGCAGACACTGCGAAACACCTGTCGGGCCGGCCGGAACCACATCTCAGACGTGCCCGAACCGTGCATGAGATGCCGGAACCACACCCCGAACAGAAGGAAACCACCCGCCAGACCCGCCTGAAGCACCTCCCGAGCACGCCGGAAACACCTGCTCGACTTGCCAAAAAGAGCTGCCGGACAAGCCAAAATCACCTGCTGGGTACGCCAGAACCACCTGGTGGACACTCCGGAATCACCTGCCACGCATGCCGGAACCACCTCTCAGATGTTCCGGAAGCACGTGCCGGACACGCCGGAAACACATTCCGGACAGACCGGAACCACCTGCCAGACATTCCGGAACCACCTGCCAAGAACGCCGGAGCCACCTGCTCGATTTGCCGGAACCACCAGCCAGACAGGCCAAAATCAACAGCTGGCTATGCGAGAACCACCTGGCGGACAGTCCGGAATCTCCTGCTGGGCATGCAGGAACCACCTCTCAGACGTACCAGAACCACGTGCAACAGCGGGAAACACGTACTGGACAGACTGGAACCACCTGCCGGCCACGCCTGAACCACCTGCCGAGCACGACAGAACCACCTGCCGGAAACGCCCAAATCACCTGCGGGCTACGCCAGAACCACTTGGAGGTCTCTCCGGGATGACATGCCGGGCATGCTGGAACCACCTCTCAGGCGTGCCAGGACCACGTGGCGGACAGTCCGGAATCACCTGTTGGGCATGCGCAACCACCTCTGAGATGTACCAGAAACACATGCCATGCACGCCGGAACCACCTACCGGACAGACCGGAATCACCTTTCGGGCATGCCGGAACCACCTGTCAGATGTGCCAGAAACACGTGCCGGAGACGCCGGAAGCACCTGCCGAGCACGGCGGAACCACCTGCTCAACTCGCCTGAACCACCTGCCGGACACGCAAAAATCACCTGCCGGCTACGCCAAAACCACTTTGTGGACTCTCTGGAATCACCTGCCGGGCATGATAGAACCACCTCTCAGACGTGCCAGAACCACGTGCCGTACACACCGCAACCACCTCCCGGACAGACCGGAACCACCTGCCAGACCTGCCTGAACCAATTGTTGAGCACGCCGGAACCACATGCTCGACTCGCTGCAACCACATGCAGGACATGGTACAATCAGCTGCCGGCTACGCCAGAAGCACTTGGCGGACACTCTGGAATCCCCTGCCGGGCATGCCAGCACAACCTCTCAGAAGTGCCAGAAGCACGTGCCAGACAGGCCAGAATCATCTCCCGGACAGACCGGAACCACAGGAAACACTCGCCGGAACCACCTGCTTGACTCACCCGTCCCACCTGCCGGACATGCCAAAATCAGCTGCCGGGTACGCCAGAACCACCTGGCGGACTCTCCGGAATCACCTGCCGCGCATGCCGGAACCACCTCTCCGACGTGCTGGATGCACGTGCCTGACACGCCGGAAATACCTACCGGACAGACCGGAACCACCTGCCGAGCACGCCGCAGCCACCTTCTCGACTCGCCTGAACCACCTGCCGGACAGGCCAAAATCAACAGCTGGCTACGCGGGAACCACCTGGCGGACAGTCCGGAATCACCTGCCGGGCATGCAGGAACCACCTCTCAGACATGACAGAACCACGTGCCGGACACGCTGGAACCACGTCCTGGACAGACTGGACCCACCTGCCGGACACCCCTGGACCACCCGACGAGCACGCTGGAACCACCTGCTCGACTCGCAGGACCCACATGCCGGACACGCCAAAATGAACTGCAGGGTACATGAGAACCACTTACCCGACACTCTGGAATCCCCTGCCTGGCATGCCAGAACCACCTCTCAGATGTGCCAGAAGCACGTGCCGGACATGAGGGAACGACCTGCCGAGCACTCCGAAGCCACCTTCTCGACACGCCGGAACCACCTGCCGGACAGGACAAAATCAACAGATGGCTACGCGGGAACCACCTGGCAGACAGTCTGGAATCACCTGCCGGGCATGCCAGAACCACCTCTCAGACGTGCCAGAACCACGTGGGGGACAGTCTGGTATCACCTGTTTGGCATGCGCAACCACCTCTGAGACGTACCAGAACCACGTGCCATGCATGCTGGAACCACCTACCGGACAGACCGGAATCACCTTCGGCATGCCGGAATCATCTCTCAGATGTGCCAGATACACATGCCGGAGACCCCGGAAGCACCTGCCGAGCACGTCAGAACCACCTGCTCAACTCGCCTGAACCACCTGCCGGACACGCCAAAATCACCAGCCGGCTATGCCAAAACCACTTGGTGGACTCTCTGGAATCACCTGCCGGGCATGATAGAACCACGTCTCAGACGTGCCAGAACCACTTGCCGGACATGCCGAAACCACCTCCCAGACAGACCAGAACCACCTGCCGGAAGTGCCTGAACCAACTGTCGAGCACGCCGGAACCACATGCTCGACTCGTTGGAACCACATGCCGGACATGGCAAAATCACCTGCCGGCTACGCCAGAACCACTTGGCGGACACTCCGGAATCACCTGCCGGGCATGCCAGCACAACCTCTCAGAAGTGCCAGAAGCACGTGCCGGATAGGCCGGAACCATCTCCCGGACAGACCAGAACCACAGGAAACACTCACCGGAACCACCTGCTTGATCACCGGTCCCACCTGCCGGACACGCCGAAATCACCTGCCCGCTACACCAGAACCACTTGGCGGACAAGCCGGAATCACGTGAAGGGCATGCCGACACAACCTCTCAGACGTGCCAGAAAATCGTGCCGGACACCCCAGAACCACCTGCCAGACACGCCGGAACCACCGGCTCGACTTGCCGGAAATACCGCCAGACATGAAAAATCAAGTACTGGCTACGCCAGAACCACATGGCGAACACTCCTGAAGCACCTGCCAAGCACGCCGGAACCACCTGCTCGACTCGCCGGAACCACCTGCCAGAGAGGCCAAAATCAACAGCTGGCTATGCCAGAACCACATGGCGGACAGTCCGGAATCTCCTGCCGGGCATGCAGGAACCCGCTCTCAGACGTACCAGAACCACGTGCCGCACAAGCTGGAAACACGTACTGGACAGACTGGAACCACCTGGCGGCCACGCCTGAACCACATGCCGAGCACAACAGAACCACCTGCCGGAAATGCCCAAATCACCTGCGGGCTACGCCAGAACCACTTGGAGGACTCTCCGGGATGACCTGCCGGGCATGCTGGAAACACCTCTCAGACATGCAAGAGCCACGTGGCGGACAGTCCGGAATCACCAGTTGGGCATGCACAACCACCTCTGAAACGTACCAGAACCATGTGCCGTACACGCCCGAACCACCTACCGGACAGATCGGAATCAGCTTTCGGGCATGCTGGAACCACCTGTCAGATGTGCCAGAAACACGTGCCGGAGACACCAGAAGCACCTGCCGAGCACGATGGAACCACCTGCTCATCTCGCCTGAACCACCTGCCGGACACGCCAAAATCACCAGCCAGCTATGCCAAAACCACTTGGTGGACTCTCTGGAATCACCTGCCGGGCATGATAGAACCACCCCTCAGACGTGCTGGAACCACATGCCGGACACGCCGGAACCACCTCCCGGACAGACCAGAACCACCTGCCGGACGTGCCTGAACCAACTGTCGAGCATGCCGGAACCACATGCTCAACTCGCTGGAAGCACATGCCGGACATGGCAAAATCCCCTGCCGGCTACGCCAGAACCTCTTGGCGGACACTCCGGAATCACCTGCCGGGCATGCCAGCACCTCTCCCAAGTGCCAGAAGCACGTGCCGGACAGGCCGGAACCATCTCCCAGACAGACCGGAACCACAGGAAACACTCGCCAGAACCACCTGCTTGACTCACCGGTCCACCCTGCCGGAAACACCAAGATCACGTGCCCACTACACCAGAACCACGTGGGGGAAAAGCCGGAATCACTTGAAGGGCATGCCGGCACAACCTCTCAGACGTGCCGGAACCTCATGCCGGGAAGCCCAGAACCACCTGCCGGACAGACCACAACCACCTGCCGGACACCCCGGAACCACTGGCTCGAACCGCCGGAACCACCGCCGGAAATGCAAAATCACCTGCCGGCTACGCCAGAACCACTTGGCGAACACTCCAGAATCACCTGCCGGGCATGCCGGAACCACGTCTCAGACATGCCAGAACCACATGCCAATGACACCGGAACCACCTGCTCGACTCGCCAGAACCACCTGTGGGACATGCCAAAATCACTTGCCGGCTACGCCACAGCCAGTTGGTGAACACTTCGGAATGACCTGCTGGGCTGGCTGGAACCACCAGCCTCTCATGCCACCATCACTTGCCAGCTACCCCAGAACCACTTGCTGGACACTCCAGACGCCTGTCTGGCCGGCCGGAACCACCTCTCAGACGTGCCAGAACCATGTGCCTGAGATGACGGAACCACACACCGAACAGACCAAAACCACCTGCCAGACCCGCCTGAACCACCTGCCGAGCACGCCTGAACCACCTGCTTGACTCGCCGGAACAACATTCCTGACACGCCAAAATCACATGCCGGGTATGCCAGAACCACTTTGTGGACACTCCGAAATCATCTGCCGGACATGCCAGAACCAGTTCTCAGACAACCAGAACCACGTGCCGGACATGCCGGAAGCACCTGCTGAGCATGCCTGAGCCACCTGCTCGACTCGCAAGAAACACCTGCCGGACATGCCAAAATCACTTGCCAGGTACGCCAGAACCACTTGGCGGACACTCCGGAATCACCTGTCGGGCATACCGGAACCACCTCTCAGACTTGCCAGAACGATGTCTTGGACACGCCGGTACCACCTGCCGGGCATGCCGGAATCACCTCTCAGAGGTGCCAGAACCACATGCCGGAGACTCCGGAATCACCTGACCGGCATGCCGGAACCATGTCTCAGACGTGCCACAACCACATGCCAGAGAGACCGGAAGCACCTGCCAAGCTCACCGGAACCACCTGCTGGACATGCCGGAACCACCTGCCTGACAGGCCAAAATCATATGCCGGCTACGCCAAAACCACTTGGTGGACACTCCAGCATCACCTTGCGGGCATGCCGGAACAACGTCATGGACAGACTGTAAACACCTGCCGGAACTGCCTGAAGCACCTGCCGAGCAAGCTGGAACCACCTGCTCGACTCACCAGAGCCACATGCCGGACACACCAGAAACCCCTGCGGGGTACGCCAGAACGACTTGGAGGACTCTCCGGGATCACCTGCCGGGCATGCCGGAACCACCTCTCACACGTGCCAGAGCCATGTGCCGGGCACGCCGGAACCACCTGCCGAGTATGCCGGAACCACCTGATCCACTCCCCAGAAACACCTGCCAGACATGCCCCACCACCTGCTGGACACGCCGGAACCACCACCGGACATGCAAAATCACCTGCCGGATACGCCAGAACAACTTGGCGAACACTCCGGAATCACCTGCCAGGCATGCCGAAACCACCTCTCAGACATGCCAGAAACACGTGCCAATTACACCGGAAGCACCTGCCGAGGACGTCGGAACCACCTGCTCAACTCGCCAGAGCCACCTGCCGTAAAGGCCAAAATCAACAGCTGGCTATGTGGGAACCACCTGGCGGACTGTCCGGAATCATCTGCCGTGCATGGAGGAGTCACCTCTCAGACGTAACAGAACCGTGTGCCTGAGACGCTGGAACCACGTCCTGGACAGACTGGAACCACCTGCCGGACACGCCTGGACCAGCTGCCGGACACGCCAATATCAACTGCTGGCTATGGCAGAACCACCTAGGGGACAGTCCGGAATCACCTGCCAGCCATGGCGGAACCACCTCTCAGACGTACCAGAACCACGTGCCACACAAGCTGCAAACACGTACTGGACAGACTGGAACCACCTGGCGGCCACGCCTGAACCACATGCCGAGCATGACGGAACCACCTGCTCGACTCGCAGGACCCATGTGCCGGACATGCCAAAATGAACTGCCGGCTACACCAGAACCACTTACCCGACACTCCGGAGTCACCTGCCCGGCATGCAAGAACCACCTCTCAGCCGTGCCAGAAGCACGTGACGGACATGCTGGAACTACCTATCGGACACAACGGAACCACCTGCCAAACACGCCGGAACCACCTCCCGAGCACGCCGGAACCACCTCCCTGACATGCCAAGATCACCTGCTGGGTATGCCAGAACCACTTGGCGGACACTCCAGAATCATGTGCCCGACATGCCGGAACCAGCTCTCAGACACACCAGAACCACGTGCCAGAGATGCCGAGAGCACCTACCGAGCATGCCGGACTCATCTGCTCGACTCGCCAGAAACACCTGCCGGACAGGCCAAAATCACCTGCCGGGTACGCCAGAACAACCTGGAGGACACTCCGGAATCACCTGCCGCGCATGCCGGAACCACCTCTCAGACATGCCAGAACCACGTGCCAATGACACCCGAAGCACCTGCCGAGCACACCGGAACCACCTGCTCGACTCGCCAGAACCACCTGCCGGACACGCAAAAATCACCTGCTGGTTTCGCCAGAATCACTTGGTGGACTCTCCGGGATCACCCGCCGGGCATGCCGGAACCACCTCTGAGACATACCAGAACCACATGCCAGACACGCTGGAACCACATCCTGGACACACTGGAACCACCTGCCATACATGCCTGAACCTGCTGCCTAGAATGCCAGAAACACCTGCTCGGCTCCCGGGAAAAACCTACGGGGAAACTGTCATAGAAATGAAGGTCAAACGGCCTTTCTGGCCAGACCTTACCTCGCCAATTTAGAACTTCTGCTTCTGCCACAATTCCACCTTGCCAACCCGGCTCAGACGAAAGGTCTATATCTTCCCCTTGAGCAATGGGGATAAGGCCCAGATGATTGTGGTTCCACATGCTGAGGAGGAGAGAGACAATAGGCTTTTAACTAACCACGAAGTGCAATGGTTGAGAGAGTGTCAGAAAGCACCAATGGCAGAAAGACCCGTTTATTCTCAGCAGTGCCCTCCGTTGCTCTAGAGCAGGAAGGCACAAAGGACTTCCTGAATCCTTCAATGGGAAACAAGCCATAAACTGTCTTGTTTCCAGCTCTTTAGGAAGCTGAGAAAGAACTCGCTTTCCACAGTGCTGTTAAAGCATACGAGGAAACACTCGTACAAAGGCAGCTCAAATGCCATTTCTTCCCAGTGCTTAACTCGCCGCTTTAGGAATTGTGCTTGTGCAGCAATTTCACGTTGCCAAACCGGCTCAGACGAAATGCCTACATCTTCCCCTGAAGCAACTGGGCCGTGTCCCAAATGATTGATCGTCCACGTGCTTAGGAGGTGATAGACTGCATGCCTTTTTCCAACCACCATTGTGCACTGGTGGAGAGAGTGTTGGAAAGCAGCTATGTCAGAAAGACCCCTTTGCTCTCAGCTCTGCCCTCCATTGCTCTAGACGTGGAATGCACAATGCACTGGCTCCACCCCTCAAGGGGTGACAAGCCACAGACCATCTTCCTTCCATCTCTTTAGGAAGCTGAGAAAGAACTCCCTGTTAACAGTGCTCTTTCTGTGTCCTGGCAACATCTCATACAAAGGCAGCTGATATGCCATTTCTTTTCAGCGCTTAACTCGCCGATTTAGAACTTCTGCTTCTGCCAGATTTCCACCTTGCCAACCCCGCTCAGACGAAATGCCTACATCTTCCCCTTCAGCAACAGGGACGAGGCCCAGATGATTGTGCCTCCACATGTTTAGCAAGAGCAGACAATAGGCTTTTTACAAACTGCCATTGTGCACTGGTGCAGAGAGTGTCAGAATGCACCAATGGCTGAAAGGCCCCTTTACTTTACCCTTAGCCGAGCCCTCCATTGCTCTGCAGGTGGAAGGTACAAAGCACTGCCTCCATCCTTCAATGGGAGACAAGCCATAAACTGTCTTGCCTCCAGCTCTTTAGGAAGCTCACGAACAACTCGCTTTCCACAGTCCTGTTACAGCATACCAGGAACCTCTCATACAAAGACAGCTCAAATGCCATTTTGTCCCAGCCCTTAACTCGCAGCTTTAGGACTTCTGCTTCTGCCACAATTCCACCTTTCCAACCAGGCTCAGACGAAATGCCTACACCTTCCCCTGAAGCAACTGGGCTGAGTCCCAAATGATTGAGCTTCCACGCTTTTAGGAGGCAATGGACTGCATGCCTTTTTCCAACCACCATTGTGCACTGCTGGAGAGAGTGTCAGAAAGCAGCTATGTCAGAAAGGCCCCTTTGCTCTCAGCCGTGCCCTCCATTGCTCTGGAGGTGAAAGGCACAAGGCACTGGCTCTGGATCCACCCCTCAATGGGAGACAAACCACATCTTGTCCTGCTTCCAGCTCTTTAGGAAGCAGAGAAAAATCTCCCTTTCCACAGTGCTCTTACAGCGTCCTGGGAACATCTCATACAAAGGAGGCTGAACGCCGTTTCTTTCCAGCACTTCACCCCCCCGTCTGGAACATCTGCATCCTGCACATTTCCATGTTTTTCAACCCGGCTCAGACGAAATGCCTACAACTTCCCCTTGAGCAATTGGGACGAGGCCCGGATGATTGTGGTTCCACATGCTGAGGAGGAGAGAGACAATAGGCTTTTATCTAACCACCAAGTGCAATGGTTGGGAGAGTGTCAGAAAGCACCAATGGCAGAAAGACCCCTTTACTTTACTCTCAGCCGTGCCCTCCATTGCTCTAGAGGTGGAAGGCACAAAGCACCGCCTCCATCCTTCAATGGGAGACAAGCCATAAACTGTCTTGCTTCCAGCTCTTTAGGAACCTGGGAAAGCACTCGCATTCCACAGTGCTCTTTCAGCATCCTGGGAACATCTCATACAAAGGCACCTGAACGCCCTGTCTTTTCAGCCCTTAACTCGCCAATCTGCAACATCTGCTTCTGCTGCATTTCCACCTTGCGCACCCGGCTCTGACGACATGCCTACATCTTCCCCTTGAGCAATGGGTACGAGGCCTGGATGATTGTGGTTTCTCATGCTGAGGAGGAGACAGACAATAGGCTTTTAACCAACCGCCCTTGAGCAATTGTTGGGGCAGTGTCAGAAACCACCAATTTCAGAAAGTCCCTTTACTCTTGGTCTTGCCCTCCATTCCTCTAGATGTAGGAGGCACAAGGCACTGGCACCACCCCTGATGGGTATCAGAAAGCACCAATGACAGAAAGCCCCCTTGGCTCTCAGCCATGCCCTCCACTGCTCTGCAGGTGGAAGGGACAAAGCACTGCCTCTTTCCTTCAATGGGAGACAGGCCATAAACTGTCTTCCCTCCAGCTCTTTAGGAAGCTGAGAAAGAACTCCCTTTCCACAGTGCTGTACAGCATACGAGGAAACTCTCATACAAAGTCAGCTCAAACGCCATTTCTTCCCAGCGCTTAACTCGCCACTTTAGGACTTCTGCTTCTGCCGCAGTTCTACCTTGCCAACCTTGCTCAGTCGAAATGCCTACACCTTCCCCTGAAGCAACTGGGCTGAGTCCCAAATGATTTAGCATGCACCTGCTCAGAAGGCGATAGACTGTAAGCCTTTTTCCAAACACCATTGTGCACTGGTGGAGAGAGTGTCAGAATGCAGCTATGTCAGAAAGACCCTTTTGCTCTCTGCCATGCCATCCATTGCTCTAGATTGGAATGCACAATGCATTGGCTCCACCACTCAAGGGGCCACAAGCCACAGACCATCTTATCTTCCATCTGTTTAGGAAGCTGAGAACAAACTCACCTGACGTATAAAAAGGAATCATGCCACTTATGTGCCAGAAAACCCCGGGAGACAGGCCAAAAACACCCTCCGCACACTCTCAAAGGGCCACACATTCATGCCAGTATGACCCAACAGGCATACCAGAAGCACCCACGTTGCATGCCAGAACCACCTGTAACCACCTGCCGGACACAGTGGAACAGCAATTCTGACACTGCAGAACCATCTCTTCAACATGCCAGCTGCACACAATGACATGACGGAACCAGATTCCAAACATAGCACAACGACATGCCAGACACATTGTAAACACCTGTTGGATATGCCACTAACAGGAGCCAGAGACACTGAAATCAGCTGAGGAGTATGAAAGAACAGGGGCCAGAAATGCCACAAGCATCTGTCTTACAAGCCAGAGCCACGAGCCCAAAAAGCAGGAAAGACCTGCCGGACACACAAAAATAACCTGCCGGTGACGCCAGAACCACTTGGCGGACACCCAGGAATCACCTGCCGGGCAGGCCTGAAGCACCTCACAGACGTGGCAGAACCACGTGCCGGACATGCCGGAACCAGCTTACGGACAGACCAGAAGCACCTGCCGGACACGCCGGAACCACCTGCCGCGCATGCCGGAACCCCCTCTCACACATGGCAGAACCATGTGCCAATGACCCCGGATGCACCTGCCGAGCACGCCAGAACCACCTACTCGACTCGCCAGAACCACCTGCCGGACACGCAAAAATCACCTGCCGGCTATTCCACAACCAGTTGGTGGACTCTCTGGAATCACCTGTCGGGCATGATGGAACCACCTCTCGGACAGAAGGGAACCACCTGCCGGACCTGCCTGAAACAACTGTCGAGCATGCCGGAACCACATGCTCGACTCGCTGCAACCACATGCCGGACATGGCAAAATCACCTGCCGGCTACACCAGAACCCCTTTGCGGACACTCCGGAATCACGTGCCGGTCATGCCAGCACAAACTCTCAGAAGTGTCAGAAGCACGTGCCGGACAGGCCAGAACCATCTCCCGGACAGACCGGAAACACAGAAAACACTCGCCGGAACCACCTGCTCGACTCACCGGTCCCACATGCCGGACGTGCCAAAATCACCTGCCGGGTATGCCAGAACCACTTGGCGGACACTCCGGAATCATCTGCCGGACATGACGGAACCAGCTCTCAGACACACCAGAACCACGTGCCGGAGACGCCGGAAGCACCTGCCTTGCATGCCGGAGCCACCTGATCGACTCGCCAGAAACACCTGCCGGACACACTAAAATCACCTGCCAGGTACACCAGAACTACCTGGCGGACACTCCGGAATCACCTGACGCGCATGCAGGAACCACCTGTCAGATGTGCCAGAAACACGTGCTGCAGATGCCGGAAGGACCTGCTGAGAATGCCTGAGCCACATGCTTGAATCGCAAGAAACACCTGCCGGTCACGCCAAAATCACCTGCTGGCTACGCCAGAACCACATGGTGGACACTCCGGAATCACCTGTCGGACATGCCGGAAACACCTCTCAGACTTGCCAGAACCATGTTCCCGACACGCCAGTACCACCTGCCGAGTATGCTGGAACCACCTGATCCACTCCCCAGAAGCACATGCTGGACACACCAAAATCACCTGCCGGCTATGCCAAAACCACTTGGTGGACACTCCAGAATCACCTTGCGGGCATGCCGGAACCACGTCATGGACAGACTGCAAACACCTGCCGGACCTGCCTGAACCACCTGCCGAGCACGCCGGAACCACCTGCTCGACTCACCCGAGCCACCTGCCAGACACACCAGAAACACCTGCGGGGTACGCCAGAACCACTTGGAGGACTCTCTGGGGTCACCTGCCCGGCATGCCAGAACCAGCTCTCAGACACTCCAGAACCACGTGCCGCAGATTCCGGAAGCAGCTGATGAGCATGCCTGAGCCACCTGTTCGACTCGCAAGAAACACCTGCCGGACTCGCCAAAATCACCTGCCGGGAACGCCAGAACCACTTGGCGGACACTCTGGAATCACCCGCTGCGCATGCCGGATCCACTTGTCAGACTTGCCAGAACCATGTTCCAGACACGCCAGTACCACCTGCCGAGTATGCCAGAACCACCTGATCCACGCCCCACAACCACCTGCTGGACACGCCAAGATCACCTGCCGGCTAGGCCACAACCAGTTGGTGAACACTTCGGAATCACCTGCTGCGCTTGCCGGAACCACCTGCTGGTCACGCCAAAATCACCTGCCGGCTACGCCAGAACCACTTGGCGGACACTCCGGAATCACCTGCTGTGCATGCCGGTACCATCTCTCAGACGTGCCACAACCATGTGCTGGAGAGACCGGAAGCACCTGCCGAGCTCGCTGGAACCACCTGCTGGCCATGACGGAACCACCTGCCTGACAGGCCAAAATCATATGCCGGCTATGCCAAAAACACTTGGTGGACACTCCAGAAACTCATTGCGGCCATGCCGAAACCACGTCATGGACAGACTGCAAACTCCTGACGGACCTGCCTGAACCACCTGCCGAGCACGCCGGAGCCACCTGCCGGACACACCAGAAACACCTGCCGGGTACGCCAGAACCACTTGGAGGACTCTCTGGTGTCACCTGCCGGGCATGCCGTAACCACCTCTCAGACATGCCAGAACCATGTGCCGGACACGATGGAACAACTGCCAAGTATGCAGGAACCACGTGATCCACTGCCAAAATTACCTGCTGGACACGCCAAAATCACCTGCCGGCTCTGCCACAACCAGTTGGTGAACACTTCGGAATCACCTGCCGTGCTTGCTGGAACCACCTGCCGGTCACGCCAACATCACCTGCCAGCTACGCCAGAACCACTTGTTGGACACTCTGGAATCATCTGCCGGACATGCCAGAACCAGCTCTCAGACACACCAAAACCACGTGCCGGAGACGCCGGAAGAACCTGCTGAGCATGCCTAAGCCACCTGCTCGACTCGCAAGACACACCTGCCGGACACTCCAAAATCACCTGCCGAGTACGCCAGAACCACTTTGCGGACACTCCGGAATCACCTGTCGGGCATGCCAGAACCACCTCTCAGACTTGCCAGCACCATGTTCCGGACATGCCGGTTCCACCTGCCGAGTATGCTGGAACCACCTGATCCACTACCCAGAACCACCTGCTGGACATGCCAAAATCACCTACCGGCTAAGCCAGAATCGCTCGGCAGACACTTAGGAATCACCTGCCGGGCATGCCGGAACCACCTCTCAGAGGTGCCACGACCACGTGCCGGAGACTCCGGAATCACCTGCCAGGCATGCCGGACCACATCTCAGACGTGCCAGAAGCATGTGCATGAGATGCCGGAACCACACCCCGAACAGACAGAAACCACCTGCCAGACCCGCCGGAACCACCTGCTCGATTCGCCGAAAACACCTACCTGACACACCAAAATCACCTGCCGGGTATGCCAGAACCACTTAGCGGACACTCCGGAATCATCTGCCGGACATGCCGGAACCAGCTCTCAAACACACCAGAAACACGAGCCGGAGACGCCGGGAGCACCTGCCGAGCACGCGGAAGCCACCTGCTCGACTCGCCGGAGCCACATGCCGGACAGGCCAAAATCAACAGCTGGCTATGTGGGAACCACCTGGCGGACAGTCCGGAATCACCTGCCGGGCATTCCGGAACCACCTCTCAGACGTGCCAGAACCACATGCCGGACACGCGGGAACCACCTACCGGACACAACGGAACCACCAGCTGGACACGCATGAACCACCTGCCGAGCATGCAGAAACCACCTGCTCGACTCCAAGTACCCATCTGTCGGACACGAAAAAATCACCTGCTGGCTATGTCAGAACCACTTGCCGGAGTTTCTGGAATCACCTGCTAGGAATGCCGGACCCACATCTCAAATGTGCCAAAATCAAGTGCCGGAGACGCCAGAAGCACCTGCCGAACTAGCCGGAAACACCTGCTCGAATCGTTGGAACCACCTCTGGGACACGCCAAAATCACCTGCGGGCTATGCCAGAACCACTTGTTGGATAATCCGGAATCACCTGCCGGACATGCCAGAACCACCTTTCAGACGTGCCGGAACCACGGGCCGGACACGCTGAAACCACCTCCCGGACAGACTGGAAGCACCTGGCGCCCACGCCTGAACCACCTGCCGAGCATGCCGGAACCACCTGCTGGATATGCCAAAATCACCTGTGGGCTACTCCAGAACCACTTATAGGACTCTCCGGTATCCCCTGCAGGGCATGCCGGTACCACCTCTTAGATGTGGCTGAACCACGTAGCGGACAGTCCAGAATCACCTGCCGGGCATGCAGGAACCACCTCTCAGACGTAACAGAACCACATGCCGGACACGCTGGAACCACGTCCTGGACAGACTGGAACCACATTCCGGACAAGCCTGGACCACCTGCCCAGCACGCCGGAACCACCTGCTCGAGTCGCTGCAACCACATGACGGACATGGCAAAATCACCTGCCGGCTATGCCAGAACCACTTGGCGGAAACTCCGGAGTCACCTGCCGGGCATGCCAGCACAACCTCTCAGAAGTGCCAGAAGCACGTGCCGGACAGGCCGGAACCATCTCCCGGACAGACCAGAACCACAGGAAACACTCGCCGGAACAACCTGCTTGACTCACCGGTCCCACCTGCCGGACACGCCAAAATAACCTGCCCGCTACGCCAGAACCACTTGGGGGACAAGCCGGAATCACGTGAGGGGCATGCCTGCACAGCCTCTTAGACATGCCAGAACCTCGTGCCGGAAACCCCAGAACCACCTGCCGGACAGACCGGAAAAACCTGCCGGACATGCCGGAACCACCGCCGGACATGTAAAATCACCTGCCGGCTATGCCAGAACCACTTGGCAAACACTCCGGAATCACCTGCCGGGCATGCCGTAACCACCTCTCAGACATGCCAGAACCACGTGGCAATGACCCCGGAGGCACCTGCCGAGCACGCTGGAACCACCTGCTCGACTCGCCAGAACCACCTGCCGGACACGCAAAAATCACCTGCCGGCTATGCCACAACCAGTTGGTGAACACTTTGGAATCACCTGCCGGGCTTGCTTGAACCACCTGCCGGTCATGCCAAAATCACCTGCCTACTATGCCAGAACCGCTTGGCGGACACTGCGGAAACACCTGTCGGGCTGGCTGCAACCATATCTCAGACGTGCCAGAACCATGTGCATGAGATGCCGGAACCACACCCCGAACAGACGGAAACCACCTGCCAGACACGCCTGAACAACCTGCAGAGCACGCCGGAACCACCTGCTCGGGTCGCCGGAAACACCTACCTGACACGCCAAAATCACCTGCTGGGTATGCCAGAACCACTTGGCGGACACTCCGGAATCATCTACCGGACATGCCGGAGCCAGCTCTCAGACACACCAGAACCACGTTCCGGAGACGCCGAGCACCTGCCAAGCATGCCGGAGCCACTAGCTTGACTTGCCAGAAACACCTGCCGGATACGCCAGAACCCCCTGGCGGACACTCCGGAATCACCTGCCACGCATGCCGGAACCACCTCTCAGATGTGTCGGAAGCACGTGCCGGACACCCCAGAAACACCTACTGGACAGAGCGGAACCACCTGCCGAGCATGCCGGAGCCTCCTGCTCGACTCGCCGGAACCACCTGCCGGACAGTCCAAAATCAACAGCTGGCTATGCGGGAACCACCTGGCGGACGGTCCGGAATCACCTGCTGGGCATGCAGGAACCACCTCTCAGATGTAACAGAACCACGTGCCAGACACGCTGGAACCACATCCTGGAAAGACTGGAACCACCTGCCGGAAATGCCTGGACGACCTGCCGAGCACGCCGGAACCACCTGCTCGACTCGCAGGACCCACGTGCCGGACACGCCAAAATGAACTGCCGGCTACACCAGAGACACTTACCCGACACTCCGGAATAAGATGCCTGGCATGCCAGAGCCACCTCTCAGACGTGCCAGAAGCACATGCCGGAAATGTCGGAAAGACCTATCAGACAGACCAGAACCACATGCCTGACATGCCGGAACCACCTGCCAAGCACGCCGGAGCCACCTGCTCGACTCGCCGGAACCACCTGCCTGACAGGCCAAAATCAACAGCTGGCTGTGCGGGAACCACCTGGCGGACATTCCGGAATCACCTGCCTGGCATGTCAGAACCACTTCTCAAACGTGCCAGAAGCCCGTGCAGGACATGCCGGAATGACCTATCGGACAGAACGGAGCCACCTGCCAGACTCGCCGGAACCACCTGCCGGACAGGCAAATATCAACTGCTGGCTATGCCAGAACCACCTGGGGGAAAGTCCAGAATCACCTGCCAGCCATGGCGGAACCACCTCTCAGACGTACCAGAACCACGTGCCGGACAACCTGGAAACACGTACTGGACAGACTGGAACCACCTGCCGGCCACGCCTGAACCACCTGCCAAGCACGACGGAACCACCTGCCGGACACGCCAAAATCGCCTGTGGGCTACGCCAGAACCACTTGGAGGACTCTCCGGGATGACCTGCCGGGCATGCTGGAACCACCTCTGAGATGTGCCAGAACCACGTGCCGTGCACGCCGGAACCACCTACCGGACAGACCGGAATCACCTTTTGGGCATGCCGGAACCACCTGTCAGATGTGCCAGAAACACGTGACAGAGACGCTGGAAGCACTTGCTGAGCTCGCCGGAACCACCTGCCGGACAAGCTAGAATCACCTGTCGGCTATGCCAGAAACATTTGGTGGACAATCTGGAATCAGCTGCTGGGCATGCCGGAGCCACCTCTCAGACGTGCCAGAAGCATAGGTCGGACACAAAAGATCCACGTCCTTAACACACTGGAACCACCTGCCGAGCACGCCGTAAACACCTGCTCATCTCCCAGGACCCACCTGCTGGACACGCCAAAATCACCTGCCGGCTAGGCCAAACAACTTGCCGGACATTCTGGAATCACAGGCTGGGCATGCTGGAACCACCTCTCAGATGTGTCAGAACCATGTGCTGGACACGCCGGAACCACCTGCCGAGTATGCCGGAACCACCTGATCCACTCCCCAGAACCACCCACCGGAGACGCCAAAATCCCCTGCGGGCTAAGCCAGAACCACTTGGCAGACACTCCAGAATCACCTGCTGGGCATGCCGGAACCACCTCTCAGACGTGCCATAACCAGGTGCTGGACACGCCGGAACGACCTGCCGAGTATGCCGGAACCACCTCATCCACTCCCCAGAACCACCTGCTGGACACGCCAAAATCACCTGCTGGCTATGCCAGAACCACTTGCTGGACACTCTGGAATCACCTGCCGGGCATGCCAGAACCACCTCTCAAACCAGACAGAACCACTTGCTGGAGACGCCGGAAACACCTGCCGAGCAAGCCGGAACGACCAGCTCGACATGCCGGAACCACCTCCGGACATGCCAAAATCACCTGCCGGCTATGCCAGAATCACTTGGAGGACTCTCCAGAATCACCTGCCGGGAATGCCAGAACCCCCTCTCAGAAGTGCTGGAACCATGTGGGGGACAGTCCGGAATCACCTGCCAGGCATCCCGGAACAACCTCTGAGACGTACCAGAACCACTTGCTGGACATGGCAGAACCACGTCCTGGACAGTCTGGAACCACCTGCCGGACACGCCTGAACCAACCGCCGAGCATGCAGGAACCACCTGCTCGACACGCATGAACCTCTTATCGGACATGCCAAAATCACATGCTGGCTGCACCAGAACCAGTTGTCGGAAACTCCAGAATCACCTGCCAGGCATGCCGGAACCACCTCTCAGACCTGCCAGAACCACGTGGCTGACAGTCCAGAATCCCCTGCCGTGCATGCGGGAACCACCTCTCAGAAGTACCAAACCACGTGCCGGACATGCCGGAACCCCCTACCGGAAAGTCCGGAACCACCTGCCAGACACACCAGAACCACCTGCCGAGCACGCCGGACCCACCTGCTCGACTCACAGGAACCACCTTCCAGACACGCCAAAATCACCTGCCAGACACGCCAAAATCACATGCCGCCTACGCCAGAACAACTTGCTGGACACTGCAGAATCACCTGTCAGGCATGCCAGAACCACCTGTCAGACGTGCCAGTAGCACATGCCGGAGACGTCGGAGGCACCTGCCGAGCACACCGGAACCACCTGCTCAACTCGCTGGAACCAGCAGCCGGACATGCCAAAATCACCTGCTGGCTATGCCACAACCACTTGGCGTACTCTCTGGAATCACCTGCCAGGCATGATAGAACCACCTCTCAGACGTGCCGGAACCACGTGCCAAAGACACCGGAAGCACCTGCCAAGCACGCGGAACCACCTGCTCAACTCGCCTGAACCACCTGTTGGACACGCCAAAATCACCTGCCGGTTATGCCAGAACCACTTGGCAGACAGTCTGGGATCACCTGCCGGGCACACCAGAACCAACTCTCAGACATGCCAGAACCATGTGCGGGACACGCCGAAAGCACCTATAGGACAGACTGGAACCATCTGCCCAAAATGCCTGAACCACCAGCTGAACCCGCCGGAACCACCAGCCTGACACGCCCAAATCACCAGCTGGCTATGCCAGAACCACTTGTTGGACACTCCGGAATCACCTGCCAGGCATGCCGGAACCACTTCTCAGACATGCCAGAAGCACATGCCGGAGACGCCAGAAGGACCTATCTAGCATGCCGGAACCACCACTGGACACGCAAAGTCACCTGCCAGCTACGTCAGAACCACTTGGCGGACACCCCGGAATCACCTGCCGGGCATGCCGGAACCACATCTCAGACATGCCAGAACCACGAGCCAAAGACACCGGAAGCACCTGCCGAGCACACGGGACCACCTGATCAACTCGCCTGAACCACCTGTTGGACACCCCAAAATCACCTGCTGGTTACACCAGAACCACTTGGCGGACTCTCTGGAATCACCTGCTGGACATGCCAGAACCACCTCTCATACGTGGCAGAACCACGTGCCTTACACGCCGGAAGCACCTCCCGGACAGACTGGCACCACATGCCAGACATGCCTGAACCACCTGCCGAGCACGCTGGAACCACCAGCTGGACACACCAAAATCACCTGCAGGCTATGCTGGAACAACTTGGAGGACTCTCCGGGATCAGCTGCCGGGCATGCCAGAACCACCTCTCAGACATGCCGGAATCACGTGCCAAACACGCTGGAACAACCTGCCGTACCTACCTGAACCACAAGCCAAGCAGGCCAGCAGCACCTGCCGGACACTCCAAAATCACCTGACGCCTACGCCAGAACCACTTGGAGAATTGTCTGGGATGACCTGCCGGGCATGCCGGAACCACCTCTCAGATGTGCTAGAAACATGTGCCGGAGACGCCGGACGCACCTACTGAGCATGCCACAACCACCTCCCGGAGAGACAGGAACCACCTGCCGGACCCGCCGGAACCACATCACGGACAGACAGGAACAACCTGCTGGACACGCCTGAACCACCAGCCCAGCTTGCCGGAACCACCTGCTCAAATCACCAGAACCACCTGCTGGACACACCAAAATCACCTTCCTGCTACGCCTGAACCACGTCGGGGACAGTCTGGGATCACCTGCCGGGCACGCCTGAACCAACTCTCATACATGCCAGAACCATGTGCGGGACACGCCAAAAGCACTTACAGGACAGACTGGAACCACCTGCCCGAAACGCCTGAACCACCAGCACAACATGCCCAAATCACCAGCCAGCTACACCAGAACCACTTGTTGGACACTCCGTAATCACCTGCCGGGCATGCCGGACCCACATCTCAGACACGCCAGAACCACGTGCTGGAGACGCCGGAACCACATACCGGCCACACGTGAACCACAGGCCAAAAACTCTGGAATCAACTGCTCGACTCTGCAAAACCACCTCCGAGACAGCCCTGAATCACCTGCCGAAAACAGCTGAACCACCTGCCGAGTACGCCGGAACCACCTGCTCGACTCGCTGGAACCACCAGCCTCACACGCCAAAATCACGTGCCGGCTGCACCAGAACCACTTGAAGGACACTGTGGAATCACCCGCCGGGCATGACGGAACCACCTCTCAGACGTGCTAGAAGCACGTGCCGGAGACACCAGAAGCACCTGCCGAGCACGCCAGAACCACCTGCTTGACTCGCTGGACACACCTGCCAGACATGCCAAAATCACCTGCTGGCTACGCAAGAACCAATTGCCGACCAAGCCGGAATAACGTTCCGGGCATGCCAGCACAACCTCTCAGACCTGCCAGAAGCACGTGCTGGACACGCCGGAACCACCCATTGGACAGACTGGAACCACCTGCGGGACACGCCGGAACCACGGGCTCGACTCGTCGGAACCACTGCAGGACACACCAAAATCACCTGCGGGCTATGCCAGAACCACTTGGGTACTCTCCGGGATCACATGCCGGGCATGCCAGAACCACCTTTCAGATGTGGCAGAACCATGTGCCGGACACGCCAGAACCACCCACTGGACGGGATGGAACCACATGCCGGACATGCCTGAAACACCTGGCGAGCATGCCAGAAACACCTGCTCAACTCGCAGGACCCATCTGTTGGTCACACCAAAATCACTTGCCGGCTATGCCAGAACCACTTGCCGGAAATTCCGGAATCACCTGCCAGGCATGCCAGAACAACATTGCAAACGTGCCAGAACCACGTGCCGGAGATGCAGGAAGCATCTGCCGGGGTTGCCGGAAGCATCTGCTCAAATCACCGGAACCACCTGCCAGACACACCAAAATCACCTGCCGGCTAAGCCAGAACCACTTGTCAGACTCTCCGGGATCACCTGCCAGGCATGCTGGAACCACCTCTCAGATGTACTAGAACCACGTGGGGGACAGTCCAGAATCACCAGCCGACAGGCGGGAACCACCTCTGACACGTACCAGAACCACGTGATGGACACGCCGGAACCACGTCCTAGACAGACTCTAACCACCTGCCAGACACGCCTGAACCACCTGCCGAGCATGCAGAAACAACCTGCTCGACTCGCCGGAACCACCTCCCGGACACGCCAAAATCACCTGCCAACTATGCCAGAACCACGTGGCAGACAGTCCGGAATCACATGCCGGGCATGCCAGAACCACCTCTCAGATGTACCAGAACCATGTGCCGGACACGCCAGAACCACGTCCTGGATGGACGGGAACCACATCCCGGACAGGCATGAACCACCTGCCGAGCATGCCAGAACCACCTGCTCAACTAACAGGATGCACCTGCTGGACACGCCAAAATCACCTGCCGGCGATGCCAGAACCACTTGCTGGACACTGCGGAATCACCTGCCGGGCATGCCAGAACCACCTCCCAGAAGTACTGAAACCACATGCCGGACATGCCGGAACCACATCCTGGACCGACTGGAACCACCTGCCGGACGTGCCTGAATCACCTGCAGAGCAAGCCGGAACCACCTGCTCGACTCCCAGGACCAACTTGCCAGACATGCCAAAATCACCTGCCGGCTACACCAGAACCACTTACTGGAGACTGCAGAATCACCTGCCGGGCATGCCAGCACAACCTCTCAGACGTGCCTGAAGCATGTGCTGGACACGCCGGAACCACCTCCATGACAGACCACAACCAAATGCCAAACTCGCCAGAACCACCTGCTCGACTCACCGGACCCAGCTGCCGGATACACCAAAATCACCTGTCGGCTATGCCAGAACCACTTGACGGACACTCGGAATCACCTGCCGGGCATGCTGGAACCACCTCTTAGACGTACCACAACCACGTGCTGGACACGCTGGAACCACGTCCTGGAGATACTGGAACCACCTTCTGGCCCCACCTGAACGACATGCTGAGCACGCTGGAAACACCTGCTCGACTCGCCGGAACCACCTGGCGGACACGGCAAAATCACCTGCCGTCTACACCAGAACCACTTACTGGAGACTCTGGAATCACCTGCCGGGCATGACAGCACAACCTCTCAGACGTGCCTGAAGCACATGCATGACACGCCGGAACCATCTCCAGGACAGACCGGAACCAACTGCCAAACTCGCCGGAACCACCTGCCTGACTCGCCGGACCCACCTGCCGGACACGCCAAAATCACCTGTTGGCTACGACAGAAGCACTTGCTGGACACTCCGGAATCACCTGCCGGGCATGCCAGAACCACCTCTCAGACGTGCCAGAACCACGTGCCGGAGACTCCAGAATCACCTGCCGAGCATGCCGGAGCCTCCCGCTCGACTCTCCGGAACCACCTGCTGGACACAGCAAAATCACCTGCCGGCTACACCAGAACCAATACCCGCATACTCCAGAATCACCTGAGGGCATGCCAGAACAACGTCTCAGACGTGCCAGAAGCAAGTGCCGGACATGCCACCACCACCTCCAGGACACACCGGAACCTACCGCCAAGCTCGACGTAACCACCTGCTTGAATCTCCGGACCCACCTGTTAGACACGCCAAAATCACCTGCTGGCTACACCAGAACCACTTGGTGGACAAGCCGGAATCACGTGCCGGGCATGCCAGCACAACCTATCAGACGTGCAAGAACCACGTGCCGGAGACGCGGGAACCACCTCCCAGACACACCAGAACCACCTGGCAGACATGCCGGAACCACCTGTTCGACTCGCCGGAACCACTGCTGGACATGCAAAATCACCGGCCGGCTATGCCAGAACCACTTGGCGGACACTCCGGAATCACCTGCCACGCATGCCGGAACCACCTCTCAGATGTGCCGAAAACATGTGCCGGACACGCCGGAAACACATACCGGACAGACCGGAACCACCTGCCAGAAACGCCAGAACCACCTGCCAAGCATGCCGGAGCCACCTACTCGACTCGCCGGAACCACCTGCCAGACACACCAAAATCAACTGCTGTCTACGCCAGAACCACCAGGCGGACACTCCGGAATCACCTGCCGGACATGCAGGAACCACCTCTCAGACGTACCAGAACAACGTGCCAGACACGCTGGAACCACATCCTGGACAGACTGGAACCACCTGCCGGACACGCCTGGACCACCTGCCGAGCACGCCGGTACCACCTGCTTGACTCGCAGGACCCACATGCTGGACACAGCAAAATGAACTGCCGGCTACACCAGAACCACTTACCGGACACTCCGGAATCACCTGCCGGGCATGCCAGTACCACCTCTCAGATGTCCCAGAAGCACGTGCTGGACATGCCGGAACGACCTACCGGACAGAACGGAACCACCTGCCAGACACGCCGGAACCACCTGCCGGACAGGCCAAAATCAACTGCTGCCTATGCCAGAACCACCTGGGGGACTCTCCGGAATCACCTGCAAGCCATGCCGGAACCACCTCTCAGACGTACCACAACCATCTGCCAGACGAGCTGGAATCACGTACTGGACAGACTGGAACCACCTGCCGGCCACGCCTGAACCACCTGCCGAGCATGATGGAACCACATGCCGGACACGCCAAAATCACCTGCCGGCTACGCCAGAACCACTTGGAGGACTCTCCGGGATGACCTGCCGGGCATGCCGGAACCACCTCTCAGACGTGCCAGAACCACGGGGCGGACAATCTGGAATCACCTGTTGGGCATGCGCAACCACCTTGAGACGTACCAGAACCACGTGCCGTACACGCCAGAACCACCTACCGGAAAGACCCGAACCACCTGCCGGACACACTGGAACCATCTGTCGAACACACCGGAACCACCTGCTCGACTCACCATAACCAGATCCCTGACATGCCAAAATCACCTGCTGGGTATGCCAGAAGCACGTGGCTGACAGTCCAGGTTCAAATACCGGGCATGCCATAACCACCTGATCCACTCGCCAGAACCACCTGCCAGACACGCCCAAATCACCTGCCAGCTGCGCCAGAACCACTTGGCAGACACTCTGGAATCACATGCCGGTCAAGCCGGAACCACCTCTCAAATGTGGAAGAACCACATACCAGAGACGCCGGACGTACGTGTCAAGCATGCCAGAACCACCTGTGCCACTTCACAGAATCACCTGCCGGAAACGCCAAAATCACCTGCCGGCCATGCTAGAACCACTTGGCGGACACTCGGGAATCACCTGCTGGGCATGCCGGAATCACCTCTCAGAGGTGCCAGCACCACGTGCCGGACATTCGGGAACCACCTACTGGAGAGAACGGAACCACCTGCCAGACATGCCGGAACCACCTGCCGAACATGCCGGAGCCACCAGCTCGACTTGCTGGAACCACCTGAGGGACAGGCCAAACTCAACTGCTGGCTATGCCAGAACAACCTGGGGTACAGTCAGGAAACACCTGCCAGCCATGCCGGAACCACCTCTCAGACGTACCAGAACCGCGTGCTGGAGAAGCTGTAAACAAGTACTGGACAGACTGGAACCACCTGCCAGACACGCCGGAACCATCTGCCGAACACGCCGGAGCCACCTGCACGACCCACTGGAACCACCTGCCATACAGGACAAACTCAACTGCCGGCTATGCCAGAACCACCTGGGGGACTGTCCAGAATCACCTGCCAGCCATGCCGGAACCACCTGCCGGACCTGCCTGAACCAACTGCCGACCACGCCAGAACCGACTGCCGGACACGCCAAAATCACCTGACGGCTTTGCCAGAACCACTTGGAGGACTCTCCGGGATGACCTGCTTTGCATGCCAGAACCACCTCACAGACGTCCTAGAAGCACATTCCAGAGACGCCGGAAGCACCTCCTGAGCACGCCACAACCACCTCCCAGACACACAGGAACCACCTGCTGGACTAAGCTGAACCACCAGCCCAGCTACCGGAACCCCCTGCTCGAATCAACAGAAACACCTGCTGGACACACCAAAATCAACTGCCAGCTATGCCAGAACCACGGGGCAGACAGTCCGGGATCACCTGCCGGGCATGCCGGAACCACCTCTCAAGACGTGCCAGAAACACGTGCCGGACACGCCGGAACAACCTACTGGACAGAATGGAACCACCTGCAGGAGGCGCCTGAACCACCTGCCGAGCATGCCGGATCCACCTGCTCGACTCGCAGGACCCACCTGCCGGACTTGCCAGTATCACCTGCCAGCTATGCCAGAACCACTTAGTGGACAATCGGGAATCACCTGCCGGGCATGCCGGAACGACCTGCATGACTCGCCGGAACCACGTGCCAGGCACGACAAAAACACCTGCCAGCTACGCCAGAACAACTTGCAGGACACTCCAGAATCACCCTACGGGCATGCAGGATCCACCTCTCTGACGTACCAGAAACACGTGCCGGACACCCAGGAACCACCTCCAGCACAGACTGGAACCACCTGCCGAGCGCGCTGGAACCAACTGCTCGACTCGCTGGAACCCCCTGCCGGACATGGCAAAATCACCTGCTGGCTACGCCAGAACCACTTGTAGGACACTCCGGAATCATCTGCCGGGCATGCCGGAAGCATCTCTCAGACATGCCAGAACCACGTGCTGGACACGCCGGAACCACATCACAGACTGACCGGAACCACCTGCTAGACATGCCTGAACCACCTGCGGAGCACGGTGGAACAACATGCCGGCTATGTCAGAACCACTTGGCGGAGACGCCGGACTCACCTGTCAGGCCTGCCGGAAACACCTTTAGATGTGCCAGAACCAGGTGCCTGACACGCTGGAACCACCTCCCGGACAGACCGGAACCAAATGTCGGACACGTCTCAACGACCTGCCGAGCACTCCTGAACCGCCTGCTCGACTCGTCAGAACCAGCTGCCGGACATGCCAAAATCACCAGCTGGCTAAGCCAGAAGCACTGGGCGGACATTCTGGAATCACCTGCCAGGCATGCCGGAACAACCTCTCCGACATGCCAGAACCACGTGCCAAAGACCAGAAGCACCTGCCCAGAAGTCCGGAGCCACCTGCTTGAATCGCCGGAAACACCTGCCGGACACGCCAAAATCACCTGCAGGCTATGCCTGAACCACTTGGATTCTCTGGAATCACCTGCCAGGCATTCCGGAACCACCTCTCAGACGTGCCAGAACCATGTGCCGGAAATGCCGGAACAACACCCCGAATAGAACCAAACCACCTGCCAGACCCACCTGAACCACCTGCCAAGCATGCCGGAACCACCTGCTCGACTCGCCGGAACCACCTACCTGACACGCCAAAATCACCTGCTGGGTATCCCAGAATCACTTGGCGGACACTCCGGAATCATCTGCCAGACATGACGGAACCAGCTCTCAGACACACCAGAACGACGTGCCGGAGACGGCGGAAGCACCTGTCGAGCATGCCGGAGCCACCTGCTCGACTCGCCAGAAACACCTGCCGGACACGCCAAAATCACCTTCCGGGTATGCCAGAACCACTTGGCGGACACTCCAGAATCACCTGCCGCGCATGCCGGAACCACCACTCAGACGTGCCAGAAGCATGTGCCGGACACGCAGGAATCACCTAGCGGAAAGACCGGAACCACCTGCCAGACATGCCGGAACCACATGCCGAGCACGCCGGAGCCACCTGCTCAACTCGCCAGAACCACCTGTCGGACATGCCAAAATCAACTGCTGGCTATGTGAGAACCACCTGGCGGACAGTCCAGAATCACCTGCCGGGAATGCAGGAACCACCTCTCAGATGTACCAGAGTCACATGCCGGACACGCTGCAACCACGTCCTGGACAGACTGGAACCACGTGCCAGACACTCCTGGACCACCTGCCGAGCATGCCGGAACCACCTGCTCGACTTGCGGGACCAACCTGCCGGACACAGCAAAATGAACTGCCGGATACACCAGAACTACTTACCGGACACTCCAGAATCACCTGCTGGGCATGCCAAAACCACCACTCAGACATGCCAGAAGTACGTGCCGGACATGCAGGAACGACCTATAGGATAGAACGGAACCACCTGCCAGACATGCCGGAACCATCTGCTGAACACGCCGGAGCCACCTGCACGACCCACTGGAACCACCTGCCATACAGGACAAACTCAACTGCCGGCTATGCCAGAACCACCTGGGGGACTGTCCAGAATCACCTGCCAGCCATGCCGGAACCACCTCTCAGACGTACCAGAACCACGTGACAGACAAGCTGGAAAAACGTACAGGACTCTCCGGGATGACCTGCCGGGCATGCTGGAACCAACTCTCAGATGTGCTGGAACGACGTGGCGGACAGTCCGGAATCACCAGTTGGGCATGCGCAACCACCACTGAGACGTACCAGAACCACGTGCCGTAAACGCCGGAACCACCTACTGGAAAGACCGGAAGCACCTGCTGGACACGCCAAAATCACCTGCCGGCTACGCCAGAACCACTTGGAGGACTCTCCGGGATGACCTGCCTGGCATGCTGGAACCACCTCTCATACGTGCCAGAACCACGTGGCGGACATTCTGGAATCACCAGTTGGGCATGCGCAACCACCTCTGAGACGTACCAGAACCACGTGCCGTACACGCCGGAACCACCTACCAGACACGCCGGAACCACCTGCCAAGCATGCCGGAGCCACCTGCTCGACTTGCCGGAATCACCTGCCGGACACGCCAAAATCAACTGCTGGACATGCCAAAATCACCTGCCAGCTATGCCATAACAACTTGCTGGACACTCCAGAACCAGCTGTCGGGCATGCCGGAACCACCTCTCAGATGTGCCAGAAGCATGTGCAGGAGACGCCGGAAGCACCTGCCGAGCTTGCCGGAAACAGCTGTCGGACACGCCAAAATCACCTGCCGGCTATGCCAGAACCACGTGGCGGACAGTCCTGAATCACCTGCCGGGCATGCCAGACCCACCTCTCAGACGTACCAGAACCATGTGCCAGACATGCAAGATCCACGTCCTTAACACACTGGAACCACCTGCCGAGCACACCGTAACCACCTGCTCGACTCCCAGGACCCACCTGCTGGAAATGCCAACATCACCTGCCGGCTAGGCCAGAAGAAGTTGCCGGACATTCCGGAATCACAGGCTGGGCATGCCAGAACCACCTCTCAGACGTCCCAGAACCACATGCCCGAGACACTGGAAGCACCTGCTGAGCTCGGCAAAACCACCAGCTCGTCTCGCCGGAACCACCTGCCGGACACGCCAAAATCACCTTCCGGCTACACCAGAACCACTTGGTGGACAATCCGGAATCACCTCCCGGTCATGCCGGAACCACCTCTCAGAGGTGCCAGAACCACGTGCCGTACACGCTGGAACCACCTACCAGACAAACCGGAACCACCTGCTGGAGCTGCCTGAAATATAAGCCGGGCACGCCGGAACCACCTGCTCGACTCGCAGGACCCACTTACCGGACATGCCAAAATCGTATGCCGGCTCTGCCAGAACCACTTGTCGGACACTCCGGAATCACCTGCTGGGCATGCCGGAACCACCTCTCAGACGTGCCAGAAACACATGCTGGAGTCGCTGGAAGCACATGCCGTGAACGCTGGAACCACCTGCTCGACTCCCAGGTCCCACCTGCCGGACACGCCAAAATCACCTGCTGGCTCTGGCAGAACCACTTGATGGACAATCCGGAATCACATGCCGTGAATGCTGGAACCACCTCTCAGACGTGCCAGAAGGACCTGCAGGACACCCCAGAACCGCCTACCGGACAGACCGGAACCACCTGCCAGACTCGTCATAAACACCGGCTTGACTCGCCGGACCCACCTGCTGGACATATCAAAATCACCTGCCGGCTATGCCAGAACCACTTGGCATACAAGCCAGAATAACGTTCCGGGCATGCCGGCATAAACTCTCAGATGTACCAGGAGCACATGCCAGACACGGCAGAACCACCTCCAGGACAGACCGGAACCACCTGCAGGACATGCCGGAACTACATGCTCAACTTGCCGGAACCACCGCCAGACATGCAAACTCACCTGCCGGCTACGCCAGAAATACTTGGCGGACACTCCGGAATCACCTGTTGGGCATGCCGGAACCAGCTCTCAGACATACCAGCACCACGTGCCAAAGATACCGGGAGCACCTGCCCAGCACGCCGGAGCCACCAGCTCTACTCACTGGAAGCAGCTGCCAGACACGCCCAAATCACATGATGGCTATGCCAGAACCACTTGGCGGACTCTGTGGAATCACCTGCCGGGCATGCTGGAACCACCTCTCAGGCGTGCCGGAAGCACGTGCCGGACATGTCAGAACCACCTCCCAGAAAGACCAGAACCACCTCCCGGACAGACCGGAGCCACCTGCTGGACACGCCTGAAACACCTGCTGAGCACGCCGGAACCACCTGCTGGAGTCGCGAGAACCACCTGCCGGACACACCAAAATCACCTGCCCGCTACACCAGAACCACATGGTGGACAAGCCGGAATCACGTGAAGGGCATGCCGACACAACGTCTCAGATGTGCCAGAACCTCGTGCAGGACACCCCAGAAACACCTGCTGGACAGACGGGAACCACCTGCCGGACACGCCAGAACCACCGGCTCGACTCACCGGAAGCATTGCCAGACATGCCAAATCACCTGCCGGCTATGCCAGAACCACTTGCCGAACACTCCGGAATCACCTGCCGGGCATAGCGGAACCACCTCTCAGACATGCCGGAACCACATGCCAATGACACCGGAAGCACCTGCCGAGCACGCCAGTACCACCTGCTCGACTCGCCAAAACCACCTGCTGGACACGCCAAAATCGCCTTCCGGCTACGCCACAACCATTTGGTGAACACTTCGGAATCACCTGCCGGGCTGGCTGGAACCACCTGCTGGTCACGCCAACATCACCTGCCGGCTACGCCAGAACCACTTGGCGGACACTCCAGAATCACCTGCGGGCATGCCAGAACCATGACATGGACAGACGGCAAACACCTGACGGACCTGCTGGAACCACCTGCCGAGCACTCCGGAACCACCTGCTCGACTCACCAAAGCCACCTGATGGACACACCAGAAACAACTGCGGGGTACGCCAGAACCACTTGGAGGACTCTCCGGGATCACCTGCCGGGCATGCCGGAACCACCTCCGGGCATGCCAGCACAACCTCTCAGAAGTGCCAGAAGCACGTGCCGGACAGGCCGGAAACACAGGAAACACTCGCCGGAACCACCTGCTTGACTCACAGGTCCCACATACCGGACACGCCAAAATCACCTGCCCGCTACACCAGAACCACTTGGCGGACAAGCCGGAATCACGTGAAGTGCATGTCTCAGAGGTGAGACAACCACATGCCGGACACTCCGGAATCACCTGCCGGGCATGCCGGAACCATCTCTCAGACGTGCCACAACCACGTGCCGGAGAGACCGGAAGCACCTGCCGAGCTCGCCGGAACCACCTGCTGGACATGCCGGAACCGCCTGCCTCAAAGGCCAAAATCATATGCCGGCTACGCCAAACCCACTTGGTGGACACTCCAGAATCGCCTTGCGGGCATGCCAGAACCAAGACATGGACAGACGGCAAACACCTGCCGGACCTGCTGGAACCACCTGCCGAGCACTCCGGAACCACCTGCTCGACTCACCAAAGCCACCTGATGGACACACCAGAAACAACTGCGGGGTACGCCAGAACCACTTGGAGGACTCTCCAGGATCACCTGCCGGGCATGCCGGAACCACCTCTCATACGTGCCAGAACCATGTGCCGGACACGCCGGAACCAACCGCCGAGTATGCCGGAACCAGCTGATCCACTCCCCAGAACCACCTACTGGACACGCCAAAATTAACTGCCGGCTACGCCAGAACCACTCGGCAGACCTCCGGAATCACATGCCAGGCATTCCGGATCCACGTCTCAGAGGTGCCAGAACCACATGCCATACACTCTGGAATCACCTGCCGGGCATGCCGAAACCACATCTCAGACGTGCCAGAACCATTTGCCGGACACGCCGGAACCACCTGCCGAGAATGCCGGAACCACCTGCTCCACTCCCCAGAACCACCTGCTGGACACGCCAAAATCACCAGCCGGCTAGGCCAGAACCACTTGGCGGGCACCATGGAAACACCTGTCGGGCCGGCCGGAACCACCTATCAGACGTGCCAGAACCATGTGCCTGAGATGCCGGAACCACACCCCGAACAGACCGAAACCACCTGCCAGACCCGCCTGAACCACCTGCCGAGCACGCCGGAACCACCTACTCGACTCGCCGGAACCACCTACCTGACACGCTAGAATCACCTGCCGGGTATGCCACAACCACTTGGTGGACACTCCGGAATCATCTGCCGGACATGCCAGAACCAGCCCTCAGACACACCAGAACCACGTGCCGGACACGCCGGAAGCACCTGCTGATGATGCCTGAGCCAAATGCTCGACTTGCAAGAAATACCTGCCAGACACGCCAAAATCACCTGCCGGGTACGCCAGAACCACGTGGCGGACACTCCGGAATCACCTGTCGGGCATGCCGGAACCAACTCTCAGACGTGCCAGAACCTCGTGCCGGACACGCCAGAACCACCTGCCGGACAGACCAGAAACACCTGCTGGATACGCCGCAACCACCGGCTCGACTCGCCGGAACCACTGCCGGACATGCAAAATGACCTGCCGGCTACGCCAGAACCACTTGGTGAACACTCCGGAATCACCTCGAGGGCATGCCGGAACCACCTCTCAGACTTGCCGGAACCATGTTCCGGACACGCCGGTACCACCTGCCGAGTATGCCAGAACACCTGATCGACTCCCCAGAACCACCTGCTGGACATGCCAGAATCACCTGCCGGCTACGCCAGAACCACTCGTCAGACACTCCGGAACCACCTGCCGGGCATGCCGGAACCACCTCTCAGAGGTGCCAGAACCACATGCCGGACACTCCGGAATCACCTGCGGGGCATGCCGCAACCATCTCTCAGACGTGCCAGAACCATGTTCCGGACACGCCGGTACCACCTGCCGAGCTCGCCGGAACCACCTGCTGGACCTGCCAAAATCACCTGCCGGCTACGCCAGAACCACTCGGCAGACACTCCGGAATCACCTGCCGGGCTGGCTGGAACCACCTGCTGGTCACGCCAACATCACCTTTCAGCTACGCCAGAACCACTTGGCGGACACTCCGGAAACACCTGTCGGGTGGCCGGAACCAACTCTCAGATGTGTTCAGAACCATGTGCCTGAGATGCCGGGACCACTCCCCGAACAGACCGAAACCACCTGCCAGACCCGCCTGAACCCCCTGGCGAGCACGCCTGATCCACCTGCTCAACTAGCCGGAACCACCTTCCTGACACGCCAAAATCACCTGCCAGGTCTACCAGAACCACTTGGTGGACACTCCGGAATCATCTGCCGGACATGCCAGAACCAGCTCTCAGACACACCAGAAGCACGTGCCAGAGACGCCGGAAGCACCAGCTGAGCATGCCTGAGCCACCTGCTCGACTCGCAAGAAACACCTGTCGGACATGCCAAAATCACCTGCCGCGTACGCCAGAAACACTTGGCGGACGCTCCGGAATCACCTGTCGGGCGTGCCGGAACCACCTCTCAGACTTGCCAGAACCATGTTCTGGACACGCCGGTACCACCTGCCGAGTATGCCGGAACCAGCTGATCCACTCCCCAGAACCACCTAGTGGACACGCCAAAATCAACTGCCGGCTACGCCGGAACCACCGGCTCGACGCGCCGGAACCACCGCCGGACATGCAAAATCACCTGCCGGCTACGCCAGAACCATTTGGCGAACACTCCGGAAACACCTGTAGGGCCGCCCAGAACCACATCTCAGACGTGCCACAACCATGTGCCTGAGATGCCGGAACCACACCCCGAACAGACCGAAACCACCTGACAGACCCGCCTGAACCCCCTGGCGAGCACGCCTGATCCACCTGCTCAACTAGCCGGAACCACCTTCCAGACACGCCAAAATCACCTACCAGGTCTACCAGAACAACTTGGTGGACACTCCGGAATCATCTGCCGGATATGCCAGAACCAGCCCTCTGACACACCAGAACCACGTGCCGGACACGCCGGAAGCACCTGCTGATCATGCCTGAGCCACATGCTCGACTTGCAAGAAACACATGCCAGACACGCCAAAATCACCTGCCGGCTACGCCAGAACCACTCGGCAGACACTCCGGAATCACCTGCCGGGCATGCCGGAACCACCTGCTGGACATGCCGGAATCACCTGCCGGACATGCCGGAACCACCGGCTCGACTCGCCGGAACCACCGCCGGACATGCAAAATCACCTGCCGGCTACGCCAGAACCACTTGGGGAACACTCAGGAATCACCTGCCGGGCATGGCGGAACCACCTCTCAGACATGCCGGAACCACATGCCAATGACACCGGAAGCACCTGCCGAGCACGCCAGAACCACCTGCTCGACTCGCCAAAACCACCTGCTGGACACGCCAAAATCGCCTTCCGGCTACGCCACAACCATTTGGTGAACACTTCGGAATCACCTGCCGGGCTGGCTGGAACCACCTGCTGGTCACGCCAACATCACCTGCCGGCTACGCCAGAACCACTTGGCGGACACTCCAGAATCACCTGCGGGCATGCCAGAACCATGACATGGACAGACGGCAAACACCTGACGGACCTGCTGGAACCACCTGCCGAGCACTCCGGAACCACCTGCTCGACTCACCAAAGCCACCTGATGGACACACCAGAAACAACTGCGGGGTATGCCAGAACCACTTGGAGGACTCTCCGGGATCACCTGCCGGGCATGCCGGAACCACCTCCGGGCATGCCAGCACAACCTCTCAGAAGTGCCAGAAGCACGTGCCGGACAGGCCGGAAACACAGGAAACACTCGCCGGAACCACCTGCTTGACTCACAGGTCCCACATACCGGACACGCCAAAATCACCTGCCCGCTACACCAGAACCACTTGGCGGACAAGCCGGAATCACGTGAAGTGCATGTCTCAGAGGTGAGACAACCACATGCCGGACACTCCGGAATCACCTGCCGGGCATGCCGGAACCATCTGTCAGACGTGCCACAACCACGTGCCGGAGAGACCGGAAGCACCTGCCGAGCTCGCCGGAACCACCTGCTGGACATGCCGGAACCGCCTGCCTCAAAGGCCAAAATCATATGCCGGCTACGCCAAACCCACTTGGTGGACACTCCAGAATCGCCTTGCGGGCATGCCAGAACCAAGACATGGACAGACGGCAAACACCTGCCGGACCTGCTGGAACCACCTGCCGAGCACTCCGGAACCACCTGCTCGACTCACCAAAGCCACCTGATGGACACACCAGAAACAACTGCGGGGTACGCCAGAACCACTTGGAGGACTCTCCGGGATCACCTGCCGGGCATGCCGGAACCACCTCTCATACGTGCCAGAACCATGTGCCGGACACGCCGGAACCAACCGCCGAGTATGCCGGAACCAGCTGATCCACTCCACAGAACCACCTACTGGACACGCCAAAATCAACTGCCGGCTACGCCAGAACCACTCAGCAGACCTCCGGAATCACATGCCAGGCATTCCGGATCCACGTCTCAGAGGTGCCAGAACCACATGCCATACACTCTGGAATCACCTGCCGGGCATGCCGAAACCACATCTCAGACGTGCCAGAACCATTTGCCGGACACGCCGGAACCACCTGCCGAGAATGCCGGAACCACATGCTCCACTCCCCAGAACCACCTGCTGGACACGCCAAAATCACCAGCCGGCTACGCCGGAACCACCGGCTCGACGCGCCGGAACCACCGCCGGACATGCAAAATGACCTGCCGGCTACGCCAGAACCATTTGGCGAACACTCCGGAAACACCTGTAGGGCCGCCCAGAACCACATCTCAGACGTGCCACAACCATGTGCCTGAGATGCCGGAACCACACCCCGAACAGACCGAAACCACCTGACAGACCCGCCTGAACCCCCTGGCGAGCACGCCTGATCCACCTGCTCAACTAGCCGGAACCACCTTCCAGACACGCCAAAATCACCTACCAGGTCTACCAGAACAACTTGGTGGACACTCCGGAATCATCTGCCGGATATGCCAGAACCAGCCCTCTGACACACCAGAACCATGTGCCGGACACGCCGGAAGCACCTGCTGATCATGCCTGAGCCACATGCTCGACTTGCAAGAAACACATGCCAGACACGCCAAAATCACCGGCCGGGTACGCCAGAACCACGTGGAGGACACTCCGGAATCACCTGTCGGGCGTGCCGGAACCACCTCTCAGACTTGCCAGAACCATTTTCTGGACACGCCGGTACCACCTGCCGAGTATGCCGGAACCAGCTGATCCACTCCCCAGAACCACCTAGTGGACACGCCAAAATCAACTGCCGGCTATGCCGGAACCACCGGCTCGACTCGCCGGAACCACCGCCGGACATGCAAAATGACCTGCCAGCTACGCCAGAACCACTTGGCGAACACTCTGGAATCACCTGTCGGGCATGCCGGAACCACCTCTCAGACTTGCCAGAACCATCTTCCGGACATGTCGGAACGACCTGACGAGCTCGCCGGAACCACCTGCTGGACACGCCAAAATCACCTGCCTGATACGCCTGAACCACTTGGCAGACACTCCGGAATCACATGCCAGGCATTCCGGAACCACCTCTCAGAGGTGCCAGAACCAAATGCCGGAAACTCCGGTATCACCTGCCGGGCATGCCGGAACCACCTCTCAGAGGTGCCAGAACCACATGCCGGACACTCCGGAATCACCTGCCGGGCATGCCGGAACCACCTGCCGGAGACACCGGAAGCACCTGCCTAGCACGCCAGAACCACCTGCTCGACTCGCCAAAACCACCTGCTGGACACGCCCACATCACCTGCCAGCTATGCCAGAACCACTTGGCGGACACCATGGAAACACCTGTCGGGCCGGCCGGAACCACCTATCAGACGTGCCAGAACCATTTGCCTGAGATGCCGGAACCACACCCCGAACAGACCGAAACCACCTGCCAGACCCGCCTGAACCACCTGCCGAGCACGCCGGAACCGCCTACTCGACTCGCCGGAACCACCTACCTGACACGCTAAAATCACCTGCCGGGTATGCCACAACCACTTGGTGGACACTCCGGAATCGTCTGCCGGACATGCCAGAACCAGCTCTCAGACACACCAGAACCACGTGCCAGAGACGCCGGAAGCACCAGCTGAGCATGCCTGAGACAAATGCTCGACTTGCAAGAAACACGTGCCTGGCACGCCAAAATCACCTGCCGGGTACGCCAGAACCACGTGGCGGACACTCCGGAATCACCTGTCGGGCATGCCGGAACCAACTCTCAGACGTGCCAGAACCTCGTGCCGGTCACGCCAGAACCACCTGCCGGACAGACCGGAAACACCTGCTGGATACGCCGCAACCACTGGCTCGACTCGCCGGAACCACCGCCGGACATGCAAAATGACCTGCCGGCTACGCCAGAACCACTTGGCGGACACTCCGGAATCACCTGTCGGGCATGCCTGAACCGCCTCTCAGACTTGCCAGAACCATGTTCCGGACACGCCGGTACCACCTGCCGAGTATGCCGGAACCACCTGATCCACTCCCCAGAACCACCAGCTGGACATGCCAGAATCACCTGCCGACTACGCCAGAACCACTCGGCAGACACTCCGGAACCACCTGTCGGGCATGCCGGAACCACCTCTCAGAGGTGCCAGAACCACATGCCGAACACTCCGGAATCACCTGCCGGGCATGCCGGGAACCACCTCTCAGAGGTGCCAGAACCACATGCCGGACACTCCCGAATCACCTGCCGGGCATGCCGGAACCATCTCTCAGACGTGCAAGAACCTTGTTCCGGACATGCTGGTACCACCTGCCGAGCTCGCCGGAACCACATGCTGTACACGCCAAAATCACCTGCCAGCTACACCAGAACCACACTGCAGACACTCCGGAATCACCTGCCGGGCTGGCTGGAACCACCTGCCGGTCACACCAACATCACCTTTCAGCTACGCCAGAACCACTCGGCAGACACTCCGGAATCACAGGCCAGGCATTCCGGAACCACCTCTCAGAGGTCCCAGAACCAAATGCCGGAGACTCCGGTATCACCTGCCGGGCATGCCGGAACCACCTCTCAGAGGTGCCAGAACCACATGCCGGACACTCCGGAATCACCTGCCGGGCATGCTGGAACCACGTGCTGGACATGCCGGAACCACCTGCCGGACATGCCGGAACCACCTGCCGGACATTCCGGAACCACCGGCTCGACTCGCCGGAACCATTGCCGGACATGCAAAATCACCTGCCGGCTACGCCAGAACCACTTGGCGAACACTCCGGTATCACCTGCCGGGCATGCCGGAACCACCTCTCAGAGGTGCCAGAACCACATGCCGGACACTCCGGAATCACCTGCCGGGCATGCCGGAACCACCTGCCGGACATGCCGGAACCACCGGCTCGACTCGCCGGAACCATTGCCGGACATGCAAAATCACCTGCCGGCTACGCCAGAACCACTTGGCGAACACTCCGGAATCACCTGCCGGGCATGGCGGAACCACATCTCATTCATGCCAGAACCACATGCCAATGACACCGGAAGCACCTGCCGAGCACGCCAGAACCACCTGCTCGACTCGCCAAATCCACCTGCTGGACACGCCAAAATCACCTGCCGGCTACGCCACAACCATTTGGTGAACGCTTCGGAATCACCTGCCGGGCTGGCTGGAACCACCTGCCGGTCACGCCAACATCACCTGCCAGCTATGCCAGAACCACTTGGCGGACACCATGGAAACACCTGTCGGGCCGGCCGGAACCACGTATCAGACGTGCCAGAACCATGAGCCTGAGATGCCGGAACCACACCCCGAACAGACCGAAACCACCTGCCAGACCCGCCTGAACCACCTGCCGAGCACGCCGGAACCGCCTACTCGACTCGCTGGAACCAACTACATGACACGCTAAAATCACCTGCCGGGTATGCCACAACCACTTGGTGGACACTCCGGAATCATCTGCCGGACATGCCAGAACCAGCTCTCAGACACACCAGAACCACGTGCCAGAGACGCCGGAAGCACCAGCTGAGCATGCCTGAGCCAAATGCTCGACTTGCAAGAAACACGTGCCTGGCACGCCAAAATCACCTGCCGGGTACGCCAGAACCACGTGGCGGACACTCCGGAATCACCTGTCGGGCATGCCGGAACCAATTCTCAGACGTGCCAGAACCTCGTGCCGGTCACGCCAGAACCACCTGCCGGACAGACCGGAAACACCTGCTGGATACGCCGCAACCACCGGCTCGACTCGCCGGAACCACCGCCGGACATGCAAAATGACCTGCCGGCTACGCCACAACCACATGGCGAACACTCCGGAATCACCTGTCGGGCCTGCCGGAACCACCTCTCAGACTTGCCAGAACCATGTTCCGGACACGCCGGTACCACCTGCCGAGTATGCCGGAACCACCTGATCCACTCCCCAGAACCACCTGCTGGATACGCCAGAATCACCTGCCGGCTAGTCCAGAACCACTTGGCAGACACTCCGTAACCAACTGCCGGGCATGCCGGAACCACCTCTCAGAGGTGCCAGAACCGCATGCCGGACACTCCGGAATCAACTGCCGGGCATGCCGGAACCACCTCTCAGAGAGGCCAGAACCACATGCCGGACACTCCCGAATCACCTGCCGGGCATGCCGGAACCATCTCTCAGACGTGCCAGAACCGTGTGCCTGAGATGCCGGAACCACACCCCGAACAGACGAAACCACCTGCCAGACCCGCCTGAACCACTTGCCGAGCACGCCGGAACCACCTACTCGACTCGCTGGAACCACCTACCTGACACGCTAAAATCACCTGCCGGGTATGCCACAACCACTTGGTGGACACTCCGGAATCATCTGCCGGACATGCCAGAACCAGCTCTCAGACACACCAGAACCACATGCCAGACACGCCGGAAGCACCTGCTGAGCATGCCTGAGCCAAATGCTCGACTTGCAAGAAGCACCTGCCAGACACGCGAAAATCACCTGCCGGGTACGCCAGAACCATATGGCGGACACTCCGGAATCACCTGTCGGGCATGCCGGAACCAACTCTCCGACGTGCCAGAACCTCGTGCCGGTCACGCCAGAACCACCTGCCGGACACGCCGGAACCACCGGCTCAACTCGCCGGAACCACCGCCGGACATGCAAAATGACCTGCCGGCTACGCCAGAACCACTTGGCGGACACTCCGGAATCACCTGTCGGGCATGCCTGAACCGCCTCTCAGACTTGCCAGAACCATGTTCCGGACACGCCGGTACCACCTGCCGAGTATGCCGGAACCACCTGATCCACTCCCCAGAACCACCAGCTGGACACGCCAGAATCACCTGCCGACTACGCCAGAACCACTCGGCAGACACTCCGGAACCACCTGCCGGGCGTGACGGAACCACCTCTCAGAGGTGCCAGAACCACATGCCGAACACTCCGGAATCACCTGCCGGGCATGCCGGGAACCACCTCTCAGAGGTGCCAGAACCACATGCCGGACACTCCCGAATCACCTGCCGGGCATGCCGGAACCATCTCTCAGACGTGCAAGAACCTTGTTCCGGACATGCTGGTACCACCTGCCGAGCTCGCCGGAACCACCTGCTGTACACGCCAAAATCACCTGCCAGCTACGCCAGAACCACACGGCAGACACTCCGGAATCACCTGCCGGGCTGGCTGGAACCACCTGCCGGTCACGCCAACATCACCTTTCAGCTACGCCAGAACCACTTGGCGGACACTCCGGAAACACCTGTCGGGCCGGCCGGAACCACGTCTCAGACGTGCCAGAACCATGTGCCTGAGATGCCAGAACCACTCCCCGAAAAGACCGAAACCACCTGCCAGACCCGCCTGAACCCCCTGGCGAGCACGCCTGATCCACCTGCTCAACTAGCCGGAACCAACTTCCTGACACGAAAAAATCACCTGCCAGGTCTACCAGAACCACTTGGTGGACACTCCGGAGTCATCTGCCGGACATGCCAGAACCAGCTCTCAGACACACCAGAAGCACGTGCCAGAGACGCCGGAAGCACCAGCTGAGCATGCCTGAGCCACCTGCTCGACTCGCAAGAAACACCTGTCGGACATGCCAAAATCACCTGCCGCGTACGCCAGAAACACTTGGCGGACGCTCCGGAATCACCTGTCGGGCGTGCCGGAACCACCTCTCAGACTTGCCAGAACCATGTTCTGGACACGCCGGTACCACCTGCCGAGTATGCCGGAACCAGCTGATCCACTCCCCAGAACCACCTAGTGGACACGCCAAAATCAACTGCCGGCTACGCCGGAACCACCGGCTCGACGCGCCGGAACCACCGCCGGACATGCAAAATCACCTGCCGGCTACGCCAGAACCATTTGGCGAACACTCCGGAAACACCTGTAGGGCCGCCCAGAACCACATCTCAGACGTGCCACAACCATGTGCCTGAGATGCCGGAACCACACCCCGAACAGACCGAAACCACCTGACAGACCCGCCTGAACCCCCTGGCGAGCACGCCTGATCCACCTGCTCAACTAGCCGGAACCACCTTCCAGACACGCCAAAATCACCTACCAGGTCTACCAGAACAACTTGGTGGACACTCCGGAATCATCTGCCGGATATGCCAGAACCAGCCCTCTGACACACCAGAACCATGTGCCGGACACGCCGGAAGCACCTGCTGATCATGCCTGAGCCACATGCTCGACTTGCAAGAAACACATGCCAGACACGCCAAAATCACCGGCCGGGTACGCCAGAACCACGTGGAGGACACTCCGGAATCACCTGTCGGGCGTGCCGGAACCACCTCTCAGACTTGCCAGAACCATCTTCCGGACATGTCGGAACCACCTGACGAGCTCGCCGGAACCACCTGCTGGACACGCCAAAATCACCTGCCTGATACGCCTGAACCACTCGGCAGACACTCCGGAATCACATGCCAGGCATTCCGGAACCACCTCTCAGAGGTGCCAGAACCAAATGCCGGAAACTCCGGTATCACCTGCCGGGCATGCCGGAACCACCTCTCAGAGGTGCCAGAACCACATGCCGGACACTCCGGAATCACCTGCCGGGCATGCCGGAACCACCTGCCGGAGACACCGGAAGCACCTGCCTAGCACGCCAGAACCACCTGCTCGACTCGCCAAAACCACCTGCTGGACACGCCCACATCACCTGCCAGCTATGCCAGAACCACTTGGCGGACACCATGGAAACACCTGTCGGGCCGGCCGGAACCACCTATCAGACGTGCCAGAACCATTTGCCTGAGATGCCGGAACCACACCCCGAACAGACCGAAACCACCTGCCAGACCCGCCTGAACCACCTGCCGAGCACGCCGGAACCGCCTACTCGACTCGCCGGAACCACCTACCTGACACGCTAAAATCACCTGCCGGGTATGCCACAACCACTTGGTGGACACTCCGGAATCGTCTGCCGGACATGCCAGAACCAGGTCTCAGACACACCAGAACCACGTGCCAGAGACGCCGGAAGCACCAGCTGAGCATGCCTGAGCCAAATGCTCGACTTGCAAGAAACACGTGCCTGGCACGCCAAAATCACCTGCCGGGTACGCCAGAACCACGTGGCGGACACTCCGGAATCACCTGTCGGGCATGCCGGAACCAACTCTCAGACGTGCCAGAACCTCGTGCCGGTCACGCCAGAACCACCTGCCGGACAGACCGGAAACACCTGCTGGATACGCCGCAACCACCGGCTCAACTCGCCGGAACCACCGCCGGACATGCAAAATGACCTGCCGGCTACGCCAGAACCACTTGGCGGACACTCCGGAATCACCTGTCGGGCATGCCTGAACCGCCTCTCAGACTTGCCAGAACCATGTTCCGGACACGCCGGTACCACCTGCCGAGTATGCCGGAACCACCTGATCCACTCCCCAGAACCACCAGCTGGACACGCCAGAATCACCTGCCGACTACGCCAGAACCACTCGGCAGACACTCCGGAACCACCTGTCGGGCATGCCGGAACCACCTCTCAGAGGTGCCAGAACCACATGCCGAACACTCCGGAATCACCTGCCGGGCATGCCGGGAACCACCTCTCAGAGGTGCCAGAACCACATGCCGGACACTCCCGAATCACCTGCCGGGCATGCCGGAACCATCTCTCAGACGTGCAAGAACCTTGTTCCGGACATGCTGGTACCACCTGCCGAGCTCGCCGGAACCACATGCTGTACACGCCAAAATCACCTGCCAGCTACACCAGAACCACACTGCAGACACTCCGGAATCACCTGCCGGGCTGGCTGGAACCACCTGCCGGTCACACCAACATCACCTTTCAGCTACGCCAGAACCACTCGGCAGACACTCCGGAATCACAGGCCAGGCATTCCGGAACCACCTCTCAGAGGTCCCAGAACCAAATGCCGGAGACTCCGGTATCACCTGCCGGGCATGCCGGAACCACCTTTCAGAGGTGCCAGAACCACATGCCGGACACTCCGGAATCACCTGCCGGGCATGCTGGAACCACGTGCTGGACATGCCGGAAGCACCTGCCGGACATGCCGGAACCACCTGCCGGACATTCCGGAACCACCGGCTCGACTCGCCGGAACCATTGCCGGACATGCAAAATCACCTGCCGGCTACGCCAGAACCACTTGGCGAACACTCCGGTATCACCTGCCGGGCATGCCGGAACCACCTCTCAGAGGTGCCAGAACCACATGCCGGACACTCCGGAATCACCTGCCGGGCATGCCGGAACCACCTGCCGGACATGCCGGAACCACCGGCTCGACTCGCCGGAACCATTGCCGGACATGCAAAATCACCTGCCGGCTACGCCAGAACCACTTGGCGAACACTCCGGAATCACCTGCCGGGCATGGCGGAACCACATCTCATTCATGCCAGAACCACATGCCAATGACACCGGAAGCACCTGCCGAGCACGCCAGAACCACCTGCTCGACTCGCCAAATCCACCTGCTGGACATGCCAAAATCACCTGCCGGCTACGCCACAACCATTTGGTGAACGCTTCGGAATCACCTGCCGGGCTGGCTGGAACCACCTGCCGGTCACGCCAACATCACCTGCCAGCTATGCCAGAACCACTTGGCGGACACCATGGAAACACCTGTCGGGCCGGCCGGAACCACGTATCAGACGTGCCAGAACCATGAGCCTGAGATGCCGGAACCACACCCCGAACAGACCGAAACCACCTGCCAGACCCGCCTGAACCACCTGCCGAGCACGCCGGAACCGCCTACTCGACTCGCTGGAACCAACTACATGACACGCTAAAATCACCTGCCGGGTATGCCACAACCACTTGGTGGACACTCCGGAATCATCTGCCGGACATGCCAGAACCAGCTCTCAGACACACCAGAACCACGTGCCAGAGACGCCGGAAGCACCAGCTGAGCATGCCTGAGCCAAATGCTCGACTTGCAAGAAACACGTGCCTGGCACGCCAAAATCACCTGCCGGGTACGCCAGAACCACGTGCCGGACACTCCGGAATCACCTGTCGGGCATGCCGGAACCAATTCTCAGACGTGCCAGAACCTCGTGCCGGTCACGCCAGAACCACCTGCCGGACAGACCGGAAACACCTGCTGGATACGCCGCAACCACCGGCTCGACTCGCCGGAACCACCGCCGGACATGCAAAATGACCTGCCGGCTACGCCACAACCACATGGGGAACACTCCGGAATCACCTGTCGGGCCTGCCGGAACCACCTCTCAGACTTGCCAGAACCATGTTCCGGACACGCCGGTACCACCTGCCGAGTATGCCGGAACCACCTGATCCACTCCCCAGAACCACCTGCTGGATACGCCAGAATCACCTGCCGGCTAGTCCAGAACCACTTGGCAGACACTCCGTAACCAACTGCCGGGCATGCCGGAACCACCTCTCAGAGGTGCCAGAACCGCATGCCGGACACTCCGGAATCAACTGCCGGGCATGCCGGAACCACCTCTCAGAGAGGCCAGAACCACATGCCGGACACTCCCGAATCACCTGCCGGGCATGCCGGAACCATCTCTCAGACGTGCCAGAACCGTGTGCCTGAGATGCCGGAACCACACCCCGAACAGACGAAACCACCTGCCAGACCCGCCTGAACCACTTGCCGAGCACGCCGGAACCACCTACTCGACTCGCTGGAACCACCTACCTGACACGCTAAAATCACCTGCCGGGTATGCCACAACCACTTGGTGGACACTCCGGAATCATCTGCCGGACATGCCAGAACCAGCTCTCAGACACACCAGAACCACATGCCAGACACGCCGGAAGCACCTGCTGAGCATGCCTGAGCCAAATGCTCGACTTGCAAGAAGCACCTGCCAGACACGCGAAAATCACCTGCCGGGTACGCCAGAACCATATGGCGGACACTCCGGAATCACCTGTCGGGCATGCCGGAACCAACTCTCCGACGTGCCAGAACCTCGTGCCGGTCACGCCAGAACCACCTGCCGGACACGCCGGAACCACCGGCTCAACTCGCCGGAACCACCGCCGGACATGCAAAATGACCTGCCGGCTACGCCAGAACCACTTGGCGGACACTCCGGAATCACCTGTCGGGCATGCCTGAACCGCCTCTCAGACTTGCCAGAACCATGTTCCGGACACGCCGGTACCACCTGCCGAGTATGCCGGAACCACCTGATCCACTCCCCAGAACCACCAGCTGGACACGCCAGAATCACCTGCCGACTACGCCAGAACCACTCGGCAGACACTCCGGAACCACCTGCCGGGCGTGACGGAACCACCTCTCAGAGGTGCCAGAACCACATGCCGAACACTCCGGAATCACCTGCTGGGCATGCCGGGAACCACCTCTCAGAGGTGCCAGAACCACATGCCGGACACTCCCGAATCACCTGCCGGGCATGCCGGAACCATCTCTCAGACGTGCAAGAACCTTGTTCCGGACATGCTGGTACCACCTGCCGAGCTCGCCGGAACCACCTGCTGTACACGCCAAAATCACCTGCCAGCTACGCCAGAACCACACGGCAGACACTCCGGAATCACCTGCCGGGCTGGCTGGAACCACCTGCCGGTCACGCCAACATCACCTTTCAGCTACGCCAGAACCACTTGGCGGACACTCCGGAAACACCTGTCGGGCCGGCCGGAACCACGTCTCAGACGTGCCAGAACCATGTGCCTGAGATGCCAGAACCACTCCCCGAAAAGACCGAAACCACCTGCCAGACCCGCCTGAACCCCCTGGCGAGCACGCCTGATCCACCTGCTCAACTAGCCGGAACCAACTTCCTGACACGAAAAAATCACCTGCCAGGTCTACCAGAACCACTTGGTGGACACTCCGGAATCATCTGCCGGACATGCCAGAACCAGCTCTCAGACACACCAGAAGCACGTGCCAGAGACGCCGGAAGCACCAGCTGAGCATGCCTGAGCCACCTGCTCGACTCGCAAGAAACACCTGTCGGACATGCCAAAATCACCTGCCGCGTACGCCAGAAACACTTGGCGGACGCTCCGGAATCACCTGTCGGGCGTGCCGGAACCACCTCTCAGACTTGCCAGAATCATGTTCTGGACACGCCGGTACCACCTGCCGAGTATGCCGGAACCAGCTGATCCACTCCCCAGAACCACCTAGTGGACACGCCAAAATCAACTGCCGGCTACGCCGGAACCACCGGCTCGACGCGCCGGAACCACCGCCGGACATGCAAAATGACCTGCCGGCTACGCCAGAACCATTTGGCGAACACTCCGGAAACACCTGTAGGGCCGCCCAGAACCACATCTCAGACGTGCCACAACCATGTGCCTGAGATGCCGGAACCACACCCCGAACAGACCGAAACAACCTGACAGACCCGCCTGAACCCCCTGGCGAGCACGCCTGATCCACCTGCTCAACTAGCCGGAACCACCTTCCAGACACGCCAAAATCACCTACCAGGTCTACCAGAACAACTTGGTGGACACTCCGGAATCATCTGCCGGATATGCCAGTACCAGCCCTCTGACACACCAGAACCATGTGCCGGACACGCCGGAAGCACCTGCTGATCATGCCTGAGCCACATGCTCGACTTGCAGGAAACACATGCCAGACACGCCAAAATCACCGGCCGGGTACGCCAGAACCACGTGGAGGACACTCCGGAATCACCTGTCGGGCGTGCCGGAACCACCTCTCAGACTTGCCAGAACCATCTTCCGGACATGTCGGAACCACCTGACGAGCTCGCCGGAACCACCTGCTGGACACGCCAAAATCACCTGCCTGATACGCCTGAACCACTCGGCAGACACTCCGGAATCACATGCCAGGCATTCCGGAACCACCTCTCAGAGGTGCCAGAACCAAATGCCGGAAACTCCGGTATCACCTGCCGGGCATGCCGGAACCACCTCTCAGAGGTGCCAGAACCACATGCCGGACACTCCGGAATCACCTGCCGGGCATGCCGGAACCACCTGCCGGAGACACCGGAAGCACCTGCCTAGCACGCCAGAACCACCTGCTCGACTCGCCAAAACCACCTGCTGGACACGCCCACATCACCTGCCAGCTATGCCAGAACCACTTGGCGGACACCATGGAAACACCTGTCGGGCCGGCCGGAACCACCTATCAGACGTGCCAGAACCATGTGCCTGAGATGCCGGAACCACACCCCGAACAGACCGAAACCACCTGCCAGACCCGCCTGAACCACCTGCCGAGCACGCCGGAACCGCCTACTCGACTCGCCGGAACCACCTACCTGACACGCTAAAATCACCTGCCGGGTATGCCACTACCACTTGTTGGACACTCCGGAATCATCTGCCGGACATGCCAGAACCAGCTCTCAGACACACCAGAACCACGTGCCAGAGACGCCGGAAGCACCAGCTGAGCATGCCTGAGCCAAATGCTCGACTTGCAAGAAACACGTGCCTGGCACGCCAAAGTCACCTGCCGGGTACGCCAGAACCACGTGGCGGACACTCCGGAATCACCTGGTGGGCATGCCGGAACCAACTCTCAGACGTGCAAGAACCTCGTGCCGGACACCCCAGAACCACCTGCCGGACAGACCTGAAACACCTGCTGGATACGCCGCAACCACCGGCTCGACTCGCCGGAACCACCGCCGGACATGCTAAATGACCTGCCGTCTACGCCAGAACCACTTGGCGAACACTCCGGAATCACCTGTCGGGCATGCCTGAACCGCCTCTCAGACTTGCCAGAACCATGTTCCGGACACGCCGGTACCACCTGCCGAGTATGCCGGAACCACCTGATCCACTCCCCAGAACCACCAGCTGGACACGCCAGAATCACCTGCCGACTACGCCAGAAACACTCGGCAGACACTCCGGAACCACCTGCCGGGCATGCCGGAACCACCTCTCAGAGGTGCCAGAACCACATGCCGAACACTGTGGAATCACCTGCCGGGCATGCCGGGAACCACCTCTCAGAGGTGCCAGAACCACATGCCGGACACTCCCGAATCACCTGCCGGGCATGCCGGAACCATCTCTCAGACGTGCAAGAACCTTGTTCCGGACATGCTGGTACCACCTGCCGAGCTCGCCGGAACCACATGCTGTACACGCCAAAATCACCTGCCAGCTACACCAGAACCACACTGCAGACACTCCGGAATCACCTGCCGGGCTGGCTGGAACCACCTGCCGGTCACACCAACATCACCTTTCAGCTACGCCAGAACCACTTGGCGGACACTCCGGAAACACCTGTCGGGCCGGCTGGAACCACGTCTCAGACGTGCCAGAACCAAGTGCCTGAGATGCCAGAACAACTCCCCGAACAGACCGAAACCACCTGCCAGACCCGCCTGAACCCCCTGGCGAGCACGCCTGATCCACCTGCTCAACTAGCCGGAACCAACTTCCTGACACGCCAAAAGAACCTGCTGGCTACGCCACAACCATTTGGTGAACTATTCGGAATCACCTTCCGGGCTGGCTCCAGAACCACTCAGCAGACACTCCGGAACCACCTGCGGGGCATGCCGGAAACACCTCTCAGACATGCCGGAACCACATGCCAATGACACCGGAAGCACCAGCCGAGCACGCCAGAACCACCTGCTCGACTCGCCAAAACCACGTTCTGGACACGCAAATATCACCTGCCGGCTGCACCACAACCATTTGGTGAACTCTTCGGAATCACCTGCCGTGCTTGCTGGAACCACCTGCTGGTCACGCCAACATCATCTTTCAGCTACGCCAGAACCACTTGGCGGACACCATGGAAACACCTGTCGGGCCGGCCGGAACCACCTCTCAGGCGTGCCAGAACCATGAGCCTGAGATGCCGGAACCACTCCCCGAACAGACCGAAACCACCTGTCAGACCCGCCTGAACCCCCTGGCGAGCACGCCTGATCCACCTGCTCAACTAGCCGGAACCAACTTCCTGACACGCCAAAATCACCTGCCAGGTATACAAGAACCACTTGGTGGACACTCCGGAATCATCTGCCGGAGATGCCACAACCAGCTCTCAGACACACCAGAACCACGAGCCAGAGACGCCGGAAGCACCAGCTGAGCATGCCTCAGCCACCTGCTTGACTCGCAAGATACACCTGTCGGACAGGCGTAAATCACCTGCCGGGTACGCCAGAAACACTGGGCGGACGCTCCGGAATCATCTGTCGGGCGTGCCGGAACCACCTCTCAGACTTGCCAGAACCATGTTCTGGACACGCCGGTACCACCTGCCGAGTATGCCGGAACCAGCTGATCCACTCCCCAGAACCACCTAGTGGACACGCCAAAATCACCTGCCGGCTACGCCAGAACCACTCGGCAGACACTCCGGAATCACAGGCCAGGAATTCCGGAACCACCTCTCAGAGGTCCCAGAACCAAATGCCGGAGACTCCGGTATCACCTGCCGGGCATGCCGGAACCACCTCTCAGAGGTGCCAGAACCACATGCCGGACACTCCGGAATCACAGGCCAGGTATTCCGGAACCAACTCTCAGAGGTGCCAGAACCAAATGCCGGAGACTCCGGTATCACCTGCCGGGCATGCCGGAACCACCTCTCAGAGGTGCCAGAACCACATGCCGGACACTCTGGAATCACCTGCCGGGCATGCTGGAACCACGTGCTGGACATGCCGGAACCACCTGCCGGACATGCCGGAACCACCTGCCGGACATTCCGGAACCACCGGCTCGACTCGCCGGAACCATTGCCGGACATGCAAAATCACCTGCCGGCTATGCCAGAACCACTTGGCGAACACTCCGGTATCACCTGCCGGGCATGCCGGAACCACCTCTCAGAGGTGCCAGAACCACATGCCGGACACTCCGGAATCACCTGCCGGGCATGCCGGAACCACCTGCCGGACATGCCGGAACCACCGGCTCGACTCGCCGGAACCATTGCCGGACATGCAAAATCACCTGCCGGCTACGCCAGAACCACTTGGCGAACACTCCGGAATCACCTGCCGGGCATGGCGGAACCACATCTCATTCATGCCAGAACCACATGCCAATGACACCGGAAGCACCTGCCGAGCACGCCAGAACCACCTGCTCGACTCGCCAAATCCACCTGGTGGACACGAAAAAATCACCTGCCGGCTACGCCACAACCATTTGGTGAACGCTTCGGAATCACCTGCCGGGCTGGCTGGAACCACCTGCCGGTCACGCCAACATCACCTGCCAGCTATGCCAGAACCACTTGGCGGACACCATGGAAACACCTGTCGGGCCGGCCGGAACCACGTATCAGACGTGCCAGAACCATGAGCCTGAGATGCCGGAACCACACCCCGAACAGACCGAAACCACCTGCCAGACCCGCCTGAACCACCTGCCGAGCACGCCGGAACCGCCTACTCGACTCGCTGGAACCAACTACATGACACGCTAAAAACACCTGCCGGGTATGCCACAACCACTTGGTGGACACTCCGGAATCATCTGCCGGACATGCCAGAACCAGCTCTCAGACACACCAGAACCATGTTCCGGACACGCCGGTACCACCTGCCGAGTATGCCGGAACCACCTGATCCACTCCCCAGAACCACCAGCTGGACACGCCAGAATCACCTGCCGACTACGCCAGAACCACTCGGCAGACACTCCCGAACCACCTGCCGGGCATGCCGGAACCACCTCTCAGAGGTGCCAGAACCACATGCCGAACACTCCGGAATCACCTGCTGGGCATGCCGGGAACCACCTCTCAGAGGTGCCAGAACCACATGCCGGACACTCCCGAATCACTTGCCGGGCATGCCGGAACCATCTCTCAGACGTGCAAGAACCTTGTTCCGGACATGCTGGTACCATCTGCCGAGCTCGCCGGAACCACCTGCTGTACACGCCAAAATCACCTGCCAGCTACGCCAGAACCACACGGCAGACACTCCGGAATCACCTGCCGGGCTGGCTGGAACCACCTGCCGGTCACGCCAACATCACCTTTCAGCTACGCCAGAACCACTTGGCGGACACTCCGGAAACACCTGTCGGGCCGGCCGGAACCACGTCTCAGACGTGCCAGAACCATGTGCCTGAGATGCCAGAACCACTCCACGAACAGACCGAAACCACCTGCCAGACCCGCCTGAACCACCTGCCGAGCACGCCGGAACCGCCTACTCGACTCGCAGGAACCACCTACCTGACACGCTAAAATCACCTGCCGGGTATGCCACAACCACTTGGTGGACACTCCGGAATCATCTGCCGGACATGCCAGAACCAGCTCTCAGACACAACAGAACCACGTGCCAGAGACGCCGGAAGCACCAGCTGAGCATGCCTGAGCCAAATGCTCGACTTGCAAGAAACACGTGCCTGGCACGACAAAATCACCTGCCGGGTACGCCAGAACCACGTGGCGGACACTCCGGAATCACCTGTCGGGCATGCCGGAACCAACTCTCAGACGTGCCAGAACCTCGTGCCGGTCACGCCAGAACCACCTGCCGGACAGACCGGAAACAACTGCTGGATACGCCGCAACCACCGGCTCGACTCGCCGGAACCACCGCCGGACATGCAAAATGACGTGCCGGCTACGCCACAAGAACATGGCGAACACTCCGGAATCACCTGTCGGGCCTGGCGGAACCACCTCTCAGACTTGCCAGAACCATGTTCCGGACATGCCGGTACCACCTGCCGAGTATGCCGGAACCACCTGATCCACTCCCCAGAACCACCTGCTGGATACGCCAGAATCACCTGCCGGCTAGTCCAGAACCACTTGGCAGACACTCCGTAACCAACTGCCGGGCATGCCGGAACCACCTCTCAGAGGTGCCAGAACCGCATGCCGGACACTCCGGAATCAACTGCCGGGCATGCCGGAACCACCTCTCAGAGAGGCCAGAACCACATGCCGGACACTCCCGAATCACCTGCCTGGCATGCCGGAACCATCTCTCAGACGCGCCAGAACCGTGTGCCTGAGATGCCGGAACCACACCCCGAACAGACGAAACCACCTTCCAGACCCGCCTGAACCACCTGCCGAGCACGCCGGAACCACCTACTCGACTCGCTGGAACCACCTACCTGACACGCTAAAATCACCTGCCGGGTATGCCACAACCACTTGGTGGACACTCCGGAATCATCTGCCGGACATGTCAGAACCAGCTCTCAGACACACCAGAACCACATGCCAGACACGCCGGAAGCACCTGCTGAGCATGCCTGAGCCAAATGCTCGACTTGCAAGAAGCACCTGCCAGACACGCCAAAATCACCTGCCGGGTACGCCAGAACCACGTGGCGGTCACTCCGGAATCACCTGTCGGTCATGCCGGAACCAACTCTCCGAGGTGCCAGAACCTCATGCCGGTCACTCCAGAACCACCTGCCGGACACGCCGGAACCACCGGCTCAACTCGCCGGAACAACCGCCGGACATGCAAAATGACCTGCTGGCTACGCCAGAACCACTTGGCGGACACTCCGGGATCACCTGTCGGGCATGCCTGAACCGCCTCTCAGACTTGCCAGAACCATGTTCCGGACACGCCGGTACCACCTGCCGACTATGCCGGAACCACCTGATCCACTCCCCAGAACCACCAGCTGGACACGCCAGAATCACCTGCCGACTACGCCAGAACCACTCGGCAGACACTCCCGAACCACCTGCCGGGCATGCCGGAACCACCTCTCAGAGGTGCCAGAACCACATGCCGAACACTCCGGAATCACCTGCCGGGCATGCCGGGAACCACCTCTCAGAGGTGCCAGAACCACATGCCGGACACTCCCGAATCACCTGCCGGGCATGCCGGAACCATCTCTCAGACGTGCAAGAACCTTGTTCCGGACATGCTGGTACCACCTGCCGAGCTCACCGGAACCACCTGCTGTACACGCCAAAATCACCTGCCAGCTACGCCAGAACCACACGGCAGACACTCCGGAATCACCTGCCGGGCTGGCTGGAACCACCTGCCGGTCACGCCAACATCACCTTTCAGCTACGCCAGAACCACTTGGCGGACACTCCGGAAACACCTGTCGGGCCGGCCGGAACCACGTCTCAGACGTGCCAGAACCATGTGCCTGAGATGCCAGAACCACTCCCCGAACAGACCGAAACCACCTGCCAGACCCGCCTGAACCCCCTGGCGAGCACGCCTGATCCACCTGCTCAACTAGCCGGAACCAACTTCCTGACACGCCAAAAGAACCTGCTGGCTACGCCACAACCATTTGGTGAACTCTTCGGAATCACCTGCCGGGCTGGCTCCAGAACCACTTGGCAGACACTCCGGAACCACCTGCGGGGCATGCCGGAACCACCTCTCAGACATGCCGGAACCACATGCCAATGACACCGGAAGCACCTGCCGAGCACGCCAGAACCACCTGCTCGACTCGCCAAAACCACGTTCTGGACACGCAAAAATCACCTGCCGGCTGCGCCACAACCATTTGGTGAACTCTTCGGAATCACCTGCCGTGCTTGCTGGAACCACCTGCTGGTCACGCCAACATCATCTTTCAGCTACGCCAGAACCACTTGGCGGACACCATGGAAACACCTGTCGGGCCGGCCGGAACCACCTCTCAGGCGTGCCAGAACCATGAGCCTGAGATGCCGGAACCACTCCCCGAACAGACCGAAACCACCTGTCAGACCCGCCTGAACCCCCTGGCGAGCACGCCTGATCCACCTGCTCAACTAGCCGGAACCAACTTCCTGACACGCCAAAATCACCTGCCAGGTATACAAGAACCACTTGGTGGACACTCCGGAATCATCTGCCGGAGATGCCACAACCAGCTCTCAGACACACCAGAACCACGAGCCAGAGACGCCGGAAGCACCAGCTGAGCATACCTCAGCCACCTGCTCGACTCGCAAGATACACCTGTCGGACAGGCGTAAATCACCTGCCGGGTACGCCAGAAACACTGGGCGGACGCTCCGGAATCACCTGTCGGGCGTGCCGGAACCACCTCTCAGACTTGCCAGAACCATGTTCTGGACACGCCGGTACCACCTGCCGAGTATGCCGGAACCAGCTGATCCACTCCCCAGAACCACCTAGTGGACACGCCAAAATCACCTGCCGGCTACGCCAGAACCACTCGGCAGACACGCCGAAATCACAGGCCAGGCATTCCGGAACCACCTCTCAGAGGTCCCAGAACCATATGCCGGAGACTCCGGTATCACCTGCCGGGCATGCCGGAACCACCTCTCAGAGGTGCCAGAACCACATGCCGGACACTCCGGAATCACCTGCCGGGCATGATGGAACCACGTGCTGGACATGCCGGAACCAGCTGCCGGACATGCCGGAACCACCTGCCGGACATTCCGTAACCACCGGCTCGACTCGCCGGAACCATTGCCGGACATGCAAAATCACCTGCCGGCTACGCCAGAACCACTTGGCGAACACTCCGGTATCACCTGCCGGGCATGCCGGAACCACCTCTCAGAGGTGCCAGAACCACATGCCGGACACTCTGGAATCACCTACCGGGCATGCCGGAACCACCTGCTGGACATGCCGGAACCACCGGCTCGACTCGCCGGAACCATTGCCGGACATGCAAAATCACCTGCCGGCTACGCCAGAACCACTTGGCGAACACTCCGGAATCACCTGCTGGGCTTGGCGGAACCACCTCTCAGACATGTCGGAACCACATGCCAATGACACCGGAAGCACCTGCCGAGCACGCCAGTACCACCTGCTCGACTCGCCAAATCCACCTGCTGGACACGCCAAAATCACATGCCGGATACGCCACAACCATTTGGTGAATGCTTCGGAATCACCTGCCGGGCTGGCTGGAACCACCTGCCGGTCACGCCAACATCACCTGCCGGCTATGCCAGAACCACTTGGCGGACACCATGGAAACACCTGTCGGGCCGGCCGGAACCACCTATCAGACGTGCCAGAACCATGTGCCTGAGATGCCGGAACCACACCCCGAACAGACCGAAACCACCTGCCAGACCCGCCTGAACCACCTGCCGAGCACGCCGGAACCGCCTACTCGACTCGCCGGAACCACCTACCTGACACGCTAAAATGACCTGCCGGGTATGCCACAACCACTTGGTGGACACTCCGGAATCGTCTGCCGGACATGCCAGAACCAGCTCTCAGACACACCAGAACCACGTGCCAGAGACGCCGGAAACACCAGCTGAGCATGCCTGAGCCAAATGCTCGACTTGCAAGAAACACGTGCCTGGCACGCCAAAATCACCTGCCGGGTACGCCAGAACCACGTGGCGGACACTCCGGAATCACCTGTCGGGCATGCCGGAACCAACTCTCAGACGTGCCAGAACCTCGTGCCGGTCACGCCAGAACCACCTGCCGGACAGACCGGAAACACCTGCTGGATACGCCGCAACCACCGGCTCGACTCGCCGGAACCACCGCCGGACATGCAAAATGACCTGCCGGCTACGCCACAACCACATGGCGAACACTCCGGAATCACCTGTCGGGCCTGCCGGAACCACCTCTCAGACTTGCCAGAACCATGTTCCGGACACGCCGGTACCACCTGCCGAGTATGCCGGAACCACCTGATCCACTCCCCAGAACCACCTGCTGGATACGCCAGAATCACCTGCCGGCTAGTCAAGAACCACTTGGCAGACACTCCGTAACCAACTGCCGGGCATGCCGGAACCACCTCTCAGAGGTGCCAGAACCGCATGCCGGACACTCCGGAATCAACTGCCGGGCATGCCGGAACCACCTCTCAGAGAGGCCAGAACCACATGCCGGACACTCCCGAATCACCTGCCTGGCATGCCGGAACCATCTCTCAGACGTGCCAGAACCGTGTGCCTGAGATGCCGGAACCAAACCCCGAACAGACGAAACCACCTGCCAGACCCGCCTGAACCACCTGCCGAGCACGCCGGAACCACCTACTCGACTCGCTGGAACCACCTACCTGACACGCTAAAATCACCTGCCGGGTATGCCACAACCACTTGGTGGACACTCCGGAATCATCTGCCGGACATGCCAGAACCAGCTCTCAGACACACCAGAACCACATGCCAGACACGCCGGAAGCACCTGCTGAGCATGCCTGAGCCAAATGCTCGACTTGCAAGAAGCACCTGCCAGACACGCGAAAATCACCTGCCGGGTACGCCAGAACCATGTGGCGGACACTCCGGAATCACCTGTCGGGCATGCCGGAACCAACTCTCCGACGTGCCAGAACCTCGTGCCGGTCACGCCAGAACCACCTGCCGGACACCCCGGAACCACCGGCTCAACTCGCCGGAACAACCGCCGGACATGCAAAATGACCTGCCGGCTACGCCAGAACCACTTGGCGGACACTCCGGAATCACCTGTCGGGCATGCCTGAACCGCCTCTCAGACTTGCCAGAACCATGTTCCGGACACGCCGGTACCACCTGCCGAGTATGCCGGAACCACCTGATCCACTCCCCAGAACCACCAGCTGGACATGCCAGAATCACCTGCCGACTACGCCAGAACCACTCGGCAGACACTCCGGAACCACCAGCCAGGCATGCCGGAACCACCTCTCAGAGGTGCCAGAACCACATGCCGAACACTCCGGAATCACCTGCTGGGCATGCCGGGAACCACCTCTCAGAGGTGCCAGAACCACATGCCGGACACTCCCGAATCACCTGCCGGGCATGCCGGAACCATCTCTCAGACGTGCAAGAACCTTGTTCCGGACATGCTGGTACCACCTGCCGAGCTCGCCGGAACCACCTGCTGTACACGCCAAAATCACCTGCCAGCTACGCCAGAACCACATGGCAGACACTCCGGAATCACCTGCCGGGCTGGCTGGAACCACCTGCCGGTCACGCCAACATCACCTTTCAGCTACGCCACAACCACTTGGCGGACACTCCGGAAACACCTGTCGGGCCGGCCGGAACCACGTCTCAGACGTGCCAGAACCATGTGCCTGAGATGCCAGAACAACTCCCTGAACAGACCGAAACCACCTGCCAGACCCGCCTGAACCCCCTGGCGAGCACGCCTGATCCACCTGCTCAACTAGCCGGAACCAACTTCCTGACACGCCAAAAGAACCTGCTGGCTACGCCACAACCATTTGGTGAACTCTTCGGAATCACCTTCCGGGCTGGCTCCAGGACCACTCGGCAGACACTCCGGAACCACCTGCGGGGCATGCCGGAACCACCTCTCAGACATGCCGGAACCACATGCCAATGACACCGGAAGCACCTGCCGAGCACGCCAGAACCACCTGCTCGACTCGCCAAAACCACGTTCTGGACACGCAAAAATCACCTGCCGGCTGCGCCACAACCATTTGGTGAACTCTTCGGAATCACCTGCCGTGCTTGCTGGAACCACCTGCTGGTCACGCCAACATCATCTTTCAGCTACGCCAGAACCACTTGGCGGACACCATGGAAACACCTGTCGGGCCGGCCGGAACCACCTCTCAGGCGTGCCAGAACCATGAGCCTGAGATGCCGGAACCACTCCCCGAACAGACCGAAACCACCTGTCAGACCCGCCTGAACCCCCTGGCGAGCACGCCTGATCCACCTGCTCAACTAGCCGGAACCAACTTCCTGACACGCCAAAATCACCTGCCAGGTATACAAGAACCACTTGGTGGACACTCCGGAATCATCTGCCGGAGATGCCACAACCAGCTCTCAGACACACCAGAACCACGAGCCAGAGACGCCGGAAGCACCAGCTGAGCATACCTCAGCCACCTGCTCGACTCGCAAGATACACCTGTCGGACAGGCGTAAATCACCTGCCGGGTACGCCAGAAACACTGGGCGGACGCTCCGGAATCACCTGTCGGGCGTGCCGGAACCACCTCTCAGACTTGCCAGAACCATGTTCTGGACACGCCGGTACCACCTGCCGAGTATGCCGGAACCAGCTGATCCACTCCCCAGAACCACCTAGTGGACACGCCAAAATCACCTGCCGGCTATGCCAGAACCACTCAGCAGACACTCCGGAATCACAGGCCAGGCATTCCGGAACCACCTCTCAGAGGTCCCAGAACCAAATGCCGGACACTCCGGTATCACCTGCCGGGCATGCCGGAACCACCTCTCAGAGGTGCCAGAACCACATGCCGGACACTCCGGAATCATCTGCCGGGCATGCTGGAACCACGTGCTGGACATGCCGGAACCACCTGCCGGACATGCCGGAACCACCTGCCGGACATTCCGGAACCACCGGCTCGACTCGCCGGAACCATTGCCGGACATGCAAAATCACCTGCCGGCTACGCCAGAACCACTTGGCGAACACTCCGGAATCACCTGCCGGACATGGCGGAACCACCTCTCATTCATGCCAGAACCACATGCCAATGACACCGGAAGCACCTGCCGAGCACGCCAGAACCACCTGCTCGACTCGCCAAATCCACCTGGTGGACACGCCAAAATCACCTGCCGGCTACGCCACAACCATTTGGTGAACGCTTCGGAATCACCTGCCGGGCTGGCTGGAACCACCTGCCGGTCACGCCAACATCACCTGCCAGCTATGCCAGAACCACTTGGCGGACACCATGGAAACACCTGTCGGGCCGGCCGGAACCACGTATCAGACGTGCCAGAACCATGAGCCTGAGATGCCGGAACCACACCCCGAACAGACCGAAACCACCTGCCAGACCCGCCTGAACCACCTGCCGAGCACGCCTGAACCGCCTACTCGACTCGCTGGAACCACCTACCTGACACGCTAAAATCACCTGCCGGGTATGCCACAACCACTTGGTGGACACTCCGGAATCGTCTGCCGGACATGCCAGAACCAGCTCTCAGACACAACAGAACCACGTGCCAGAGACGCCGGAAGCACCAGCTGAGCATGCCTGAGCCAAATGCTCGACTTGCAAGAAACACGTGCCTGGCACGCCAAAATCACCTGCCGGGTACGCCAGAACCACGTGGCGGACACTCCGGAATCACCTGTCGGGCATGCCGGAACCAACTCTCAGACGTGCCAGAACCTCGTGCCGGTCACGCCAGAACCACCTGCCGGACAGACCGGAAACACCTGCTGGATACGCCGCAACCACCGGCTCGACTCGCCGGAACCACCGCCGGACATGCAAAATGACCTGCCGGCTACGCCACAACCACATGGCGAACACTCCGGAATCACCTGTCGGGCCTGCCGGAACCACCTCTCAGACTTGCCAGAACCATGTTCCGGACACGCCGGTACCACCTGCCGAGTATGCCGGAACCACCTGATCCACTCCCCAGAACCACCTGCTGGATACGCCAGAATCACCTGCCGGCTAGTCAAGAACCACTTGGCAGACACTCCGTAACCAACTGCCGGGCATGCCGGAACCACCTCTCAGAGGTGCCAGAACCGCATGCCGGACACTCCGGAATCAACTGCCGGGCATGCCGGAACCACCTCTCAGAGAGGCCAGAACCACATGCCGGACACTCCCGAATCACCTGCCTGGCATGCCGGAACCATCTCTCAGACGTGCCAGAACCGTGTGCCTGAGATGCCGGAACCAAACCCCGAACAGACGAAACCACCTGCCAGACCCGCCTGAACCACCTGCCGAGCACGCCGGAACCACCTACTCGACTCGCTGGAACCACCTACCTGACACGCTAAAATCACCTGCCGGGTATGCCACAACCACTTGGTGGACACTCCGGAATCATCTGCCGGACATGCCAGAACCAGCTCTCAGACACACCAGAACCACATGCCAGACACGCCGGAAGCACCTGCTGAGCATGCCTGAGCCAAATGCTCGACTTGCAAGAAGCACCTGCCAGACACGCCAAAATCACCTGCCGGGTACGCCAGAACCATGTGGCGGACACTCCGGAATCACCTGTCGGGCATGCCGGAACCAACTCTCCGACGTGCCAGAACCTCATGCCGGTCACGCCAGAACCACCTGCCGGACACCCCGGAACCACCGGCTCAACTCGCCGGAACCACCGCCGGACATGCAAAATGACCTGCCGGCTACGCCAGAACCACTTGGCGGACACTCCGGAATCACCTGTCGGGCATGCCTGAACCGCCTCTCAGACTTGCCAGAACCATGTTCCGGACACACCGGTACCACCTGCCGAGTATGCCGGAACCACCTGATCCACTCCCCAGAACCACCAGCTGGACACGCCAGAATCACCAGCCGACTACGCCAGAACCACTCGGCAGACACTCCGGAACCACCTGCCGGGCATGCCGGAACCACCTCTCAGAGGTGCCAAAACCACATGCCGAACACTCCGGAATCACCTGCTGGGCATGCCGGGAACCACCTCTCAGAGGTGCCAGAACCACATGCCGGACACTGCCGAATCACCTGCCGGGCATGCCGGAACCATCTCTCAGACGTGCAAGAACCTTGTTCCGGACATGCTGGTACCACCAGCCGAGCTCGCCGGAACCACCTGCTGTACACGCCAAAATCACCTTCCAGCTACGCCAGAACCACACGGCAGACACTCCGGAATCACCTGCCGGGCTGGCTGGAACCACCTGCCGGTCACGCCAACATCACCTTTCAGCTACGCCAGAACCACTTGGCGGACACTCCGGAAACACCTGTCGGGCCGGCCGGAACCACGTCTCAGACGTGCCAGAACCATGTGCCTGAGATGCCAGAACCACTCCCCGAACAGACCGAAACCACCTGCCAGACCCGCCTGAACCCCCTGGCGAGCACGCCTGATCCACCTGCTCAACTAGCCGGAACCAACTTCCTGACACGAAAAAATCACCTGCCAGGTACACAAGAACCACTTGGTGGACACTCCGGAATCATCTGCCGGAGATTCCAGAACCAGCTCTCAGACACACCAGAACCACGTGCCAGAGACGCCGGAAGCACCAGCTGAGCATGCCTCAGCCATCTGCTCGACTCGCAAGATACACCTGTCGGACAGGCGTAAATCACCTGCCGGGTACGCCAGAAACACTGGGCGGACGCTCCGGAATCACCTGTCGGGCATGCCGGAACCACCTCTCAGACTTGCCAGAACCATGTTCTGGACACGCCGGTACCACCTGCCGAGTATGCCGGAACCAGCTGATCCACTCCCCATAACCACCTAGTGGACACGCCAAAATCAACTGCCGGCTACGCCAGAACCACTCGGCAGACACTCCGGAATCACAGGCCAGGCATTCCGGAACCACGTCTCAGAGGTGCCAGAACGAAATGCCGGAGACTCCGGTATCACCTGCCGGGCATGCCGGAACCACCTCTCAGGGGTGCCAGAACCACATGCCGGACACTCCGGAATCACCTGCCGGGCATGCTGGAACCACGTGCTGGACATGCCGGAACCACCTGCCGGACATGCCGGAACCACCTGCCGGACATTCCGGAACCACCGGCTCGACTCGCCGGAACCATTGCCGGACATGCAAAATCACCTGCCGGCTACGCCAGAACCACTTGGCGAACACTCCGGTATCACCTGCCGGGCATGCCAGAACCACCTCGCAGAGGTGCCAGAACCACATGCCGGACACTCCGGAATCACCTGCCGGGCATGCCGGAACCACCTGCCGGACATGCCGGAACCACCGGCTCGACTCGCCGGAACCATGGCCGGACATGCAAAATCACCTGCCGGCTACGCCAGAACCACTTGGCGAACACTCCGGAATCACCTGCCGGGCATGGAGGAACCACCTCTCAGACATGACGGAACCACATGCCAATGACACTGGAAGCAGCTGCCGAGCACGCCAGAACCACCTGCTCGACTTGCCAAATCCACCTGGTGGACACGCCAAAATCACCTGCCGGCTACGCCACAACCATTTGGTGAACGCTTCGGAATCACCTGCCGGGCTGGCTGGAACCACCTGCCGGTCACGCCAACATCACCTGCCAGCTATGCCAGAACCACTTGGTGGACACCATGAAAACACCTGTCGGGCCGGCCGGAACCACGTATCAGACGTGCCAGAACCATGTGCCTGAGATGCCGGAACCACACCCCGAACAGACCGAAACCACCTGCCAGACCCGCCTGAACCACCTGCCGAGCACGCCGGAACCACCTACTCGACTCGCAGGAACCACCTACCTGACACGCTAAAATCACCTGCCGGGTATGCCACAACCACTTGGTGGACACTCCGGAATCATCTGCCGGACATGCCAGAACCAGCTCTCAGACACAACAGAACCACGTGCCAGAGACGCCGGAAGCACCAGCTGAGCATGCCTGAGCCAAATGCTCGACTTGCAAGAAACACGTGCCTGGCACGCCAAAATCACCTGCCGGGTACGCCAGAACCACGTGGCGGACACTCCGGAATCACCTGTCGGGCATGCCGGAACCAACTCTCAGACGTGCCAGAACCTCGTGCCGGTCACGCCAGAACCACCTGCCGGACAGACCGGAAACAACTGCTGGATACGCCGCAACCACCGGCTCGACTCGCCGGAACCACCGCCGGACATGCAAAATGACCTGCCGGCTACGCCACAAGAACATGGCGAACACTCCGGAATCACCTGTCGGGCCTGCCGGAACCACCTCTCAGACTTGCCAGAACCATGTTCCGGACATGCCGGTACCACCTGCCGAGTATGCCGGAACCACCTGATCCACTCCCCAGAACCACCTGCTGGATACGCCAGAATCACCTGCCGGCTAGTCCAGAACCACTTGGCAGACACTCCGTAACCAACTGCCGGGCATGCCGGAACCACCTCTCAGAGGTGCCAGAACCGCATGCCGGACACTCCGGAATCAACTGCCGGGCATGCCGGAACCACCTCTCAGAGAGGCCAGAACCACATGCCGGACACTCCCGAATCACCTGCCTGGCATGCCGGAACCATCTCTCAGACGCGCCAGAACCGTGTGCCTGAGATGCCGGAACCACACCCCGAACAGACGAAACCACCTGCCAGACCCGCCTGAACCACCTGCCGAGCACGCCGGAACCACCTACTCGACTCGCTGGAACCACCTACCTGACACGCTAAAATCACCTGCCGGGTATGCCACAACCACTTGGTGGACACTCCGGAATCATCTGCCAGACATGTCAGAACCAGCTCTCAGACACACCAGAACCACATGCCAGACACGCCGGAAGCACCTGCTGAGCATGCCTGAGCCAAATGCTCGACTTGCAAGAAGCACCTGCCAGACACGCCAAAATCACCTGCCGGGTACGCCAGAACCACGTGGCGGTCACTCCGGAATCACCTGTCGGGCATGCCGGAACCAACTCTCCGACGTGCCAGAACCTCATGCCGGTCACTCCAGAACCACCTGCCGGACACGCCGGAACCACCGGCTCAACTCGCCGGAACCACCGCCGGACATGCAAAATGACCTGCCGGCTACGCCAGAACCACTTGGCGGACACTCCGGGATCACCTGTCGGGCATGCCTGAACCGCCTCTCAGACTTGCCAGAACCATGTTCCGGACACGCCGGTACCACCTGCCGACTATGCCGGAACCACCTGATCCACTCCCCAGAACCACCAGCTGGACATGCCAGAATCACCTGCCGACTACGCCAGAACCACTCGGCAGACACTCCGGAACCACCAGCCAGGCATGCCGGAACCACCTCTCAGAGGTGCCAGAACCACATGCCGAACACTCCGGAATCACCTGCTGGGCATGCCGGGAACCACCTCTCAGAGGTGCCAGAACCACATGCCGGACACTCCCGAATCACCTGCCGGGCATGCCGGAACCATCTCTCAGACGTGCAAGAACCTTGTTCCGGACATGCTGGTACCACCTGCCGAGCTCGCCGGAACCACCTGCTGTACACGCCAAAATCACCTGCCAGCTACGCCAGAACCAAACGGCAGACACTCCGGAATCACCTGCCGGGCTGGCTGGAACCACCTGCCGGTCACGCCAACATCACCTTTCAGCTACGCCACAACCACTTGGCGGACACTCCGGAAACACCTGTCGGGCCGGCCGGAACCACGTCTCAGACGTGCCAGAACCATGTGCCTGAGATGCCAGAACAACTCCCCGAACAGACCGAAACCACCTGCCAGACCCGCCTGAACCCCCTGGCGAGCACGCCTGATCCACCTGCTCAACTAGCCGGAACCAACTTCCTGACACGCCAAAAGAACCTGCTGGCTACGCCACAACCATTTGGTGAACTCTTCGGAATCACCTTCCGGGCTGGCTCCAGAACCACTCGGCAGACGCTCCGGAACCACCTGCGGGGCATGCCGGAACCACCTCTCAGACATGCCGGAACCACATGCCAATGACACCGGAAGCACCTGCCGAGCACGCCAGAACCACCTGCTCGACTCGCCAAAACCACGTTCTGGACACGCAAAAATCACCTGCCGGCTGCGCCACAACCATTTGGTGAACTCTTCGGAATCACCTGCCGTGCTTGCTGGAACCACCTGCTGGTCACGCCAACATCATCTTTCAGCTACGCCAGAACCACTTGGCGGACACCATGGAAACACCTGTCGGGCCGGCCGGAACCACCTCTCAGGCGTGCCAGAACCATGAGCCTGAGATGCCGGAACCACTCCCCGAACAGACCGAAACCACCTGTCAGACCCGCCTGAACCCCCTGGCGAGCACGCCTGATCCACCTGCTCAACTAGCCGGAACCAACTTCCTGACACGCCAAAATCACCTGCCAGGTATACAAGAACCACTTGGTGGACACTCCGGAATCATCTGCCGGAGATGCCACAACCAGCTCTCAGACACACCAGAACCACGAGCCAGAGACGCCGGAAGCACCAGCTGAGCATACCTCAGCCACCTGCTCGACTCGCAAGATACACCTGTCGGACAGGCGTAAATCACCTGCCGGGTACGCCAGAAACACTGGGCGGACGCTCCGGAATCACCTGTCGGGCGTGCCGGAACCACCTCTCAGACTTGCCAGAACCATGTTCTGGACACGCCGGTACCACCTGCCGAGTATGCCGGAACCAGCTGATCCACTCCCCAGAACCACCTAGTGGACACGCCAAAATCACCTGCCGACTACGCCAGAACCACTCGGCAGACACTCCGGAATCACAGGCCAGGCATTCCGGAACCACCTCTCAGAAGTCCCAGAACCAAATGCCGGACACTCCGGTATCACCTGCCGGGCATGCCGGAACCACCTCTCAGAGGTGCCAGAACCACATGCCGGACACTCCGGAATCACCTGCCGGGCATGCTGGAACCACGTGCTGGACATGCCGGAACCACCTGCCGGACATGCCGGAACCACCTGCCGGACATTCCGGAACCACCGGCTCGACTCGCCGGAACCATTGCCGGACATGCAAAATCACCTGCCGGCTACGCCAGAACCACTTGGCGAACACTCCGGTATCACCTGCCGGGCATGCCGGAACCACCTCTCAGAGGTGCCAGAACCACATGCCGGACACTCCGGAATCACCTGCCGGGCATGCCGGAACCACCTGCCGGACATGCCGGAACCACCGGCTCGACTCGCCGGAACCATTGCCGGACATGCAAAATCACCTGCCGGCTACGCCAGAACCACTTGGCGAACACTCCGGAATCACCTGCCGGGCATGGCGGAACCACCTCTCATTCATGCCAGAACCACATGCCAATGACACCGGAAGCACCTGCCGAGCACGCCAGAACCACCTGCTCGACTCGCCAAATCCACCTGGTGGACACGCCAAAATCACCTGCCGGCTTCGCCACAACCATTTGGTGAACGCTTCGGAATCACCTGCCGGGCTGGCTGGAACCACCTGCCGGTCACGCCAACATCACCTGCCAGCTATGCCAGAACCACTTGGCGGACACTCCGGAAACACCTGTCGGGCCGGCCGGAACCACGTATCAGACGTGCCAGAACCATGAGCCTGAGATGCCGGAACCACACCCCGAACAGACCGAAACCACCTGCCAGACCCGCCTGAACCACCTGCCGAGCACGCCTGAACCGCCTACTCGACTCGCTGGAACCACCTACCTGACACGCTAAAATCACCTGCCGGGTATGCCGCAACCACTTGGTGGACACTCCGGAATCATCTGCCGGACATGCCAGAACCAGCTCTCAGACACAACAGAACCACGTGCCAGAGACGCCGGAAGCACCAGCTGAGCATGCCTGAGCCAAATGCTCGACTTGCAAGAAACACGTGCCTGGCACGCCAAAATCACCTGCCGGGTATGCCAGAACCACGTGGCGGACACTCCGGAATCACCTGTCGGGCATGCCGGAACCAACTCTCAGACGTGCCAGAACCTCGTGCCGGTCACGCCAGAACCACCTGCCGGACAGACCGGAAACACCTGCTGGATACGCCGCAACCACCGGCTCGACTCGCCGGAACCACCGCCGGACATGCAAAATGACCTGCCGGCTACGCCACAACCACATGGGGAACACTCCGGAATCACCTGTCGGGCCTGCCGGAACCACCTCTCAGACTTGCCAGAACCATGTTCCGGACTCGCCGGTACCACCTGCCGAGTATGCCGGAACCACCAGATCCACTCCCCAGAACAACCTGCTGGATACGCCAGAATCACCTGCCGGCCAGTCCAGAACCACTTGGCAGACACTCCGTAACCAACTGCAGGGCATGCCGGAACCACCTCCAGAGGTGCCAGAACCGCATGCCGGACACTCCGGAATCAACTGCCGGGCATGCCGGAACCACCTCTCAGAGAGGCCAGAACCACATGCCGGACACTCCCGAATCACCTGCCTGGCATGCCGGAACCATCTCTCAGACGCGCCAGAACCGTGTGCCTGAGATGCCGGAACCACACGCCGAACAGATGAAACCACCTGCCAGACCCGCCTGAACCACCTGCCGAGCACGCCGGAACCACCTACTCGACTCGCTGGAACCACCTACCTGACACGCTAAAATCACCTGCCGGGTATGCCACAACCACTTGGTGGACACTCCGGAATCGTCTGCCTGACATGTCAGAACCAGCTCTCAGACACACCAGAACCACATGCCAGACACGCCGGAAGCACCTGCTGAGCATGCCTGAGCCAAATGCTCGACTTGCAAGAAGCACCTGCCAGACACGCCAAAATCACCTGCCGGGTACGCCAGAACCACGTGGCGGTCACTCCGGAATCACCTGTCGGGCATGCCGGAACCAACTCTCCGACGTGCCAGAACCTCATGCCGGTCACTCCAGAACCACCTGCCGGACACGCCGGAACCACCGGCTCAACTCGCCGGAACCACCGCCGGACATGCAAAATGACCTGCCGGCTACGCCAGAACCACTTGGCGGACACTCCGGGATCACCTGTCGGGCATGCCTGAACCGCCTCTCAGACTTGCCAGAACCATGTTCCGGACACGCCGGTACCACCTGCCGACTATGCCGGAACCACCTGATCCACTCACCAGAACCACCAGCTGGACATGCCAGAATCACCTGCCGACTACGCCAGAACCACTCAGCAGACACTCCGGAACCACCAGCCAGGCATGCCGGAACCACCTCTCAGAGGTGCCAGAACCACATGCCGGACACTCTGGAATCACCTACCGGGCATGCCGGAACCACCTGCTGGACATGCCGGAACCACCGGCTCGACTCGCCGGAACCATTGCCGGACATGCAAAATCACCTGCCGGCTACGCCAGAACCACTTGGCGAACACTCCGGAATCACCTGCCGGGCATGGCGGAACCACCTCTCAGACATGTCGGAACCACATGCCAATGACACCGGAAGCACCTGCCGAGCACGCCAGTACCACCTGCTCGACTCGCCAAATCCACCTGCTGGACACGCCAAAATCACATGCCGGATACGCCACAACCATTTGGTGAATGCTTCGGAATCACCTGCCGGGCTGGCTGGAACCACCTGCCGGTCACGCCAACATCACCTGCCGGCTATGCCAGAACCACTTGGCGGACACCATGGAAACACCTGTCGGGCCGGCCGGAACCACGTATCAGACGTGCCAGAACCATGAGCCTGAGATGCCGGAACCACACCCCGAACAGACCGAAACCACCTGCCAGACCCGCCTGAACCACCTGCCGAGCACGCCGGAACCGCCTACTCGACTCGCTGGAACCACCTACCTGACACGCTAAAATCACCTGCCGGGTATGCCACAACCACTTGGTGGACACTCCGGAATCATCTGCCGGACATGCCAGAACCAGCTCTCAGACACAACAGAACCACGTGCCAGAGACGCCGGAAGCACCAGCTGAGCATGCCTGAGCCAAATGCTCGACTTGCAAGAAACACGTGCCTGGCACGCCAAAATCACCTGCCGGGTATGCCAGAACCACGTGGCGGACACTCCGGAATCACCTGTCGGGCATGCCGGAACCAACTCTCAGACGTGCCAGAACCTCGTGCCGGTCACGCCAGAACCACCTGCCGGACAGACCGGAAACACCTGCTGGATACGCCGCAACCACCGGCTCGACTCGCCGGAACCACCGCCGGACATGCAAAATGACCTGCCGGCTACGCCACAACCACATGGGGAACACTCCGGAATCACCTGTCGGGCCTGCCGGAACCACCTCTCAGACTTGCCAGAACCATGTTCCGGACACGCCGGTACCACCTGCCGAGTATGCCGGAACCACCTGATCCACTCCCCAGAACAACCTGCTGGATACGCCAGAATCACCTGCCGGCTAGTCCAGAACCACTTGGCAGACACTCCGTAACCAACTGCCGGGCATGCCGGAACCACCTCTCAGAGGTGCCAGAACCGCATGCCGGACACTCCGGAATCAACTGCCGGGCATGCCGGAACCACCTCTCAGAGAGGCCAGAACCACATGCCGGACACTCCCGAATCACCTGCCGGGCATGCCGGAACCATCTCTCAGACGTGCCAGAACCGTGTGCCTGAGATGCCGGAACCACACCCCGAACAGACGAAACCACCTGCCAGACCCGCCTGAACCACCTGCCGAGCACGCCGGAACCACCTACTCGACTCGCTGGAACCACCTACCTGACACGCTAAAATCACCTGCCGGGTATGCCACAACCACTTGGTGGACACTCCGGAATCATCTGCCGGACATGCCAGAACCAGCTCTCAGACACACCAGAACCACATGCCAGACACGCCGGAAGCACCTGCTGAGCATGCCTGAGCCAAATGCTCGACTTGCAAGAAGCACCTGCCAGACACGCGAAAATCACCTGCCGGGTACGCCAGAACCATGTGGCGGACACTCCGGAATCACCTGTCGGGCATGCCGGAACCAACTCTCCGACGTGCCAGAACCTCGTGCCGGTCACGCCAGAACCACCTGCCGGACACCCCGGAACCACCGGCTCAACTCGCCGGAACAACCGCCGGACATGCAAAATGACCTGCCGGCTACGCCAGAACCACTTGGCGGACACTCCGGAATCACCTGTCGGGCATGCCTGAACCGCCTCTCAGACTTGCCAGAACCATGTTCCGGACACGCCGGTACCACCTGCCGAGTATGCCGGAACCACCTGATCCACTCCCCAGAACCACCAGCTGGACATGCCAGAATCACCTGCCGACTACGCCAGAACCACTCAGCAGACACTCCGGAACCACCAGCCAGGCATGCCGGAACCACCTCTCAGAGGTGCCAGAACCACATGCCGAACACTCCGGAATCACCTGCTGGGCATGCCGGGAACCACCTCTCAGAGGTGCCAGAACCACATGCCGGACACTCCCGAATCACCTGCCGGGCATGCCGGAACCATCTCTCAGACGTGCAAGAACCTTGTTCCGGACATGCTGGTACCACCTGCCGAGCTCGCCGGAACCACCTGCTGTACACGCCAAAATCACCTGCCAGCTACGCCAGAACCACACTGCAGACACTCTGGAATCACCTGCCGGGCTGGCTGGAACCACCTGCCGGTCACGCCAACATCACCTTTCAGCTACGCCACAACCACTTGGCGGACACTCCGGAAACACCTGTCGGGCCGGCCGGAACCACGTCTCAGACGTGCCAGAACCATGTGCCTGAGATGCCAGAACCACTCCCCGAACAGACCGAAACCACCTGCCAGACCCGCCTGAACCCACTGGCGAGCACGCCTGATCCACCTGCTCAACTAGCCGGAACCAACTTCCTGACACGCCAAAAGAACCTGCTGGCTACGCCACAACCATTTGGTGAACTCTTCGGAATCACCTTCCGGGCTGGCTCCAGAACCACTCGGCAGACACTCCGGAACCACCTGCGGGGCATGCCGGAACCACCTCTCAGAAATGCCGGAACCACATGCCAATGACACCGGAAGCACCTGCTGAGCACGCCAGAACCACCTGCTCGACTCGCCAAAACCACGTTCTGGACACGCAAAAATCACCTGCCGGCTGCGCCACAAACATTTGGTGAACTCTTCGGAATCACCTGCCGTGCTTGCTGGAACCACCTGCTGGTCACGCCAACATCATCTTTCAGCTACGCCAGAACCACTTGGCGGACACCATGGAAACACCTGTCGGGCCGGCCGGAACCACCTCTCAGGCGTGCCAGAACCATGAGCCTGAGATGCCGGAACCACTCCCCGAACAGACCGAAACCACCTGTCAGACCCGCCTGAACCCCCTGGCGAGCACGCCTGATCCACCTGCTCAACTAGCCGGAACCAACTTCCTGACACGCCAAAATCACCTGCCAGGTATACAAGAACCACTTGGTGGACACTCCGGAATCATCTGCCGGAGATGCCACAACCAGATCTCAGACACACCAGAACCACGAGCCAGAGACGCCGGAAGCACCAGCTGAGCATACCTCAGCCACCTGCTCGACTCGCAAGATACACCTGTCGGACAGGCGTAAATCACCTGCCGGGTACGCCAGAAACACTGGGCGGACGCTCCGGAATCACCTGTCGGGCGTGCCGGAACCACCTCTCAGACTTGCCAGAACCATGTTCTGGACACGCCGGTACCACCTGCCGAGTATGCTGGAACCAGCTGATCCACTCCCCAGAACCACCTAGTGGACACGCCAAAATCACCTGCCGGCTACGCCAGAACCACTCGGCAGACACTCCGGTATCACCTGCCGGGCATGCCGGAACCACCTCTCAGAGGTGCCAGAACCACATGCCGGACACTCCGGAATCACCTGCCGGGCATGCTGGAACCACGTGCTGGACATGCCGGAACCACCTGCCGGACATGCCGGAACCACCTGCTGGACATTCCGGAACCACCGGCTCGACACGCCGGAACCATTGCCGGACATGCAAAATCACCTGCCGGCTACGCCAGAACCACTTGGCGAACACTCCGGTATCACCTGCCGGGCATGCCGGAACCACCTCTCAGAGGTGCCAGAACCACATGCCGGACACTCCGGAATCACCTGCCGGGCATGCAGGAACCACCTGCCGGACATGCCGGAACCACCGGCTCGACTCGCCGGAACCATTGCCGGACATGCAAAATCACCTGCCGGCTACGCCAGAACCACTTGGCGAACACTCCGGAATCACCTGCCGGGCATGGCGGAACCACCTCTCATTCATGCCAGAACCACATGCCAATGACACCGGAAGCACCTGCCGAGCACGCCAGAACCACCTGCTCGACTCGCCAAATCCACCTGGTGGACACGCCAAAATCACCTGCCGGCTACGCCACAACCATTTGGTGAACGCTTCGGAATCACCTGCCGGGCTGGCTGGAACCACCTGCCGGTCACGCCAACATCACCTGCCAGCTATGCCAGAACCACTTGGCGGACACCATGGAAACACCTGTCGGGCCGGCCGGAACCACGTATCAGACGTGCCAGAACCATGAGCCTGAGATGCCGGAACCACACCCCGAACAGACCGAAACCACCTGCCAGACCCGCCTGAACCACCTGCCGAGCACGCCGGAACCGCCTACTCGACTCGCTGGAACCACCTACCTGACACGCTAAAATCACCTGCCGGGTATGCCACAACCACTTGGTGGACACTCCGGAATCATCTGCCGGACATGCCAGAACCAGCTCTCAGACACAACAGAACCACGTGCCAGAGACGCCGGAAGCACCAGCTGAGCATGCCTGAGCCAAATGCTCGACTTGCAAGAAACACGTGCCTGGCACGCCAAAATCACCTGCCGGGTATGCCAGAACCACGTGGCGGACACTCCGGAATCACCTGTCGGGCATGCCGGAACCAACTCTCAGACGTGCCAGAACCTCGTGCCGGTCACGCCAGAACCACCTGCCGGACAGACCGGAAACACCTGCTGGATACGCCGCAACCACCGGCTCGACTCGCCGGAACCACCGCCGGACATGCAAAATGACCTGCCGGCTACGCCACAACCACATGGGGAACACTCCGGAATCACCTGTCGGGCCTGCCGGAACCACCTCTCAGACTTGCCAGAACCATGTTCCGGACACGCCGGTACCACCTGCCGAGTATGCCGGAACCACCTGATCCACTCCCCAGAACAACCTGCTGGATACGCCAGAATCACCTGCCGGCTAGTCCAGAACCACTTGGCAGACACTCCGTAACCAACTGCCGGGCATGCCGGAACCACCTCTCAGAGGTGCCAGAACCGCATGCCGGACACTCCGGAATCAACTGCCGGGCATGCCGGAACCACCTCTCAGAGAGGCCAGAACCACATGCCGGACACTCCCGAATCACCTGCCGGGCATGCCGGAACCATCTCTCAGACGTGCCAGAACCGTGTGCCTGAGATGCCGGAACCACACCCCGAACAGACGAAACCACCTGCCAGACACGCCTGAACCACTTGCCGAGCACGCCGGAACCACCTACTCGACTCGCTGGAACCACCTACCTGACACGCTAAAATCACCTGCCGGGTATGCCACAACCACTTGGTGGACACTCCGGAATCATCTGCCGGACATGCCAGAACCAGCTCTCAGACACACCAGAACCACATGCCAGACACGCCGGAAGCACCTGCTGAGCATGCCTGAGCCAAATGCTCGACTTGCAAGAAGCACCTGCCAGACACGCCAAAATCACCTGCCGGGTACGCCAGAACCATGTGGCGGACACTCCGGAATCACCTGTCGGGCATGCCGGAACCAACTCTCCGACGTGCCAGAACCTCGTGCCGGTCAGGCCAGAACCACCTGCCGGACACGCCGGAACCACCGGCTCAACTCGCCGGAACCACTGCCGGACATGCAAAATGACCTGCCGGCTACGCCAGAACCACTTGGCGGACACTCCGGAATCACCTGTCGGGCATGCCTGAACCGCCTCTCAGACTTGCCAGAACCATGTTCCGGACACGCCGGTACCACCTGCCGAGTATGCCGGAACCACCTGATCCACTCCCCAGAACCACCAGCTGGACACGCCAGAATCACCTGCCGACTACGCCAGAACCACTCGGCAGACACTCCGGAACCACCTGCCGGGCATGCCGGAACCACCTCTCAGAGGTGCCAGAACCACATGCCGAACACTCCGGAATCACCTGCTGGGCATGCCGGGAACCACCTCTCAGAGGTGCCAGAACCACATGCCGGACACTCCCGAATCACCTGCCGGGCATGCCGGAACCATCTCTCAGACGTGCAAGAACCTTGTTCCGGACATGCTGGTACCACCTGCCGAGCTCGCCGGAACCACCTGCTGTACACGCCAAAATCACCTGCCAGCTACGCCAGAACCACACGGCAGACACTCCGGAATCACCTGCCGGGCTGGCTGGAACCACCTGCCGGTCACGCCAACATCACCTTTCAGCTACGCCAGAACCACTTGGCGGACACTCCGGAAACACCTGTCGGGCCGGCCGGAACCACGTCTCAGACGTGCCAGAACCATGTGCCTGAGATGCCAGAACCACTCCCCGAACAGACCGAAACCACCTGCCAGACCCGCCTGAACCCCCTGGCGAGCACGCCTGATCCACCTGCTCAACTAGCCGGAACCAACTTCCTGACACGCCAAAAGAACCTGCTGGCTACACCACAACCATTTGGTGAACTCTTCGGAATCACCTGCCGGGCTGGCTCCAGAACCACTCGGCAGACACTCCGGAACCACCTGCGGGGCATGCCGGAACCACCTCTCAGACATGCCGGAACCACATGCCAATGACACCGGAAGCACCTGCCGAGCACGCCAGAACCACCTGCTCGACTCGCCAAAACCACGTTCTGGACACGCAAAAATCACCTGCCGGCTGCGCCACAACCATTTGGTGAACTCTTTGGAATCACCTGCCGTGCTTGCTGGAACCACCTGCTGGTCACGCCAACATCATCTTTCAGCTACGCCAGAACCACTTGGCGGACACCATGGAAACACCTGTCGGGCCGGCCGGAACCACCTCTCAGGCGTGCCAGAACCATGAGCCTGAGATGCCGGAACCACTCCCCGAACAGACCGAAACCACCTGTCAGACCCGCCTGAACCCCCTGGCGAGCACGCCTGATCCACCTGCTCAACCAGCCGGAACCAACTTCCTGACACGCCAAAATCACCTGCCAGGTATACAAGAACCACTTGGTGGACACTCCGGAATCATCTGCCGGAGATGCCACAACCAGCTCTCAGACACACCAGAACCACGAGCCAGAGACGCCGGAAGCACCAGCTGAGCATACCTCAGCCACCTGCTCGACTCGCAAGATACACCTGTCGGACAGGCGTAAATCACCTGCCGGGTACGCCAGAAACACTGGGCCGACGCTCCGGAATCACCTGTCGGGCATGCCGGAACCACCTCTCAGACTTGCCAGAACCATGTTCTGGACACGCCGGTACCACCTGCCGAGTATGCCGGAACCAGCTGATCCACTCCCCAGAACCACCTAGTGGACACGCCAAAATCACCTGCCGGCTACGCCAGAACCACTCGTCAGACACTCCGGAATCACACGCCAGGCATGCCGGAACCGCCTATCAGAGGTGCCAGAACCACATGCCGGACACTCCGGAATCACCTGCCGGGCATGCCGGAACCATCTCTCAGACGTGCCACAACCACGTGCCGGAGAGACCGGAAGCACCTGCCGAGCTCGCCGGAACCACCTGCTGGACATGCCGGAACCGCCTGCCTCAAAGGCCAAAATCATATGCCGGCTACGCCAAACCCACTTGGTGGACACTCCAGAATCGCCTTGCGGGCATGCCAGAACCAAGACATGGACAGACGGCAAACACCTGCCGGACCTGCTGGAACCACCTGCCGAGCACTCCGGAACCACCTGCTCGACTCACCAAAGCCACCTGATGGACACACCAGAAACAACTGCGGGGTACGCCAGAACCACTTGGAGGACTCTCCGGGATCACCTGCCGGGCATGCCGGAACCACCTCTCATACGTGCCAGAACCATGTGCCGGACACGCCGGAACCAACCGCCGAGTATGCCGGAACCAGCTGATCCACTCCACAGAACCACCTACTGGACACGCCAAAATCAACTGCCGGCTACGCCAGAACCACTCGGCAGACCTCCGGAATCACATGCCAGGCATTCCGGATCCACGTCTCAGAGGTGCCAGAACCACATGCCATACACTCTGGAATCACCTGCCGGGCATGCCGAAACCACATCTCAGACGTGCCAGAACCATTTGCCGGACACGCCGGAACCACCTGCCGAGAATGCCGGAACCACCTGCTCCACTCCCCAGAACCACCTGCTGGACACGCCAAAATCACCAGCCGGCTACGCCAGAACCACTTGGCGGGCACCATGGAAACACCTGTCGGGCCAGCCGGAACCACCTATCAGACGTGCCAGAACCATGTGCCTGAGATGCCGGAACCACACCCCGAACAGACCGAAACCACCTGCCAGACCCGCCTGAACCACCTGCCGAGCACGCCGGAACCACCTACTCGACTCGCCGGAACCACCTACCTGACACGCTAGAATCACCTGCCGGGTATGCCACAACCACTTGGTGGACACTCCGGAATCATCTGCCGGACATGCCAGAACCAGCCCTCAGACACACCAGAACCACGTGCCGGACACGCCGGAAGCACCTGCTGATGATGCCTGAGCCAAATGCTCGACTTGCAAGAAATACCTGCCAGACACGCCAAAATCACCTGCCGGGTACGCCAGAACCACGTGGCGGACACTCCGGAATCACCTGTCGGGCATGCCGGAACCAACTCTCAGACGTGCCAGAACCTCGTGCCGGACACGCCAGAACCACCTGCCGGACAGACCAGAAACACCTGCTGGACACGCCGGAACCACCGGCTCGACTCGCCGGAACCACTGCCGGACATGCAAAATGACCTGCCGGCTACGCCAGAACCACTTGGTGAACACTCCGGAATCACCTCGAGGGCATGCCGGAACCACCTCTCAGACTTGCCGGAACCATGTTCCGGACACGCCGGTACCACCTGCCGAGTATGCCAGAACACCTGATCGACTCCCCAGAACCACCTGCTGGACACGCCAGAATCACCTGCCGGCTACGCCAGAACCACTCGTCAGACACTCCGGAACCACCTGCCGGGCATGCCGGAACCACCTCTCAGAGGTGCCAGAACCACATGCCGGACACTCTGGAATCACCTGCGGGGCATGCCGCAACCATCTCTCAGACGTGCCAGAACCATGTTCCGGACACGCCGGTACCACCTGCCGAGCTCGCCGGAACCACCTGCTGGACCTGCCAAAATCACCGGCCGGCTACGCCAGAACCACTCGGCAGACACTCCGGAATCACCTGCCGGGCTGGCTGGAACCACCTGCTGGTCACGCCAACATCACCTTTCAGCTACGCCAGAACCACTTGGTGGACACTCCGGAAACACCTGTCGGGTGGCCGGAACCAACTCTCAGATGTGTTCAGAACCATGTGCCTGAGATGCCGGGACCACTCCCCGAACAGACCGAAACCACCTGCCAGACCCGCCTGAACCCCCTAGCGAGCACGCCTGATCCACCTGCTCAACTAGCCGGAACCACCTTCCTGACACGCCAAAATCACCTGCCAGGTCTACCAGAACCACTTGGTGGACACTCCGGAATCATCTGCCGGACATGCCAGAACCAGCTCTCAGACACACCAGAAGAACGTGCCAGAGACGCCGGAAGCACCAGCTGAGCATGCCTGAGCCACCTGCTCGACTCGCAAGAAACACCTGTCGGACATGCCAAAATCACCTGCCGCGTACGCCAGAAACACTTGGCGGACGCTCCGGAATCACCTGTCGGGCGTGCCGGAACCACCTCTCAGACTTGCCAGAACCATGTTCTGGACACGCCGGTACCACCTGCCGAGTATGCCGGAACCAGCTGATCCACTCCCCAGAACCACCTAGTGGACACGCCAAAATCAACTGCCGGCTACGCCGGAACCACCGGCTCGACTCGCCGGAACCACCGCCGGACATGCAAAATCACCTGCCGGCTACGCCAGAACCATTTGGCGAACACTCCGGAAACACCTGTAGGGCCGCCCAGAACCACATCTCAGACGTGCCACAACCATGTGCCTGAGATGCCGGAACCACACCCCGAACAGACCGAAACCACCTGACAGACCCGCCTGAACCCCCTGGCGAGCACGCCTGATCCACCTGCTCAACTAGCCGGAACCACCTTCCAGACACGCCAAAATCACCTACCAGGTCTACCAGAACAACTTGGTGGACACTCCGGAATCATCTGCCGGATATGCCAGAACCAGCCCTCTGACACACCAGAACCACGTGCCGGACACGCCGGAAGCACCTGCTGATCATGCCTGAGCCACATGCTCGACTTGCAAGAAACACATGCCAGACACGCCAAAATCACCGGCCAGGTACGCCAGAACCACGTGGAGGAAACTCCGGAATCACCTGTCGGGCGTGCCGGAACCACCTCTCAGACTTGCCAGAACCATTTTCTGGACACGCCGGTACCACCTGCCGAGTATGCCGGAACCAGCTGATCCACTCCCCAGAACCACCTAGTGGACACGCCAAAATCAACTGCCGGCTATGCCGGAACCACCGGCTCGACTCGCCGGAACCACCGCCGGACATGCAAAATGACCTGCCGGCTACGCCAGAACCACTTGGCGAACACTCTGGAATCACCTGTCGGGCATGGCGGAACCATGACATGGACAGACGGCAAACACCTGACGGACCTGCTGGAACCACCTGCCGAGCACTCCGGAACCACCTGCTCGACTCACCAAAGCCACCTGATGGACACACCAGAAACAACTGCGGGGTACGCCAGAACCACTTGGAGGACTCTCCGGGATCACCTGCCGGGCATGCCGGAACCACCTCCGGGCATGCCAGCACAACCTCTCAGAAGTGCCAGAAGCACGTGCCGGACAGGCCGGAAACACAGGAAACACTCGCCGGAACCACCTGCTTGACTCACAGGTCCCACATACCGGACACGCCAAAATCACCTGCCCGCTACACCAGAACCACTTGGCGGACAAGCCGGAATCACGTGAAGTGCATGTCTCAGAGGTGAGACAACCACATGCCGGACACTCCGGAATCACCTGCCGGGCATGCCGGAACCATCTCTCAGACGTGCCACAACCACGTGCCGGAGAGACCGGAAGCACCTGCCGAGCTCGCCGGAACCACCTGCTGGACATGCCGGAACCGCCTGCCTCAAAGGCCAAAATCATATGCCGGCTACGCCAAACCCACTTGGTGGACACTCCAGAATCGCCTTGCGGGCATGCCAGAACCAAGACATGGACAGACGGCAAACACCTGCCGGACCTGCTGGAACCACCTGCCGAGCACTCCGGAACCACCTGCTCGACTCACCAAAGCCACCTGATGGACACACCAGAAACAACTGCGGGGTACGCCAGAACCACTTGGAGGACTCTCCGGGATCACCTGCCGGGCATGCCGGAACCACCTCTCATACGTGCCAGAACCATGTGCCGGACACGCCGGAACCAACCGCCGAGTATGCCGGAACCAGCTGATCCACTCCCCAGAACCACCTACTGGACACGCCAAAATTAACTGCCGGCTACGCCAGAACCACTCGGCAGACCTCCGGAATCACATGCCAGGCATTCCGGATCCACGTCTCAGAGGTGCCAGAACCACATGCCATACACTCTGGAATCACCTGCCGGGCATGCCGAAACCACATCTCAGACGTGCCAGAACCATTTGCCGGACACGCCGGAACCACCTGCCGAGAATGCCGGAACCACCTGCTCCACTCCCCAGAACCACCTGCTGGACACGCCAAAATCACCAGCCGGCTAGGCCAGAACCACTTGGCGGGCACCATGGAAACACCTGTCGGGCCGGCCGGAACCACCTATCAGACGTGCCAGAACCATGTGCCTGAGATGCCGGAACCACACCCCGAACAGACCGAAACCACCTGCCAGACCCGCCTGAACCACCTGCCGAGCACGCCGGAACCACCTACTCGACTCGCCGGAACCACCTACCTGACACGCTAGAATCACCTGCCGGGTATGCCACAACCACTTGGTGGACACTCCGGAATCATCTGCCGGACATGCCAGAACCAGCCCTCAGACACACCAGAACCACGTGCCGGACACGCCGGAAGCACCTGCTGATGATGCCTGAGCCAAATGCTCGACTTGCAAGAAATACCTGCCAGACACGCCAAAATCACCTGCCGGGTACGCCAGAACCACGTGGCGGACACTCCGGAATCACCTGTCGGGCATGCCGGAACCAACTCTCAGACGTGCCAGAACCTCGTGCCGGACACGCCAGAACCACCTGCCGGACAGACCAGAAACACCTGCTGGACACGCCGGAACCACCGGCTCGACTCGCCGGAACCACTGCCGGACATGCAAAATGACCTGCCGGCTACGCCAGAACCACTTGGTGAACACTCCGGAATCACCTCGAGGGCATGCCGGAACCACCTCTCAGACTTGCCGGAACCATGTTCCGGACACGCCGGTACCACCTGCCGAGTATGCCAGAACACCTGATCGACTCCCCAGAACCACCTGCTGGACACGCCAGAATCACCTGCCGGCTACGCCAGAACCACTCGTCAGACACTCCGGAACCACCTGCCGGGCATGCCGGAACCACCTCTCAGAGGTGCCAGAACCACATGCCGGACACTCTGGAATCACCTGCGGGGCATGCCGCAACCATCTCTCAGACGTGCCAGAACCATGTTCCGGACACGCCGGTACCACCTGCCGAGCTCGCCGGAACCACCTGCTGGACCTGCCAAAATCACCGGCCGGCTACGCCAGAACCACTCGGCAGACACTCCGGAATCACCTGCCGGGCTGGCTGGAACCACCTGCTGGTCACGCCAACATCACCTTTCAGCTACGCCAGAACCACTTGGCGGACACTCCGGAAACACCTGTCGGGTGGCCGGAACCAACTCTCAGATGTGTTCAGAACCATGTGCCTGAGATGCCGGGACCACTCCCCGAACAGACCGAAACCACCTGCCAGACCCGCCTGAACCCCCTGGCGAGCACGCCTGATCCACCTGCTCAACTAGCCGGAACCACCTTCCTGACACGCCAAAATCACCTGCCAGGTCTACCAGAACCACTTGGTGGGCACTCCGGAATCATCTGCCGGACATGCCAGAACCAGCTCTCAGACACACCAGAAGCACGTGCCAGAGACGCCGGAAGCACCAGCTGAGCATGCCTGAGCCACCTGCTCGACTCGCAAGAAACACCTGTCGGACATGCCAAAATCACCTGCCGCGTACGCCAGAAACACTTGGCGGACGCTCCGGAATCACCTGTCGGGCGTGCCGGAACCACCTCTCAGACTTGCCAGAACCATGTTCTGGACACGCCGGTACCACCTGCCGAGTATGCCGGAACCAGCTGATCCACTCCCCAGAACCACCTAGTGGACACGCCAAAATCAACTGCCGGCTACGCCGGAACCACCGGCTCGACGCGCCGGAACCACCGCCGGACATGCAAAATGACCTGCCGGCTACGCCAGAACCATTTGGCGAACACTCCGGAAACACCTGTAGGGCCGCCCAGAACCACATCTCAGACGTGCCACAACCATGTGCCTGAGATGCCGGAACCACACCCCGAACAGACCGAAACCACCTGACAGACCCGCCTGAACCCCCTGGCGAGCATGCCTGATCCACCTGCTCAACTAGCCGGAACCACCTTCCAGACACGCCAAAATCACCTACCAGGTCTACCAGAACAACTTGGTGGACACTCCGGAATCATCTGCCGGATATGCCAGTACCAGCCCTCTGACACACCAGAACCATGTGCCGGACACGCCGGAAGCACCTGCTGATCATGCCTGAGCCACATGCTCGACTTGCAAGAAACACATGCCAGACACGCCAAAATCACCGGCCGGGTACGCCAGAACCACGTGGAGGACACTCCGGAATCACCTGTCGGGCGTGCCGGAACCACCTCTCAGACTTGCCAGAACCATGTTCTGGACACGCCGGGACCACCTGCCGAGTATGCCGGAACCAGCTGATCCACTCCCCAGAACCACCTAGTGGACACGCCAAAATCAACTGCCGGCTAGGCCGGAACCACCGGCTCGACTCGCCGGAACCACCGCCGGACATGCAATATGACCTGCCGGCTACGCCAGAACCAGTTGGCGAACACTCTGGAATCACCTGACGGGCATGCCGGAACCACCTCTCAGAGGTGCCAGAACCATCTTCCGGACATGTCGGAACCACCTGACGAGCTCGCCGGAACCACCTGCTGGACACGCCAAAATCACCTGCCTGATACGCCTGAACCACTTGGCAGACACTCCGGAATCACATGCCAGGCATTCCGGAACCACCTCTCAGAGGTGCCAGAACCACATGCCGGAAACTCCGGTATCACCTGCCGGGCATGCCGGAACCACCTCTCAGAGGTGCCAGAACCACATGCTGGACACTCCGGAATCACCTGCGGGGCATGCCGGAACCACCTGCCGGATACTCCGGAAGCACCTGCCGAGCACGCCAGAACCACCTGCTCGACTCACCAAAACCACCTGCTGGACACGCCAACATCACCTGCCAGCTATGCCAGAACCACTTGGCGGACAACATGGAAACACCTGTCGGGCCGGCCGGAACCACCTATCAGACGTGCCAGAACCATTTGCCTGAGATGCCGGAACCACACCCCGAACAGACCGAAACCACCTGACAGACCCGCCTGAACCACCTGCCGAGCACGCCGGAACCGCCTACTCGACTCGCCGGAACCACCTACCTGACACGCTAAAATCACCTGCCGGGTATGCCACAACCACTTGGTGGACACTCCGGAATCATCTGCCGGACATGCCAGAACCAGCTCTCAGACACACCAGAACCACGTGCCAGAGACGCCGGAAGCACCAGCTGAGCATGCCTGAGCCAAATGCTCGACTTGCAAGAAACACGTGCCTGGCACGCCAAAATCACCTGCCGGGTACGCCAGAACCACGTGGCGGACACTCCGGAATCACCTGTCGGGCATGCCGGAACCAACTCTCAGACGTGCCAGAACCTCGTGCCGGTCACGCCAGAACCACCTGCCGGACAGACCGGAAACACCTGCTGGATACGCCGCAACCACTGGCTCGACTCGCCGGAACCACCGCCGGACATGCAAAATGACCTGCCGGCTACGCCAGAACCACTTGGCGGACACTCCGGAATCACCTGTCGGGCATGCCTGAACCGCCTCTCAGACTTGCCAGAACCATGTTCCGGACACGCCGGTACCACCTGCCGAGTATGCCGGAACCACCTGATCCACTCCCCAGAACCACCAGCTGGACATGCCAGAATCACCTGCCGACTACGCCAGAACCACTCGGCAGACACTCCGGAACCACCTGTCGGGCATGCCGGAACCACCTCTCAGAGGTGCCAGAACCACATGCCGAACACTCCGGAATCACCTGCCGGGCATGCCGGGAACCACCTCTCAGAGGTGCCAGAACCACATGCCGGACACTCCCGAATCACCTGCCGGGCATGCCGGAACCATCTCTCAGACGTGCAAGAACCTTGTTCCGGACATGCTGGTACCACCTGCCGAGCTCGCCGGAACCACATGCTGTACACGCCAAAATCACCTGCCAGCTACACTAGAACCACACTCCAGACACTCCGGAATCACCTGCCGGGCTGGCTGGAACCACCTGCCGGTCACACCAACATCACCTTTCAGCTACGCCAGAACCACTCGGCAGACACTCCGGAATCACAGGCCAGGCATTCCGGAACCACCTCTCAGAGGTCCCAGAACCAAATGCCGGAGACTCCGGTATCACCTGCCGGGCATGCCGGAACCACCTCTCAGAGGTGCCAGAACCACATGCCGGACACTCCGGAATCACCTGCCGGGCATGCTGGAACCACGTGCTGGACATGCCGGAACCACCTGCCGGACATGCCGGAACCACCTGCCGGACATTCCGGAACCACCGGCTCGACTCGCCGGAACCATTGCCGGACATGCAAAATCACCTGCTGGCTACGCCAGAACCACTTGGCGAACACTCCGGTATCACCTGCCGGGCATGCCGGAACCACCTCTCAGAGGTGCCAGAACCACATGCCGGACACTCCGGAATCACCTGCCGGGCATGCCGGAACCACCTGCCGGACATGCCGGAACCACCGGCTCGACTCGCCGGAACCATTGCCGGACATGCAAAATCACCTGCCGGCTACGCCAGAACCACTTGGCGAACACTCCGGAATCACCTGCCGGGCATGGCGGAACCACATCTCATTCATGCCAGAACCACATGCCAATGACACCGGAAGCACCTGCCGAGCACGCCAGAACCACCTGCTCGACTCGCCAAATCCACCTGGTGGACACGCCAAAATCACCTGCCGGCTACGCCACAACCATTTGGTGAACGCTTCGGAATCACCTGCCGGGCTGGCTGGAACCACCTGCCGGTCACGCCAACATCACCTGCCAGCTATGCCAGAACCACTTGGCGGACACCATGGAAACACCTGTCGGGCCGGCCGGAACCACGTATCAGACGTGCCAGAACCATGAGCCTGAGATGCCGGAACCACACCCCGAACAGACCGAAACCACCTGCCAGACCCGCCTGAACCACCTGCCGAGCACGCCGGAACCGCCTACTCGACTCGCTGGAACCAACTACATGACACGCTAAAATCACCTGCCGGGTATGCCACAACCACTTGGTGGACACTCCGGAATCATCTGCCGGACATGCCAGAACCAGCTCTCAGACACACCAGAACCACGTGCCAGAGACGCCGGAAGCACCAGCTGAGCATGCCTGAGCCAAATGCTCGACTTGCAAGAAACACGTGCCTGGCACGCCAAAATCACCTGCCGGGTACGCCAGAACCACGTGGCGGACACTCCGGAATCACCTGTCGGGCATGCCGGAACCAACTCTCAGACGTGCCAGAACCTCGTGCCGGTCACGCCAGAACCACCTGCCGGACAGACCGGAAACAACTGCTGGATACGCCGCAACCACCGGCTCGACTCGCCGGAAATACCGCCGGACATGCAAAATGACCTGCCGGCTACGCCACAACCACATGGCGAACACTCCGGAATCACCTTTCGGGCCTGCCGGAACCACCTCTCAGACTTGCCAGAACCATGTTCCGGACATGCCGGTACCACCTGCCGAGTATGCCGGAACCACCTGATCCACTCCCCAGAACCACCTGCTGGATACGCCAGAATCACCTGCCGGCTAGTCAAGAACCACTTGGCAGACACTCCGTAACCAACTGCCGGGCATGCCGGAACCACCTCTCAGAGGTGCCAGAACCGCATGCCGGACACTCCGGAATCAACTGCCGGGCATGCCGGAACCACCTCTCAGAGAGGCCAGAACCACATGCCGGACACTCCCGAATCACCTGCCGGGCATGCCGGAACCATCTCTCAGACGTGCCAGAACCGTGTGCCTGAGATGCCGGAACCACACCCCGAACAGACGAAACCACCTGCCAGACCCGCCTGAACCACCTGCCGAGCACGCCGGAACCACCTACTCGACTCGCTGGAACCACCTACCTGACACGCTAAAATCACCTGCCGGGTATGCCACAACCACTTGGTGGACACTCCGGAATCATCTGCCGGACATGCCAGAACCAGCTCTCAGACACACCAGAACCACATGCCAGACACGCCGGAAGCACCTGCTGAGCATGCCTGAGCCAAATGCTCGACTTGCAAGAAGCACCTGCCAGACACGCCAAAATCACCTGCCGGGTACGCCAGAACCATATGGCGGACACTCCGGAATCACCTGTCGGGCATGCCGGAACCAACTCTCCGATGTGCCAGAACCTCGTGCCGGTCACGCCAGAACCACCTGCCGGACACGCCGGAACCACCGGCTCAACTCGCCGGAACCACCGCCGGACATGCAAAATGACCTGCCGGCTACGCCAGAACCACTTGGCGGACACTCCGGAATCACCTGTCGGGCATGCCTGAACCGCCTCTCAGACTTGCCAGAACCATGTTCCGGACACGCCGGTACCACCTGCCGAGTATGCCGGAACCACCTGATCCACTCCCCAGAACCACCAGCTGGACACGCCAGAATCACCTGCCGACTACGCCAGAACCACTCGGCAGACACTCCGGAACCACCTGCCGGGCATGACGGAACCACCTCTCAGAGGTGCCAGAACCACATGCCGAACACTCCGGAATCACCTGCTGGGCATGCCGGGAACCACCTCTCAGAGGTGCCAGAACCACATGCCGGACACTCCCGAATCACCTGCCGGGCATGCCGGAACCATCTCTCAGACGTGCAAGAACCTTGTTCCGGACATGCTGGTACCACCTGCCGAGCTCGCCGGAACCACCTGCTGTACACGCCAAAATCACCTGCCAGCTACGCCAGAACCACACGGCAGACACTCCGGAATCACCTGCCGGGCTGGCTGGAACCACCTGCCGGTCACGCCAACATCACCTTTCAGCTACGCCAGAACCACTTGGCGGACACTCCGGAAACACCTGTCGGGCCGGCCGGAACCACGTCTCAGACGTGCCAGAACCATGTGCCTGAGATGCCAGAACCACTCCCCGAAAAGACCGAAACCACCTGCCAGACCCGCCTGAACCCCCTGGCGAGCACGCCTGATCCACCTGCTCAACTAGCCGGAACCAACTTCCTGACACGAAAAAATCACCTGCCAGGTCTACCAGAACCACTTGGTGGACACTCCGGAATCATCTGCCGGACATGCCAGAACCAGCTCTCAGACACACCAGAAGCACGTGCCAGAGACGCCGGAAGCACCAGCTGAGCATGCCTGAGCCACCTGCTCGACTCGCAAGAAACACCTGTCGGACATGCCAAAATCACCTGCCGCGTACGCCAGAAACACTTGGCGGACGCTCCGGAATCACCTGTCGGGCGTGCCGGAACCACCTCTCAGACTTGCCAGAACCATCTTCTGGACACGCCGGTACCACCTGCCGAGTATGCCGGAACCAGCTGATCCACTCCCCAGAACCACCTAGTGGACACGCCAAAATCAACTGCCGGCTACGCCGGAACCACCGGCTCGACGCGCCGGAACCACCGCCGGACATGCAAAATGACCTGCCGGCTACGCCAGAACCATTTGGCGAACACTCCGGAAACACCTGTAGGGCCGCCCAGAACCACATCTCAGACGTGCCACAACCATGTGCCTGAGATGCCGGAACCACACCCCGAACAGACCGAAACCACCTGACAGACCCGCCTGAACCCCCTGGCGAGCACGCCTGATCCACCTGCTCAACTAGCCGGAACCACCTTCCAGACACGCCAAAATCACCTACCAGGTCTACCAGAACAACTTGGTGGACACTCCGGAATCATCTGCCGGATATGCCAGTACCAGCCCTCTGACACACCAGAACCATGTGCCGGACACGCCGGAAGCACCTGCTGATCATGCCTGAGCCACATGCTCGACTTGCAAGAAACACATGCCAGACACGCCAAAATCACCGGCCGGGTACGCCAGAACCACGTGGAGGACACTCCGGAATCACCTGTCGGGCGTGCCGGAACCACCTCTCAGACTTGCCAGAACCATCTTCCGGACATGTCGGAACCACCTGACGAGCTCGCCGGAACCACCTGCTGGACACGCCAAAATCACCTGCCTGATACGCCTGAACCACTCGGCAGACACTCCGGAATCACATGCCAGGCATTCCGGAACCACCTCTCAGAGGTGCCAGAACCAAATGCCGGAAACTCCGGTATCACCTGCCGGGCATGCCGGAACCACCTCTCAGAGGTGCCAGAACCACATGCCGGACACTCCGGAATCACCTGCCGGGCATGCCGGAACCACCTGCCGGAGACACCGGAAGCACCTGCCTAGCACGCCAGAACCACCTGCTCGACTCGCCAAAACCACCTGCTGGACACGCCCACATCACCTGCCAGCTATGCCAGAACCACTTGGCGGACACCATGGAAACACCTGTCGGGCCGGCCGGAAGCACCTATCAGACGTGCCAGAACCATTTGCCTGAGATGCCGGAACCACACCCCGAACAGACCGAAACCACCTGCCAGACCCGCCTGAACCACCTGCCGAGCAAGCCGGAACCGCCTACTCGACTCGCCGGAACCACCTACCTGACACGCTAAAATCACCTGCCGGGTATGCCACAACCACTTGGTGGACACTCCGGAATCGTCTGCCGGACATGCCAGAACCAGGTCTCAGACACACCAGAACCACGTGCCAGAGACGCCGGAAGCACCAGCTGAGCATGCCTGAGCCAAATGCTCGACTTGCAAGAAACACGTGCCTGGCACGCCAAAATCACCTGCCGGGTACGCCAGAACCACGTGGCGGACACTCCGGAATCACCTGTCGGGCATGCCGGAACCAACTCTCAGACGTGCCAGAACCTCGTGCCGGTCACGCCAGAACCACCTGCCGGACAGACCGGAAACACCTGCTGGATACGCCGCAACCACTGGCTCGACTCGCCGGAACCACCGCCGGACATGCAAAATGACCTGCCGGCTACGCCAGAACCACTTGGCGGACACTCCGGAATCACCTGTCGGGCATGCCTGAACCGCCTCTCAGACTTGCCAGAACCATGTTCCGGACACGCCGGTACCACCTGCCGAGTATGCCGGAACCACCTGATCCACTCCCCAGAACCACCAGCTGGACATGCCAGAATCACCTGCCGACTACGCCAGAACCACTCGGCAGACACTCCGGAACCACCTGTCGGGCATGCCGGAACCACCTCTCAGAGGTGCCAGAACCACATGCCGAACACTCCGGAATCACCTGCCGGGCATGCCGGGAACCACCTCTCAGAGGTGCCAGAACCACATGCCGGACACTCCCGAATCACCTGCCGGGCATGCCGGAACCATCTCTCAGACGTGCAAGAACCTTGTTCCAGACATGCTGGTACCACCTGCCGAGCTCGCCGGAACCACATGCTGTACACGCCAAAATCACCTGCCAGCTACACCAGAACCACACTGCAGACACTCCGGAATCACCTGCCGGGCTGGCTGGAACCACCTGCCGGTCACACCAACATCACCTTTCAGCTACGCCAGAACCACTTGGCGGACACTCCGGAAACACCTGTCGGGCCGGCCGGAACCACGTCTCAGACGTGCCAGAACCATGTGCCTGAGATGCCAGAACAACTCCCCGAACAGACCGAAACCACCTGCCAGACCCGCCTGAACCCCCTGGCGAGCACGCCTGATCCACCTGCTCAACTAGCCGGAACCAACTTCCTGACACGCCAAAAGAACCTGCTGGCTACGCCACAACCATTTGGTGAACTATTCGGAATCACCTTCCGGGCTGGCTCCAGAACCACTCAACAGACACTCCGGAACCACCTGCGAGGCATGCCGGAACCACCTCTCAGACATGCCGGAACCACATGCCAATGACACCGGAAGCACCTGCCGAGCACGCCAGAACCACCTGCTCGACTCGCCAAAACCACGTTCTGGACACGCAAATATCACCTGCCGGCTGCGCCACAACCATTTGGTGAACTCTTCGGAATCACCTGCCGTGCTTGCTGGAACCACCTGCTGGTCACGCCAACATCATCTTTCAGCTACGCCAGAACCACTTGGCGGACACCATGGAAACACCTGTCGGGCCGGCCGGAACCACGTCTCAGGCGTGCCAGAACCATGAGCCTGAGATGCCGGAACCACTCCCCGAACAGACCTAAACCACCTGTCAGACCCGCCTGAACCCCCTGGCGAGCACGCCTGATCCACCTGCTCAACTAGCCGGAACCAACTTCCTGACACGCCAAAATCACCTGCCAGGTATACAAGAACCACTTGGTGGACACTCCGGAATCATCTGCCGGAGATGCCACAACCAGCTCTCAGACACACCAGAACCACGAGCCAGAGACGCCGGAAGCACCAGCTGAGAATGCCTCAGCCATCTGCTCGACTCGCAAGATACACCTGTCGGACAGGCGTAAATCACCTGCCGGGTACGCCAGAAACACTGGGCGGACGCTCCGGAATCACCTGTCGGGCGTGCCGGAACCACCTCTCAGACTTGCCAGAACCATGTTCTGGACACGCCGGTACCACCTGCCGAGTATGCCGGAACCAGCTGATCCACTCCCCAGAACCACCTAGTGGACACGCCAAAATCACCTGCCGGCTACGCCAGAACCACTCGGAAGACACTCCGGAATCACAGGCCAGGCATTCCGGAACCACCTCTCAGAAGTCCCAGAACCAAATGCCGGAGACTCCGGTATCACCTGCCGGGCATGCCGGAACCACCTCTCAGAGGTGCCAGAACCACATGCCGGACACTCCGGAATCACAGGCCAGGTATTCCGGAACCAACTCTCAGAGGTGCCAGAACCAAATGCCGGAGACTCCGGTATCACCTGCCGGGCATGCCGGAACCACCTCTCAGAGGTGCCAGAACCACATGCCGGACACTCTGGAATCACCTGCCGGGCATGCTGGAACCACGTGCTGGACATGCCGGAACCACCTGCCGGACATGCCGGAACCACCTGCCGGACATTCCGGAACCACCGGCTCGACTCACCGGAACCATTGCCGGACATGCAAAATCACCTGCCGGCTACGCCAGAACCACTTGGCGAACACTCCGGAATCACCTGCCGGGCATGCCGGAACCACCTCTCAGAGGTGCCAGAACCACATGCCGGACACTCCGGAATCACCTGCCGGGCATGCCGGAACCACCTGCCGGACATGCCGGAACCACCGGCTCGACTCGCCGGAACCATTGCCGGACATGCAAAATCACCTGCCGGCTACGCCAGAACCACTTGGCGAACACTCCGGAATCACCTGCCGGGCATGGCGGAACCACATCTCATTCATGCCAGAACCACATGCCAATGACACCGGAAGCACCTGCCGAGCACGCCAGAACCACCTGCTCGACTCGCCAAATCCACCTGGTGGACACGCCAAAATCACCTGCCGGCTACGCCACAACCATTTGGTGAACGCTTCGGAATCACCTGCCGGGCTGGCTGGAACCACCTGCCGGTCACGCCAACATCACCTGCCAGCTATGCCAGAACCACTTGGCGGACACCATGGAAACACCTGTCGGGCCGGCCGGAACCACGTATCAGACGTGCCAGAACCATGAGCCTGAGATGCCGGAACCACACCCCGAACAGACCGAAACCACCTGCCAGACCCGCCTGAACCACCTGCCGAGCACGCCGGAACCGCCTACTCGACTCGCTGGAACCAACTACATGACACGCTAAAATCACCTGCCGGGTATGCCACAACCACTTGGTGGACACTCCGGAATCATCTGCCGGACATGCCAGAACCAGCTCTCAGACACACCAGAACCACGTGCCAGAGACGCCGGAAGCACCAGCTGAGCATGCCTGAGCCAAATGCTCGACTTGCAAGAAACACGTGCCTGGCACGCCAAAATCACCTGCCGGGTACGCCAGAACCACGTGGCGGACACTCCGGAATCACCTGTCGGGCATGCCGGAACCAACTCTCAGACGTGCCAGAACCTCGTGCCGGTCACGCCAGAACCACCTGCCGGACAGACCGGAAACACCTGCTGGATACGCCGCAACCACCGGCTCGACTCGCCGGAACCACCGCCGGACATGCAAAATGACCTGCCGGCTACGCCACAACCACATGGCGAACACTCCGGAATCACCTGTCGGGCCTGCCGGAACCACCTCTCAGACTTGCCAGAACCATGTTCCGGACACGCCGGTACCACCTGCCGAGTATGCCGGAACCACCTGATCCACTCCCCAGGACCACCTGCTGGATACGCCAGAATCACCTGCCGGCTAGTCAAGAACCACTTGGCAGACACTCCGTAACCAACTGCCGGGCATGCCGGAACCACCTCTCAGAGGTGCCAGAACCGCATGCCGGACACTCCGGAATCAACTGCCGGGCATGCCGGAACCACCTCTCAGAGAGGCCAGAACCACATGCCGGACACTCCCGATTCACCTGCCGGGCATGCCGGAACCATCTCTCAGACGTGCAAGAACCTTGTTCCGGACATGCTGGTACCACCTGCCGAGCTCGCCGGAACCACCTGCTGTACACGCCAAAATCACCTGCCAGCTACGCCAGAACCACACGGCAGACACTCCGGAATCACCTGCCGGGCTGGCTGGAACCACCTGCCGGTCACACCAACATCACCTTTCAGCTACGCCAGAACCACTTGGCGGACACTCCGGAAACACCTGTCGGGCCGGCCGGAACCACGTCTCAGACGTGCCAGAACCATGTGCCTGAGATGCCGGAACCACACCCCGAACAGACCGAAACCACCTGCCAGACCCGCCTGAACCACCTGCCGAGCACGCCGGAACCGCCTACTCGACTCGCAGGAACCACCTACCTGACACGCTAAAATCACCTGCCGGGTATGCCACAACCACTTGGTGGACACTCCGGAATCATCTGCCGGACATGCCAGAACCAGCTCTCAGACACAACAGAACCACGTGCCAGAGACGCCGGAAGCACCAGCTGAGCATGCCTGAGCCAAATGCTCGACTTGCAAGAAACACCTGCCTGGCACGACAAAATCACCTGCTGGGTACGCCAGAACCACGTGGCGGACACTCCGGAATCACCTGTCGGGCATGCCGGAACCAACTCTCAGACGTGCCAGAACCTCGTGCCGGTCACGCCAGAACCACCTGCCGGACAGACCGGAAACAACTGCTGGATACGCCGCAACCACCGGCTCGACTCGCCCGAACCACCGCCGGACATGCAAAATGACCTGCCGGCTACGCCACAAGAACATGGCGAACACTCCGGAATCACCTGTCGGGCCTGCCGGAACCACCTCTCAGACTTGCCAGAACCATGTTCCGGACATGCCGGTACCACCTGCCGAGTATGCCGGAACCACCTGATCCACTCCCCAGAACCACCTGCTGGATACGCCAGAATCACCTGCCGGCTAGTCCAGAACCACTTGGCAGACACTCCGTAACCAACTGCAGGGCATGCCGGAACCACCTCTCAGAGGTGCCAGAACCGCATGCCGGACACTCCGGAATCAACTGCCGGGCATGCCGGAACCACCTCTCAGAGAGGCCAGAACCACATGCCGGACACTCCCGAATCACCTGCCTGGCATGCCGGAACCATCTCTCAGACGCGCCAGAACCGTGTGCCTGAGATGCCGGAACCACACCCCGAACAGACGAAACCACCTGCCAGACCCGCCTGAACCACCTGCCGAGCACGCCGGAACCACCTACTCGACTCGCTGGAACCACCTACCTGACACGCTAAAATCACCTGCCGGGTATGCCACAACCACTTGGTGGACACTCCGGAATCATCTGCCGGACATGTCAGAACCAGCTCTCAGACACACCAGAACCACATGCCAGACACGCCGGAAGCACCTGCTGAGCATGCCTGAGCCAAATGCTCGACTTGCAAGAAGCACCTGCCAGACACGCCAAAATCACCTGCCGGGTACGCCAGAACCACGTGGCGGTCACTCCGGAATCACCTGTCGGGCATGCCGGAACCAACTCTCCGACGTGCCAGAACCTCATGCCGGTCACTCCAGAACCACCTGCCGGACACGCCGGAACCACCGGCTCAACTCGCCGGAACCACCGCCGGACATGCAAAATGACCTGCCGGCTACGCCAGAACCACTTGGCGGACACTCCGGGATCACCTGTCGGGCATGCCTGAACCGCCTCTCAGACTTGCCAGAACCATGTTCCGGACACGCCGGTACCACCTGCCGACTATGCCGGAACCACCTGATCCACTCCCCAGAACCACCAGCTGGACACGCCAGAATCACCTGCCGACTACGCCAGAACCACTCGGCAGACACTCCCGAACCACCTGCCGGGCATGCCGGAACCACCTCTCAGAGGTGCCAGAACCACATGCCGAACACTCCGGAATCACCTGCCGGGCATGCCGGGAACCACCTCTCAGAGGTGCCAGAACCACATGCCGGACACTCCCGAATCACCTGCCGGGCATGCTGGATCCATCAATCAGACGTGCAAGAACCTTGTTCCGGACATGCTGGTACCACCTGCCGAGCTCACCGGAACCACCTGCTGTACACGCCAAAATCACCTGCCAGCTACGCCAGAACCACACGGCAGACACTCCGGAATCACCTGCCGGGCTGGCTGGAACCACCTGCCGGTCACGCCAACATCACCTTTCAGCTACGCCAGAACCACTTGGCGGACACTCCGGAAACACCTGTCGGGCCGGCCGGAACCACGTCTCAGACGTGCCAGAACCATGTGCCTGAGATGCCAGAACCACTCCCCGAACAGACCGAAACCACCTGCCAGACCCGCCTGAACCCCCTGGCGAGCACGCCTGATCCACCTGCTCAACTAGCCGGAACCAACTTCCTGACACGCCAAAAGAACCTGCTGGCTACGCCACAACCATTTGGTGAACTCTTCGGAATCACCTGCCGGGCTGGCTCCAGAACCACTCGGCAGACACTCCGGAACCACCTGCGGGGCATGCCGGAACCACCTCTCAGACATGCCGGAACCACATGCCAATGACACCGGAAGCACCTGCCGAGCACGCCAGAACCACCTGCTCGACTCGCCAAAACCACGTTCTGGACACGCAAAAATCACCTGCCGGCTGCGCCACAACCATTTGGTGAACTCTTTGGAATCACCTGCCGTGCTTGCTGGAACCACCTGCTGGTCACGCCAACATCATCTTTCAGCTACGCCAGAACCACTTGGCGGACACCATGGAAACACCTGTCGGGCCGGCCGGAACCACCTCTCAGGCGTGCCAGAACCATGAGCCTGAGATGCCGGAACCACTCCCCGAACAGACCGAAACCACCTGTCAGACCCGCCTGAACCCCCTGGCGAGCACGCCTGATCCACCTGCTCAACTAGCCGGAACCAACTTCCTGACACGCCAAAATCACCTGCCAGGTATACAAGAACCACTTGGTGGACACTCCGGAATCATCTGCCGGAGATGCCACAACCAGCTCTCAGACACACCAGAACCACGAGCCAGAGACGCCGGAAGCACCAGCTGAGCATACCTCAGCCACCTGCTCGACTCGCAAGATACACCTGTCGGACAGGCGTAAATCACCTGCCGGGTACACCAGAAACACTGGGCGGACGCTCCGGAATCACCTGTCGGGCATGCCGGAACCACCTCTCAGACTTGCCAGAACCATGTTCTGGACACGCCGGTACCACCTGCCGAGTATGCCGGAACCAGCTGATCCACTCCCCAGAACCACCTAGTGGACACGCCAAAATCACCTGCCGGCTACGCCAGAACCACTCAGCAGACACTCCGAAATCACAGGCCAGGCATTCCGGAACCACCTCTCAGAGGTCCCAGAACCATATGACGGAGACTCCGGTATCACCTGCCGGGCATGCCGGAACCACCTCTCAGAGGTGCCAGAACCACATGCCGGACACTCCGGAATCACCTGCCGGGCATGATGGAACCACGTGCTGGACATGCCGGAACCACCTGCCGGACATGCCGGAACCACCTGCCGGACATTCCGGAACCACCGGCTCGACTCGCCGGAACCATTGCCGGACATGCAAAATCACCTGCCGGCTACGCCAGAACCACTTGGCGAACACTCCGGTATCACCTGCCGGGCATGCCGGAACCACCTCTCAGAGGTGCCAGAACCACATGCCGGACACTCTGGAATCACCTACCGGGCATGCCGGAACCACCTGCTGGACATGCCGGAACCACCGGCTCGACTCGCTGGAACCATTGCCGGACATGCAAAATCACCTGCCGGCTACGCCAGAACCACTTGGCGAACACTCCGGAATTACCTGCCGGGCATGGCGGAACCATCTCTCAGACATGTCGGAACCACATGCCAATGACACCGGAAGCACCTGCCGAGCACGCCAGTACCACCTGCTCGACTCGCCAAATCCACCTGCTGGACACGCCAAAATCACATGCCGGATACGCCACAACCATTTGGTGAATGCTTCGGAATCACCTGCCGGGCTGGCTGGAACCACCTGCCGGTCACGCCAACATCACCTGCCGGCTATGCCAGAACCACTTGGCGGACACCATGGAAACACCTGTCGGGCCGGCCGGAACCACCTATCAGACGTGCCAGAACCATGTGCCTGAGATGCCGGAACCACACCCCGAACAGACCGAAACCACCTGCCAGACCCGCCTGAACCACCTGCCGAGCACGCCGGAACCGCCTACTCGACTCGCCGGAACCACCTACCTGACACGCTAAAATCACCTGCCGGGTATGCCACAACCACTTGGTGGACACTCCGGAATCGTCTGCCGGACATGCCAGAACCAGCTCTCAGACACACCAGAACCACGTACCAGAGACGCCGGAAACACCAGCTGAGCATGCCTGAGCCAAATGCTCGACTTGCAAGAAACACGTGCCTGGCACGCCAAAATCACCTGCCGGGTACGCCAGAACCACGTGGCGGACACTCCGGAATCACCTGTCGGGCATGCCGGAACCAACTCTCAGACGTGCCAGAACCTCGTGCCGGTCACGCCAGAACCACCTGCCGGACAGACCGGAAACACCTGCTGGATACGCCGCAACCACCGGCTCGACTCGCCGGAACCATCGCCGGACATGCAAAATGACCTGCCGGCTACGCCACAACCACATGGCGAACACTCCGGAATCACCTGTCGGGCCTGCCGGAACCACCTCTCAGACTTGCCAGAACCATGTTCCGGACACGCCGGTACCACCTGCCGAGTATGCCGGAACCACCTGATCCACTCCCCAGAACCACCTGCTGGATACGCCAGAATCACCTGCCGGCTAGTCAAGAACCACTTGGCAGACACTCCGTAACCAACTGCCGGGCATGCCGGAACCACCTCTCAGAGGTGCCAGAACCGCATGCCGGACACTCCGGAATCAACTGCCGGGCATGCCGGAACCACCTCTCAGAGAGGCCAGAACCACATGCCGGACACTCCCGAATCACCTGCCTGGCATGCCGGAACCATCTCTCAGACGTGCCAGAACCGTGTGCCTGAGATGGCGGAACCAAACCCCGAACAGACGAAACCACCTGCCAGACCCGCCTGAACCACCTGCCGAGCACGCCGGAACCACCTACTCGACTCGCTGGAACCACCTACCTGACACGCTAAAATCACCTGCCGGGTATGCCACAACCACTTGGTGGACACTCCGGAATCATCTGCCTGACATGCCGGAACCACCTGCCGGACATTCCGAAACCACCGGCTCGACTCGCCGGAACCATTGCCGGACATGCAAAATCACCTGCCGGCTACGCCAGAACCACTTGGCGAACACTCCGGTATCACCTGCCGGGCATGCCGGAACCACCTCGCAGAGGTGCCAGAACCACATTCCGGACACTCCGGAATCACCTGCCGGGCATGCCGGAACCACCTGCCGGACATGCCGGAACCACCGGCTCGACTCGCCGGAACCATGGCCGGACATGCAAAATCACCTGCCGGCTACGCCAGAACCACTTGGCAAACACTCCGGAATCACCTGCCGGGCATGGAGGAACCACCTCTCAGACATGACGGAACCACATGCCAATGACACCGGAAGCAGCTGTCGAGCACGCCAGAACCACCTGCTCGACTCGCCAAATCCACCTGGTGGACACGCCAAAATCACCTGCCGGCTACGCCACAACCATTTGGTGAACGCTTCGGAATCACCTGCCGGGCTGGCTGGAACCACCTGCCGGTCACGCCAACATCACCTGCCAGCTATGCCAGAACCACTTGGCGGACACCATGGAAACACCTGTCGGGCCGGCCGGAACCATGTATCAGACGTGCCAGAACCATGTGCCTGAGATGCCGGAACCACACTCCGAACAGACCGAAACCACCTGCCAGACCCGCCTGAACCACCTGCCGAGCACGCCGGAACCGCCTACTCGACTCGCTGGAACCACCTACCTGACACGCTAAAATCACCTGCCGGGTATGCCACAACCACTTGGTGGACACTCCGGAATCATCTGCCGGACATGCCAGAACCAGCTCTCAGACACAACAGAACCACGTGCCAGAGACGCCGGAAGCACCAGCTGAGCATGCCTGAGCCAAATGCTCGACTTGCAAGAAACACGTGCCTGGCACGACGAAATCACCTGCCGGGTACGCCAGAACCACGTGGCGGACACTCCGGAATCACCTGTCGGGCATGCCGGAACCAACTCTCAGACGTGCCAGAACCTCGTGCCGGTCACGCCAGAACCACCTGCCGGACAGACCGGAAACAACTGCTGGATACGCCGCAACCACCGGCTCGACTCGCCGGAACCACCGCCGGACATGCATAATGACCTGCCGGCTACGCCACAAGAACATGGCGAACACTCCGGAATCACCTGTCGGGCCTGCCGGAACCACTTCTCAGACTTGCCAGAACCATGTTCCGGACATGCCGGTACCACCTGCCGAGTGTGCCGGAACCACCTGATCCACTCCCCAGAACCACCTGCTGGATACGCCAGAATCACCTGCCGGCTAGTCCAGAACCACTTGGCAGACACTCCGTAACCAACTGCCGGGCATGCCGGAACCACCTCTCAGAGGTGCCAGAACCGCATGCCGGACACTCCGGAATCAACTGCCGGGCATGCCGGAACCACCTCTCAGAGAGGCCAGAACCACATGCCGGACACTCCCGAATCACCTGCCTGGCATGCCGGAACCATCTCTCAGACGCGCCAGAACCGTGTGCCTGAGATGCCGGAACCACACCCCGAACAGACGAAACCACCTGCCAGACCCGCCTGAACCACCTGCCGAGCACGCCGGAACCACCTACTCGACTCGCTGGAACCACCTACCTGACACGCTAAAATCACCTGCCGGGTATGCCACAACCACTTGGTGGACACTCTGGAATCATCTGCCGGACATGTCAGAACCAGCTCTCAGACACACCAGAACCACATGCCAGACACGCCGGAAGCACCTGCTGAGCATGCCTGAGCCAAATGCTCGACTTGCAAGAAGCACCTGCCAGACACGCCAAAATCACCTGCCGGGTACGCCAGAACCACGTGGCGGTCACTCCGGAATCAGCTGTCGGGCATGCCGGAACCAACTCTCCGACGTGCCAGAACCTCATGCCGGTCACTCCAGAACCACCTGCCGGACACGCCGGAACCACCGGCTCAACTCGCCGGAACCACCGCCGGACATGCAAAATGACCTGCCGGCTACGCCAGAACCACTTGGCGGACACTCCGGGATCACCTGTCGGGCATGCCTGAACCGCCTCTCAGACTTGCCAGAACCATGTTCCGGACACGCCGGTACCACCTGCCGACTATGCCGGAACCACCTGATCCACTCCCCAGAACCACCAGCTGGACATGCCAGAATCACCTGCCGACTACGCCAGAACCACTCGGCAGACACTCCGAAATCACAGGCCAGGCATTCCGGAACCACCTCTCAGAGGTGCCAGAACCACATGCCGGACACTCCGGAATCACCTGCCGGGCATGATGGAACCACGTGCTGGACATGCCGGAACCAGCTGCCGGACATGCCGGAACCACCTGCCGGACATTCCGGAACCACCGGCTCGACTCGCCGGAACCATTGCCGGACATGCAAAATCACCTGCCGGCTACGCCAGAACCACTTGGCGAACACTCCGGTATCACCTGCCGGGCATGCCGGAACCACCTCTCAGAGGTGCCAGAACCACATGCCGGACACTCTGGAATCACCTACCGGGCATGCCGGAACCACCTGCTGGACATGCCGGAACCACCGGCTCGACTCGCCGGAACCATTGCCGGACATGCAAAATCACCTGCCGGCTACGCCAGAAGCACTTGGCGAACACTCCGGAATCACCTGCCGGGCATGGCGGAACCACCTCTCAGACATGTCGGAACCACATGCCAATGACACCGGAAGCACCTGCCGAGCACGCCAGTACCACCTGCTCGACTCGCCAAATCCACCTGCTGGACACGCCAAAATCACATGCCGGATACGCCACAACCATTTGGTGAATGCTTCGGAATCACCTGCCGGGCTGGCTGGAACCACCTGCCGGTCACGCCAACATCACCTGCCGGCTATGCCAGAACCACTTGGCGGACACCATGGAAACACCTGTCGGGCCGGCCGGAACCACCTATCAGACGTGCCAGAACCATGTGCCTGAGATGCCGGAACCACACCCCGAACAGACCGAAACCACCTGCCAGACCCGCCTGAACCACCTGCCGAGCACGCCGGAACCGCCTACTCGACTCGCCGGAACCACCTACCTGACACGCTAAAATCACCTGCCGGGTATGCCACAACCACTTGGTGGACACTCCGGAATCGTCTGCCGGACATGCCAGAACCAGCTCTCAGACACACCAGAACCACGTGCCAGAGACGCCGGAAACACCAGCTGAGCATGCCTGAGCCAAATGCTCGACTTGCAAGAAACACGTGCCTGGCACGCCAAAATCACCTGCCGGGTACGCCAGAACCACGTGGCGGACACTCCGGAAACACCTGTCGGGCATGCCGGAACCAACTCTCCGACGTGCCAGAACCTCGTGCCGGTCACGCCAGAACCACCTGCCGGACACCCCGGAACCACCGGCTCAACTCGCCGGAACAACCGCCGGACATGCAAAATGACCTGCCGGCTACGCCAGAACCACATGGCGGACACTCCGGAATCACCTGTCGGGCATGCCTGAACCGCCTCTCAGACTTGCCAGAACCATGTTCCGGACACGCCGGTACCACCTGCCGAGTATGCCGGAACCACCTGATCCACTCCCCAGAACCACCAGCTGGACATGCCAGAATCACCTGCCGACTACGCCAGAACCACTCGGCAGACACTCCGGAACCACCAGCCAGGCATGCCGGGAACCACCTCTCAGAGGTGCCAGAACCACATGCCGGACACTCCCGAATCACCTGCCGGGCATGCCGGAACCATCTCTCAGACGTGCAAGAACCTTGTTCCGGACATGCTGGTACCACCTGCCGAGCTCGCCGGAACCACCTGCTGTACACGCCAAAATCACCTGCCAGCTACGCCAGAACCACACGGCAGACACTCCGGAATCACCTGCCGGGCTGGCTGGAACCACCTGCCGGTCACGCCAACATCACCTTTCAGCTACGCCACAACCACTTGGCGGACACTCCGGAAACACCTGTCGGGCCGGCCGGAACCACGTCTCAGACGTGCCAGAACCATGTGCCTGAGATGCCAGAACAACTCCCTGAACAGACCGAAACCACCTGCCAGACCCGCCTGAACCCCCTGGCGAGCACGCCTGATCCACCTGCTCAACTAGCCGGAACCAACTTCCTGACACGCCAAAAGAACCTGCTGGCTACGCCACAACCATTTGGTGAACTCTTCGGAATCACCTGCCGGGCTGGCTCCAGAACCACTTGGCAGACACTCCGGAACCACCTGCGGGGCATGCCGGAACCACCTCTCAGACATGCCGGAACCACATGCCAATGACACCGGAAGCACCTGCCGAGCACGCCAGAACCACCTGCTCGACTCGCCACAACCACGTTCTGGACACGCAAAAATCACCTGCCGGCTGCGCCACAACCATTTGGTGAACTCTTTGGAATCACCTGCCGTGCTTGCTGGAACCACCTGCTGGTCACGCCAACATCATCTTTCAGCTACGCCAGAACCACTTGGCGGACACCATGGAAACACCTGTCGGGCCGGCCGGAACCACCTCTCAGGCGTGCCAGAACCATGAGCCTGAGATGCCGGAACCACTCCCCGAACAGACCGAAACCACCTGTCAGACCCGCCTGAACCCCCTGGCGAGCACGCCTGATCCACCTGCTCAACTAGCCGGAACCAACTTCCTGACACGCCAAAATCACCTGCCAGGTATACAAGAACCACTTGGTGGACACTCCGGAATCATCTGCCGGAGATGCCACAACCAGCTCTCAGACACACCAGAACCACGAGCCAGAGACGCCGGAAGCACCAGCTGAGCATACCTCAGCCACCTGCTCGACTCGCAAGATACACCTGTCGGACAGGCGTAAATCACCTGCCGGGTACGCCAGAAACACTGGGCGGACGCTCCGGAATCACCTGTCGGGCATGCCGGAACCACCTCTCAGACTTGCCAGAACCATGTTCTGGACACGCCGGTACCACCTGCCGAGTATGCCGGAACCAGCTGATCCACTCCCCAGAACCACCTAGTGGACACGCCAAAATCACATGCCGGCTACGCCAGAACCACTCGGCAGACACGCCGAAATCACAGGCCAGGCATTCCGGAACCACCTCTCAGAGGTCCCAGAACCATATGCCGGAGACTCCGGTATCACCTGCCGGGCATGCCGGAACCACCTCTCAGAGGTGCCAGAACCACATGCCGGACACTCCGGAATCACCTGCCGGGCATGCTGGAACCACGTGCTGGACATGCCGGAACCAGCTGCCGGACATGCCGGAACCACCTGCCGGACATTCCGGAACCACCGGCTCGACTCGCCGGAACCATTGCCGGACATGCAAAATCACCTGCCGGCTACGCCAGAACCACTTGGCGAACACTCCGGTATCACCTGCCGGGCATGCCGGAACCACCTCTCAGAGGTGCCAGAACCACATGCCGGACACTCTGGAATCACCTACCGGGCATGCCGGAACCACCTGCTGGACATGCCGGAACCACCGGCTCGACTCGCCGGAACCATTGCCGGACATGCAAAATCACCTGCCGGCTACGCCAGAACCACTTGGCGAACACTCCGGAATCACCTGCCGGGCATGGCGGAACCACCTCTCATTCATGCCAGAACCACATGCCAATGACACCGGAAGCACCTGCCGAGCACGCCAGAACCACCTGCTCGACTCGCCAAATCCACCTGGTGGACACGCCAAAATCACCTGCCGGCTACGCCACAACCATTTGGTGAACGCTTCGGAATCACCTGCCGGGCTGTCTGGAACCACCTGCCGGTCACGCCAACATCACCTGCCAGCTATGCCAGAACCACTTGGCGGACACCATGGAAACACCTGTCGGGCCGGCCGGAACCACGTATCAGACGTGCCAGAACCATGAGCCTGAGATGCCGGAACCACACCCCGAACAGACCGAAACCACCTGCCAGACCCGCCTGAACCACCTGCCGAGCACGCCGGAACCGCCTACTCGACTCGCTGGAACCACCTACCTGACACGCTAAAATCACCTGCCGGGTATGCCACAACCACTTGGTGGACACTCCGGAATCATCTGCCGGACATGCCAGAACCAGCTCTCAGACACAACAGAACCACGTGCCAGAGACGCCGGAAGCACCAGCTGAGCATGCCTGAGCCAAATGCTCGACTTGCAAGAAACACGTGCCTGGCACGCCAAAATCACCTGCCGGGTATGCCAGAACCACGTGGCGGACACTCCGGAATCACCTGTCGGGCATGCCGGAACCAACTCTCAGACGTGCCAGAACCTCGTGCCGGTCACGCCAGAACCACCTGCCGGACAGACCGGAAACACCTGCTGGATACGCCGCAACCACCGGCTCGACTCGCCGGAACCACCGCCGGACATGCAAAATGACCTGCCGGCTACGCCACAACCACATGGCGAACACTCCGGAATCACCTGTCGGGCCTGCCGGAACCACCTCTCAGACTTGCCAGAACCATGTTCCGGACACGCCGGTACCACCTGCCGAGTATGCCGGAACCACCTGATCCACTCCCCAGAACCACCTGCTGGATACGCCAGAATCACCTGCCGGCTAGTCAAGAACCACTTGGCAGACACTCCGTAACCAACTGCCGGGCATGCCGGAACCACCTCTCAGAGGTGCCAGAACCGCATGCCGGACACTCCGGAATCAACTGCCGGGCATGCCGGAACCACCTCTCAGAGAGGCCAGAACCACATGCCGGACACTCCCGAATCACCTGCCTGGCATGCCGGAACCATCTCTCAGACGTGCCAGAACCGTGTGCCTGAGATGCCGGAACCAAACCCCGAACAGACGAAACCACCTGCCAGACCCGCCTGAACCACCTGCCGAGCACGCCGGAACCACCTACTCGACTCGCTGGAACCACCTACCTGACACGCTAAAATCACCTGCCGGGTATGCCACAACCACTTGGTGGACACTCCGGAATCATCTGCCGGACATGCCAGAACCAGCTCTCAGACACACCAGAACCACATGCCAGACACGCCGGAAGCACCTGCTGAGCATGCCTGAGCCAAATGCTCGACTTGCAAGAAGCACCTGCCAGACACGCCAAAATCACCTGCCGGGTACGCCAGAACCATGTGGCGGACACTCCGGAATCACCTGTCGGGCATGCCGGAACCAACTCTCCGACGTGCCAGAACCTCGTGCCGGTCACGCCAGAACCACCTGCCGGACACCCCGGAACCACCGGCTCAACTCGCCGGAACCACCGCCGGACATGCAAAATGACCTGCCGGCTACGCCAGAACCACTTGGCGGACACTCCGGAATCACCTGTCGGGCATGCCTGAACCGCCTCTCAGACTTGCCAGAACCATGTTCCGGACACACCGGTACCACCTGCCGAGTATGCCGGAACCACCTGATCCACTCCCCAGAACCACCAGCTGGACACGCCAGAATCACCTGCCGACTACGCCAGAACCACTCGGCAGACACTCCGGAACCACCTGCCGGGCATGCCGGAACCACCTCTCAGAGGTGCCAAAACCACATGCCGAACACTCCGGAATCACCTGCTGGGCATGCCGGGAACCACCTCTCAGAGGTGCCAGAACCACATGCCGGACACTGCCGAATCACCTGCCGGGCATGCCGGAACCATCTCTCAGACGTGCAAGAACCTTGTTCCGGACATGCTGGTACCACCTGCCGAGCTCGCCGGAACCACCTGCTGTACACGCCAAAATCACCTGCCAGCTACGCCAGAACCACACGGCAGACACTCCGGAATCACCTGCCGGGCTGGCTGGAACCACCTGCCGGTCACGCCAACATCACCTTTCAGCTACGCCAGAACCACTTGGCGGACACTCCGGAAACACCTGTCGGGCCGGCCGGAACCACGTCTCAGACGTGCCAGAACCATGTGCCTGAGATGCCAGAACCACTCCCCGAACAGACCGAAACCACCTGCCAGACCCGCCTGAACCCCCTGGCGAGCACGCCTGATCCACCTGCTCAACTAGCCGGAACCAACTTCCTGACACGAAAAAATCACCTGCCAGGTACACAAGAACCACTTGGTGGACACTCCGGAATCATCTGCCGGAGATTCCAGAACCAGCTCTCAGACACACCAGAACCACGTGCCAGAGACGCCGGAAGCACCAGCTGAGCATGCCTCAGCCATCTGCTCGACTCGCAAGATACACCTGTCGGACAGGCGTAAATCACCTGCCGGGTACGCCAGAAACACTGGGCGGACGCTCCGGAATCACCTGTCGGGCATGCCGGAACCACCTCTCAGACTTGCCAGAACCATGTTCTGGACACGCCGGTACCACCTGCCGAGTATGCCGGAACCAGCTGATCCACTCCCCAGAACCACCTAGTGGACACGCCAAAATCACCTGCCGGCTACGCCAGAACCACTCGGCAGACACGCCGAAATCACAGGCCAGGCATTCCGGAACCACCTCTCAGGGGTCCCAGAACCATATGCCGGAGACTCCGGTATCACCTGCCGGGCATGCCGGAACCACCTCTCAGAGGTGCCAGAACCACATGCCGGACACTCCGGAATCACCTGCCGGGCATGATGGAACCACGTGCTGGACATGCCGGAACCAGCTGCCGGACATGCCGGAACCACCTGCCGGACATTCCGGAACCACCGGCTCGACTCGCCGGAACCATTGCCGGACATGCAAAATCACCTGCCGGCTACGCCAGAACCACTTGGCGAACACTCCGGTATCACCTGCCGGGCATGCCGGAACCACCTCTCAGAGGTGCCAGAACCACATGCCGGACACTCTGGAATCACCTACCGGGCATGCCGGAACCACCTGCTGGACATGCCGGAACCACCGGCTCGACTCGCCGGAACCATTGCCGGACATGCAAAATCACCTGCCGGCTACGCCAGAACCACTTGGCGAACACTCCGGAATCACCTGCCGGGCATGGCGGAACCACCTCTCAGACATGTCGGAACCACATGCCAATGACACCGGAAGCACCTGCCGAGCACGCCAGTACCACCTGCTCGACTCGCCAAATCCACCTGCTGGACACGCCAAAATCACATGCCGGATACGCCACAACCATTTGGTGAATGCTTCGGAATCACCTGCCGGGCTGGCTGGAACCACCTGCCGGTCACGCCAACATCACCTGCCGGCTATGCCAGAACCACTTGGCGGACACCATGGAAACACCTGTCGGGCCGGCCGGAACCACCTATCAGACGTGCCAGAACCATGTGCCTGAGATGCCGGAACCACACCCCGAACAGACCGAAACCACCTGCCAGACCCGCCTGAACCACCTGCCGAGCACGCCGGAACCGCCTACTCGACTCGCCGGAACCACCTACCTGACACGCTAAAATCACCTGCCGGGTATGCCACAACCACTTGGTGGACACTCCGGAATCGTCTGCCGGACATGCCAGAACCAGCTCTCAGACACACCAGAACCACGTGCCAGAGACGCCGGAAACACCAGCTGAGCATGCCTGAGCCAAATGCTCGACTTGCAAGAAACACGTGCCTGGCGCGCCAAAATCACCTGCCGGGTACGCCAGAACCACGTGGCGGACACTCCGGAATCACCTGTCGGGCATGCCGGAACCAACTCTCAGACGTGCCAGAACCTCGTGCCGGTCACGCCAGAACCACCTGCCGGACAGACCGGAAACACCTGCTGGATACGCCGCAACCACCGGCTCGACTCGCCGGAACCACCGCCGGACATGCAAAATGACCTGCCGGCTACGCCACAACCACATGGGGAACACTCCGGAATCACCTGTCGGGCCTGCCGGAACCACCTCTCAGACTTGCCAGAACCATGTTCCGGACACGCCCGTACCACCTGCCGAGTATGCCGGAACCACCTGATCCACTCCCCAGAACCACCTGCTGGATACGCCAGAATCACCTGCCGGCTAGTCAAGAACCACTTGGCAGACACTCCGTAACCAACTGCCGGGCATGCCGGAACCACCTCTCAGAGGTGCCAGAACCGCATGCCGGACACTCCGGAATCAACTGCCGGGCATGCCGGAACCACCTCTCAGAGAGGCCAGAACCACATGCCGGACACTCCCGAATCACCTGCCTGGCATGCCGGAACCATCTCTCACACGTGCCAGAACCGTGTGCCTGAGATGCCGGAACCAAACCCCGAACAGACGAAACCACCTGCCAGACCCGCCTGAACCACCTGCCGAGCACGCCGGAACCACCTACTCGACTCGCTGGAACCACCTACCTGACACGCTAAAATCACCTGCCGGGTATGCCACAACCACTTGGTGGACACTCCGGAATCATCTGCCGGACATGCCAGAACCAGCTCTCAGACACACCAGAACCACATGCCAGACACGCCGGAAGCACCTGCTGAGCATGCCTGAGCCAAATGCTCGACTTGCAAGAAGCACCTGCCAGACACGCCAAAATCACCTGCCGGGTACGCCAGAACCATGTGGCGGACACTCCGGAATCACCTGTCGGGCATGCCGGAACCAACTCTCCGACGTGCCAGAACCTCGTGCCGGTCACGCCAGAACCACCTGCCGGACACCCCGGAACCACCGGCTCAACTCGCCGGAACAACCGCCGGACATGCAAAATGACCTGCCGGCTACGCCAGAACCACTTGGCGGACACTCCGGAATCACCTGTCGGGCATGCCTGAACCGCCTCTCAGACTTGCCAGAACCATGTTCCGGACACGCCGGTACCACCTGCCGAGTATGCCGGAACCACCTGATCCACTCCCCAGAACCACCAGCTGGACATGCCAGAATCACCTGCCGACTACGCCAGAACCACTCGGCAGACACTCCGGAACCACCAGCCAGGCATGCCGGAACCACCTCTCAGAGGTGCCAGAACCACATGCCGAACACTCCGGAATCACCTGCTGGGCATGCCGGGAACCACCTCTCAGAGGTGCCAGAACCACATGCCGGACACTCCCGAATCACCTGCCGGGCATGCCGGAACCATCTCTCAGACGTGCAAGAACCTTGTTCCGGACATGCTGGTACCACCTGCCGAGCTCGCCGGAACCACCTGCTGTACACGCCAAAATCACCTGCCAGCTACGCCAGAACCACATGGCAGACACTCCGGAATCACCTGCCGGGCTGGCTGGAACCACCTGCCGGTCACGCCAACATCACCTTTCAGCTACGCCACAACCACTTGGCGGACACTCCGGAAACACCTGTCGGGCCGGCCGGAACCACGTCTCAGACGTGCCAGAACCATGTGCCTGAGATGCCAGAACAACTCCCTGAACAGACCGAAACCACCTGCCAGACCCGCCTGAACCCCCTGGCGAGCACGCCTGATCCACCTGCTCAACTAGCCGGAACCAACTTCCTGACACGCCAAAAGAACCTGCTGGCTACGCCACAACCATTTGGTGAACTCTTCGGAATCACCTTCCGGGCTGGCTCCAGGACCACTCGGCAGACACTCCGGAACCACCTGTGGGGCATGCCGGAACCACCTCTCAGACATGCCGGAACCACATGCCAATGACACCGGAAGCACCTGCCGAGCACGCCAGAACCACCTGCTCGACTCGCCAAAACCACGTTCTGGACACGCAAAAATCACCTGCCGGCTGCGCCACAACCATTTGGTGAACTCTTCGGAATCACCTGCCGTGCTTGCTGGAACCACCTGCTGGTCACGCCAACATCATCTTTCAGCTACGCCAGAACCACTTGGCGGACACCATGGAAACACCTGTCGGGCCGGCCGGAACCACCTCTCAGGCGTGCCAGAACCATGAGCCTGAGATGCCGGAACCACTCCCCGAACAGACCGAAACCACCTGTCAGACCCGCCTGAACCCCCTGGCGAGCACGCCTGATCCACCTGCTCAACTAGCCGGAACCAACTTCCTGACACGCCAAAATCACCTGCCAGGTATACAAGAACCACTTGGTGGACACTCCGGAATCATCTGCCGGAGATGCCACAACCAGCTCTCAGACACACCAGAACCACGAGCCAGAGACGCCGGAAGCACCAGCTGAGCATACCTCAGCCACCTGCTCGACTCGCAAGATACACCTGTCGGACAGGCGTAAATCACCTGCCGGGTACGCCAGAAACACTGGGCGGACGCTCCGGAATCACCTGTCGGGCGTGCCGGAACCACCTCTCAGACTTGCCAGAACCATGTTCTGGACACGCCGGTACCACCTGCCGAGTATGCCGGAACCAGCTGATCCACTCCCCAGAACCACCTAGTGGACACGCCAAAATCACCTGCCGGCTATGCCAGAACCACTCGGCAGACACTCCGGAATCACAGGCCAGGCATTCCGGAACCACCTCTCAGAGGTCCCAGAACCAAATGCCGGACACTCCGGTATCACCTGCCGGGCATGCCGGAACCACCTCTCAGAGGTGCCAGAACCACATGCCGGACACTCCGGAATCATCTGCCGGGCATGCTGGAACCACGTGCTGGACATGCCGGAACCACCTGCCGGACATGCCGGAACCACCTGCCGGACATTCCGGAACCACCGGCTCGACTCGCCGGAACCATTGCCGGACATGCAAAATCACCTGCCGGCTACGCCAGAACCACTTGGCGAACACTCCGGAATCACCTGCCGGACATGGCGGAACCACCTCTCACTCATGCCAGAACCACATGCCAATGACACCGGAAGCACCTGCCGAGCACGCCAGAACCACCTGCTCGACTCGCCAAATCCACCTGGTGGACACGCCAAAATCACCTGCCGGCTACGCCACAACCATTTGGTGAACGCTTCGGAATCACCTGCCGGGCTGGCTGGAACCACCTGCCGGTCACGCCAACATCACCTGCCAGCTATGCCAGAACCACTTGGCGGACACCATGGAAACACCTGTCGGGCCGGCCGGAACCACGTATCAGACGTGCCAGAACCATGAGCCTGAGATGCCGGAACCACACCCCGAACAGACCGAAACCACCTGCCAGACCCGCCTGAACCACCTGCCGAGCACGCCTGAACCGCCTACTCGACTCGCTGGAACCACCTACCTGACACGCTAAAATCACCTGCCGGGTATGCCACAACCACTTGGTGGACACTCCGGAATCATCTGCCGGACATGCCAGAACCAGCTCTCAGACACAACAGAACCACGTGCCAGAGACGCCGGAAGCACCAGCTGAGCATGCCTGAGCCAAATGCTCGACTTGCAAGAAACACGTGCCTGGCACGCCAAAATCACCTGCCGGGTATGCCAGAACCACGTGGCGGACACTCCGGAATCACCTGTCGGGCATGCCGGAACCAACTCTCAGACGTGCCAGAACCTCGTGCCAGTCACGCCAGAACCACCTGCCGGACAGACCGGAAACACCTGCTGGATACGCCGCAACCACCGGCTCGACTCGCCGGAACCACCGCCGGACATGCAAAATGACCTGCCGGCTACGCCACAACCACATGGGGAACACTCCGGAATCACCTGTCGGGCCTGCCGGAACCACCTCTCAGACTTGCCAGAACCATGTTCCGGACACGCCGGTACCACCTGCCGAGTATGCCGGAACCACCAGATCCACTCCCCAGAACAACCTGCTGGATACGCCAGAATCACCTGCCGGCCAGTCCAGAACCACTTGGCAGACACTCCGTAACCAACTGCAGGGCATGCCGGAACCACCTCCAGAGGTGCCAGAACCGCATGCCGGACACTCCGGAATCAACTGCCGGGCATGCCGGAACCACCTCTCAGAGAGGCCAGAACCACATGCCGGACACTCCCGAATCAACTGCCTGGCATGCCGGAACCATCTCTCAGACGCGCCAGAACCATGTGCCTGAGATGCCGGAACCACACGCCGAACAGATGAAACCACCTGCCAGACCCGCCTGAACCACCTGCCGAGCACGCCGGAACCACCTACTCGACTCGCTGGAACCACCTACCTGACACGCTAAAATCACCTGCCGGGTATGCCACAACCACTTGGTGGACACTCCGGAATCGTCTGCCTGACATGTCAGAACCAGCTCTCAGACACACCAGAACCACATGCCAGACACGCCGGAAGCACCTGCTGAGCATGCCTGAGCCAAATGCTCGACTTGCAAGAAGCACCTGCCAGACACGCCAAAATCACCTGCCGGGTACGCCAGAACCACGTGGCGGTCACTCCGGAATCACCTGTCGGGCATGCCGGAACCAACTCTCCGACGTGCCAGAACCTCATGCCGGTCACTCCAGAACCACCTGCCGGACACGCCGGAACCACCGGCTCAACTCGCCGGAACCACCGCCGGACATGCAAAATGACCTGCCGGCTACGCCAGAACCACTTGGCGGACACTCCGGGATCACCTGTCGGGCATGCCTGAACCGCCTCTCAGACTTGCCAGAACCATGTTCCGGACACGCCGGTACCACCTGCCGACTATGCCGGAACCACCTGATCCACTCCCCAGAACCACCAGCTGGACATGCCAGAATCACCTGCCGACTACGCCAGAACCACTCGGCAGACACTCCCGAACCACCTGCCGGGCATGCCGGAACCACCTCTCAGAGGTGCCAGAACCACATGCCGAACACTCCGGAATCACCTGCCGGGCATGCCGGGAACCACCTCTCAGAGGTGCCAGAACCACATGCCGGACACTCCCTAATCACCTGCCGGGCATGCTGGAACCATCTCTCAGACGTGCAAGAACCTTGTTCCGGACATGCTGGTACCACCTGCCGAGCTCACCGGAACCACCTGCTGTACACGCCAAAATCACCTGCCAGCTACGCCAGAACCACACGGCAGACACTCCGGAATCACCTGCCGGGCTGGCTGGAACCACCTGCCGGTCACGCCAACATCACCTTTCAGCTACGCCAGAACCACTTGGCGGACACTCCGGAAACACCTGTCGGGCCGGCCGGAGCCACGTCTCAGACGTGCCAGAACCATGTGCCTGAGATGCCAGAACAACTCCCCGAACAGACCGAAACCACCTGCCAGACCCGCCTGAACACCCTGGCGAGCACGCCTGATCCACCTGCTCAACTAGCCGGAACCAACTTCCTGACACGCCAAAAGAACCTGCTGGCTACGCCACAACCATTTGGTGAACTCTTCGGAATCACCTGCCGGGCTGGCTCCAGAACCACTTGGCAGACACTCCGGAACCACCTGCGGGGCATGCCGGAACCACCTCTCAGACATGCCGGAACCACATGCCAATGACACCGGAAGCACCTGCCGAGCACGCCAGAACCACCTGCTCGACTCGCCAAAACCACGTTCTGGACACGCAAAAATCACCTGCCGGCTGCGCCACAACCATTTGGTGAACTCTTTGGAATCACCTGCCGTGCTTGCTGGAACCACCTGCTGGTCACGCCAACATCATCTTTCAGCTACGCCAGAACCACTTGGCGGACACCATGGAAACACCTGTCGGGCCGGCCGGAACCACCTCTCAGGCGTGCCAGAACCATGAGCCTGAGATGCCGGAACCACTCCCCGAACAGACCGAAACCACCTGTCAGACCCGCCTGAACCCCCTGGCGAGCACGCCTGATCCACCTGCTCAACTAGCCGGAACCAACTTCCTGACACGCCAAAATCACCTGCCAGGTATACAAGAACCACTTGGTGGACACTCCGGAATCATCTGCCGGAGATGCCACAACCAGCTCTCAGACACACCAGAACCACGAGCCAGAGACGCCGGAAGCACCAGCTGAGCATACCTCAGCCACCTGCTCGACTCGCAAGATACACCTGTCGGACAGGCGTAAATCACCTGCCGGGTACGCCAGAAACACTGGGCGGACGCTCCGGAATCACCTGTCGGGCATGCCGGAACCACCTCTCAGACTTGCCAGAACCATGTTCTGGACACGCCGGTACCACCTGCCGAGTATGCCGGAACCAGCTGATCCACTCCCCAGAACCACCTAGTGGACACGCCAAAATCAGCTGCCGGCTACGCCAGAACCACTCGGCAGACACGCCGAAATCACAGGCCAGGCATTCCGGAACCACCTCTCAGAGGTCCAAGAACCATATGCCGGAGACTCCGGTATCACCTGCCGGGCATGCCGGAACCACCTCTCAGAGGTGCCAGAACCACATGCCGGACACTCCGGAATCACCTGCCGGGCATGATGGAACCACGTGCTGGACATGCCGGAACCAGCTGCCGGACATGCCGGAACCACCTGCCGGACATTCCGGAACCACCGGCTCGACTCGCCGGAACCATTGCCGGACATGCAAAATCACCTGCCGGCTACGCCAGAACCACTTGGCGAACACTCCGGTATCACCTGCCGGGCATGCCGGAACCACCTCTCAGAGGTGCCAGAACCACATGCCGGACACTCTGGAATCACCTACCAGGCATGCCGGAACCACCTGCCGGACATGCCGGAACCACCGGCTCGACTCGCCGGAACCATTGCCGGACATGCAAAATCACCTGCCGGCTACGCCAGAACCACTTGGCGAACACTCCGGAATCACCTGCCGGGCATGGCGGAACCACCTCTCAGACATGTCGGAACCACATGCCAATGACACCGGAAGCACCTGCCGAGCACGCCAGTACCACCTGCTCGACTCGCCAAATCCACCTGCTGGACACGCCAAAATCACATGCCGGATACGCCACAACCATTTGGTGAATGCTTCGGAATCACCTGCCGGGCTGGCTGGAACCACCTGCCGGTCACGCCAACATCACCTGCCGGCTATGCCAGAACCACTTGGCGGACACCATGGAAACACCTGTCGGGCCGGCCGGAACCACCTATCAGACGTGCCAGAACCATGTGCCTGAGATGCCGGAACCACACCCCGAACAGACCGAAACCACCTGCCAGACCCGCCTGAACCACCTGCCGAGCACGCCGGAACCGCCTACTCGACTCGCCGGAACCACCTACCTGACACGCTAAAATCACCTGCCGGGTATGCCACAACCACTTGGTGGACACTCCGGAATCGTCTGCCGGACATGCCAGAACCAGCTCTCAGACACACCAGAACCACGTGCCAGAGACGCCGGAAACACCAGCTGAGCATGCCTGAGCCAAATGCTCGACTTGCAAGAAACACGTGCCTGGCACGCCAAAATCACCTGCCGGGTACGCCAGAACCACGTGGCGGACACTCCGGAATCACCTGTCGGGCATGCCGGAACCAACTCTCAGACGTGCCAGAACCTCGTGCCGGTCACGCCAGAACCACCTGCCGGACAGACCGGAAACACCTGCTGGATACGCCGCAACCACCGGCTCGACTCGCCGGAACCATCGCCGGACATGCAAAATGACCTGCCGGCTACGCCACAACCACATGGCGAACACTCCGGAATCACCTGTCGGGCCTGCCGGAACCACCTCTCAGACTTGCCAGAACCATGTTCCGGACACGCCGGTACCACCTGCCGAGTATGCCGGAACCACCTGATCCACTCCGCAGAACCACCTGCTGGATACGCCAGAATCACCTGCCGGCTAGTCAAGAACCACTTGGCAGACACTCCGTAACCAACTGCCGGGCATGCCGGAACCACCTCTCAGAGGTGCCAGAACCGCATGCCGGACACTCCGGAATCAACTGCCGGGCATGCCGGAACCACCTCTCAGAGAGGCCAGAACCACATGCCGGACACTCCCGAATCACCTGCCTGGCATGCCGGAACCATCTCTCAGACGTGCCAGAACCGTGTGCCTGAGATGCCGGAACCAAACCCCGAACAGACGAAACCACCTGCTAGACCCGCCTGAACCACCTGCCGAGCACGCCGGAACCACCTACTCGACTCGCTGGAACCACCTACCTGACACGCTAAAATCACCTGCCGGGTATGCCACAACCACTTGGTGGACACTCCGGAATCATCTGCCGGACATGCCAGAACCAGCTCTCAGACACACCAGAACCACATGCCAGACACGCCGGAAGCACCTGCTGAGCATGCCTGAGCCAAATGCTCGACTTGCAAGAAGCACCTGCCAGACACGCCAAAATCACCTGCCGGGTACGCCAGAACCATGTGGCGGACACTCCGGAATCACCTGTTGGGCATGCCGGAACCAACTCTCCGACGTGCCAGAACCTCGTGCCGGTCACGCCAGAACCACCTGCCGGACACCCCGGAACCACCGGCTCAACTCGCCGGAACAACCGCCGGACATGCAAAATGACCTGCCGGCTACGCCAGAACCACTTGGCGGACACTCCGGAATCACCTGTCGGGCATGCCTGAACCGCCTCTCAGACTTGCCAGAACCATGTTCCGGACACGCCGGTGCCACCTGCCGAGTATGCCGGAACCACCTGATCCACTCCCCAGAACCACCAGCTGGACATGCCAGAATCACCTGCCGACTACGCCAGAACCACTCGGCAGACACTCCGGAACCACCAGCCAGGCATGCCGGAACCACCTCTCAGAGGTGCCAGAACCACATGCCGAACACTCCGGAATCACCTGCTGGGCATGCCGGGAACCACCTCTCAGAGGTGCCAGAACCTTGTTCCGGACATGCTGGTACCACCTGCCGAGCTCGCCGGAACCACCTGCTGTACACGCCAAAATCACCTGCCAGCTACGCCAGAACCACACTGCAGACACTCCGGAATCACCTGCCGGGCTGGCTGGAACCACCTGCCGGTCACGCCAACATCACCTTTCAGCTACGCCAGAACCACTTGGCGGACACTCCGGAAACACCTGTCGGGCCGGCCGGAGCCACGTCTCAGACGTGCCAGAACCATGTGCCTGAGATGCCAGAACAACTCCCCGAACAGACCGAAACCACCTGCCAGACCCGCCTGAACACCCTGGCGAGCACGCCTGATCCACCTGCTCAACTAGCCGGAACCAACTTCCTGACACGCCAAAAGAACCTGCTGGCTACGCCACAACCATTTGGTGAACTCTTCGGAATCACCTGCCGGGCTGGCTCCAGAACCACTTGGCAGACACTCCGGAACCACCTGCGGGGCATGCCGGAACCACCTCTCAGACATGCCGGAACCACATGCCAATGACACCGGAAGCACCTGCCGAGCACGCCAGAACCACCTGCTCGACTCGCCAAAACCACGTTCTGGACACGCAAAAATCACCTGCCGGCTGCGCCACAACCATTTGGTGAACTCTTTGGAATCACCTGCCGTGCTTGCTGGAACCACCTGCTGGTCACGCCAACATCATCTTTCAGCTACGCCAGAACCACTTGGCGGACACCATGGAAACACCTGTCGGGCCGGCCGGAACCACCTCTCAGGCGTGCCAGAACCATGAGCCTGAGATGCCGGAACCACTCCCCGAACAGACCGAAACCACCTGTCAGACCCGCCTGAACCCCCTGGCGAGCACGCCTGATCCACCTGCTCAACTAGCCGGAACCAACTTCCTGACACGCCAAAATCACCTGCCAGGTATACAAGAACCACTTGGTGGACACTCCGGAATCATCTGCCGGAGATGCCACAACCAGCTCTCAGACACACCAGAACCACGAGCCAGAGACGCCGGAAGCACCAGCTGAGCATACCTCAGCCACCTGCTCGACTCGCAAGATACACCTGTCGGACAGGCGTAAATCACCTGCCGGGTACGCCAGAAACACTGGGCGGACGCTCCGGAATCACCTGTCGGGCATGCCGGAACCACCTCTCAGACTTGCCAGAACCATGTTCTGGACACGCCGGTACCACCTGCCGAGTATGCCGGAACCAGCTGATCCACTCCCCAGAACCACCTAGTGGACACGCCAAAATCAGCTGCCGGCTACGCCAGAACCACTCGGCAGACACGCCGAAATCACAGGCCAGGCATTCCGGAACCACCTCTCAGAGGTCCAAGAACCATATGCCGGAGACTCCGGTATCACCTGCCGGGCATGCCGGAACCACCTCTCAGAGGTGCCAGAACCACATGCCGGACACTCCGGAATCACCTGCCGGGCATGATGGAACCACGTGCTGGACATGCCGGAACCAGCTGCCGGACATGCCGGAACCACCTGCCGGACATTCCGGAACCACCGGCTCGACTCGCCGGAACCATTGCCGGACATGCAAAATCACCTGCCGGCTACGCCAGAACCACTTGGCGAACACTCCGGTATCACCTGCCGGGCATGCCGGAACCACCTCTCAGAGGTGCCAGAACCACATGCCGGACACTCTGGAATCACCTACCAGGCATGCCGGAACCACCTGCCGGACATGCCGGAACCACCGGCTCGACTCGCCGGAACCATTGCCGGACATGCAAAATCACCTGCCGGCTACGCCAGAACCACTTGGCGAACACTCCGGAATCACCTGCCGGGCATGGCGGAACCACCTCTCAGACATGTCGGAACCACATGCCAATGACACCGGAAGCACCTGCCGAGCACGCCAGTACCACCTGCTCGACTCGCCAAATCCACCTGCTGGACACGCCAAAATCACATGCCGGATACGCCACAACCATTTGGTGAATGCTTCGGAATCACCTGCCGGGCTGGCTGGAACCACCTGCCGGTCACGCCAACATCACCTGCCGGCTATGCCAGAACCACTTGGCGGACACCATGGAAACACCTGTCGGGCCGGCCGGAACCACCTATCAGACGTGCCAGAACCATGTGCCTGAGATGCCGGAACCACACCCCGAACAGACCGAAACCACCTGCCAGACCCGCCTGAACCACCTGCCGAGCACGCCGGAACCGCCTACTCGACTCGCCGGAACCACCTACCTGACACGCTAAAATCACCTGCCGGGTATGCCACAACCACTTGGTGGACACTCCGGAATCGTCTGCCGGACATGCCAGAACCAGCTCTCAGACACACCAGAACCACGTGCCAGAGACGCCGGAAACACCAGCTGAGCATGCCTGAGCCAAATGCTCGACTTGCAAGAAACACGTGCCTGGCACGCCAAAATCACCTGCCGGGTACGCCAGAACCACGTGGCGGACACTCCGGAATCACCTGTCGGGCATGCCGGAACCAACTCTCAGACGTGCCAGAACCTCGTGCCGGTCACGCCAGAACCACCTGCCGGACAGACCGGAAACACCTGCTGGATACGCCGCAACCACCGGCTCGACTCGCCGGAACCATCGCCGGACATGCAAAATGACCTGCCGGCTACGCCACAACCACATGGCGAACACTCCGGAATCACCTGTCGGGCCTGCCGGAACCACCTCTCAGACTTGCCAGAACCATGTTCCGGACACGCCGGTACCACCTGCCGAGTATGCCGGAACCACCTGATCCACTCCGCAGAACCACCTGCTGGATACGCCAGAATCACCTGCCGGCTAGTCAAGAACCACTTGGCAGACACTCCGTAACCAACTGCCGGGCATGCCGGAACCACCTCTCAGAGGTGCCAGAACCACATGCCGGACACTCCGGAATCAACTGCCGGGCATGCCGGAACCACCTCTCAGAGAGGCCAGAACCACATGCCGGACACTCCCGAATCACCTGCCTGGCATGCCGGAACCATCTCTCAGACGTGCCAGAACCGTGTGCCTGAGATGCCGGAACCAAACCCCGAACAGACGAAACCACCTGCTAGACCCGCCTGAACCACCTGCCGAGCACGCCGGAACCACCTACTCGACTCGCTGGAACCACCTACCTGACACGCTAAAATCACCTGCCGGGTATGCCACAACCACTTGGTGGACACTCCGGAATCATCTGCCGGACATGCCAGAACCAGCTCTCAGACACACCAGAACCACATGCCAGACACGCCGGAAGCACCTGCTGAGCATGCCTGAGCCAAATGCTCGACTTGCAAGAAGCACCTGCCAGACACGCCAAAATCACCTGCCGGGTACGCCAGAACCATGTGGCGGACACTCCGGAATCACCTGTTGGGCATGCCGGAACCAACTCTCCGACGTGCCAGAACCTCGTGCCGGTCACGCCAGAACCACCTGCCGGACACCCCGGAACCACCGGCTCAACTCGCCGGAACAACCGCCGGACATGCAAAATGACCTGCCGGCTACGCCAGAACCACTTGGCGGACACTCCGGAATCACCTGTCGGGCATGCCTGAACCGCCTCTCAGACTTGCCAGAACCATGTTCCGGACACGCCGGTACCACCTGCCGAGTATGCCGGAACCACCTGATCCACTCCCCAGAACCACCAGCTGGACATGCAAGAATCACCTGCCGACTACGCCAGAACCACTCGGCAGACACTCCGGAACCACCAGCCAGGCATGCCGGAACCACCTCTCAGAGGTGCCAGAACCACATGCCGAACACTCCGGAATCACCTGCTGGGCATGCCGGGAACCACCTCTCAGAGGTGCCAGAACCTTGTTCCGGACATGCTGGTACCACCTGCCGAGCTCGCCGGAACCACCTGCTGTACACGCCAAAATCACCTGCCAGCTACGCCAGAACCACACTGCAGACACTCCGGAATCACCTGCCGGGCTGGCTGGAACCACCTGCCGGTCACGCCAACATCACCTTTCAGCTACGCCACAACCACTTGGCGGACACTCCGGAAACACCTGTCGGGCCGGCCGGAACCACGTCTCAGACGTGCCAGAACCATGTGCCTGAGATGCCAGAACAACTCCCCGAACAGACCGAAACCACCTGCCAGACCCGCCTGAACCCACTGGCGAGCACGCCTGATCCACCTGATCAACTAGCCGGAACCAACTTCCTGACACGCCAAAAGAACCTGCTGGCTACGCCACAACCATTTGGTGAACTCTTCGGAATCACCTTCCGGGCTGGCTCCAGAACCACTCGGCAGACACTCCGGAACCACCTGCGGGGCATGCCGGAACCACCTCTCAGAAATGCCGGAACCACATGCCAATGACACCGGAAGCACCTGCTGAGCACGCCAGAACCACCTGCTCGACTCGCCAAAACCACGTTCTGGACACGCAAAAATCACCTGCCGGCTGCGCCACAAACATTTGGTGAACTCTTCGGAATCACCTGCCGTGCTTGCTGGAACCACCTGCTGGTCACGCCAACATCATCTTTCAGCTACGCCAGAACCACTTGGCGGACACCATGGAAACACCTGTCGGGCCGGCCGGAACCACCTCTCAGGCGTGCCAGAACCATGAGCCTGAGATGCCGGAACCACACCCCGAACAGACCGAAACCACCTGTCAGACCCGCCTGAACCCCCTGGCGAGCACGCCTGATCCACCTGCTCAACTAGCCGGAACCAACTTCCTGACACGCCAAAATCACCTGCCAGGTATACAAGAACCACTTGGTGGACACTCCGGAATCATCTGCCGGAGATGCCACAACCAGATCTCAGACACACCAGAACCACGAGCCAGAGACGCCGGAAGCACCAGCTGAGCATACCTCAGCCACCTGCTCGACTCGCAAGATACACCTGTCGGACAGGCGTAAATCACCTGCCGGGTACGCCAGAAACACTGGGCGGACGCTCCGGAATCACCTGTCGGGCGTGCCGGAACCACCTCTCAGACTTGCCAGAACCATGTTCTGGACACGCCGGTACCACCTGCCGAGTATGCTGGAACCAGCTGATCCACTCCCCAGAACCACCTAGTGGACACGCCAAAATCACCTGCCGGCTACGCCAGAACCACTCGGCAGACACTCCGGAATCACAGGCCAGGCATTCCGGAACCACCTCTCAGAAGTCCCAGAACCAAATGCCGGACACTCCGGTATCACCTGCCGGGCATGCCGGAACCACCTCTCAGAGGTGCCAGAACCACATGCCGGACACTCCGGAATCACCTGCCGGGCATGCTGGAACCACGTGCTGGACATGCCGGAACCACCTGCCGGACATGCCGGAACCACCTGCTGGACATTCCGGAACCACCGGCTCGACACGCCGGAACCATTGCCGGACATGCAAAATCACCTGCCGGCTACGCCAGAACCACTTGGCGAACACTCCGGTATCACCTGCCGGGCATGCCGGAACCACCTCTCAGAGGTGCCAGAACCACATGCCGGACACTCCGGAATCACCTGCCGGGCATGCCGGAACCACCTGCCGGACATGCCGGAACCACCGGCTCGACTCGCCGGAACCATTGCCGGACATGCAAAATCACCTGCCGGCTACGCCAGAACCACTTGGCGAACACTCCGGAATCACCTGCCGGGCATGGCGGAACCACCTCTCATTCATGCCAGAACCACATGCCAATGACACCGGAAGCACCTGCCGAGCACGCCAGAACCACCTGCTCGACTCGCCAAATCCACCTGGTGGACACGCCAAAATCACCTGCCGGCTACGCCACAACCATTTGGTGAACGCTTCGGAATCACCTGCCGGGCTGGCTGGAACCACCTGCCGGTCACGCCAACATCACCTGCCAGCTATGCCAGAACCACTTGGCGGACACCATGGAAACACCTGTCGGGCCGGCCGGAACCACGTATCAGACGTGCCAGAACCATGAGCCTGAGATGCCGGAACCACACCCCGAACAGACCGAAACCACCTGCCAGACCCGCCTGAACCACCTGCCGAGCACGCCTGAACCGCCTACTCGACTCGCTGGAACCACCTACCTGACACGCTAAAATCACCTGCCGGGTATGCCACAACCACTTGGTGGACACTCCGGAATCATCTGCCGGACATGCCAGAACCAGCTCTCAGACACAACAGAACCACGTGCCAGAGACGCCGGAAGCACCAGCTGAGCATGCCTGAGCCAAATCCTCGACTTGCAAGAAACACGTGCCTGGCACGCCAAAATCACCTGCCGGGTATGCCAGAACCACGTGGCGGACACTCCGGAATCACCTGTCGGGCATGCCGGAACCAACTCTCAGACGTGCCAGAACCTCGTGCCGGTCACGCCAGAACCACCTGCCGGACAGACCGGAAACACCTGCTGGATACGCCGCAACCACCGGCTCGACTCGCCGGAACCACCGCCGGACATGCAAAATGACCTGCCGGCTACGCCACAACCACATGGGGAACACTCCGGAATCACCTGTCGGGCCTGCCGGAACCACCTCTCAGACTTGCCAGAACCATGTTCCGGACACGCCGGTACCACCTGCCGAGTATGCCGGAACCACCTGATCCACTCCCCAGAACAACCTGCTGGATACGCCAGAATCACCTGCCGGCTAGTCCAGAACCACTTGGCAGACACTCCGTAACCAACTGCCGGGCATGCCGGAACCACCTCTCAGAGGTGCCAGAACCGCATGCCGGACACTCCGGAATCAACTGCCGGGCATGCCGGAACCACCTCTCAGAGAGGCCAGAACCACATGCCGGACACTCCCGAATCACCTGCCGGGCATGCCGGAACCATCTCTCAGACGTGCCAGAACCGTGTGCCTGAGATGCCGGAACCACACCCCGAACAGACGAAACCACCTGCCAGACCCGCCTGAACCACTTGCCGAGCACGCCGGAACCACCTACTCGACTCGCTGGAACCACCTACCTGACACGCTAAAATCACCTTCCGGGTATGCCACAACCACTTGGTGGACACTCCGGAATCATCTGCCGGACATGCCAGAACCAGCTCTCAGACACACCAGAACCACATGCCAGACACGCCGGAAGCACCTGCTGAGCATGCCTGAGCCAAATGCTCGACTTGCAAGAAGCACCTGCCAGACACGCCAAAATCACCTGCCGGGTACGCCAGAACCATGTGGTGGACACTCCGGAATCACCTGTCGGGCATGCCGGAACCAACTCTCCGACGTGCCAGAACCTCGTGCCGGTCAGGCCAGAACCACCTGCCGGACACGCCGGAACCACCGGCTCAACTCGCCGGAACCACTGCCGGACATGCAAAATGACCTGCCGGCTACGCCAGAACCACTTGGCGGACACTCCGGAATCACCTGTCGGGCATGCCTGAACCGCCTCTCAGACTTGCCAGAACCATGTTCCGGACACGCCGGTACCACCTGCCGAGTATGCCGGAACCACCTGATCCACTCCCCAGAACCACCAGCTGGACACGCCAGAATCACCTGCCGACTACGCCAGAACCACTCGGCAGACACTCCGGAACAACCTGCCGGGCATGCCGGAACCACCTCTCAGAGGTGCCAGAACCACATGCCGAACACTCCGGAATCACCTGCTGGGCATGCCGGGAACCACCTCTCAGAGGTGCCAGAACCACATGCCGGACACTCCCGAATCACCTTCCGGGCATGCCGGAACCATCTCTCAGACGTGCAAGAACCTTGTTCCGGACATGCTGGTACCACCTGCCGAGCTCGCCGGAACCACCTGCTGTACACGCCAAAATCACCTGCCAGCTACGCCAGAACCACACGGCAGACACTCCGGAATCACCTGCCGGGCTGGCTGGAACCACCTGCCGGTCACGCCAACATCACCTTTCAGCTACGCCAGAACCACTTGGCGGACACTCCGGAAACACCTGTCGGGCCGGCCGGAACCACGTCTCAGACGTGCCAGAACCATGTGCCTGAGATGCCAGAACCACTCCCCGAACAGACCGAAACCACCTGCCAGACCCGCCTGAACCCCCTGGCGAGCACGCCTGATCCACCTGCTCAACTAGCCGGAACCAACTTCCTGACACGCCAAAAGAACCTGCTGGCTACGCCACAACCATTTGGTGAACTCTTCGGAATCACCTGCCGGGCTGGCTCCAGAACCACTCGGCAGACACTCCGGAACCACCTGCGGGGCATGCCGGAACCACCTCTCAGACATGCCGGAACCACATGCCAATGACACCGGAAGCACCTGCCGAGCACGCCAGAACCACCTGCTCGACTCGCCAAAACCACGTTCTGGACACGCAAAAATCACCTGCCGGCTGTGCCACAACCATTTGGTGAACTCTTTGGAATCACCTGCCGTGCTTGCTGGAACCACCTGCTGGTCACGCCAACATCATCTTTCAGCTACGCCAGAACCACTTGGCGGACACCATGGAAACACCTGTCGGGCCGGCCGGAACCACCTCTCAGGCGTGCCAGAACCATGAGCCTGAGATGCCGGAACCACTCCCCGAACAGACCGAAACCACCTGTCAGACCCGCCTGAACCCCCTGGCGAGCACGCCTGATCCACCTGCTCAACTAGCCGGAACCAACTTCCTGACACGCCAAAATCACCTGCCAGGTATACAAGAACCACTTGGTGGACACTCCGGAATCATCTGCCGGAGATGCCACAACCAGCTCTCAGACACACCAGAACCACGAGCCAGAGACGCCGGAAGCACCAGCTGAGCATACCTCAGCCACCTGCTCGACTCGCAAGATACACCTGTCGGACAGGCGTAAATCACCTGCCGGGTACGCCAGAAACACTGGGCGGACGCTCCGGAATCACCTGTCGGGCATGCCGGAACCACCTCTCAGACTTGCCAGAACCATGTTCTGGACACGCCGGTACCACCTGCCGAGTATGCCGGAACCAGCTGATCCACTCCCCAGAACCACCTAGTGGACACGCCAAAATCACCTGCCGGCTACGCCAGAACCACTCGTCAGACACTCCGGAATCACACGCCAGGCATGCCGGAACCGCCTATCAGAGGTGCCAGAACCACATGCCGGACACTCCGGAATCACCTGCCGGGCATGCCGGAACCATCTCTCAGACGTGCCACAACCACGTGCCGGAGAGACCGGAAGCACCTGCCGAGCTCGCCGGAACCACCTGCTGGACATGCCGGAACCGCCTGCCTCAAAGGCCAAAATCATATGCCGGCTACGCCAAACCCACTTGGTGGACACTCCAGAATCGCCTTGCGGGCATGCCAGAACCAAGACATGGACAGACGGCAAACACCTGCCGGACCTGCTGGAACCACCTGCCGAGCACTCCGGAACCACCTGCTCGACTCACCAAAGCCACCTGATGGACACACCAGAAACAACTGCGGGGTACGCCAGAACCACTTGGAGGACTCTCCGGGATCACCTGCCGGGCATGCCGGAACCACCTCTCATACGTGCCAGAACCATGTGCCGGACACGCCGGAACCAACCGCCGAGTATGCCGGAACCAGCTGATCCACTCCCCAGAAACACCTACTGGACACGCCAAAATTAACTGCCGGCTACGCCAGAACCACTCGGCAGACCTCCGGAATCACATGCCAGGCATTCCGGATCCACGTCTCAGAGGTGCCAGAACCACATGCCATACACTCTGGAATCACCTGCCGGGCATGCCGAAACCACATCTCAGACGTGCCAGAACCATTTGCCGGACGCGCCGGAACCACCTGCCGAGAATGCCGGAACCACCTGCTCCACTCCCCAGAACCACCTGCTGGACACGCCAAAATCACCAGCCGGCTAGGCCAGAACCACTTGGCGGGCACCATGGAAACACCTGTCGGGCCGGCCGGAACCACCTATCAGACGTGCCAGAACCATGTGCCTGAGATGCCGGGACCACTCCCCGAACAGACCGAAACCACCTGCCAGACCCGCCTGAACCCCCTGGCGAGCACGCCTGATCCACCTGCTCAACTAGCCGGAACCAACTTCCTGACACGAAAAAATCACCTGCCAGGTCTACCAGAACCACTTGGTGGACACTCCGGAATCATCTGCCGGACATGCCAGAACCAGCTCTCAGACACACCAGAAGCACGTGCCAGAGACGCCGGAAGCACCAGCTGAGCATGCCTGAGCCACCTGCTCGACTCGCAAGAAACACCTGTCGGACATGCCAAAATCACCTGCCGCGTACGCCAGAAACACTTGGCGGACGCTCCGGAATCACCTGTCGGGCGTGCCGGAACCACCTCTCAGACTTGCCAGAACCATGTTCTGGACACGCCGGTACCACCTGCCGAGTATGCCGGAACCAGCTGATCCACTCCCCAGAACCACCTAGTGGACACGCCAAAATCAACTGCCGGCTACGCCGGAACCACCGGCTCGACTCGCCGGAACCACCGCCGGACATGCAAAATCACCTGCCGGCTACGCCAGAACCATTTGGCGAACACTCCGGAAACACCTGTAGGGCCGCCCAGAACCACATCTCAGACGTGCCACAACCATGTGCCTGAGATGCCGGAACCACACCCCGAACAGACCGAAACCACCTGACAGACCCGCCTGAACCCCCTGGCGAGCACGCCTGATCCACCTGCTCAACTAGCCGGAACCAACTTCCTGACACGAAAAAATCACCTGCCAGGTCTACCAGAACCACTTGGTGGACACTCCGGAATCATCTGCCGGACATGCCAGAACCAGCTCTCAGACACACCAGAAGCACGTGCCAGAGACGCCGGAAGCACCAGCTGAGCATGCCTGAGCCACCTGCTCGACTCGCAAGAAACACCTGTCGGACATGCCAAAATCACCTGCCGCGTACGCCAGAAACACTTGGCGGACGCTCCGGAATCACCTGTCGGGCGTGCCGGAACCACCTCTCAGACTTGCCAGAACCATGTTCTGGACACGCCGGTACCACCTGCCGAGTATGCCGGAACCAGCTGATCCACTCCCCAGAACCACCTAGTGGACACGCCAAAATCAACTGCCGGCTACGCCGGAACCACCGGCTCGACTCGCCGGAACCACCGCCGGACATGCAAAATCACCTGCCGGCTACGCCAGAACCATTTGGCGAACACTCCGGAAACACCTGTAGGGCCGCCCAGAACCACATCTCAGACGTGCCACAACCATGTGCCTGAGATGCCGGAACCACACCCCGAACAGACCGAAACCACCTGACAGACCCGCCTGAACCCCCTGGCGAGCACGCCTGATCCACCTGCTCAACTAGCCGGAACCACCTTCCAGACACGCCAAAATCACCTACCAGGTCTACCAGAACAACTTGGTGGACACTCCGGAATCATCTGCCGGATATGCCAGAACCAGCCCTCTGACACACCAGAACCACGTGCCGGACACGCCGGAAGCACCTGCTGATCATGCCTGAGCCACATGCTCGACTTGCAAGAAACACATGCCAGACACGCCAAAATCACCGGCCGGGTACGCCAGAACCACGTGGAGGAAACTCCGGAATCACCTGTCGGGCGTGCCGGAACCACCTCTCAGACTTGCCAGAACCATTTTCTGGACACGCCGGTACCACCTGCCGAGTATGCCGGAACCAGCTGATCCACTCCCCAGAACCACCTAGTGGACACGCCAAAATCAACTGCCGGCTATGCCGGAACCACCGGCTCGACTCGCCGGAACCACCGCCGGACATGCAAAATGACCTGCCGGCTACGCCAGAACCACTTGGCGAACACTCTGGAATCACCTGTCGGGCATGGCGGAACCACCTCTCAGACTTGCCAGAACAATGTTCCGGACATGCCGGAACCACCTGACGAGCTCGCCGGAACCACCTGCTGGACACGCCAAAATCACCTGCCTGATACGCCTGAACCACTCGGCAGACACTCCGGAATCACATGCCAGGCATTCCGGAACCACCTCTCAGAGGTGCCAGAACCAAATGCCGGACACTCCGGTATCACCTGCCGGGCATGCCGGAACCACCTCTCAGAGGTGCCAGAACCACATGCCGGACACTCCGGAATCACCTGCCGGGCATGCCGGAACCACATGCCGGACATGCCGGAACCACCGGCTCGACTCGCCGGAACCAGTGCCGGACATGCAAAATCACCTGCCGGCTACGCCAGAACCACTCGGCGAACACTCCGGAATCACCTGCCGGGCATGGCGGAACCACCTCTCAGACATGCCGGAACCACATGCCAATGAAACCGGAAGCACCTGCCGAGCACGCCAGAACCACCTGCTCGACTCGCCAAAACCACCTGCTGGACACGCCAAAATCACCTGCCGGCTACGCCAGAACCACTCGGCAGACACTCCGGAATCACCTGCCGGGCGTGGCGGAACCACCTCTCAGACATGCCGGAACCACATGCCAATGACACCGGAAGCACCTGCCGAGCACGCCAGAACCACCTGCTTGACTCGCCAAAACCACCTGCTGGACACGCCGAAATCACCTGCCGGCTAGGCCACAACCATTTGGTGAACTCTTCGGAATCACCTGCCGGGCGGGCTGGAACCAACTGCCGGTCACGCCAACATCACCTGCCAGCTATGCCAGAACCACTTGGCGGACACCATGGAAACACCTGTCGGGCCGGCCGGAACCACCTATCAGACGTGCCAGAACCATGTGCCTGAGATGCCGGAACCACACCCCGAACACACCGAAACCACCTGCCAGACCCGCCTGAACCACCTGCCGAGCACACCGGAACCACCTACTCGACTCGCCGGAACCACCTACCTGACACGCTAAAATCACCTGCTGGCTATGCCAAAACCACTTGGTGGACACTCCGGAATCATCTGCCGGACATGCCAGAACCAGCTCTCAGACACACCAGAACCACGTGCCTGACACGCCGGAAGCACCTGCTGAGCATGCCTGAGCCAAATGCTCGACTTGCAAGTAACAGCTGCCAGAAATGCCAAAATCACCTGCCGGGTACGCCAGAACCACGTGGCGGACACTCCGGAATCACCTGTCGGGCATGCCGGAACCAACTCTCAGACGTGCCAGAACCTCGTGCCGGTCACGCCAGAACCACCAGCCGGACAGACCGGAAACACCTGCTGGACACGCCGGAACCACCAACTCGAGTCGCCGGAACCACCGCCGGACATGAAAAATGACCTGCCGGCTACGCCAGAACCACTTGGCGAACACTCCGGAATCACCTGTCGGGCGTGCCGGAACCACCTCTCAGACTTGCCAGAACCATGTTCCGGACACGCCGGTACCACCTGCCGAGTATGCCGGAACCAGCTGATCCACTCCCCAGAACCACCTGCTGGATACGCCAGAATCACCTGCCGGCTACTCCAGAACCACTCGGCAGACACTCCGTAACCAACTGCCGGTCATGCCGGAACCATCTCTCAGAGGTGCCAGAACCATGTTCCGGACATGCCGGAACCATCTGCCGAGCTCGCCGGAACCACCTGCTGGACACGCCAAAATCACCTGCCGGCTACGCCAGAACCACTCGTCAGACACTCCGGAATCACATGCCAGGCATGCCGGAACCACCTATCAGAGGTGCCAGAACCACATGCCGGACACTCCGGAATCACCTGCCAGGCATGCCGGAACCATCTCTCAGACGTGCCAGAACCATGTTCCGGACATGCCGGTACCACCTGCCGAGCTCGCCGGAATCAGCTGCTGGACACGCCAAAATCACCTGCCGGCTACGCCAGAACCACTCGGCAGACACTCCGGAATCACCTGCCGGGCATGCCGGAACCACCTGCTGGACATGCCGGAATCACCTGCCGGACATGCCGGAACCACCAGCTCGACTCGCCGGAACCACTGCCGGACATGCAAAATCACCTGCCGGCTACGCCAGAACCACTTGGGGAACACTCAGGAATCACCTGCCGGGCATGGCGGAACCACCTCTCAGACATGCCGGAACCACATGCCAATGACACCGGAAGCACCTGCCGAGCACGCCAGAACCACCTGCTCGACTCGCCAAAACCACCTGCTGGACACGCCAAAATCACCTTCCGGCTACGCCACAACCATTTGGTGAACACTTCGGAATCACCTGCCGGGCTGGCTGGAACCACCTGCTGGTCACGCCAACATCACCTGCCGGCTACGCCAGAACCACTTGGCGGACACTCCAGAATCACCTGCGGGCATGCCAGAACCATGACATGGACAGACGGCAAACACCTGACGGACCTGCTGGAACCACCTGCCGAGCACTCCGGAACCACCTGCTCGACTCACCAAAGCCACCTGATGGACACACCAGAAACAACTGCGGGGTACGCCAGAACCACTTGGAGGACTCTCCGGGATCACCTGCCGGGCATGCCGGAACCACCTCCGGGCATGCCAGCACAACCTCTCAGAAGTGCCAGAAGCACGTGCCGGACAGGCCGGAAACACAGGAAACACTCGCCGGAACCACCTGCTTGACTCACAGGTCCCACATACCGGACACGCCAAAATCACCTGCCCGCTACACCAGAACCACTTGGCGGACAAGCCGGAATCACGTGAAGTGCATGTCTCAGAGGTGAGACAACCACATGCCGGACACTCCGGAATCACCTGCCGGGCATGCCGGAACCATCTCTCAGACGTGCCACAACCACGTGCCGGAGAGACCGGAAGCACCTGCCGAGCTCGCCGGAACCACCTGCTGGACATGCCGGAACCGCCTGCCTCAAAGGCCAAAATCATATGCCGGCTACGCCAAACCCACTTGGTGGACACTCCAGAATCGCCTTGCGGGCATGCCAGAACCAAGACATGGACAGACGGCAAACACCTGCCGGACCTGCTGGAACCACCTGCCGAGCACTCCGGAACCACCTGCTCGACTCACCAAAGCCACCTGATGGACACACCAGAAACAACTGCGGGGTACGCCAGAACCACTTGGAGGACTCTCCGGGATCACCTGCCGGGCATGCCGGAACCACCTCTCATACGTGCCAGAACCATGTGCCGGACACGCCGGAACCAACCGCCGAGTATGCCGGAACCAGCTGATCCACTCCCCAGAACCACCTACTGGACACGCCAAAATTAACTGCCGGCTACGCCAGAACCACTCGGCAGACCTCCGGAATCACATGCCAGGCATTCCGGATCCACGTCTCAGAGGTGCCAGAACCACATGCCATACACTCTGGAATCACCTGCCGGGCATGCCGAAACCACATCTCAGACGTGCCAGAACCATTTGCCGGACACGCCGGAACCACCTGCCGAGAATGCCGGAACCACCTGCTCCACTCCCCAGAACCACCTGCTGGACACGCCAAAATCACCAGCCGGCTAGGCCAGAACCACTTGGCGGGCACCATGGAAACACCTGTCGGGCCGGCCGGAACCACCTATCAGACGTGCCAGAACCATGTGCCTGAGATGCCGGAACCACACCCCGAACAGACCGAAACCACCTGCCAGACCCGCCTGAACCACCTGCCGAGCACGCCGGAACCACCTACTCGACTCGCCGGAACCACCTACCTGACACGCTAGAATCACCTGCCGGGTATGCCACAACCACTTGGTGGACACTCCGGAATCATCTGCCGGACATGCCAGAACCAGCCCTCAGACACACCAGAACCACGTGCCGGACACGCCGGAAGCACCTGCTGATGATGCCTGAGCCAAATGCTCGACTTGCAAGAAATACCTGCCAGACACGCCAAAATCACCTGCCGGGTACGCCAGAACCACGTGGCGGACACTCCGGAATCACCTGTCGGGCATGCCGGAACCAACTCTCAGACGTGCCAGAACCTCGTGCCGGACACGCCAGAACCACCTGCCGGACAGACCAGAAACACCTGCTGGACACGCCGGAACCACCGGCTCGACTCGCCGGAACCACTGCCGGACATGCAAAATGACCTGCCGGCTACGCCAGAACCACTTGGTGAACACTCCGGAATCACCTCGAGGGCATGCCGGAACCACCTCTCAGACTTGCCGGAACCATGTTCCGGACACGCCGGTACCACCTGCCGAGTATGCCAGAACACCTGATCGACTCCCCAGAACCACCTGCTGGACACGCCAGAATCACCTGCCGGCTACGCCAGAACCACTCGTCAGACACTCCGGAACCACCTGCCGGGCATGCCGGAACCACCTCTCAGAGGTGCCAGAACCACATGCCGGACACTCCGGAATCACCTGCGGGGCATGCCGCAACCATCTCTCAGACGTGCCAGAACCATGTTCCGGACACGCCGGTACCACCTGCCGAGCTCGCCGGAACCACCTGCTGGACCTGCCAAAATCACCGGCCGGCTACGCCAGAACCACTCGGCAGACACTCCGGAATCACCTGCCGGGCTGGCTGGAACCACCTGCTGGTCACGCCAACATCACCTTTCAGCTACGCCAGAACCACTTGGCGGACACTCCGGAAACACCTGTCGGGTGGCCGGAACCAACTCTCAGATGTGTTCAGAACCATGTGCCTGAGATGCCGGGACCACTCCCCGAACAGACCGAAACCACCTGCCAGACCCGCCTGAACCCCCTGGCGAGCACGCCTGATCCACCTGCTCAACTAGCCGGAACCACCTTCCTGACACGCCAAAATCACCTGCCAGGTCTACCAGAACCACTTGGTGGACACTCCGGAATCATCTGCCGGACATGCCAGAACCAGCTCTCAGACACACCAGAAGCACGTGCCAGAGACGCCGGAAGCACCAGCTGAGCATGCCTGAGCCACCTGCTCGACTCGCAAGAAACACCTGTCGGACATGCCAAAATCACCTGCCGCGTACGCCAGAAACACTTGGCGGACGCTCCGGAATCACCTGTCGGGCGTGCCGGAACCACCTCTCAGACTTGCCAGAACCATGTTCTGGACACGCCGGTACCACCTGCCGAGTATGCCGGAACCAGCTGATCCACTCCCCAGAACCACCTAGTGGACACGCCAAAATCAACTGCCGGCTACGCCGGAACCACCGGCTCGACGCGCCGGAACCACCGCCGGACATGCAAAATCACCTGCCGGCTACGCCAGAACCATTTGGCGAACACTCCGGAAACACCTGTAGGGCCGCCCAGAACCACATCTCAGACGTGCCACAACCATGTGCCTGAGATGCCGGAACCACACCCCGAACAGACCGAAACCACCTGACAGACCCGCCTGAACCCCCTGGCGAGCACGCCTGATCCACCTGCTCAACTAGCCAGAACCACCTTCCAGACACGCCAAAATCACCTACCAGGTCTACCAGAACAACTTGGTGGACACTCCGGAATCATCTGCCGGATATGCCAGAACCAGCCCTCTGACACACCAGAACCACGTGCCGGACACGCCGGAAGCACCTGCTGATCATGCCTGAGCCACATGCTCGACTTGCAAGAAACACATGCCAGACACGCCAAAATCACCTGCCGGCTACGCCAGAACCACTCGGCAGACACTCCGGAATCACCTGCCGGGCATGCCGGAACCACCTGCTGGACATGCCGGAATCACCTGCCGGACATGCCGGAACCACCAGCTCGACTCGCCGGAACCACTGCCGGACATGCAAAATCACCTGCCGGCTACGCCAGAACCACTTGGGGAACACTCAGGAATCACCTGCCGGGCATGGCGGAACCACCTCTCAGACATGCCGGAACCACATGCCAATGACACCGGAAGCACCTGCCGAGCACGCCAGAACCACCTGCTCGACTCGCCAAAACCACCTGCTGGACACGCCAAAATCACCTTCCGGCTACGCCACAACCATTTGGTGAACACTTCGGAATCACCTGCCGGGCTGGCTGGAACCACCTGCTGGTCACGCCAACATCACCTGCCGGCTACGCCAGAACCACTTGGCGGACACTCCAGAATCACCTGCGGGCATGCCAGAACCATGACATGGACAGACGGCAAACACCTGACGGACCTGCTGGAACCACCTGCCGAGCACTCCGGAACCACCTGCTCGACTCACCAAAGCCACCTGATGGACACACCAGAAACAACTGCGGGGTACGCCAGAACCACTTGGAGGACTCTCCGGGATCACCTGCCGGGCATGCCGGAACCACCTCCGGGCATGCCAGCACAACCTCTCAGAAGTGCCAGAAGCACGTGCCGGACAGGCCGGAAACACAGGAAACACTCGCCGGAACCACCTGCTTGACTCACAGGTCCCACATACCGGACACGCCAAAATCACCTGCCCGCTACACCAGAACCACTTGGCGGACAAGCCGGAATCACGTGAAGTGCATGTCTCAGAGGTGAGACAACCACATGCCGGACACTCCGGAATCACCTGCCGGGCATGCCGGAACCATCTCTCAGACGTGCCACAACCACGTGCCGGAGAGACCGGAAGCACCTGCCGAGCTCGCCGGAACCACCTGCTGGACATGCCGGAACCGCCTGCCTCAAAGGCCAAAATCATATGCCGGCTACGCCAAACCCACTTGGTGGACACTCCAGAATCGCCTTGCGGGCATGCCAGAACCAAGACATGGACAGACGGCAAACACCTGCCGGACCTGCTGGAACCACCTGCCGAGCACTCCGGAACCACCTGCTCGACTCACCAAAGCCACCTGATGGACACACCAGAAACAACTGCGGGGTACGCCAGAACCACTTGGAGGACTCTCCGGGATCACCTGCCGGGCATGCCGGAACCACCTCTCATACGTGCCAGAACCATGTGCCGGACACGCCGGAACCAACCGCCGAGTATGCCGGAACCAGCTGATCCACTCCACAGAACCACCTACTGGACACGCCAAAATCAACTGCCGGCTACGCCAGAACCACTCGGCAGACCTCCGGAATCACATGCCAGGCATTCCGGATCCACGTCTCAGAGGTGCCAGAACCACATGCCATACACTCTGGAATCACCTGCCGGGCATGCCGAAACCACATCTCAGACGTGCCAGAACCATTTGCCGGACACGCCGGAACCACCTGCCGAGAATGCCGGAACCACCTGCTCCACTCCCCAGAACCACCTGCTGGACACGCCAAAATCACCAGCCGGCTACGCCAGAACCACTTGGCGGGCACCATGGAAACACCTGTCGGGCCGGCCGGAACCACCTATCAGACGTGCCAGAACCATGTGCCTGAGATGCAGGAACCACACCCCGAACAGACCGAAACCACCTGCCAGACCCGCCTGAACCACCTGCCGAGCACGCCGGAACCACCTACTCGACTCGCCGGAACCACCTACCTGACACGCTAGAATCACCTGCCGGGTATGCCACAACCACTTGGTGGACACTCCGGAATCATCTGCCGGACATGCCAGAACCAGCCCTCAGACACACCAGAACCACGTGCCGGACACGCCGGAAGCACCTGCTGATGATGCCTGAGCCAAATGCTCGACTTGCAAGAAATACCTGCCAGACACGCCAAAATCACCTGCCGGGTACGCCAGAACCACGTGGCGGACACTCCGGAATCACCTGTCGGGCATGCCGGAACCAACTCTCAGACGTGCCAGAACCTCGTGCCGGACACGCCAGAACCACCTGCCGGACAGACCAGAAACACCTGCTGGACACGCCGGAACCACCGGCTCGACTCGCCGGAACCACTGCCGGACATGCAAAATGACCTGCCGGCTACGCCAGAACCACTTGGTGAACACTCCGGAATCACCTCGAGGGCATGCCGGAACCACCTCTCAGACTTGCCGGAACCATGTTCCGGACACGCCGGTACCACCTGCCGAGTATGCCAGAACACCTGATCGACTCCCCAGAACCACCTGCTGGACACGCCAGAATCACCTGCCGGCTACGCCAGAACCACTCGTCAGACACTCCGGAACCACCTGCCGGGCATGCCGGAACCACCTCTCAGAGGTGCCAGAACCACATGCCGGACACTCCGGAATCACCTGCGGGGCATGCCGCAACCATCTCTCAGACGTGCCAGAACCATGTTCCGGACACGCCGGTACCACCTGCCGAGCTCGCCGGAACCACCTGCTGGACCTGCCAAAATCACCGGCCGGCTACGCCAGAACCACTCGGCAGACACTCCGGAATCACCTGCCGGGCTGGCTGGAACCACCTGCTGGTCACGCCAACATCACCTTTCAGCTACGCCAGAACCACTTGGCGGACACTCCGGAAACACCTGTCGGGTGGCCGGAACCAACTCTCAGATGTGTTCAGAACCATGTGCCTGAGATGCCGGGACCACTCCCCGAACAGACCGAAACCACCTGCCAGACCCGCCTGAACCCCCTGGCGAGCACGCCTGATCCACCTGCTCAACTAGCCGGAACCACCTTCCTGACACGCCAAAATCACCTGCCAGGTCTACCAGAACCACTTGGTGGGCACTCCGGAATCATCTGCCGGACATGCCAGAACCAGCTCTCAGACACACCAGAAGCACGTGCCAGAGACGCCGGAAGCACCAGCTGAGCATGCCTGAGCCACCTGCTCGACTCGCAAGAAACACCTGTCGGACATGCCAAAATCACCTGCCGCGTACGCCAGAAACACTTGGCGGACGCTCCGGAATCACCTGTCGGGCGTGCCGGAACCACCTCTCAGACTTGCCAGAACCATGTTCTGGACACGCCGGTACCACCTGCCGAGTATGCCGGAACCAGCTGATCCACTCCCCAGAACCACCTAGTGGACACGCCAAAATCAACTGCCGGCTACGCCGGAACCACCGGCTCGACGCGCCGGAACCACCGCCGGACATGCAAAATGACCTGCCGGCTACGCCAGAACCATTTGGCGAACACTCCGGAAACACCTGTAGGGCCGCCCAGAACCACATCTCAGACGTGCCACAACCATGTGCCTGAGATGCCGGAACCACACCCCGAACAGACCGAAACCACCTGACAGACCCGCCTGAACCCCCTGGCGAGCACGCCTGATCCACCTGCTCAACTAGCCAGAACCACCTTCCAGACACGCCAAAATCACCTACCAGGTCTACCAGAACAACTTGGTGGACACTCCGGAATCATCTGCCGGATATGCCAGAACCAGCCCTCTGACACACCAGAACCACGTGCCGGACACGCCGGAAGCACCTGCTGATCATGCCTGAGCCACATGCTCGACTTGCAAGAAACACATGCCAGACACGCCAAAATCACCTGCCGGCTACGCCAGAACCACTCGGCAGACACTCCGGAATCACCTGCCGGGCATGCCGGAACCACCTGCTGGACATGCCGGAATCACCTGCCGGACATGCCGGAACCACCAGCTCGACTCGCCGGAACCACTGCCGGACATGCAAAATCACCTGCCGGCTACGCCAGAACCACTTGGGGAACACTCAGGAATCACCTGCCGGGCATGGCGGAACCACCTCTCAGACATGCCGGAACCACATGCCAATGACACCGGAAGCACCTGCCGAGCACGCCAGAACCACCTGCTCGACTCGCCAAAACCACCTGCTGGACACGCCAAAATCACCTTCCGGCTACGCCACAACCATTTGGTGAACACTTCGGAATCACCTGCCGGGCTGGCTGGAACCACCTGCTGGTCACGCCAACATCACCTGCCGGCTACGCCAGAACCACTTGGCGGACACTCCAGAATCACCTGCGGGCATGCCAGAACCATGACATGGACAGACGGCAAACACCTGCCGGACCTGCTGGAACCACCTGCCGAGCACTCCGGAACCACCTGCTCGACTCACCAAAGCCACCTGATGGACACACCAGAAACAACTGCGGGGTACGCCAGAACCACTTGGAGGACTCTCCGGGATCACCTGCCGGGCATGCCGGAACCACCTCCGGGCATGCCAGCACAACCTCTCAGAAGTGCCAGAAGCACGTGCCGGACAGGCCGGAAACACAGGAAACACTCGCCGGAACCACCTGCTTGACTCACAGGTCCCACATACCGGACACGCCAAAATCACCTGCCCGCTACACCAGAACCACTTGGCGGACAAGCCGGAATCACGTGAAGTGCATGTCTCAGAGGTGAGACAACCACATGCCGGACACTCCGGAATCACCTGCCGGGCATGCCGGAACCATCTCTCAGACGTGCCACAACCACGTGCCGGAGAGACCGGAAGCACCTGCCGAGCTCGCCGGAACCACCTGCTGGACATGCCGGAACCGCCTGCCTCAAAGGCCAAAATCATATGCCGGCTACGCCAAACCCACTTGGTGGACACTCCAGAATCGCCTTGCGGGCATGCCAGAACCAAGACATGGACAGACGGCAAACACCTGCCGGACCTGCTGGAACCACCTGCCGAGCACTCCGGAACCACCTGCTCGACTCACCAAAGCCACCTGATGGACACACCAGAAACAACTGCGGGGTACGCCAGAACCACTTGGAGGACTCTCCGGGATCACCTGCCGGGCATGCCGGAACCACCTCTCATACGTGCCAGAACCATGTGCCGGACACGCCGGAACCAACCGCCGAGTATGCCGGAACCAGCTGATCCACTCCACAGAACCACCTACTGGACACGCCAAAATCAACTGCCGGCTACGCCAGAACCACTCGGCAGACCTCCGGAATCACATGCCAGGCATTCCGGATCCACGTCTCAGAGGTGCCAGAACCACATGCCATACACTCTGGAATCACCTGCCGGGCATGCCGAAACCACATCTCAGACGTGCCAGAACCATTTGCCGGACACGCCGGAACCACCTGCCGAGAATGCCGGAACCACCTGCTCCACTCCCCAGAACCACCTGCTGGACACGCCAAAATCACCAGCCGGCTACGCCAGAACCACTTGGCGGGCACCATGGAAACACCTGTCGGGCCGGCCGGAACCACCTATCAGACGTGCCAGAACCATGTGCCTGAGATGCAGGAACCACACCCCGAACAGACCGAAACCACCTGCCAGACCCGCCTGAACCACCTGCCGAGCACGCCGGAACCACCTACTCGACTCGCCGGAACCACCTACCTGACACGCTAGAATCACCTGCCGGGTATGCCACAACCACTTGGTGGACACTCCGGAATCATCTGCCGGACATGCCAGAACCAGCCCTCAGACACACCAGAACCACGTGCCGGACACGCCGGAAGCACCTGCTGAGCATGCCTGAGCCAAATGCTCGACTTGCAAGAAATACCTGCCAGACACGCCAAAATCACCTGCCGGGTACGCCAGAACCACGTGGCGGACACTCCGGAATCACCTGTCGGGCATGCCGGAACCAACTCTCAGACGTGCCAGAACCTCGTGCCGGACACGCCAGAACCACCTGCCGGACAGACCAGAAACACCTGCTGGACACGCCGGAACCACCGGCTCGACTCGCCGGAACCACTGCCGGACATGCAAAATGACCTGCCGGCTATGCCAGAACCACTTGGTGAACACTCCGGAATCACCTCTAGGGCATGCCGGAACCACCTCTCAGACTTGCCGGAACCATGTTCCGGACACGCCGGTACCACCTGCCGAGTATGCCAGAACACCTGATCGACTCCCCAGAACCACCTGCTGGACACGCCAGAATCACCTGCCGGCTACGCCAGAACCACTCGTCAGACACTCCGGAACCACCTGCCGGGCATGCCGGAACCACCTCTCAGAGGTGCCAGAACCACATGCCGGACACTCTGGAATCACCTGCGGGGCATGCCGCAACCATCTCTCAGACGTGCCAGAACCATGTTCCGGACACGCCGGTACCACCTGCCGAGCTCGCCGGAACCACCTGCTGGACCTGCCAAAATCACCGGCCGGCTACGCCAGAACCACTCGGCAGACACTCCGGAATCACCTGCCGGGCTGGCTGGAACCACCTGCTGGTCACGCCAACATCACCTTTCAGCTACGCCAGAACCACTTGGCGGACACTCCGGAAACACCTGTCGGGTGGCCGGAACCAACTCTCAGATGTGTTCAGAACCATGTGCCTGAGATGCCGGGACCACTCCCCGAACAGACCGAAACCACCTGCCAGACCCGCCTGAACCCCCTGGCGAGCACGCCTGATCCACCTGCTCAACTAGCCGGAACCACCTTCCTGACACGCCAAAATCACCTGCCAGGTCTACCAGAACCACTTGGTGGGCACTCCGGAATCATCTGCCGGACATGCCAGAACCAGCTCTCAGACACACCAGAAGCACGTGCCAGAGACGCCGGAAGCACCAGCTGAGCATGCCTGAGCCACCTGCTCGACTCGCAAGAAACACCTGTCGGACATGCCAAAATCACCTGCCGCGTACGCCAGAAACACTTGGCGGACGCTCCGGAATCACCTGTCGGGCGTGCCGGAACCACCTCTCAGACTTGCCAGAACCATGTTCTGGACACGCCGGTACCACCTGCCGAGTATGCCGGAACCAGCTGATCCACTCCCCAGAACCACCTAGTGGACACGCCAAAATCAACTGCCGGCTACGCCGGAACCACCGGCTCGACGCGCCGGAACCACCGCCGGACATGCAAAATGACCTGCCGGCTACGCCAGAACCATTTGGCGAACACTCCGGAAACACCTGTAGGGCCGCCCAGAACCACATCTCAGACGTGCCACAACCATGTGCCTGAGATGCCGGAACCACACCCCGAACAGACCGAAACCACCTGACAGACCCGCCTGAACCCCCTGGCGAGCACGCCTGATCCACCTGCTCAACTAGCCGGAACCACCTTCCAGACACGCCAAAATCACCTACCAGGTCTACCAGAACAACTTGGTGGACACTCCGGAATCATCTGCCGGATATGCCAGTACCAGCCCTCTGACACACCAGAACCATGTGCCGGACACGCCGGAAGCACCTGCTGATCATGCCTGAGCCACATGCTCGACTTGCAAGAAACACATGCCAGACACGCCAAAATCACCGGCCGGGTACGCCAGAACCACGTGGGGGACACTCCGAAATCACCTGTCGGGCGTGCCGGAACCACCTCTCAGACTTGCCAGAACCATCTTCCGGACATGTCGGAACCACCTGACGAGCTCGCCGGAACCACCTGCTGGACACGCCAAAATCACCTGCCTGATACGCCTGAACCACTCGGCAGAAACTCCGGAATCACATGCCAGGCATTCCGGAACCACCTCTCAGAGGTGCCAGAACCAAATGCCGGAAACTCAGGTATCACCTGCCGGGCATGCCGGAACCACCTCTCAGAGGTGCCAGAACCACATGCCGGACACTCCGGAATCACCTGCCGGGCATGCCGGAACCACCTGCCGGAGACACCGGAAGCACCTGCCTAGCACGCCAGAACCACCTGCTCGACTCGCCAAAACCACCTGCTGGACACGCCCACATCACCTGCCAGCTATGCCAGAACCACTTGGCGGACACCATGGAAACACCTGTCGGGCCGGCCGGAACCACCTATCAGACGTGCCAGAACCATTTGCCTGAGATGCCGGAACCACACCCCGAACAGACCGAAACCACCTGCCAGACCCGCCTGAACCACCTGCCGAGCACGCCGGAACCGCCTACTCGACTCGCCGGAACCACCTACCTGACACGCTAAAATCACCTGCCGGGTATGCCACAACCACTTGGTGGACACTCCGGAATCGTCTGCCGGACATGCCAGAACCAGGTCTCAGACACACCAGAACCACGTGCCAGAGACGCCGGAAGCACCAGCTGAGCATGCCTGAGCCAAATGCTCGACTTGCAAGAAACACGTGCCTGGCACGCCAAAATCACCTGCCGGGTACGCCAGAACCACGTGGCGGACACTCCGGAATCACCTGTCGGGCATGCCGGAACCAACTCTCAGACGTGCCAGAACCTCGTGCCGGTCACGCCAGAACCACCTGCCGGACAGACCGGAAACACCTGCTGGATACGCCGCAACCACCGGCTCGACTCGCCGGAACCACCGCCGGACATGCAAAATGACCTGCCGGCTACGCCAGAACCACTTGGCAGACACTCCGGAATCACCTGTCGGGCATGCCTGAACCGCCTCTCAGACTTGCCAGAACCATGTTCCGGACACGCCGGTACCACCTGCCGAGTATGCCGGAACCACCTGATCCACTCCCCAGAACCACCAGCTGGACATGCCAGAATCACCTGCCGACTACGCCAGAACCACTCGGCAGACACTCCGGAACCACCTGTCGGGCATGCCGGAACCACCTCTCAGAGGTGCCAGAACCACATGCCGAACACTCCGGAATCACCTGCCGGGCATGCCGGGAACCACCTCTCAGAGGTGCCAGAACCACATGCCGGACACTCCCGAATCACCTGCCGGGCATGCCGGAACCATCTCTCAGACGTGCAAGAACCTTGTTCCGGACATGCTGGTACCACCTGCCGAGCTCGCCGGAACCACATGCTGTACAAGCCAAAATCACCTGCCAGCTACACTAGAACCACACTCCAGACACTCCGGAATCACCTGCCGGGCTGGCTGGAACCACCTGCCGGTCACACCAACATCACCTTTCAGCTACGCCAGAACCACTCGGCAGACACTCCGGAATCACAGGCCAGGCATTCCGGAACCACCTCTCAGAGGTCCCAGAACCAAATGCCGGAGACTCCGGTATCACCTGCCGGGCATGCCGGAACCACCTCTCAGAGGTGCCAGAACCACATGCCGGACACTCCGGAATCACCTGCCGGGCATGCTGGAACCACGTGCTGGACATGCCGGAACCACCTGCCGGACATGCCGGAACCACCTGCCGGACATTCCGGAACCACCGGCTCGACTCGCCGGAACCATTGCCGGACATGCAAAATCACCTGCCGGCTACGCCAGAACCACTTGGCGAACACTCCGGTATCACCTGCCGGGCATGCCGGAACCACCTCTCAGAGGTGCCAGAACCACATGCCGGACACTCCGGAATCACCTGCCGGGCATGCCGGAACCACCTGCCGGACATGCCGGAACCACCGGCTCGACTCGCCGGAACCATTGCCGGACATGCAAAATCACCTGCCGGCTACGCCAGAACCACTTGGCGAACACTCCGGAATCACCTGCCGGGCATGGCGGAACCACATCTCATTCATGCCAGAACCACATGCCAATGACACCGGAAGCACCTGCCGAGCACGCCAGAACCACCTGCTCGACTCGCCAAATCCACCTGGTGGACACGCCAAAATCACCTGCCGGCTACGCCACAACCATTTGGTGAACGCTTCGGAATCACCTGCCGGGCTGGCTGGAACCACCTGCCGGTCACGCCAACATCACCTGCCAGCTATGCCAGAACCACTTGGCGGACACCATGGAAACACCTGTCGGGCCGGCCGGAACCACGTATCAGACGTGCCAGAACCATGAGCCTGAGATGCCGGAACCACACCCCGAACAGACCGAAACCACCTGCCAGACCCGCCTGAACCACCTGCCGAGCACGCCGGAACCGCCTACTCGACTCGCTGGAACCAACTACATGACACGCTAAAATCACCTGCCGGGTATGCCACAACCACTTGGTGGACACTCCGGAATCATCTGCCGGACATGCCAGAACCAGCTCTCAGACACACCAGAACCACGTGCCAGAGACGCCGGAAGCACCAGCTGAGCATGCCTGAGCCAAATGCTCGACTTGCAAGAAACACGTGCCTGGCACGCCAAAATCACCTGCCGGGTACGCCAGAACCACGTGGCGGACACTCCGGAATCACCTGTCGGGCATGCCGGAACCAACTCTCAGACGTGCCAGAACCTCGTGCCGGTCACGCCAGAACCACCTGCCGGACAGACCGGAAACAACTGCTGGATACGCCGCAACCACCGGCTCGACTCGCCGGAACCACCGCCGGACATGCAAAATGACCTGCCGGCTACGCCACAACCACATGGCGAACACTCCGGAATCACCTTTCGGGCCTGCCGGAACCACCTCTCAGACTTGCCAGAACCATGTTCCGGACACGCCGGTACCACCTGCCGAGTATGCCGGAACCACCTGATCCACTCCCCAGAACCACCTGCTGGATACGCCAGAATCACCTGCCGGCTACGCCAGAACCACTCGTCAGACACTCCGGAACCACCTGCCGGGCATGCCGGAACCACCTCTCAGAGGTGCCAGAACCACATGCCGGACACTCTGGAATCACCTGCGGGGCATGCCGCAACCATCTCTCAGACGTGCCAGAACCATGTTCCGGACACGCCGGTACCACCTGCCGAGCTCGCCGGAACCACCTGCTGGACCTGCCAAAATCACCGGCCGGCTACGCCAGAACCACTCGGCAGACACTCCGGAATCACCTGCCGGGCTGGCTGGAACCACCTGCTGGTCACGCCAACATCACCTTTCAGCTACGCCAGAACCACTTGGCGGACACTCCGGAAACACCTGTCGGGTGGCCGGAACCAACTCTCAGATGTGTTCAGAACCATGTGCCTGAGATGCCGGGACCACTCCCCGAACAGACCGAAACCACCTGCCAGACCCGCCTGAACCCCCTGGCGAGCACGCCTGATCCACCTGCTCAACTAGCCGGAACCACCTTCCTGACACGCCAAAATCACCTGCCAGGTCTACCAGAACCACTTGGTGGGCACTCCGGAATCATCTGCCGGACATGCCAGAACCAGCTCTCAGACACACCAGAAGCACGTGCCAGAGACGCCGGAAGCACCAGCTGAGCATGCCTGAGCCACCTGCTCGACTCGCAAGAAACACCTGTCGGACATGCCAAAATCACCTGCCGCGTACGCCAGAAACACTTGGCGGACGCTCCGGAATCACCTGTCGGGCGTGCCGGAACCACCTCTCAGACTTGCCAGAACCATGTTCTGGACACGCCGGTACCACCTGCCGAGTATGCCGGAACCAGCTGATCCACTCCCCAGAACCACCTAGTGGACACGCCAAAATCAACTGCCGGCTACGCCGGAACCACCGGCTCGACGCGCCGGAACCACCGCCGGACATGCAAAATGACCTGCCGGCTACGCCAGAACCATTTGGCGAACACTCCGGAAACACCTGTAGGGCCGCCCAGAACCACATCTCAGACGCGCCACAACCATGTGCCTGAGATGCCGGAACCACACCCCGAACAGACCGAAACCACCTGACAGACCCGCCTGAACCCCCTGGCGAGCATGCCTGATCCACCTGCTCAACTAGCCGGAACCACCTTCCAGACACGCCAAAATCACCTACCAGGTCTACCAGAACAACTTGGTGGACACTCCGGAATCATCTGCCGGATATGCCAGTACCAGCCCTCTGACACACCAGAACCATGTGCCGGACACGCCGGAAGCACCTGCTGATCATGCCTGAGCCACATGCTCGACTTGCAAGAAACACATGCCAGACACGCCAAAATCACCGGCCGGGTACGCCAGAACCACGTGGAGGACACTCCGGAATCACCTGTCGGGCGTGCCGGAACCACCTCTCAGACTTGCCAGAACCATTTTCTGGACACGCCGGTACCACCTGCCGAGTATGCCGGAACCAGCTGATCCACTCCCCAGAACCACCTAGTGGACACGCCAAAATCAACTGCCGGCTATGCCGGAACCACCGGCTCGACTCGCCGGAACCACCGCCGGACATGCAAAATGACCTGCCGGCTACGCCAGAACCACTTGGCGAACACTCTGGAATCACCTGTCGGGCATGCCGGAACCACCTCTCAGACTTGCCAGAACCATCTTCCGGACATGTCGGAACCACCTGACGAGCTCGCCGGAACCACCTGCTGGACACGCCAAAATCACCTGCCTGATACGCCTGAACCACTTGGCAGACACTCCGGAATCACATGCCAGGCATTCCGGAACCACCTCTCAGAGGTGCCAGAACCAAATGCCGGAAACTCCGGTATCACCTGCCGGGCATGCCGGAACCACCTCTCAGAGGTGCCAGAACCACATGCCGGACACTCCGGAATCACCTGCCGGGCATGCCGGAACCACCTGCCGGAGACACCGGAAGCACCTGCCTAGCACGCCAGAACCACCTGCTCGACTCGCCAAAACCACCTGCTGGACACGCCAACATCACCTGCCAGCTATGCCAGAACCACTTGGCGGACACCATGGAAACACCTGTCGGGCCGGCCGGAACCACCTATCAGACGTGCCAGAACCATTTGCCTGAGATGCCGGAACCACACCCCGAACAGACCGAAACCACCTGACAGACCCGCCTGAACCACCTGCCGAGCACGCCGGAACCGCCTACTCGACTCGCCGGAACCACCTACCTGACACGCTAAAATCACCTGCCGGGTATGCCACAACCACTTGGTGGACACTCCGGAATCGTCTGCCGGACATGCCAGAACCAGCTCTCAGACACACCAGAACCACGTGCCAGAGACGCCGGAAGCACCAGCTGAGCATGCCTGAGCCAAATGCTCGACTTGCAAGAAACACGTGCCTGGCACGCCAAAGTCACCTGCCGGGTACGCCAGAACCACGTGGCGGACACTCCGGAATCACCTGTCGGGCATGCCGGAACCAACTCTCAGACGTGCCAGAACCTCGTGCCGGTCACGCCAGAAACACCTGCCGGACAGACCGGAAACACCTGCTGGATACGCCGCAACCACCGGCTCGACTCGCCGGAACCACCGCCGGACATGCAAAATGACCTGCCGGCTACGCCAGAACCACTTGGCGGACACTCCGGAATCACCTGTCGGGCATGCCTGAACCGCCTCTCAGACTTGCCAGAACCATGTTCCGGACACGCCGGTACCACCTGCCGAGCATGCCGGAACCACCTGATCCACTCCCCAGAACCACCAGCTGGACATGCCAGAATCACCTGCCGACTACGCCAGAACCACTCGGCAGACACTCCGGAACCACCTGTCGGGCATGCCGGAACCACCTCTCAGAGGTGCCAGAACCACATGCCGAACACTCCGGAATCACCTGCCGGGCATGCCGGGAACCACCTCTCAGAGGTGCCAGAACCACATGCCGGACACTCCCGAATCACCTGCCGGGCATGCCGGAACCATCTCTCAGACGTGCAAGAACCTTGTTCCGGACATGCTGGTACCACCTGCCGAGCTCGCCGGAACCACATGCTGTACACGCCAAAATCACCTGCCAGCTACACTAGAACCACACTCCAGACACTCCGGAATCACCTGCCGGGCTGGCTGGAACCACCTGCCGGTCACACCAACATCACCTTTCAGCTACGCCAGAACCACTCGGCAGACACTCCGGAATCACAGGCCAGGCATTCCGGAACCACCTCTCAGAGGTCCCAGAACCAAATGCCGGAGACTCCGGTATCACCTGCCGGGCATGCCGGAACCACCTCTCAGAGGTGCCAGAACCACATGCCGGACACTCCGGAATCACCTGCCGGGCATGCTGGAACCACGTGCTGGACATGCCGGAACCACCTGCCGGACATGCCGGAACCACCTGCCGGACATTCCGGAACCACCGGCTCGACTCGCCGGAACCATTGCCGGACATGCAAAATCACCTGCCGGCTACGCCAGAACCACTTGGCGAACACTCCGGTATCACCTGCCGGGCATGCCGGAACCACCTCTCAGAGGTGCCAGAACCACATGCCGGACACTCCGGAATCACCTGCCGGGCATGCCGGAACCACCTGCCGGACATGCCGGAACCACCGGCTCGACTCGCCGGAACCATTGCCGGACATGCAAAATCACCTGCCGGCTACGCCAGAACCACTTGGCGAACACTCCGGAATCACCTGCCGGGCATGGCGGAACCACATCTCATTCATGCCAGAACCACATGCCAATGACACCGGAAGCACCTGCCGAGCACGCCAGAACCACCTGCTCGACTCGCCAAATCCACCTGGTGGACACGCCAAAATCACCTGCCGGCTACGCCACAACCATTTGGTGAACGCTTCGGAATCACCTGCCGGGCTGGCTGGAACCACCTGCCGGTCACGCCAACATCACCTGCCAGCTATGCCAGAACCACTTGGCGGACACCATGGAAACACCTGTCGGGCCGGCCGGAACCACGTATCAGACGTGCCAGAACCATGAGCCTGAGATGCCGGAACCACACCCCGAACAGACCGAAACCACCTGCCAGACCCGCCTGAACCACCTGCCGAGCACGCCGGAACCGCCTACTCGACTCGCTGGAACCAACTACATGACACGCTAAAATCACCTGCCGGGTATGCCACAACCACTTGGTGGACACTCCGGAATCATCTGCCGGACATGCCAGAACCAGCTCTCAGACACACCAGAACCACGTGCCAGAGACGCCGGAAGCACCAGCTGAGCATGCCTGAGCCAAATGCTCGACTTGCAAGAAACACGTGCCTGGCACGCCAAAATCACCTGCCGGGTACGCCAGAACCACGTGGCGGACACTCCGGAATCACCTGTCGGGCATGCCGGAACCAACTCTCAGACGTGCCAGAACCTCGTGCCGGTCACGCCAGAACCACCTGCCGGACAGACCGGAAACAACTGCTGGATACGCCGCAACCACCGGCTCGACTCGCCGGAACCACCGCCGGACATGCAAAATGACCTGCCGGCTACGCCACAACCACATGGCGAACACTCCGGAATCACCTTTCGGGCCTGCCGGAACCACCTCTCAGACTTGCCAGAACCATGTTCCGGACATGCCGGTACCACCTGCCGAGTATGCCGGAACCACCTGATCCACTCCCCAGAACCACCTGCTGGATACGCCAGAATCACCTGCCGGCTAGTCAAGAACCACTTGGCAGACACTCCGTAACCAACTGCCGGGCATGCCGGAACCACCTCTCAGAGGTGCCAGAACCGCATGCCGGACACTCCGGAATCAACTGCCGGGCATGCCGGAACCACCTCTCAGAGAGGCCAGAACCACATGCCGGACACTCCCGAATCACCTGCCGGGCATGCCGGAACCATCTCTCAGACGTGCCAGAACCGTGTGCCTGAGATGCCGGAACCACACCCCGAACAGACGAAACCACCTGCCAGACCCGCCTGAACCACCTGCCGAGCACGCCGGAACCACCTACTCGACTCGCTGGAACCACCTACCTGACACGCTAAAATCACCTGCCGGGTATGCCACAACCACTTGGTGGACACTCCGGAATCATCTGCCGGACATGCCAGAACCAGCTCTCAGACACACCAGAACCACATGCCAGACACGCCGGAAGCACCTGCTGAGCATGCCTGAGCCAAATGCTCGACTTGCAAGAAGCACCTGCCAGACACGCCAAAATCACCTGCCGGGTACGCCAGAACCATATGGCGGACACTCCGGAATCACCTGTCGGGCATGCCGGAACCAACTCTCCGATGTGCCAGAACCTCGTGCCGGTCACGCCAGAACCACCTGCCGGACACGCCGGAACCACCGGCTCAACTCGCCGGAACCACCGCCGGACATGCAAAATGACCTGCCGGCTACGCCAGAACCACTTGGCGGACACTCCGGAATCACCTGTCGGGCATGCCTGAACCGCCTCTCAGACTTGCCAGAACCATGTTCCGGACACGCCGGTACCACCTGCCGAGTATGCCGGAACCACCTGATCCACTCCCCAGAACCACCAGCTGGACACGCCAGAATCACCTGCCGACTACGCCAGAACCACTCGGCAGACACTCCGGAACCACCTGCCGGGCATGACGGAACCACCTCTCAGAGGTGCCAGAACCACATGCCGAACACTCCGGAATCACCTGCTGGGCATGCCGGGAACCACCTCTCAGAGGTGCCAGAACCACATGCCGGACACTCCCGAATCACCTGCCGGGCATGCCGGAACCATCTCTCAGACGTGCAAGAACCTTGTTCCGGACATGCTGGTACCACCTGCCGAGCTCGCCGGAACCACCTGCTGTACACGCCAAAATCACCTGCCAGCTACGCCAGAACCACACGGCAGACACTCCGGAATCACCTGCCGGGCTGGCTGGAACCACCTGCCGGTCACGCCAACATCACCTTTCAGCTACGCCAGAACCACTTGGCGGACACTCCGGAAACACCTGTCGGGCCGGCCGGAACCACGTCTCAGACGTGCCAGAACCATGTGCCTGAGATGCCAGAACCACTCCCCGAAAAGACCGAAACCACCTGCCAGACCCGCCTGAACCCCCTGGCGAGCACGCCTGATCCACCTGCTCAACTAGCCGGAACCAACTTCCTGACACGAAAAAATCACCTGCCAGGTCTACCAGAACCACTTGGTGGACACTCCGGAATCATCTGCCGGACATGCCAGAACCAGCTCTCAGACACACCAGAAGCACGTGCCAGAGACGCCGGAAGCACCAGCTGAGCATGCCTGAGCCACCTGCTCGACTCGCAAGAATCACCTGTCGGACATGCCAAAATCACCTGCCGCGTACGCCAGAAACACTTGGCGGACGCTCCGGAATCACCTGTCGGGCGTGCCGGAACCACCTCTCAGACTTGCCAGAACCATGTTCTGGACACGCCGGTACCACCTGCCGAGTATGCCGGAACCAGCTGATCCACTCCCCAGAACCACCTAGTGGACACGCCAAAATCAACTGCCGGCTACGCCGGAACCACCGGCTCGACGCGCCGGAACCACCGCCGGACATGCAAAATGACCTGCCGGCTACGCCAGAACCATTTGGCGAACACTCCGGAAACACCTGTAGGGCCGCCCAGAACCACATCTCAGACGTGCCACAACCATGTGCCTGAGATGCCGGAACCACACCCCGAACAGACCGAAACCACCTGACAGACCCGCCTGAACCCCCTGGCGAGCACGCCTGATCCACCTGCTCAACTAGCCGGAACCACCTTCCAGACACGCCAAAATCACCTACCAGGTCTACCAGAACAACTTGGTGGACACTCCGGAATCATCTGCCGGATATGCCAGTACCAGCCCTCTGACACACCAGAACCATGTGCCGGACACGCCGGAAGCACCTGCTGATCATGCCTGAGCCACATGCTCGACTTGCAAGAAACACATGCCAGACACGCCAAAATCACCGGCCGGGTACGCCAGAACCACGTGGAGGACACTCCGAAATCACCTGTCGGGCGTGCCGGAACCACCTCTCAGACTTGCCAGAACCATCTTCCGGACATGTCGGAACCACCTGACGAGCTCGCCGGAACCACCTGCTGGACACGCCAAAATCACCTGCCTGATACGCCTGAACCACTCGGCAGACACTCCGGAATCACATGCCAGGCATTCCGGAACCACCTCTCAGAGGTGCCAGAACCAAATGCCGGAAACTCCGGTATCACCTGCCGGGCATGCCGGAACCACCTCTCAGAGGTGCCAGAACCACATGCCGGACACTCCGGAATCACCTGCCGGGCATGACGGAACCACCTGCCGGAGACACCGGAAGCACCTGCCTAGCACGCCAGAACCACCTGCTCGACTCGCCAAAACCACCTGCTGGACACGCCCACATCACCTGCCAGCTATGCCAGAACCACTTGGCGGACACCATGGAAACACCTGTCGGGCCGGCCGGAACCACCTATCAGACGTGCCAGAACCATTTGCCTGAGATGCCGGAACCACACCCCGAACAGACCGAAACCACCTGCCAGACCCGCCTGAACCACCTGCCGAGCACGCCGGAACCGCCTACTCGACTCGCCGGAACCACCTACCTGACACGCTAAAATCACCTGCCGGGTATGCCACAACCACTTGGTGGACACTCCGGAATCGTCTGCCGGACATGCCAGAACCAGGTCTCAGACACACCAGAACCACGTGCCAGAGACGCCGGAAGCACCAGCTGAGCATGCCTGAGCCAAATGCTCGACTTGCAAGAAACACGTGCCTGGCACGCCAAAATCACCTGCCGGGTACGCCAGAACCACGTGGCGGACACTCCGGAATCACCTGTCGGGCATGCCGGAACCAACTCTCAGACGTGCCAGAACCTCGTGCCGGTCACGCCAGAACCACCTGCCGGACAGACCGGAAACACCTGCTGGATACGCCGCAACCACCGGCTCGACTCGCCGGAACCACCGCCGGACATGCAAAATGACCTGCCGGCTACGCCAGAACCACTTGGCGGACACTCCGGAATCACCTGTCGGGCATGCCTGAACCGCCTCTCAGACTTGCCAGAACCATGTTCCGGACACGCCGGTACCACCTGCCGAGCATGCCGGAACCACCTGATCCACTCCCCAGAACCACCAGCTGGACATGCCAGAATCACCTGCCGACTACGCCAGAACCACTCGGCAGACACTCCGGAACCACCTGTCGGGCATGCCGGAACCACCTCTCAGAGGTGCCAGAACCACATGCCGAACACTCCGGAATCACCTGCCGGGCATGCCGGGAACCACCTCTCAGAGGTGCCAGAACCACATGCCGGACACTCCCGAATCACCTGCCGGGCATGCCGGAACCATCTCTCAGACGTGCAAGAACCTTGTTCCGGACATGCTGGTACCACCTGCCGAGCTCGCCGGAACCACATGCTGTACACGCCAAAATCACCTGCCAGCTACACTAGAACCACACTCCAGACACTCCGGAATCACCTGCCGGGCTGGCTGGAACCACCTGCCGGTCACACCAACATCACCTTTCAGCTACGCCAGAACCACTCGGCGGACACTCCGGAATCACAGGCCAGGCATTCCGGAACCACCTCTCAGAGGTGCCAGAACCAAATGCCGGAGACTCCGGTATCACCTGCCGGGCATGCCGGAACCACCTCTCAGAGGTGCCAGAACCACATGCCGGACACTCCGGAATCACCTGCCGGGCATGCTGGAACCACGTGCTGGACATGCCGGAACCACCTGCCGGACATGCCGGAACCACCTGCCGGACATTCCGGAACCACCGGCTCGACTCGCCGGAACCATTGCCGGACATGCAAAATCACCTGCCGGCTACGCCAGAACCACTTGGCGAACACTCCGGTATCACCTGCCGGGCATGCCGGAACCACCTCTCAGAGGTGCCAGAACCACATGCCGGACACTCCGGAATCACCTGCCGGGCATGCCGGAACCACCTGCCGGACATGCCGGAACCACCGGCTCGACTCGCCGGAACCATTGCCGGACATGCAAAATCACCTGCCGGCTACGCCAGAACCACTTGGCGAACACTCCGGAATCACCTGCCGGGCATGGCGGAACCACATCTCATTCATGCCAGAACCACATGCCAATGACACCGGAAGCACCTGCCGAGCACGCCAGAACCACCTGCTCGACTCGCCAAATCCACCTGGTGGACACGCCAAAATCACCTGCCGGCTACGCCACAACCATTTGGTGAACGCTTCGGAATCACCTGCCGGGCTGGCTGGAACCACCTGCCGGTCACGCCAACATCACCTGCCAGCTATGCCAGAACCACTTGGCGGACACCATGGAAACACCTGTCGGGCCGGCCGGAACCACGTATCAGACGTGCCAGAACCATGAGCCTGAGATGCCGGAACCACACCCCGAACAGACCGAAACCACCTGCCAGACCCGCCTGAACCACCTGCCGAGCACGCCGGAACCGCCTACTCGACTCGCTGGAACCAACTACATGACACGCTAAAATCACCTGCCGGGTATGCCACAACCACTTGGTGGACACTCCGGAATCATCTGCCGGACATGCCAGAACCAGCTCTCAGACACACCAGAACCACGTGCCAGAGACGCCGGAAGCACCAGCTGAGCATGCCTGAGCCAAATGCTCGACTTGCAAGAAACACGTGCCTGGCACGCCAAAATCACCTGCCGGGTACGCCAGAACCACGTGGCGGACACTCCGGAATCACCTGTCGGGCATGCCGGAACCAACTCTCAGACGTGCCAGAACCTCGTGCCGGTCACGCCAGAACCACCTGCCGGACAGACCGGAAACAACTGCTGGATACGCCGCAACCACCGGCTCGACTCGCCGGAACCACCGCCGGACATGCAAAATGACCTGCCGGCTACGCCACAACCACATGGCGAACACTCCGGAATCACCTTTCGGGCCTGCCGGAACCACCTCTCAGACTTGCCAGAACCATGTTCCGGACACGCCGGTACCACCTGCCGAGTATGCCGGAACCACCTGATCCACTCCCCAGAACCACCTGCTGGATACGCCAGAATCACCTGCCGGCTACGCCAGAACCACTCGTCAGACACTCCGGAACCACCTGCCGGGCATGCCGGAACCACCTCTCAGAGGTGCCAGAACCACATGCCGGACACTCTGGAATCACCTGCGGGGCATGCCGCAACCATCTCTCAGACGTGCCAGAACCATGTTCCGGACACGCCGGTACCACCTGCCGAGCTCGCCGGAACCACCTGCTGGACCTGCCAAAATCACCGGCCGGCTACGCCAGAACCACTCGGCAGACACTCCGGAATCACCTGCCGGGCTGGCTGGAACCACCTGCTGGTCACGCCAACATCACCTTTCAGCTACGCCAGAACCACTTGGCGGACACTCCGGAAACACCTGTCGGGTGGCCGGAACCAACTCTCAGATGTGTTCAGAACCATGTGCCTGAGATGCCGGGACCACTCCCCGAACAGACCGAAACCACCTGCCAGACCCGCCTGAACCCCCTGGCGAGCACGCCTGATCCACCTGCTCAACTAGCCGGAACCACCTTCCTGACACGCCAAAATCACCTGCCAGGTCTACCAGAACCACTTGGTGGGCACTCCGGAATCATCTGCCGGACATGCCAGAACCAGCTCTCAGACACACCAGAAGCACGTGCCAGAGACGCCGGAAGCACCAGCTGAGCATGCCTGAGCCACCTGCTCGACTCGCAAGAAACACCTGTCGGACATGCCAAAATCACCTGCCGCGTACGCCAGAAACACTTGGCGGACGCTCCGGAATCACCTGTCGGGCGTGCCGGAACCACCTCTCAGACTTGCCAGAACCATGTTCTGGACACGCCGGTACCACCTGCCGAGTATGCCGGAACCAGCTGATCCACTCCCCAGAACCACCTAGTGGACACGCCAAAATCAACTGCCGGCTACGCCGGAACCACCGGCTCGACGCGCCGGAACCACCGCCGGACATGCAAAATGACCTGCCGGCTACGCCAGAACCATTTGGCGAACACTCCGGAAACACCTGTAGGGCCGCCCAGAACCACATCTCAGACGTGCCACAACCATGTGCCTGAGATGCCGGAACCACACCCCGAACAGACCGAAACCACCTGACAGACCCGCCTGAACCCCCTGGCGAGCATGCCTGATCCACCTGCTCAACTAGCCGGAACCACCTTCCAGACACGCCAAAATCACCTACCAGGTCTACCAGAACAACTTGGTGGACACTCCGGAATCATCTGCCGGATATGCCAGTACCAGCCCTCTGACACACCAGAACCATGTGCCGGACACGCCGGAAGCACCTGCTGATCATGCCTGAGCCACATGCTCGACTTGCAAGAAACACATGCCAGACACGCCAAAATCACCGGCCGGGTACGCCAGAACCACGTGGAGGACACTCCGGAATCACCTGTCGGGCGTGCCGGAACCACCTCTCAGACTTGCCAGAACCATTTTCTGGACACGCCGGTACCACCTGCCGAGTATGCCGGAACCAGCTGATCCACTCCCCAGAACCACCTAGTGGACACGCCAAAATCAACTGCCGGCTATGCCGGAACCACCGGCTCGACTCGCCGGAACCACCGCCGGACATGCAAAATGACCTGCCGGCTACGCCAGAACCACTTGGCGAACACTCTGGAATCACCTGTCGGGCATGCCGGAACCACCTCTCAGACTTGCCAGAACCATCTTCCGGACATGTCGGAACCACCTGACGAGCTCGCCGGAACCACCTGCTGGACACGCCAAAATCACCTGCCTGATACGCCTGAACCACTTGGCAGACACTCCGGAATCACATGCCAGGCATTCCGGAACCACCTCTCAGAGGTGCCAGAACCAAATGCCGGAAACTCCGGTATCACCTGCCGGGCATGCCGGAACCACCTCTCAGAGGTGCCAGAACCACATGCCGGACACTCCGGAATCACCTGCCGGGCATGCCGGAACCACCTGCCGGAGACACCGGAAGCACCTGCCTAGCACGCCAGAACCACCTGCTCGACTCGCCAAAACCACCTGCTGGACACGCCAACATCACCTGCCAGCTATGCCAGAACCACTTGGCGGACACCATGGAAACACCTGTCGGGCCGGCCGGAACCACCTATCAGACGTGCCAGAACCATTTGCCTGAGATGCCGGAACCACACCCCGAACAGACCGAAACCACCTGACAGACCCGCCTGAACCACCTGCCGAGCACGCCGGAACCGCCTACTCGACTCGCCGGAACCACCTACCTGACACGCTAAAATCACCTGCCGGGTATGCCACAACCACTTGGTGGACACTCCGGAATCGTCTGCCGGACATGCCAGAACCAGCTCTCAGACACACCAGAACCACGTGCCAGAGACGCCGGAAGCACCAGCTGAGCATGCCTGAGCCAAATGCTCGACTTGCAAGAAACACGTGCCTGGCACGCCAAAATCACCTGCCGGGTACGCCAGAACCACGTGGCGGACACTCCGGAATCACCTGTCGGGCATGCCGGAACCAACTCTCAGACGTGCCAGAACCTCGTGCCGGTCACGCCAGAACCACCTGCCGGACAGACCGGAAACACCTGCTGGATACGCCGCAACCACTGGCTCGACTCGCCGGAGCCACCGCCGGACATGCAAAATGACCTGCCGGCTACGCCAGAACCACTTGGCGGACACTCCGGAATCACCTGTCGGGCATGCCTGAACCGCCTCTCAGACTTGCCAGAACCATGTTCCGGACACGCCGGTACCACCTGCCGAGTATGCCGGAACCACCTGATCCACTCCCCAGAACCACCAGCTGGACATGCCAGAATCACCTGCCGACTACGCCAGAACCACTCGGCAGACACTCCGGAACCACCTGTCGGGCATGCCGGAACCACCTCTCAGAGGTGCCAGAACCACATGCCGAACACTCCGGAATCACCTGCCGGGCATGCCGGGAACCACCTCTCAGAGGTGCCAGAACCACATGCCGGACACTCCCGAATCACCTGCCGGGCATGCCGGAACCATCTCTCAGACGTGCAAGAACCTTGTTCCGGACATGCTGGTACCACCTGCCGAGCTCGCCGGAACCACATGCTGTACACGCCAAAATCACCTGCCAGCTACACTAGAACCACACTCCAGACACTCCGGAATCACCTGCCGGGCTGGCTGGAACCACCTGCCGGTCACACCAACATCACCTTTCAGCTACGCCAGAACCACTCGGCAGACACTCCGGAATCACAGGCCAGGCATTCCGGAACCACCTCTCAGAGGTCCCAGAACCAAATGCCGGAGACTCCGGTATCACCTGCCGGGCATGCCGGAACCACCTCTCAGAGGTGCCAGAACCACATGCCGGACACTCCGGAATCACCTGCCGGGCATGCTGGAACCACGTGCTGGACATGCCGGAACCACCTGCCGGACATGCCGGAACCACCTGCCGGACATTCCGGAACCACCGGCTCGACTCGCCGGAACCATTGCCGGACATGCAAAATCACCTGCCGGCTACGCCAGAACCACTTGGCGAACACTCCGGTATCACCTGCCGGGCATGCCGGAACCACCTCTCAGAGGTGCCAGAACCACATGCCGGACACTCCGGAATCACCTGCCGGGCATGCCGGAACCACCTGCCGGACATGCCGGAACCACCGGCTCGACTCGCCGGAACCATTGCCGGACATGCAAAATCACCTGCCGGCTACGCCAGAACCACTTGGCGAACACTCCGGAATCACCTGCCGGGCATGGCGGAACCACATCTCATTCATGCCAGAACCACATGCCAATGACACCGGAAGCACCTGCCGAGCACGCCAGAACCACCTGCTCGACTCGCCAAATCCACCTGGTGGACACGCCAAAATCACCTGCCGGCTACGCCACAACCATTTGGTGAACGCTTCGGAATCACCTGCCGGGCTGGCTGGAACCACCTGCCGGTCACGCCAACATCACCTGCCAGCTATGCCAGAACCACTTGGCGGACACCATGGAAACACCTGTCGGGCCGGCCGGAACCACGTATCAGACGTGCCAGAACCATGAGCCTGAGATGCCGGAACCACACCCCGAACAGACCGAAACCACCTGCCAGACCCGCCTGAACCACCTGCCGAGCACGCCGGAACCGCCTACTCGACTCGCTGGAACCAACTACATGACACGCTAAAATCACCTGCCGGGTATGCCACAACCACTTGGTGGACACTCCGGAATCATCTGCCGGACATGCCAGAACCAGCTCTCAGACACACCAGAACCACGTGCCAGAGACGCCGGAAGCACCAGCTGAGCATGCCTGAGCCAAATGCTCGACTTGCAAGAAACACGTGCCTGGCACGCCAAAATCACCTGCCGGGTACGCCAGAACCACGTGGCGGACACTCCGGAATCACCTGTCGGGCATGCCGGAACCAACTCTCAGACGTGCCAGAACCTCGTGCCGGTCACGCCAGAACCACCTGCCGGACAGACCGGAAACAACTGCTGGATACGCCGCAACCACCGGCTCGACTCGCCGGAACCACCGCCGGACATGCAAAATGACCTGCCGGCTACGCCACAACCACATGGCGAACACTCCGGAATCACCTTTCGGGCCTGCCGGAACCACCTCTCAGACTTGCCAGAACCATGTTCCGGACACGCCGGTACCACCTGCCGAGTATGCCGGAACCACCTGATCCACTCCCCAGAACCACCTGCTGGATACGCCAGAATCACCTGCCGGCTAGTCAAGAACCACTTGGCAGACACTCCGTAACCAACTGCCGGGCATGCCGGAACCACCTCTCAGAGGTGCCAGAACCGCATGCCGGACACTCCGGAATCAACTGCCGGGCATGCCGGAACCACCTCTCAGAGAGGCCAGAACCACATGCCGGACACTCCCGAATCACCTGCCGGGCATGCCGGAACCATCTCTCAGACGTGCCAGAACCGTGTGCCTGAGATGCCGGAACCACACCCCGAACAGACGAAACCACCTGCCAGACCCGCCTGAACCACCTGCCGAGCACGCCGGAACCACCTACTCGACTCGCTGGAACCACCTACCTGACACGCTAAAATCACCTGCCGGGTATGCCACAACCACTTGGTGGACACTCCGGAATCATCTGCCGGACATGCCAGAACCAGCTCTCAGACACACCAGAACCACATGCCAGACACGCCGGAAGCACCTGCTGAGCATGCCAGAGCCAAATGCTCGACTTGCAAGAAGCACCTGCCAGACACGCCAAAATCACCTGCCGGGTACGCCAGAACCATGTGGCGGACACTCCGGAATCACCTGTCGGGCATGCCGGAACCAACTCTCCGACGTGCCAGAACCTCGTGCCGGTCACGCCAGAACCACCTGCCGGACACCCCGGAACCACCGGCTCAACTCGCCGGAACAACCGCCGGACATGCAAAATGACCTGCCGGCTACGCCAGAACCACTTGGCGGACACTCCGGAATCACCTGTCGGGCATGCCTGAACCGCCTCTCAGACTTGCCAGAACCATGTTCCGGACACGCCGGTACCACCTGCCGAGTATGCCGGAACCACCTGATCCACTCCCCAGAACCACCAGCTGGACACGCCAGAATCACCTGCCGACTACGCCAGAACCACTCGGCAGACACTCCGGAACCACCTGCCGGGCATGCCGGAACCACCTCTCAGAGGTGCCAGAACCACATGCCGAACACTCCGGAATCACCTGCTGGGCATGCCGGGAACCACCTCTCAGAGGTGCCAGAACCACATGCCGGACACTCCCGAATCACCTGCCGGGCATGCCGGAACCATCTCTCAGACGTGCAAGAACCTTGTTCCGGACATGCTGGTACCACCTGCCGAGCTCGCCGGAACCACCTGCTGTACACGCCAAAATCACCTGCCAGCTACGCCAGAACCACACGGCAGAACACTCCGGAATCACCTGCCGGGCTGGCTGGAACCACCTGCCGGTCACGCCAACATCACCTTTCAGCTACGCCAGAACCACTTGGCGGACACTCCGGAAACACCTGTCGGGCCGGCCGGAACCACGTCTCAGACGTGCCAGAACCATGTGCCTGAGATGCCAGAACCACTCCCCGAAAAGACCGAAACCACCTGACAGACCCGCCTGAACCCCCTGGCGAGCACGCCTGATCCACCTGCTCAACTAGCCGGAACCAACTTCCTGACACGAAAAAATCACCTGCCAGGTCTACCAGAACCACTTGGTGGACACTCCGGAATCATCTGCCGGACATGCCAGAACCAGCTCTCAGACACACCAGAAGCACGTGCCAGAGACGCCGGAAGCACCAGCTGAGCATGCCTGAGCCACCTGCTCGACTCGCAAGAAACACCTGTCGGACATGCCAAAATCACCTGCCGCGTACGCCAGAAACACTTGGCGGACGCTCCGGAATCACCTGTCGGGCGTGCCGGAACCACCTCTCAGACTTGCCAGAACCATCTTCTGAACACGCCGGTACCACCTGCCGAGTATGCCGGAACCAGCTGATCCACTCCCCAGAACCACCTAGTGGACACGCCAAAATCAACTGCCGGCTACGCCGGAACCACCGGCTCGACGCGCCGGAACCACCGCCGGACATGCAAAATGACCTGCCGGCTACGCCAGAACCATTTGGCGAACACTCCGGAAACACCTGTAGGGCCGCCCAGAACCACATCTCAGACGTGCCACAACCATGTGCCTGAGATGCCGGAACCACACCCCGAACAGACCGAAACCACCTGACAGACCCGCCTGAACCCCCTGGCGAGCACGCCTGATCCACCTGCTCAACTAGCCGGAACCACCTTCCAGACACGCCAAAATCACCTACCAGGTCTACCAGAACAACTTGGTGGACACTCCGGAATCATCTGCCGGATATGCCAGTACCAGCCCTCTGACACACCAGAACCATGTGCCGGACACGCCGGAAGCACCTGCTGATCATGCCTGAGCCACATGCTCGACTTGCAAGAAACACATGCCAGACACGCCAAAATCACCGGCCGGGTACGCCAGAACCACGTGGAGGACACTCCGGAATCACCTGTCGGGCGTGCCGGAACCACCTCTCAGACTTGCCAGAACCATCTTCCGGACATGTCGGAACCACCTGACGAGCTCGCCGGAACCACCTGCTGGACACGCCAAAATCACCTGCCTGATATGCCTGAACCACTCGGCAGACACTCCGGAATCACATGCCAGGCATTCCGGAACCACCTCTCAGAGGTGCCACAACCAAATGCCGGAAACTCCGGTATCACCTGCCGGGCATGCCGGAACCACCTCTCAGAGGTGCCAGAACCACATGCCGGACACTCCGGAATCACCTGCCGGGCATGCCGGAACCACCTGCCGGAGACACCGGAAGCACCTGCCTAGCACGCCAGAACCACCTGCTCGACTCGCCAAAACCACCTGCTGGACACGCCCACATCACCTGCCAGCTATGCCAGAACCACTTGGCGGACACCATGGAAACACCTGTCGGGCCGGCCGGAACCACCTATCAGACGTGCCAGAACCATTTGCCTGAGATGCCGGAACCACACCCCGAACAGACCGAAACCACCTGCCAGACCCGCCTGAACCACCTGCCGAGCAAGCCGGAACCGCCTACTCGACTCGCCGGAACCACCTACCTGACACGCTAAAATCACCTGCCGGGTATGCCACAACCACTTGGTGGACACTCCGGAATCGTCTGCCGGACATGCCAGAACCAGGTCTCAGACACACCAGAACCACGTGCCAGAGACGCCGGAAGCACCAGCTGAGCATGCCTGAGCCAAATGCTCGACTTGCAAGAAACACGTGCCTGGCACGCCAAAATCACCTGCCGGGTACGCCAGAACCACGTGGCGGACACTCCGGAATCACCTGTCGGGCATGCTGGAACCAACTCTCAGACGTGCCAGAACCTCGTGCCGGTCACGCCAGAACCACCTGCCGGACAGACCGGAAACACCTGCTGGATACGCCGCAACCACTGGCTCGACTCGCCGGAACCACCGCCGGACATGCAAAATGACCTGCCGGCTACGCCAGAACCACTTGGCGGACACTCCGGAATCACCTGTCGGGCATGCCTGAACCGCCTCTCAGACTTGCCAGAACCATGTTCCGGACACGCCGGTACCACCTGCCGAGTATGCCGGAACCACCTGATCCACTCCCCAGAACCACCAGCTGGACATGCCAGAATCACCTGCCGACTACGCCAGAACCACTCGGCAGACACTCCGGAACCACCTGTCGGGCATGCCGGAACCACCTCTCAGAGGTGCCAGAACCACATGCCGAACACTCCGGAATCACCTGCCGGGCATGCCGGGAACCACCTCTCAGAGGTGCCAGAACCACATGCCGGACACTCCCGAATCACCTGCCGGGCATGCCGGAACCATCTCTCAGACGTGCAAGAACCTTGTTCCAGACATGCTGGTACCACCTGCCGAGCTCGCCGGAACCACATGCTGTACACGCCAAAATCACCTGCCAGCTACACCAGAACCACACTGCAGACACTCCGGAATCACCTGCCGGGCTGGCTGGAACCACCTGCCGGTCACACCAACATCACCTTTCAGCTACGCCAGAACCACTTGGCGGACACTCCGGAAACACCTGTCGGGCCGGCCGGAACCACGTCTCAGACGTGCCAGAACCATGTGCCTGAGATGCCAGAACAACTCCCCGAACAGACCGAAACCACCTGCCAGACCCGCCTGAACCCCCTGGCGAGCACGCCTGATCCACCTGCTCAACTAGCCGGAACCAACTTCCTGACACGCCAAAAGAACCTGCTGGCTACGCCACAACCATTTGGTGAACTATTCGGAATCACCTTCCGGGCTGGCTCCAGAACCACTCAACAGACACTCCGGAACCACCTGCGAGGCATGCCGGAACCACCTCTCAGACATGCCGGAACCACATGCCAATGACACCGGAAGCACCTGCCGAGCACGCCAGAACCACCTGCTCGACTCGCCAAAACCACGTTCTGGACACGCAAAAATCACCTGCCGGCTGCGCCACAACCATTTGGTGAACTCTTCGGAATCACCTGCCGTGCTTGCTGGAACCACCTGCTGGTCACGCCAACATCATCTTTCAGCTACGCCAGAACCACTTGGCGGACACCATGGAAACACCTGTCGGGCCGGCCGGAACCACCTCTCAGGCGTGCCAGAACCATGAGCCTGAGATGCCGGAACCACTCCCCGAACAGACCGAAACCACCTGTCAGACCCGCCTGAACCCCCTGGCGAGCACGCCTGATCCACCTGCTCAACTAGCCGGAACCAACTTCCTGACACGCCAAAATCACCTGCCAGGTATACAAGAACCACTTGGTGGACACTCCGGAATCATCTGCCGGAGATGCCACAACCAGCTCTCAGACACACCAGAACCACGAGCCAGAGACGCCGGAAGCACCAGCTGAGAATGCCTCAGCCATCTGCTCGACTCGCAAGATACACCTGTCGGACAGGCGTAAATCACCTGCCGGGTACGCCAGAAACACTGGGCGGACGCTCCGGAATCACCTGTCGGGCGTGCCGGAACCACCTCTCAGACTTGCCAGAACCATGTTCTGGACACGCCGGTACCACCTGCCGAGTATGCCGGAACCAGCTGATCCACTCCCCAGAACCACCTAGTGGACACGCCAAAATCACCTGCCGGCTACGCCAGAACCACTCGGAAGACACTCCGGAATCACAGGCCAGGCATTCCGGAACCACCTCTCAGAAGTCCCAGAACCAAATGCCGGAGACTCCGGTATCACCTGCCGGGCATGCCGGAACCACCTCTCAGAGGTGCCAGAACCACATGCCGGACACTCCGGAATCACAGGCCAGGTATTCCGGAACCAACTCTCAGAGGTGCCAGAACCAAATGCCGGAGACTCCGGTATCACCTGCCGGGCATGCTGGAACCACGTGCTGGACATGCCGGAACCACCTGCCGGACATGCCGGAACCACCTGCCGGACATTCCGGAACCACCGGCTCGACTCGCCGGAACCATTGCCGGACATGCAAAATCACCTGCCGGCTACGCCAGAACCACTTGGCGAACACTCCAGTATCACCTGCCGGGCATGCCGGAACCACCTCTCAGAGGTGCCAGAACCACATGCCGGACACTCCGGAATCACCTGCCGGGCATGCCGGAACCACCTGCCGGACATGCCGGAACCACCGGCTCGACTCGCCGGAACCATTGCCGGACATGCAAAATCACCTGCCGGCTACGCCAGAACCACTTGGCGAACACTCCGGAATCACCTGCCGGGCATGGCGGAACCACATCTCATTCATGCCAGAACCACATGCCAATGACACCGGAAGCACCTGCCGAGCACGCCAGAACCACCTGCTCGACTCGCCAAATCCACCTGCTGGACACGCCAAAATCACCTGCCGGCTACGCCACAACCATTTGGTGAACTCTTTGGAATCACCTGCTTGGCTGGCTGGAACCACCTGCCGGTCACGCCAACATCACCTGCCAGCTATGCCAGAACCACTTGGCGGACACCATGGAAACACCTGTCGGGCCGGCCGGAACCACCTATCAGACGTGCCAGAACCATGTGCCTGAGATGCCGGAACCACACCCCGAACAGACCGAAACCACCTGCCAGACCCGCCTGAACCACCTGCCGAGCACGCCGGAACCACCTACTCGACTCGCCGGATCCAGCTACATGACACGCTAAAATCACCTGCCGGGTATGCCACAACCACTTGGTGGACACTCCGGAATCATCTGCCGGACATGCCAGAACCAGCTCTCAGACACACCAGAACCACGTGCCAGACACGCCGGAAGCACCTGCTGAGCATGCCTGAGCCAAATGCTCGACTTGCAAGAAACACCTGCCAGACACGCCAAAATCACCTGCCGGGTACGCCAGAACCACGTGGCGGACACTCCGGAATCACCTGTCGGGCATGCCGGAACCAGCTCTCCGACGTGCCAGAACCTCGTGCCGGTCACGCCAGAATCACCTGCCGGACAGACCGGAAACACCTGCTGGATACGCCGCAACCACCGGCTCGACTCGCCGGAACCACCGCCGGACATGCAAAATGACCTGCCGGCTACGCCAGAACCACTTGGCGAACACTCCGGAATCACCTGTCGGGCATGCCGGTACCACCTCTCAGACTTGCCAGAACCATGTTCCGGACACGCCGGTACCACCTGCCGAGTATGCCGGAACCACCTGATCCACTCCACAGAACCACCTGCTGGATACGCCAGAATCACCTGCCGGCTAGTCCAGAACCACTTGGCAGACACTCCGTAACCAACTGCCGGGCATGCCGGAACCACCTCTCAGAGGTGCCAGAACCGCATGCCGGACACTCCGGAATCAACTGCCGGGCATGCCGGAACCACCTCTCAGAGAGGCCAGAACCACATGCCGGACACTCCCGAATCACCTGCCGGGCATGCCGGAACCATCTCTCAGACGTGCAAGAACCTTGTTTCGGACATGCTGGTACCACCTGCCGAGCTCGCCGGAACCACCTGCTGTACACGCCAAAATCACCTGCCAGCTACGCCAGAACCACACGGCAGACACTCCGGAATCACCTGCCGGGCTGGCTGGAACCACCTGCCGGTCACGCCAACATCACCTTTCAGCTACGCCAGAACCACTTGGCGGACACTCCGGAAACACCTGTCGGGCCGGCCGGAACCACGTCTCAGACGTGCCAGAACCATGTGCCTGAGATGCCAGAACCACTCCCCGAACAGACCGAAACCACCTGCCAGACCCGCCTGAACCCCCTGGCGAGCACGCCTGATCCACCTGCTCAACTAGCCGGAACCAACTTCCTGACACGAAAAAATCACCTGCCAGGTATACAAGAACCACTTGGTGGACACTCCGGAATCATCTGCCGGAGATTCCAGAACCAGCTCTCAGACACACCAGAACCACGTGCCAGAGACGCCGGAAGCAGCAGCTGAGCATGCCTCAGCCATCTGCTCGACTCGCAAGATACACCTGTCGGACAGGCGTAAATCACCTGCCGGGTATGCCAGAAACACTGGGCGGACGCTCCGGAATCACCTGTCGGGCATGCCGGAACCACCTCTCAGACTTGCCAGAACCATGTTCTGGACACGCCGGTACCACCTGCCGAGTATGCCGGAACCAGCTGATCCACTCCCCATAACCACCTAGTGGACACGCCAAAATCAACTGCCGGCTACGCCAGAACCACTCGGCAGACACTCGGAATCACATGCCAGGCATTCCGGAACCACCTCTCAGAGGTGCCAGAACCAAATGCCGGAGACTCCGGTATCACCTGCCGGGCATGCCGGAACCACCTCTCAGAGGTGCCAGAACCACATGCCGGACACTCCGGAATCACCTGCCGGGCATGCTGGAACCACGTGCTGGACATGCCGGACCACCTGCCCGACATGCCGGAACCACCTGCCGGACATTCCGGAACCACCGGCTCGACTCGCCGGAACCATTGCCGGACATGCAAAATCACCTGCCGGCTACGCCAGAACCACTTGGCGAACACTCCGGTATCACCTGCCGGGCATGCCGGAACCACCTCGCAGAGGTGCCAGAACCACATGCCGGACACTCCGGAATCACCTGCCGGGCATGCCGGAACCACCTGCCGGACATGCCGGAACCACCGGCTCGACTCGCCGGAACCATGGCCGGACATGCAAAATCACCTGCCGGCTACGCCAGAACCACTTGGCGAACACTCCGGAATCACCTGCCGGGCATGGAGGAACCACCTCTCAGACATGACGGAACCACATGCCAATGACACCGGAAGCAGCTGCCGAGCACGCCAGAACCACCTGCTCGACTCGCCAAATCCACCTGGTGGACACGCCAAAATCACCTGCCGGCTACGCCACAACCATTTGGTGAACGCTTCGGAATCACCTGCCGGGCTGGCTGGAACCACCTGCCGGTCACGCCAACATCACCTGCCAGCTATGCCAGAACCACTTGGCGGACACCATGGAAACACCTGTCGGGCCGGCCGGAACCACGTATCAGACGTGCCAGAACCATGTGCCTGAGATGCCGGAACCACACCCCGAACAGACCGAAACCACCTGCCAGACCCGCCTGAACCACCTGCCGAGCACGCCGGAACCGCCTACTCGACTCGCAGGAACCACCTACCTGACACGCTAAAATCACCTGCCGGGTATGCCACAACCACTTGGTGGACACTCCGGAATCATCTGCCGGACATGCCAGAACCAGCTCTCAGACACAACAGAACCACGTGCCAGAGACGCCGGAAGCACCAGCTGAGCATGCCTGAGCCAAATGCTCGACTTGCAAGAAACACGTGCCTGGCACGCCAAAATCACCTGCTGGGTACGCCAGAACCACGTGGCGGACACTCCGGAATCACCTGTCGGGCATGCCGGAACCAACTCTCAGACGTGCCAGAACCTCGTGCCGGTCACGCCAGAACCACCTGCCGGACAGACCGGAAACAACTGCTGGATACGCCGCAACCACCGGCTCGACTCGCCCGAACCACCGCCGGACATGCAAAATGACCTGCCGGCTACGCCACAAGAACATGGCGAACACTCCGGAATCACCTGTCGGGCCTGCCGGAACCACCTCTCAGACTTGCCAGAACCATGTTCCGGACATGCCGGTACCACCTGCCGAGTATGCCGGAACCACCTGATCCACTCCCCAGAACCACCTGCTGGATACGCCAGAATCACCTGCCGGCTAGTCCAGAACCACTTGGCAGACACTCCGTAACCAACTGCCGGGCATGCCGGAACCACCTCTCAGAGGTGCCAGAACCGCATGCCGGACACTCCGGAATCAACTGCCGGGCATGCCGGAACCACCTCTCAGAGAGGCCAGAACCACATGCCGGACACTCCCGAATCACCTGCCTGGCATGCCGGAACCATCTCTCAGACGCGCCAGAACCGTGTGCCTGAGATGCCGGAACCACACCCCGAACAGACGAAACCACCTGCCAGACCCGCCTGAACCACCTGCCGAGCACGCCGGAACCACCTACTCGACTCGCTGGAACCACCTACCTGACACGCTAAAATCACCTGCCGGGTATGCCACAACCACTTGGTGGACACTCCGGAATCATCTGCCGGACATGTCAGAACCAGCTCTCAGACACACCAGAACCACATGCCAGACACGCCGGAAGCACCTGCTGAGCATGCCTGAGCCAAATGCTCGACTTGCAAGAAGCACCTGCCAGACACGCCAAAATCACCTGCCGGGTACGCCAGAACCACGTGGCGGTCACTCCGGAATCACCTGTCGGGCATGCCGGAACCAACTCTCCGACGTGCCAGAACCTCATGCCGGTCACTCCAGAACCACCTGCCGGACACGCCGGAACCACCGGCTCAACTCGCCGGAACCACCGCCGGACATGCAAAATGACCTGCCGGCTACGCCAGAACCACTTGGCGGACACTCCGGGATCACCTGTCGGGCATGCCTGAACCGCCTCTCAGACTTGCCAGAACCATGTTCCGGACACGCCGGTACCACCTGCCGACTATGCCGGAACCACCTGATCCACTCCCCAGAACCACCAGCTGGACACGCCAGAATCACCTGCCGACTACGCCAGAACCACTCGGCAGACACTCCCGAACCACCTGCCGGGCATGCCGGAACCACCTCTCAGAGGTGCCAGAACCACATGCCGAACACTCCGGAATCACCTGCCGGGCATGCCGGGAACCACCTCTCAGAGGTGCCAGAACCACATGCCGGACACTCCCGAATCACCTGCCGGGCATGCTGGAACCATCACTCAGACGTGCAAGAACCTTGTTCCGGACATGCTGGTACCACCTGCTGAGCTCACCGGAACCACCTGCTGTACACGCCAAAATCACCTGCCAGCTACGCCAGAACCACACGGCAGACACTCCGGAATCACCTGCCGGGCTGGCTGGAACCACCTGCCGGTCACGCCAACATCACCTTTCAGCTACGCCAGAACCACTTGGCGGACACTCCGGAAACACCTGTCGGGCCGGCCGGAACCACGTCTCAGACGTGCCAGAACCATGTGCCTGAGATGCCAGAACCACTCCCCGAACAGACCGAAACCACCTGCCAGACCCGCCTGAACCCCCTGGCGAGCACGCCTGATCCACCTGCTCAACTAGCCGGAACCAACTTCCTGACACGCCAAAAGAACCTGCTGGCTACGCCACAACCATTTGGTGAACTCTTCGGAATCACCTGCCGGGCTGGCTCCAGAACCACTCGGCAGACACTCCGGAACCACCTGCGGGGCATGCCGGAACCACCTCTCAGACATGCCGGAACCACATGCCAATGACACCGGAAGCACCTGCCGAGCACGCCAGAACCACCTGCTCGACTCGCCAAAACCACGTTCTGGACACGCAAAAATCACCTGCCGGCTGCGCCACAACCATTTGGTGAACTCTTTGGAATCACCTGCCGTGCTTGCTGGAACCACCTGCTGGTCACGCCAACATCATCTTTCAGCTACGCCAGAACCACTTGGCGGACACCATGGAAACACCTGTCGGGCTGGCCGGAACCACCTCTCAGGCGTGCCAGAACCATGAGCCTGAGATGCCGGAACCACTCCCCGAACAGACCGAAACCACCTGTCAGACCCGCCTGAACCCCCTGGCGAGCACGCCTGATCCACCTGCTCAACTAGCCGGAACCAACTTCCTGACACGCCAAAATCACCTGCCAGGTATACAAGAACCACTTGGTGGACACTCCGGAATCATCTGCCGGAGATGCCACAACCAGCTCTCAGACACACCAGAACCACGAGCCAGAGACGCCGGAAGCACCAGCTGAGCATACCTCAGCCACCTGCTCGACTCGCAAGATACACCTGTCGGACAGGCGTAAATCACCTGCCGGGTACGCCAGAAACACTGGGCGGACGCTCCGGAATCACCTGTCGGGCATGCCGGAACCACCTCTCAGACTTGCCAGAACCATGTTCTGGACACGCCGGTACCACCTGCCGAGTATGCCGGAACCAGCTGATCCACTCCCCAGAACCACCTAGTGGACACGCCAAAATCACCTGCCGGCTACGCCAGAACCACTCAGCAGACACTCCGAAATCACAGGCCAGGCATTCCGGAACCACCTCTCAGAGGTCCCAGAACCATATGACGGAGACTCCGGTATCACCTGCCGGGCATGCCGGAACCACCTCTCAGAGGTGCCAGAACCACATGCCGGACACTCCGGAATCACCTGCCGGGCATGATGGAACCACGTGCTGGACATGCCGGAACCACCTGCCGGACATGCCGGAACCACCTGCCGGACATTCCGGAACCACCGGCTCGACTCGCCGGAACCATTGCCGGACATGCAAAATCACCTGCCGGCTACGCCAGAACCACTTGGCGAACACTCCGGTATCACCTGCCGGGCATGCCGGAACCACCTCTCAGAGGTGCCAGAACCACATGCCGGACACTCTGGAATCACCTACCGGGCATGCCGGAACCACCTGCTGGACATGCCGGAACCACCGGCTCGACTCGCCGGAACCATTGCCGGACATGCAAAATCACCTGCCGGCTACGCCAGAACCACTTGGCGAACACTCCGGAATCACCTGCCGGGCATGGCGGAACCACCTCTCAGACATGTCGGAACCACATGCCAATGACACCGGAAGCACCTGCCGAGCACGCCAGTACCACCTGCTCGACTCGCCAAATCCACCTGCTGGACACGCCAAAATCACATGCCGGATACGCCACAACCATTTGGTGAATGCTTCGGAATCACCTGCCGGGCTGGCTGGAACCACCTGCCGGTCACGCCAACATCACCTGCCGGCTATGCCAGAACCACTTGGCGGACACCATGGAAACACCTGTCGGGCCGGCCGGAACCACCTATCAGACGTGCCAGAACCATGTGCCTGAGATGCCGGAACCACACCCCGAACAGACCGAAACCACCTGCCAGACCCGCCTGAACCACCTGCCGAGCACGCCGGAACCGCCTACTCGACTCGCCGGAACCTACTACCTGACACGCTAAAATCACCTGCCGGGTATGCCACAACCACTTGGTGGACACTCCGGAATCGTCTGCCGGACATGCCAGAACCAGCTCTCAGACACACCAGAACCACGTGCCAGAGACGCCGGAAACACCAGCTGAGCATGCCTGAGCCAAATGCTCGACTTGCAAGAAACACGTGCCTGGCACGCCAAAATCACCTGCCGGGTACGCCAGAACCACGTGGCGGACACTCCGGAATCACCTGTCGGGCATGCCGGAACCAACTCTCAGACGTGCCAGAACCTCGTGCCGGTCACGCCAGAACCACCTGCCGGACAGACCGGAAACACCTGCTGGATACGCCGCAACCACCGGCTCGACTCGCCGGAACCATCCCCGGACATGCAAAATGACCTGCCGGCTACGCCACAACCACATGGCGAACACTCCGGAATCACCTGTCGGGCCTGCCGGAACCACCTCTCAGACTTGCCAGAACCATGTTCCGGACACGCCGGTACCACCTGCCGAGTATGCCGGAACCACCTGATCCACTCCCCAGAACCACCTGCTGGATACGCCAGAATCACCTGCCGGCTAGTCAAGAACCACTTGGCAGACACTCCGTAACCAACTGCCGGGCATGCCGGAACCACCTCTCAGAGGTGCCAGAACCGCATGCCGGACACTCCGGAATCAACTGCCGGGCATGCCGGAACCACCTCTCAGAGAGGCCAGAACCACATGCCGGACACTCCCGAATCACCTGCCTGGCATGCCGGAACCATCTCTCAGACGTGCCAGAACCGTGTGCCTGAGATGGCGGAACCAAACCCCGAACAGACGAAACCACCTGCCAGACCCGCCTGAACCACCTGCCGAGCACGCCGGAACCACCTACTCGACTCGCTGGAACCACCTACCTGACACGCTAAAATCACCTGCCGGGTATGCCACAACCACTTGGTGGACACTCCGGAATCATCTGCCGGACATGCCGGAACCACCTGCCGGACATTCCGGAACCACCGGCTCGACTCGCCGGAACCATTGCCGGACATGCAAAATCACCTGCCGGCTACGCCAGAACCACTTGGCGAACACTCCGGTATCACCTGCCGGGCATGCCGGAACCACCTCGCAGAGGTGCCAGAACCACATGCCGGACACTCCGGAATCACCTGCCGGGCATGCCGGAACCACCTGCCGGACATGCCGGAACCACCGGCTCGACTCGCCGGAACCATGGCCGGACATGCAAAATCACCTGCCGGCTACGCCAGAACCACTTGGCAAACACTCCGGAATCACCTGCCGGGCATGGAGGAACCACCTCTCAGACATGACGGAACCACATGCCAATGACACCGGAAGCAGCTGTCGAGCACGCCAGAACCACCTGCTCGACTCGCCAAATCCACCTGGTGGACACGCCAAAATCACCTGCCGGCTACGCCACAACCATTTGGTGAACGCTTCGGAATCACCTGCCGGGCTGGCTGGAACCACCTGCCGGTCACGCCAACATCACCTGCCAGCTATGCCAGAACCACTTGGCGGACACCATGGAAACACCTGTCGGGCCGGCCGGAACCATGTATCAGACGTGCCAGAACCATGTGCCTGAGATGCCGGAACCACACCCCGAACAGACCGAAACCACCTGCCAGACCCGCCTGAACCACCTGCCGAGCACGCCGGAACCGCCTACTCGACTCGCTGGAACCACCTACCTGACACGCTAAAATCACCTGCCGGGTATGCCACAACCACTTGGTGGACACTCCGGAATCATCTGCCGGACATGCCAGAACCAGCTCTCAGACACAACAGAACCACGTGCCAGAGACGCCGGAAGCACCAGCTGAGCATGCCTTAGCCAAATGCTCGACTTGCAAGAAACACGTGCCTGGCACGACGAAATCACCTGCCGGGTACGCCAGAACCACGTGGCGGACACTCCGGAATCACCTGTCGGGCATGCCGGAACCAACTCTCAGACGTGCCAGAACCTCGTGCCGGTCACGCCAGAACCACCTGCCGGACAGACCGGAAACAACTGCTGGATACGCCGCAACCACCGGCTCGACTCGCCGGAACCACCGCCGGACATGCAAAATGACCTGCCGGCTACGCCACAAGAACATGGCGAACACTCCGGAATCACCTGTCGGGCCTGCCGGAACCACCTCTCAGACTTGCCAGAACCATGTTCCGGACATGCCGGTACCACCTGCCGAGTATGCCGGAACCACCTGATCCACTCCCCAGAACCACCTGCTGGATACGCCAGAATCACCTGCCGGCTAGTCCAAAACCACTTGGCAGACACTCCGTAACCAACTGCCGGGCATGCCGGAACCACCTCTCAGAGGTGCCAGAACCGCATGCCGGACACTCCGGAATCAACTGCCGGGCATGCCGGAACCACCTCTCAGAGAGGCCAGAACCACATGCCGGACACTCCCGAATCACCTGCCTGGCATGCCGGAACCATCTCTCAGACGCGCCAGAACCGTGTGCCTGAGATGCCGGAACCACACCCCGAACAGACGAAACCACCTGCCAGACCCGCCTGAACCACCTGCCGAGCACGCCGGAACCACCTACTCGACTCGCTGGAACCACCTACCTGACACGCTAAAATCACCTGCCGGGTATGCCACAACCACTTGGTGGACACTCTGGAATCATCTGCCGGACATGTCAGAACCAGCTCTCAGACACACCAGAACCACATGCCAGACACGCCGGAAGCACCTGCTGAGCATGCCTGAGCCAAATGCTCGACTTGCAAGAAGCACCTGCCAGACACGCCAAAATCACCTGCCGGGTACGCCAGAACCACGTGGCGGTCACTCCGGAATCACCTGTCGGGCATGCCGGAACCAACTCTCCGACGTGCCAGAACCTCATGCCGGTCACTCCAGAACCACCTGCCGGACACGCCGGAACCACCGGCTCAACTCGCCGGAACCACCGCCGGACATGCAAAATGACCTGCCGGCTACGCCAGAACCACTTGGCGGACACTCCGGGATCACCTGTCGGGCATGCCTGAACCGCCTCTCAGACTTGCCAGAACCATGTTCCGGACACGCCGGTACCACCTGCCGACTATGCCGGAACCACCTGATCCACTCCCCAGAACCACCAGCTGGACACGCCAGAATCACCTGCCGACTACGCCAGAACCACTCGGCAGACACTCCCGAACCACCTGCCGGGCATGCCGGAACCACCTCTCAGAGGTGCCAGAACCACATGCCGAACACTCCGGAATCACCTGCCGGGCATGCCGGGAACCACCTCTCAGAGGTGCCAGAACCACATGCCGGACACTCCCGAATCACCTGCCGGGCATGCCGGAACCATCTCTCAGACGTGCAAGAACCTTGTTCCGGACATGCTGGTACCACCTGCCGAGCTCACCGGAACCACCTGCTGTACACGCCAAAATCACCTGCCAGCTACGCCAGAACCACACGGCAGACACTCCGGAATCACCTGCCGGGCTGGCTGGAACCACCAGCCGGTCACGCCAACATCACCTTTCAGCTACGCCACAACCACTTGGCGGACACTCCGGAAACACCTGTCGGGCCGGCCGGAACCACGTCTCAGACGTGCCAGAACCATGTGCCTGAGATGCCAGAACCACTCCCCGAACAGACCGAAACCACCTGCCAGACCCGCCTGAACCCCCTGGCGAGCACGCCTGATCCACCTGCTCAACTAGCCGGAACCAACTTCCTGACACGCCAAAATCACCTGCCAGGTATACAAGAACCACTTGGTGGACACTCCGGAATCATCTGCCGGAGATGCCACAACCAGCTCTCAGACACACCAGAACCACGAGCCAGAGAAGCCGGAAGCACCAGCTGAGCATACCTCAGCCACCTGCTCGACTCGCAAGATACACCTGTCGGACAGGCGTAAATCACCTGCCGGGTACGCCAGAAACACTGGGCGGACGCTCCGGAATCACCTGTCGGGCATGCCGGAACCACCTCTCAGACTTGCCAGAACCATGTTCTGGACACGCCGGTACCACCTGCCGAGTATGCCGGAACCAGCTGATCCACTCCCCAGAACCACCTAGTGGACACGCCAAAATCAACTGCCGGCTACGCCAGAACCACTCGGCAGACACTCCGAAATCACAGGCCAGGCATTCCGGAACCACCTCTCAGAGGTCCCTGAACCATATGCCGGAGACTCCGGTATCACCTGCCGGGCATGCCGGAACCACCTCTCAGAGGTGCCAGAACCACATGCCGGACACTCCGGAATCACCTGCCGGGCATGATGGAACCACGTGCTGGACATGCCGGAACCAGCTGCCGGACATGCCGGAACCACCTGCCGGACATTCCGGAACCACCGGCTCGACTCGCCGGAACCATTGCCGGACATGCAAAATCACCTGCCGGCTACGCCAGAACCACTTGGCGAACACTCCGGTATCACCTGCCGGGCATGCCGGAACCACCTCTCAGAGGTGCCAGAACCACATGCCGGACACTCTGGAATCACCTACCGGGCATGCCGGAACCACCTGCTGGACATGCCGGAACCACCGGCTCGACTCGCCGGAACCATTGCCGGACATGCAAAATCACCTGCCGGCTACGCCAGAACCACTTGGCGAACACTCCGGAATCACGTGCCGGGCATGGCGGAACCACCTCTCAGACATGTCGGAACCACATGCCAATGACACCGGAAGCACCTGCCGAGCACGCCAGTACCACCTGCTCGACTCGCCAAATCCACCTGCTGGACACGCCAAAATCACATGCCGGATACGCCACAACCATTTGGTGAATGCTTCGGAATCACCTGCCGGGCTGGCTGGAACCACCTGCCGGTCACGCCAACATCACCTGCCGGCTATGCCAGAACCACTTGGCGGACACCATGGAAACACCTGTCGGGCCGGCCGGAACCACCTATCAGACGTGCCAGAACCATGTGCCTGAGATGCCGGAACCACACCCCGAACAGACCGAAACCACCTGCCAGACCCGCCTGAACCACCTGCCGAGCACGCCGGAACCGCCTACTCGACTCGCCGGAACCACCTACCTGACACGCTAAAATCACCTGCCGGGTATGCCACAACCACTTGGTGGACACTCCGGAATCGTCTGCCGGACATGCCAGAACCAGCTCTCAGACACACCAGAACCACGTGCCAGAGACGCCGGAAACACCAGCTGAGCATGCCTGAGCCAAATGCTCGACTTGCAAGAAACACGTGCCTGGCACGCCAAAATCACCTGCCGGGTACGCCAGAACCACGTGGCGGACACTCCGGAATCACCTGTCGGGCATGCCGGAACCAACTCTCAGACGTGCCAGAACCTCGTGCCGGTCACGCCAGAACCACCTGCCGGACACCCCGGAACCACCGGCTCAACTCGCCGGAACAACCGCCGGACATGCAAAATGACCTGCCGGCTACGCCAGAACCACTTGGCGGACACTCCGGAATCACCTGTCGGGCATGCCTGAACCGCCTCTCAGACTTGCCAGAACCATGTTCCGGACACGCCGGTACCACCTGCCGAGTATGCCGGAACCACCTGATCCACTCCCCAGAACCACCAGCTGGACATGCCAGAATCACCTGCCGACTACGCCAGAACCACTCGGCAGACACTCCGGAACCACCAGCCAGGCATGCCGGAACCACCTCTCAGAGGTGCCAGAACCACATGCCGAACACTCCGGAATCACCTGCTGGGCATGCCGGGAACCACCTCTCAGAGGTGCCAGAACCACATGCCGGACACTCCCGAATCACCTGCCGGGCATGCCGGAACCATCTCTCAGACGTGCAAGAACCTTGTTCCGGACATGCTGGTACCACCTGCCGAGCTCGCCGGAACCACCTGCTGTACACGCCAAAATCACCTGCCAGCTACGCCAGAACCACACGGCAGACACTCCGGAATCACCTGCCGGGCTGGCTGGAACCACCTGCCGGTCACGCCAACATCACCTTTCAGCTACGCCAGAACCACTTGGCGGACACTCCGGAAACACCTGTCGGGCCGGCCGGAACCACGTCTCAGACGTGCCAGAACCATGTGCCTGAGATGCCAGAACCACTCCCCGAACAGACCGAAACCACCTGCCAGACCCGCCTGAACCCCCTGGCGAGCACGCCTGATCCACCTGCTCAACTAGCCGGAACCAACTTCCTGACACGAAAAAATCACCTGCCAGGTACACAAGAACCACTTGGTGGACACTCCGGAATCATCTGCCGGAGATTCCAGAACCAGCTCTCAGACACACCAGAACCACGTGCCAGAGACGCCGGAAGCACCAGCTGAGCATGCCTGAGCCACCTGCTCGACTCGCAAGATACACCTGTCGGCCATGCCAAAATCACCTTCCGGGTACGCCAGAAACACTGGGCGGACGCTCCGGAATCACCTGTCGGGCGTGCCGGAACCACCTCTCAGACTTGCCAGAACCATGTTCTGGACACGCCGGTACCACCTGCCGAGTATGCCGGAACCAGCTGATCCACTCCCCATAACCACCTAGTGGACACGCCAAAATCAACTGCCGGCTACGCCAGAACCACTCGGCAGACACTCCGGAATCACAGGCCAGGCATTCCGGAACCACCTCTCAGAGGTGCCAGAACCAAATGCCGGAGACTCCGGTATCACCTGCCGGGCATGCCGGAACCACCTCTCAGAGGTGCCAGAACCACATGCCGGACACTCCGGAATCACCTGCCGGGCATGCTGGAACCACGTGCTGGACATGCCGGAACCACCTGCCCGACATGCCGGAACCACCTGCCGGACATTCCGGAACCACCGGCTCGACTCGCCGGAACCATTGCCGGACATGCAAAATCACCTGCCGGCTACGCCAGAACCACTTGGCGAACACTCCGGTATCACCTGCCGGGCATGCCGGAACCACCTCGCAGAGGTGCCAGAACCACATGCCGGACACTCCGGAATCACCTGCCGGGCATGCCGGAACCACCTGCCGGACATGCCGGAACCACCGGCTCGACTCGCCGGAACCATGGCCGGACATGCAAAATCACCTGCCGGCTACGCCAGAACCACTTGGCGAACACTCCGGAATCACCTGCCGGGCATGGAAGAACCACCTCTCAGACATGACGGAACCACATGCCAATGACACCGGAAGCAGCTGCCGAGCACGCCAGAACCACCTGCTCGACTCGCCAAATCCACCTGGTGGACACGCCAAAATCACCTGCCGGCTACGCCACAACCATTTGGTGAACGCTTCGGAATCACCTGCCGGGCTGGCTGGAACCACCTGCCGGTCACGCCAACATCACCTGCCAGCTATGCCAGAACCACTTGGCGGACACCATGGAAACACCTGTCGGGCCGGCCGGAACCACGTATCAGACGTGCCAGAACCATGTGCCTGAGATGCCGGAACCACACCCCGAACAGACCGAAACCACCTGCCAGACCCGCCTGAACCACCTGCCGAGCACGCCGGAACCGCCTACTCGACTCGCAGGAACCACCTACCTGACACGCTAAAATCACCTGCCGGGTATGCCACAACCACTTGGTGGACACTCCGGAATCATCTGCCGGACATGCCAGAACCAGCTCTCAGACACAACAGAACCACGTGCCAGAGACGCCGGAAGCACCAGCTGAGCATGCCTGAGCCAAATGCTCGACTTGCAAGAAACACGTGCCTGGCACGACAAAATCACCTGCCGGGTACGCCAGAACCACGTGGCGGACACTCCGGAATCACCTGTCGGGCATGCCGGAACCAACTCTCAGACGTGCCAGAACCTCGTGCCGGTCACGCCAGAACCACCTGCCGGACAGACCGGAAACAACTGCTGGATACGCCGCAACCACCGGCTCGACTCGCCGGAACCACCGCCGGACATGCAAAATGACCTGCCGGCTACGCCACAAGAACATGGCGAACACTCCGGAATCACCTGTCGGGCCTGCCGGAACCACCTCTCAGACTTGCCAGAACCATGTTCCGGACATGCCGGTACCACCTGCCGAGTATGCCGGAACCACCTGATCCACTCCCCAGAACCACCTGCTGGATACGCCAGAATCACCTGCCGGCTAGTCCAGAACCACTTGGCAGACACTCCGTAACCAACTGCCGGGCATGCCGGAACCACCTCTCAGAGGTGCCAGAACCGCATGCCGGACACTCCGGAATCAACTGCCGGGCATGCCGGAACCACCTCTCAGAGAGGCCAGAACCACATGCCGGACACTCCCGAATCACCTGCCTGGCATGCCGGAACCATCTCTCAGACGCGCCAGAAACGTGTGCCTGAGATGCCGGAACCACACCCCGAACAGACGAAACCACCTGCCAGACCCGCCTGAACCACCTGCCGAGCACGCCGGAACCACCTACTCGACTCGCTGGAACCACCTACCTGACACGCTAAAATCACCTGCCGGGTATGCCACAACCACTTGGTGGACACTCCGGAATCATCTGCCAGACATGTCAGAACCAGCTCTCAGACACACCAGAACCACATGCCAGACACGCCGGAAGCACCTGCTGAGCATGCCTGAGCCAAATGCTCGACTTGCAAGAAGCACCTGCCAGACACGCCAAAATCACCTGCCGGGTACGCCAGAACCACGTGGCGGTCACTCCGGAATCACCTGTCGGGCATGCCGGAACCAACTCTCCGACGTGCCAGAACCTCATGCCGGTCACTCCAGAACCACCTGCCGGACACGCCGGAACCACCGGCTCAACTCGCCGGAACCACCGCCGGACATGCAAAATGACCTGCCGGCTACGCCAGAACCACTTGGCGGACACTCCGGGATCACCTGTCGGGCATGCCTGAACCGCCTCTCAGACTTGCCAGAACCATGTTCCGGACACGCCGGTACCACCTGCCGACTATGCCGGAACCACCTGATCCACTCCCCAGAACCACCAGCTGGACACGCCAGAATCACCTGCCGACTACGCCAGAACCACTCGGCAGACACTCCCGAACCACCTGCCGGGCATGCCGGAACCACCTCTCAGAGGTGCCAGAACCACATGCCGAACACTCCGGAATCACCTGCCGGGCATGCCGGGAACCACCTCTCAGAGGTGCCAGAACCACATGCCGGACACTCCCGAATCACCTGCCGGGCATGCCGGAACCATCTCTCAGACGTGCAAGAACCTTGTTCCGGACATGCTGGTACCACCTGCCGAGCTCACCGGAACCACCTGCTTACACGCCTAAATCACCTGCCAGCTACGCCAGAACCACACGGCAGACACTCCGGAATCACCTGCCGGGCTGGCTGGAACCACCTGCCGGTCACGCCAACATCACCTTTCAGCTACGCCAGAACCACTTGGCGGACACTCCGGAAACACCTGTCGGGCCGGCCGGAACCACGTCTCAGACGTGCCAGAACCATGTGCCTGAGATGCCAGAACAACTCCCCGAACAGACCGAAACCACCTGCCAGACCCGCCTGAACCCCCTGGCGAGCACGCCTGATCCACCTGCTCAACTAGCCGGAACCAACTTCCTGACACGCCAAAAGAACCTGCTGGCTACGCCACAACCATTTGAGGAACTCTTCGGAATCACCTTCCGGGCCGGCTCCAGAACCACTCGGCAGACACTCCGGAACCACCTGCGGGGCATGCCGGAACCACCTCTCAGACATGCCGGAACCACATGCCAATGACACCGGAAGCACCTGCCGAGCACGCCAGAACCACCTGCTCGACTCGCCAAAACCACGTTCTGGACACGCAAAAATCACCTGCCGGCTGCGCCACAACCATTTGGTGAACTCTTCGGAATCACCTGCCGTGCTTGCTGGAACCACCTGCTGGTCACGCCAACATCATCTTTCAGCTATGCCAGAACCACTTGGCGGACACCATGGAAACACCTGTCGGGCCGGCCGGAACCACCTCTCAGGCGTGCCAGAACCATGAGCCTGAGATGCCAGAACCACTCCCCGAACAGACCGAAACCACCTGTCAGACCCGCCTGAACCCCCTGGCGAGCACGCCTGATCCACCTGCTCAACTAGCCGGAACCAACTTCCTGACACGCCAAAATCACCTGCCAGGTATACAAGAACCACTTGGTGGACACTCCGGAATCATCTGCCGGAGATGCCACAACCAGCTCTCAGACACACCAGAACCACGAGCCAGAGACGCCGGAAGCACCAGCTGAGCATACCTCAGCCACCTGCTCGACTCGCAAGATACACCTGTCGGACAGGCGTAAATCACCTGCCGGGTACGCCAGAAACACTGGGCGGACGCTCCGGAATCACCTGTCGGGCGTGCCGGAACCACCTCTCAGACTTGCCAGAACCATGTTCTGGACACGCCGGTACCACCTGCCGAGTATGCCGGAACCAGCTGATCCACTCCCCAGAACCACCTAGTGGACACGCCAAAATCACCTGCCGGCTACGCCAGAACCACTCGGCAGACACTCCGGAATCACAGTCCAGGCATTCCAGAACCACCTCTCAGAAGTCCCAGAACCAAATGCCGGACACTCCGGTATCACCTGCCGGGCATGCCGGAACCACCTCTCAGAGGTGCCAGAACCACATGCCGGACACTCCGGAATCACCTGCCGGGCATGCTGGAACCACGTGCTGGACATGCCGGAACCACCTGCCGGACATGCCGGAACCACCTGCCGGACATTCCGGAACCACCGGCTCGACTCGCCGGAACCATTGCCGGACATGCAAAATCACCTGCCGGCTACGCCAGAACCACTTGGCGAACACTCCGGTATCACCTGCCGGGCATGCCGGAACCACCTCTCAGAGGTGCCAGAACCACATGCCGGACACTCCGGAATCACCTGACGGGCATGCCGGAACCACCTGCCGGACATGCCGGAACCACCGGCTCGACTCGCCGGAACCATTGCCGGACATGCAAAATCACCTGCCGGCTACGCCAGAACCACTTGGCGAACACTCCGGAATCACCTGCCGGGCATGGCGGAACCACCTCTCAGACATGTCGGAACCACATGCCAATGACACCGGAAGCACCTGCCGAGCACGCCAGTACCACCTGCTCGACTCGCCAAATCCACCTGCTGGACACGCCAAAATCACATGCCGGATACGCCACAACCATTTGGTGAATGCTTCGGAATCACCTGCCGGGCTGGCTGGAACCTCCTGCCGGTCATGCCAACATCACCTGCCGGCTATGCCAGAACCACTTGGCGGACACCATGGAAACACCTGTCGGGCCGGCCGGAACCACCTATCAGACGTGCCAGAACCATGTGCCTGAGATGCCGGAACCACACCCCGAACAGACCGAAACCACCTGCCAGACCCGCCTGAACCACCTGCCGAGCACGCCGGAACCGCCTACTCGACTCGCCGGAACCACCTACCTGACACGCTAAAATCACCTGCCGGGTATGCCACAACCACTTGGTGGACACTCCGGAATCGTCTGCCGGACATGCCAGAACCAGCTCTCAGACACACCAGAACCACGTGCCAGAGACGCCGGAAACACCAGCTGAGCATGCCTGAGCCAAATGCTCGACTTGCAAGAAACACGTGCCTGGCACGCCAAAATCACCTGCCGGGTACGCCAGAACCACGTGGCGGACACTCCGGAATCACCTGTCGGGCATGCCGGAACCAACTCTCAGACGTGCCAGAACCTCGTGCCGGTCACGCCAGAACCACCTGCCGGACAGACCGGAAACACCTGCTGGATACGCCGCAACCACCGGCTCGACTCGCCGGAACCATCGCCGGACATGCAAAATGACCTGCCGGCTACGCCACAACCACATGGCGAACACTCCGGAATCACCTGTCGGGCCTGCCGGAACCACCTCTCAGACTTGCCAGAACCATGTTCCGGACACGCCGGTACCACCTGCCGAGTATGCCGGAACCACCTGATCCACTCCCCAGAACCACCTGCTGGATACGCCAGAATCACCTGCCGGCTAGTCAAGAACCACTTGGCAGACACTCCGTAACCAACTGCCGGGCATGCCGGAACCACCTCTCAGAGGTGCCAGAACCGCATGCCGGACACTCCGGAATCAACTGCCGGGCATGCCGGAACCACCTCTCAGAGAGGCCAGAACCACATGCCGGACACTCCCGAATCACCTGCCTGGCATGCCGGAACCATCTCTCAGACGTGCCAGAACCGTGTGCCTGAGATGCCGGAACCAAACCCCGAACAGACGAAACCACCTGCCAGACCCGCCTGAACCACCTGCCGAGCACGCCGGAACCACCTACTCGACTCGCTGGAACCACCTACCTGACACGCTAAAATCACCTGCCGGGTATGCCACAACCACTTGGTGGACACTCCGGAATCATCTGCCGGACATGCCAGAACCAGCTCTCAGACACACCAGAACCACATGCCAGACACGCCGGAAGCACCTGCTGAGCATGCCAGAGCCAAATGCTCGACTTGCAAGAAGCACCTGCCAGACACGCCAAAATCACCTGCCGGGTACGCCAGAACCATGTGGCGGACACTCCGGAATCACCTGTCGGGCATGCCGGAACCAACTCTCCGACGTGCCAGAACCTCGTGCCGGTCACGCCAGAACCACCTGCCGGACACCCCGGAACCACCGGCTCAACTCGCCGGAACAACCGCCGGACATGCAAAATGACCTGCCGGCTACGCCAGAACCACTTGGCGGACACTCCTGAATCACCTGTCGGGCATGCCTGAACCGCCTCTCAGACTTGCCAGAACCATGTTCCGGACACGCCGGTACCACCTGCCGACTATGCCGGAACCACCTGATCCACTCCCCAGAACCACCAGCTGGACACGCCAGAATCACCTGCCGACTACGCCAGAACCACTCGGCAGACACTCCGGAACCACCTGCCGGGCATGCCGGAACCACCTCTCAGAGGTGCCAGAACCACATGCCGAACACTCCGGAATCACCTGCTGGGCATGCCGGGAACCACCTCTCAGAGGTGCCAGAACCACATGCCGGACACTCCCGAATCACCTGCCGGGCATGCCGGAACCATCTCTCAGACGTGCAAGAACCTTGTTCCGGACATGCTGGTACCACCTGCCGAGCTCGCCGGAACCACCTGCTGTACACGCCAAAATCACCTGCCAGCTACGCCAGAACCACACGGCAGACACTCCGGAATCACCTGCCGGGCTGGCTGGAACCACCTGCCGGTCACGCCAACATCACCTTTCAGCTACGCCAGAACCACTTGGCGGACACTCCGGAAACACCTGTCGGGCCGGCCGGAACCACGTCTCAGACGTGCCAGAACAATGTGCCTGAGATGCCAGAACCACTCCCCGAACAGACCGAAACCACCTGCCAGACCCGCCTGAACCCCCTGGCGAGCACGCCTGATCCACCTGCTCAACTAGCCGGAACCAACTTCCTGACATGCCAAAAGAACCTGCTGGCTACGCCACAACCATTTGGTGAACTCTTCGGAATCACCTGCCGGGCTGGCTCCAGAACCACTTGGCAGACACTCCGGAACCACCTGCGGGGCATGCCGGAACCACCTCTCAGACATGCCGGAACCACATGCCAATGACACCGGAAGCACCTGCCGAGCACGCCAGAACCACCTGCTCGACTCGCCAAAACCACGTTCTGGACACGCAAAAATCACCTGCCGGCTGCGCCACAACCATTTGGTGAACTCTTCGGAATCACCTGCCGTGCTTGCTGGAACCACCTGCTGGTCACACCAACATCATCTTTCAGCTACGCCAGAACCACTTGGCGGACACCATGGAAACACCTGTCGGGCCGGCCGGAACCACCTCTCAGGCGTGCCAGAACCATGAGCCTGAGATGCCGGAACCACTCCCCGAACAGACCGAAACCACCTGTCAGACCCGCCTGAACCCCCTGGCGAGCACGCCTGATCCACCTGCTCAACTAGCCGGAACCAACTTCCTGACACGCCAAAATCACCTGCCAGGTATACAAGAACCACTTGGTGGACACTCCGGAATCATCTGCCGGAGATGCCACAACCAGCTCTCAGACACACCAGAACCACGAGCCAGAGACGCCGGAAGCACCAGCTGAGCATACCTCAGCCACCTGCTCGACTCGCAAGATACACCTGTCGGACAGGCGTAAATCACCTGCCGGGTACGCCAAAAACACTGGGCGGACGCTCCGGAATCACCTGTCGGGCATGCCGGAACCACCTCTCAGACTTGCCAGAACCATGTTCTGGACACGCCGGTACCACCTGCCGAGTATGCCGGAACCAGCTGATCCACTCCCCAGAACCACCTAGTGGACACGCCAAAATCACCTGCCGGCTACGCCAGAACCACTCGGCAGACACTCCGAAATCACAGACCAGGCATTCCGGAACCACCTCTCAGAGGTCCCAGAACCATATGCCGGAGACTCCGGTATCACCTGCCGGGCATGCCGGAACCACCTCTCAGAGGTGCCAGAACCACATGCCGGACACTCCGGAATCACCTGCCGGGCATGATGGAACCACGTGCTGGACATGCCGGAACCAGCTGCCGGACATGCCGGAACCACCTGCCGGACATTCCGGAACCACCGGCTCGACTCGCCGGAACCATTGCCGGACATGCAAAATCACCTGCCGGCTACGCCAGAACCACTTGGCGAACACTCCGGTATCACCTGCCGGGCATGCCGGAACCACCTCTCAGAGGTGCCAGAACCACATGCCGGACACTCTGGAATCACCTACCGGGCATGCCGGAACCACCTGCTGGACATGCCGGAACCACCGGCTCGACTCGCCGGAACCATTGCCGGACATGCAAAATCACCTGCCGGCTACGCCAGAACCACTTGGCGAACACTCCGGAATCACCTGCCGGGCATGGCGGAACCACCTCTCATTCATGCCAGAACCACATGCCAATGACACCGGAAGCACCTGCCGAGCACGCCAGAACCACCTGCTCGACTCGCCAAATCCACCTGGTGGACACGCCAAAATCACCTGCCGGCTACGCCACAACCATTTGGTGAACGCTTCGGAATCACCTGCCGGGCTGGCTGGAACCACCTGCCGGTCACGCCAACATCACCTGCCAGCTATGCCAGAACCACTTGGCGGACACCATGGAAACACCTGTCGGGCCGGCCGGAACCACGTATCAGACGTGCCAGAACCATGAGCCTGAGATGCCGGAACCACACCCCGAACAGACCGAAACCACCTGCCAGACCCGCCTGAACCACCTGCCGAGCACGCCTGAACCGCCTACTCGACTCGCTGGAACCACCTACCTGACACGCTAAAATCACCTGCCGGGTATGCCACAACCACTTGGTGGACACTCCGGAATCATCTGCCGGACATGCCAGAACCAGCTCTCAGACACAACAGAAGCACGTGCCAGAGACGCCGGAAGCACCAGCTGAGCATGCCTGAGCCAAATGCTCGACTTGCAAGAAACACGTGCCTGGCACGCCAAAATCACCTGCCGGGTATGCCAGAACCACGTGGCGGACACTCCGGAATCACCTGTCGGGCATGCCGGAACCAACTCTCAGACGTGCCAGAACCTCGTGCCGGTCACGCCAGAACCACCTGCCGGACAGACCGGAAACACCTGCTGGATACGCCGCAACCACCGGCTCGACTCGCCGGAACCACCGCCGGACATGCAAAATGACCTGCCGGCTACGCCACAACCACATGGGGAACACTCCGGAATCACCTGTCGGGCCTGCCGGAACCACCTCTCAGACTTGCCAGAACCATGTTCCGGACACGCCGGTACCACCTGCCGAGTATGCCGGAACCACCTGATCCACTCCCCAGAACCACCTGCTGGATACGCCAGAATCACCTGCCGGCTAGTCCAGAACCACTTGGCAGACACTCCGTAACCAACTGCCGGGCATGCCGGAACCACCTCTCAGAGGTGCCAGAACCGCATGCCGGACACTCCGGAATCAACTGCCGGGCATGCCGGAACCACCTCTCAGAGAGGCCAGAACCACATGCCGGACACTCCCGAATCACCTGCCGGGCATGCCGGAACCATCTCTCAGACGTGCCAGAACCGTGTGCCTGAGATGCCGGAACCACACCCCGAACAGACGAAACCACCTGCCAGACCCGCCTGAACCACTTGCCGAGCACGCCGGAACCACCTACTCGACTCGCTGGAACCACCTACCTGACACGCTAAAATCACCTTCCGGGTATGCCACAACCACTTGGTGGACACTCCGGAATCATCTGCCGGACATGCCAGAACCAGCTCTCAGACACACCAGAACCACATGCCAGACACGCCGGAAGCACCTGCTGAGCATGCCTGAGCCAAATGCTCGACTTGCAAGAAGCACCTGCCAGACACGCCAAAATCACCTGCCGGGTACGCCAGAACCATGTGGCGGACACTCCGGAATCACCTGTCGGGCATGCCGGAACCAACTCTCCGACGTGCCAGAACCTCGTGCCGGTCACGCCAGAACCACCTGCCGGACACCCCGGAACCACGGGCTCAACTCGCCGGAACAGCCGCCGGACATGCAAAATGACCTGCCGGCTACGCCAGAACCACTTGGCGGACACTCCGGAATCACCTGTCGGGCATGCCTGAACCGCCTCTCAGACTTGCCAGAACCATGTTCCGGACACGCCGATACCACCTGCCGAGTATGCCGGAACCACCTGATCCACTCCCCAGAACCACCAGCTGGACACGCCAGAATCACCTGCCGACTACGCCAGAACCACTCGGCAGACACTCCGGAACCACCTGCCGGGCATGCCGGAACCACCTCTCAGAGGTGCCAGAACCACATGCCGAACACTCCGGAATCACCTGCTGGGCATGCCGGGAACCACCTCTCAGAGGTGCCAGAACCACATGCCGGACACTCCCGAATCACCTGCCGGGCATGCCAGAACCATCTCTCAGACGTGCAAGAACCTTGTTCCGGACATGCTGGTACCACCTGCCGAGCTCGCCGGAACAACCTGCTGTACACGCCAAAATCACCTGCCAGCTACGCCAGAACCACACGGCAGACACTCCGGAATCACCTGCCGGGCTGGCTGGAACCACCTGCCGGTCACGCCAACATCACCTTTCAGCTACGCCAGAACCACTTGGCGGACACTCCGGAAACACCTGTCGGGCCGGCCGGAACCACGTCTCAGACGTGCCAGAACCATGTGCCTGAGATGCCAGAACCACTCCCCGAACAGACCGAAACCACCTGCCAGACCCGCCTGAACCCCCTGGCGAGCACGCCTGATCCACCTGCTCAACTAGCCGGAACCAACTTCCTGACACGCCAAAAGAACCTGCTGGCTACGCCACAACCATTTGGTGAACTCTTCGGAATCACCTGCCGGGCTGGCTCCAGAACCACTCGGCAGACACTCCGGAACCACCTGCGGGGCATGCCGGAACCACCTCTCAGACATGCCGGAACCACATGCCAATGACACCGGAAGCACCTGCCGAGCACGCCAGAACCACCTGCTCGACTCGCCAAAACCACGTTCTGGACACGCAAAAATCACCTGCCGGCTGCGCCACAACCATTTGGTGAAGTCTTTGGAATCACCTGCCGTGCTTGCTGGAACCACCTGCTGGTCACACCAACATCATCTTTCAGCTACGCCAGAACCACTTGGCGGACACCATGGAAACACCTGTCGGGCCGGCCGGAACCACCTCTCAGGCGTGCCAGAACCATGAGCCTGAGATGCCGGAACCACTCCCCGAACAGACCGAAACCACCTGTCAGACCCGCCTGAACCCCCTGGCGAGCACGCCTGATCCACCTGCTCAACTAGCCGGAACCAACTTCCTGACACGCCAAAATCACCTGCCAGGTATACAAGAACCACTTGGTGGACACTCCGGAATCATCTGCCGGAGATGCCACAACCAGCTCTCAGACACACCAGAACCACGAGCCAGAGACGCCGGAAGCACCAGCTGAGCATACCTCAGCCACCTGCTCGACTCGCAAGATACACCTGTCGGACAGGCGTAAATCACCTGCCGGGTACGCCAGAAACACTGGGCGGACGCTCCGGAATCACCTGTCGGGCATGCCGGAACCACCTCTCAGACTTGCCAGAACCATGTTCTGGACACGCCGGTACCACCTGCCGAGTATGCCGGAACCAGCTGATCCACTCCCCAGAACCACCTAGTGGACACGCCAAAATCACCTGCCGGCTACGCCAGAACCACTCGGCAGACACTCCGAAATCACAGACCAGGCATTCCGGAACCACCTCTCAGAGGTCCCAGAACCATATGCCGGAGACTCCGGTATCACCTGCCGGGCATGCCGGAACCACCTCTCAGAGGTGCCAGAACCACATGCCGGACACTCCGGAATCACCTGCCGGGCATGATGGAACCACGTGCTGGACATGCCGGAACCAGCTGCCGGACATGCCGGAACCACCTGCCGGACATTCCGGAACCACCGGCTCGACTCGCCGGAACCATTGCCGGACATGCAAAATCACCTGCCGGCTACGCCAGAACCACTTGGCGAACACTCCGGTATCACCTGCCGGGCATGCCGGAACCACCTCTCAGAGGTGCCAGAACCACATGCCGGACACTCTGGAATCACCTACCGGGCATGCCGGAACCACCTGCTGGACATGCCGGAACCACCGGCTCGACTCGCCGGAACCATTGCCGGACATGCAAAATCACCTGCCGGCTACGCCAGAACCACTTGGCGAACACTCCGGAATCACCTGCCGGGCATGGCGGAACCACCTCTCAGACATGTCGGAACCACATGCCAATGACACCGGAAGCACCTGCCGAGCACGCCAGTACCACCTGCTCGACTCGCCAAATCCACCTGCTGGACACGCCAAAATCACATGCCGGATACGCCACAACCATTTGGTGAATGCTTCGGAATCACCTGCCGGGCTGGCTGGAACCACCTGCCGGTCACGCCAACATCACCTGCCGGCTATGCCAGAACCACTTGGCGGACACCATGGAAACACCTGTCGGGCCGGCCGGAACCACCTATCAGACGTGCCAGAACCATGTGCCTGAGATGCCGGAACCACACCCCGAACAGACCGAAACCACCTGCCAGACCCGCCTGAACCACCTGCCGAGCACGCCGGAACCGCCTACTCGACTCGCCGGAACCACCTACCTGACACGCTAAAATCACCTGCCGGGTATGCCACAACCACTTGGTGGACACTCCGGAATCGTCTGCCGGACATGCCAGAACCAGCTCTCAGACACACCAGAACCACGTGCCAGAGACGCCGGAAACACCAGCTGAGCGTGCCTGAGCCAAATGCTCGACTTGCAAGAAACACGTGCCTGGCACGCCAAAATCACCTGCCGGGTACGCCAGAACCACGTGGCGGACACTCCGGAATCACCTGTCGGGCATGCCGGAACCAACTCTCAGACGTGCCAGAACCTCGTGCCGGTCACGCCAGAACCACCTGCCGGACAGACCGGAAACACCTGCTGGATACGCCGCAACCACCGGCTCGACTCGCCGGAACCATCGCCGGACATGCAAAATGACCTGCCGGCTACGCCACAACCACATGGCGAACGCTCCGGAATCACCTGTCGGGCCTGCCGGAACCACCTCTCAGACTTGCCAGAACCATGTTCCGGACACGCCGGTACCACCTGCCGAGTATGCCGGAACCACCTGATCCACTCCCCAGAACCACCTGCTGGATACGCCAGAATCACCTGCCGGCTAGTCAAGAACCACTTGGCAGACACTCCGTAACCAACTGCCGGGCATGCCGGAACCACCTCTCAGAGGTGCCAGAACCGCATGCCGGACACTCCGGAATCAACTGCCGGGCATGCCGGAACCACCTCTCAGAGAGGCCAGAACCACATGCCGGACACTCCCGAATCACCTGCCTGGCATGCCGGAACCATCTCTCAGACGTGCCAGAACCGTGTGCCTGAGATGCCGGAACCAAACCCCGAACAGACGAAACCACCTGCCAGACCCGCCTGAACCACCTGCCGAGCACGCCGGAACCACCTACTCGACTCGCTGGAACCACCTACCTGACACGCTAAAATCACCTGCCGGGTATGCCACAACCACTTGGTGGACACTCCGGAATCATCTCCCGGACATGCCAGAACCAGCTCTCAGACACACCAGAACCACATGCCAGACACGCCGGAAGCACCTGCTGAGCATGCCTGAGCCAAATGCTCGACTTGCAAGAAGCACCTGCCAGACACGCCAAAATCACCTGCCGGGTACGCCAGAACCACGTGGCGGTCACTCCGGAATCACCTGTCGGGCATGCCGGAACCAACTCTCCGACGTGCCAGAACCTCATGCCGGTCACTCCAGAACCACCTGCCGGACACGCCGGAACCACCGGCTCATCTCGCCGGAACCACCGCCGGACATGCAAAATGACCTGCCGGCTACGCCAGAACCACTTGGCGGACACTCCGGGATCACCTGTCGGGCATGCCTGAACCGCCTCTCAGACTTGCCAGAACCATGTTCCGGACACGCCGGTACCACCTGCCGACTATGCCGGAACCACCTGATCCACTCCCCAGAACCACCAGCTGGACACGCCAGAATCACCTGCCGACTACGCCAGAACCACTCGGCAGACACTCCCGAACCACCTGCCGGGCATGCCGGAACCACCTCTCAGAGGTGCCAGAACCACATGCCGAACACTCCGGAATCACCTGCTGGGCATGCCGGGAACCACCTCTCAGAGGTGCCAGAACCACATGCCGGACACTCCCGAATCACCTGCCGGGCATGCTGGAACCATCTCTCAGACGTGCAAGAACCTTGTTCCGGACATGCTGGTACCACCTGCCGAGCTCACCGGAACCACCTGCTGTGCACGCCAAAATCACCTGCCAGCTACGCCAGAACCACACGGCAGACACTCCGGAATCACCTGCCGGGCTGGCTGGAACCACCTGCCGGTCACGCCAACATCACCTTTCAGCTACGCCACAACCACTTGGCGGACACTCCGGAAACACCTGTCGGGCCGGCCGGAACCACCTATCAGACGTGCCAGAACCATCTGCCTGAGATGCCAGAACCACTCCCCGAACAGACCGAAACCACCTGCCAGACCCGCCTGAACCCCCTGGCGAGCACGCCTGATCCACCTGCTCAACTAGCCGGAACCAACTTCCTGACACGCCAAAAGAACCTGCTGGCTACGCCACAACCATTTGGTGAACTCTTCGGAATCACCTGCCGGGCTGGCTCCAGAACCACTTGGCAGACACTCCGGAACCACCTGCGGGGCATGCCGGAACCACCTCTCAGACATGCCGGAACCACATGCCAATGACACCGGAAGCACCTGCCGAGCACGCCAGAACCACCTGCTCGACTCGCCAAAACCACGTTCTGGACACGCAAATATCACCTGCCGGCTGCGCCACAACCATTTGGTGAACTCTTCGGAATCACCTGCCGTGCTTGCTGGAACCACCTGCTGGTCACGCCAACATCATCTTTCAGCTACGCCAGAACCACTTGGCGGACACCATGGAAACACCTGTCGGGCCGGCCGGAACCACCTCTCAGGCGTGCCAGAACCATGAGCCTGAGATGCCGGAACCACTCCCCGAACAGACCGAAACCACCTGTCAGACCCGCCTGAACCCCCTGGCGAGCACGCCTGATCCACCTGCTCAACTAGCCGGAACCAACTTCCTGACACGCCAAAATCACCTGCCAGGTATACAAGAACCACTTGGTGGACACTCCGGAATCATCTGCCGGAGATGCCACAACCAGATCTCAGACACACCAGAACCACGAGCCAGAGACGCCGGAAGCACCAGCTGAGCATACCTCAGCCACCTGCTCGACTCGCAAGATACACCTGTCGGACAGGCGTAAATCACCTGCCGGGTACGCCAGAAACACTTGGCGGACGCTCCGGAATCACCTGTCGGGCGTGCCGGAACCACCTCTCAGACTTGCCAGAACCATGTTCTGGACACGCCGGTACCACCTGCAGAGTATGCCGGAACCAGCTGATCCACTCCCCAGAACCACCTAGTGGACACGCCAAAATCACCTGCCGGCTACGCCAGAACCACTCGGCAGACACTCCGGAATCACAGGCCAGGCATTCCGGAACCACCTCTCAGAAGTCCCAGAACCAAATGCCGGACACTCCGGTATCACCTGCTGCGCATGCCGGAACCACCTCTCAGAGGTGCCAGAACCACATGCCGGACACTCCGGAATCACCTGCCGGGCATGCTGGAACCACGTGCTGGACATGCCGGAACCACCTGCCGGACATGCCGGAACCACCTGCCGGACATTCCGGAACCACCGGCTCGACTCGCCGGAACCATTGCCGGACATGCAAAATCACCTGCCGGCTACGCCAGAACCACTTGGCGAACACTCCGGAATCACCTGCCGGGCATGCCGGAACCACCTCTCAGAGGTGCCAGAACCACATGCCGGACACTCCGGAATCACCTGCCGGGCATGCCGGAACCACCTGCCGGACATGCCGGAACCACCGGCTCGACTCGCCGGAACCATTGCCGGACATGCAAAATCACCTGCCGGCTACGCCAGAACCACTTGGCGAACACTCCGGAATCACTTGCCGGGCATGGCGGAACCACCTCTCATTCATGCCAGAACCACATGCCAATGACACCGGAAGCACCTGCCGAGCACGCCAGAACCACCTGCTCGACTCGCCAAATCCACCTGGTGGACATGCCAAAATCACCTGCCGGCTACGCCACAACCATTTGGTGAACGCTTCGGAATCACCTGCGGGGCTGGCTGGAACCACCTGCCGGTCACGCCAACATCACCTGCCAGCTATGCCAGAACCACTTGGCGGACACCATGGAAACACCTGTCGGGCCGGCCGGAACCACGTATCAGACGTGGCAGAACCATGAGCCTGAGATGCCGGAACCACACCCCGAACAGACCGAAACCACCTGCCAGACCCGCCTGAACCCCCTGGCGAGCACGCCTGATCCACCTGCTCAACTAGCCGGAACCAACTTCCTGACACGCCAAAATCACCTGCCAGGTATACAAGAACCACTTGGTGGACACTCCGGAATCATCTGCCGGAGATGCCACAACCAGCTCTCAGACACACCAGAACCACGAGCCAGAGACGCCGGAAGCACCAGCTGAGCATACCTCAGCCACCTGCTCGACTCGCAAGATACACCTGTCGGACAGGCGTAAATCACCTGCCGGGTACGCCAGAAACACTGGGCGGACGCTCCGGAATCACCTGTCGGGCATGCCGGAACCACCTCTCAGACTTGCCAGAACCATGTTCTGGACACGCCGGTACCACCTGCCGAGTATGCCGGAACCAGCTGATCCACTCCCCAGAACCACCTAGTGGACACGCCAAAATCACCTGCCGGCTACGCCAGAACCACTCGGCAGACACGCCGAAATCACAGGCCAGGCATTCCGGAACCACCTCTCAGAGGTCCCAGAACCATATGCCGGAGACTCCGGTATCACCTGCCGGGCATGCCGGAACCACCTCTCAGAGGTGCCAGAACCACATGCCGGACACTCCGGAATCACCTGCCGGGCATGATGGAACCACGTGCTGGACATGCCGGAACCAGCTGCCGGACATGCCGGAACCACCTGCCGGACATTCCGGAACCACCGGCTCGACTCGCCGGAACCATTGCCGGACATGCAAAATCACCTGCCGGCTACGCCAGAACCACTTGGCGAATACTCCGGTATCACCTGCCGGGCATGCCGGAACCACCTCTCAGAGGTGCCAGAACCACATGCCGGACACTCTGGAATCACCTACCGGGCATGCCGGAACCACCTGCTGGACATGCCGGAACCACCGGCTCGACTCGCCGGAACCATTGCCGGACATGCAAAATCACCTGCCGGCTACGCCAGAACCACTTGGCGAACACTCCGGAATCACCTGCCGGGCATGGCGGAACCACCTCTCAGACATGTCGGAACCACATGCCAATGACACCGGAAGCACCTGCCGAGCACGCCAGTACCACCTGCTCGACTCGCCAAAGCCACCTGCTGGACACGCCAAAATCACATGCCGGATACGCCACAACCATTTGGTGAATGCTTCGGAATCACCTGCCGGGCTGGCTGGAACCACCTGCCGGTCACGCCAACATCACCTGCCGGCTATGCCAGAACCACTTGGCGGACACCATGGAAACACCTGTCGGGCCGGCCGGAACCACCTATCAGACGTGCCAGAACCATGTGCCTGAGATGCCGGAACCACACCCCGAACAGACCGAAACCACCTGCCAGACCCGCCTGAACCACCTGCCGAGCACGCCGGAACTGCCTACTCGACTCGCCGGAACCACCTACCTGACACGCTAAAATCACCTGCCGGGTATGCCACAACCACTTGGTGGACACTCCGGAATCGTCTGCCGGACATGCCAGAACCAGCTCTCAGACACACCAGAACCACGTGCCAGAGACGCCGGAAACACCAGCTGAGCATGCCTGAGCCAAATGCTCGACTTGCAAGAAACACGTGCCTGGCACGCCAAAATCACCTGCCGGGTACGCCAGAACCACGTGGCGGACACTCCGGAATCACCTGTCGGGCATGCCGGAACCAACTCTCAGACGTGCCAGAACCTCGTGCCGGTCACGCCAGAACCACCTGCCGGACAGACCGGAAACACCTGCTGGATACGCCGCAACCACCGGCTCGACTCGCCGGAACCATCGCCAGACATGAAAAATGACCTGCCGGCTACGCCACAACCACATGGCGAACACTCCGGAATCACCTGTCGGGCCTGCCGGAACCACCTCTCAGACTTGCCAGAACCATGTTCCGGACACGCCGGTACCACCTGCCGAGTATGCCGGAACCACCTGATCCACTCCCCAGAACCACCTGCTGGATACGCCAGAATCACCTGCCGGCTAGTCAAGAACCACTTGGCAGACACTCCGTAACCAACTGCCGGGCATGCCGGAACCACCTCTCAGAGGTGCCAGAACCGCATGCCGGACACTCCGGAATCAACTGCCGGGCATGCCGGAACCACCTCTCAGAGAGGCCAGAACCACATGCCGGACACTCCCGAATCACCTGCCTGGCATGCCGGAACCATCTCTCAGACGTGCCAGAACCGTGTGCCTGAGATGCCGGAACCAAACCCCGAACAGACGAAACCACCTGCCAGACCCGCCTGAACCACCTGCCGAGCACGCCGGAACCACCTACTCGACTCGCTGGAACCACCTACCTGACACGCTAAAATCACCTGCCGGGTATGCCACAACCACTTGGTGGACACTCCGGAATCATCTCCCGGACATGCCAGAACCAGCTCTCAGACACACCAGAACCACATGCCAGACACGCCGGAAGCACCTGCTGAGCATGCCTGAGCCAAATGCTCGACTTGCAAGAAGCACCTGCCAGACACGCCAAAATCACCTGCCGGGTACGCCAGAACCACGTGGCGGTCACTCCGGAATCACCTGTCGGGCATGCCGGAACCAACTCTCCGACGTGCCAGAACCTCATGCCGGTCACTCCAGAACCACCTGCCGGACACGCCGGAACCACCGGCTCATCTCGCCGGAACCACCGCCGGACATGCAAAATGACCTGCCGGCTACGCCAGAACCACTTGGCGGACACTCCGGGATCACCTGTCGGGCATGCCTGAACCGCCTCTCAGACTTGCCAGAACCATGTTCCGGACACGCCGGTACCACCTGCCGACTATGCCGGAACCACCTGATCCACTCCCCAGAACCACCAGCTGGACACGCCAGAATCACCTGCCGACTACGCCAGAACCACTCGGCAGACACTCCCGAACCACCTGCCGGGCATGCCGGAACCACCTCTCAGAGGTGCCAGAACCACATGCCGAACACTCCGGAATCACCTGCTGGGCATGCCGGGAACCACCTCTCAGAGGTGCCAGAACCACATGCCGGACACTCCCGAATCACCTGCCGGGCATGCTGGAACCATCTCTCAGACGTGCAAGAACCTTGTTCCGGACATGCTGGTACCACCTGCCGAGCTCACCGGAACCACCTGCTGTGCACGCCAAAATCACCTGCCAGCTACGCCAGAACCACATGACGGACACTCCTGAATCACCTGCCGGGCTGGCTGGAACCACCTGCCGGTCACGCCAACATCACCTTTCAGCTACGCCAAAACCACTTGGCGGACACTCCGGAAAAACCTGTCGGGCCGGCCGGAACCACCTATCAGACGTGCCAGAACCATGTGCCTGAGATGCCGGAACCACTCCCCGAACAGACCGAAACCACCTGCCAAACCCGCCTGAACTCCCTGGCGAGCACGCCTGATCCACCTGCTCAACTAGCCGGAACCACCTTCCTGACACGCCAAAAGAACCTGCTGGCTACGCCACAACCATTTGGTGAACTCTTCGGAATCACCTGCCGGGCTGGCTCCAGAACCACTTGGCAGACACTCCGGAACCACCTGCGGGGCATGCCGGAACCACCTCTCAGACATGCCGGAACCACATGCCAATGACACCGGAAGCACCTGCCGAGCACGCCAGAACCACCTGCTCGACTCGCCAAAACCACGTTCTGGACACGCAAATATCACCTGCCGGCTGCGCCACAACCATTTGGTGAACTCTTCGGAATCACCTGCCGTGCTTGCTGGAACCACCTGCTGGTCACGCCAACATCACCTGCCAGCTATGCCAGAACCACTTGGCGGACACCATGGAAACACCTGTCGGGCCGGCCGGAACCACGTATCAGACGTGCCAGAACCATGAGCCTGAGATGCCGGAACCACACCCCGAACAGACCGAAACCACCTGCCAGACCCGCCTGAACCACCTGCCGAGCACGCCTGAACCGCCTACTCGACTCGCTGGAACCACCTACCTGACACGCTAAAATCACCTGCCGGGTATGCCACAACCACTTGGTGGACACTCCGGAATCATCTGCCGGACATGCCAGAACCAGCTCTCAGACACAACAGAAGCACGTGCCAGAGACGCCGGAAGCACCAGCTGAGCATGCCTGAGCCAAATGCTCGACTTGCAAGAAACACGTGCCTGGCACGCCAAAATCACCTGCCGGGTATGCCAGAACCACGTGGCGGACACTCCGGAATCACCTGTCGGGCATGCCGGAACCAACTCTCAGACGTGCCAGAACCTCGTGCCGGTCACGCCAGAACCACCTGCCGGACAGACCGGAAACACCTGCTGGATACGCCGCAACCACCGGCTCGACTCGCCGGAACCACCGCCGGACATGCAAAATGACCTGCCGGCTACGCCACAACCACATGGGGAACACTCCGGAATCACCTGTCGGGCCTGCCGGAACCACCTCTCAGACTTGCCAGAACCATGTTCCGGACACGCCGGTACCACCTGCCGAGTATGCCGGAACCACCTGATCCACTCCCCAGAACCACCTGCTGGATACGCCAGAATCACCTGCCGGCTAGTCCAGAACCACTTGGCAGACACTCCGTAACCAACTGCCGGGCATGCCGGAACCACCTCTCAGAGGTGCCAGAACCGCATGCCGGACACTCCGGAATCAACTGCCGGGCATGCCGGAACCACCTCTCAGAGAGGCCAGAACCACATGCCGGACACTCCCGAATCACCTGCCGGGCATGCCGGAACCATCTCTCAGACGTGCCAGAACCGTGTGCCTGAGATGCCGGAACCACACCCCGAACAGACGAAACCACCTGCCAGACCCGCCTGAACCACTTGCCGAGCACGCCGGAACCACCTACTCGACTCGCTGGAACCACCTACCTGACACGCTAAAATCACCTTCCGGGTATGCCACAACCACTTGGTGGACACTCCGGAATCATCTGCCGGACATGCCAGAACCAGCTCTCAGACACACCAGAACCACATGCCAGACACGCCGGAAGCACCTGCTGAGCATGCCTGAGCCAAATGCTCGACTTGCAAGAAGCACCTGCCAGACACGCCAAAATCACCTGCCGGGTACGCCAGAACCATGTGGCGGACACTCCGGAATCACCTGTCGGGCATGCCGGAACCAACTCTCCGACGTGCCAGAACCTCGTGCCGGTCACGCCAGAACCACCTGCCGGACACCCCGGAACCACGGGCTCAACTCGCCGGAACAGCCGCCGGACATGCAAAATGACCTGCCGGCTACGCCAGAACCACTTGGCGGACACTCCGGAATCACCTGTCGGGCATGCCTGAACCGCCTCTCAGACTTGCCAGAACCATGTTCCGGACACGCCGATACCACCTGCCGAGTATGCCGGAACCACCTGATCCACTCCCCAGAACCACCAGCTGGACACGCCAGAATCACCTGCCGACTACGCCAGAACCACTCGGCAGACACTCCGGAACCACCTGCCGGGCATGCCGGAACCACCTCTCAGAGGTGCCAGAACCACATGCCGAACACTCCGGAATCACCTGCTGGGCATGCCGGGAACCACCTCTCAGAGGTGCCAGAACCACATGCCGGACACTCCCGAATCACCTGCCGGGCATGCCAGAACCATCTCTCAGACGTGCAAGAACCTTGTTCCGGACATGCTGGTACCACCTGCCGAGCTCGCCGGAACAACCTGCTGTACACGCCAAAATCACCTGCCAGCTACGCCAGAACCACACGGCAGACACTCCGGAATCACCTGCCGGGCTGGCTGGAACCACCTGCCGGTCACGCCAACATCACCTTTCAGCTACGCCAGAACCACTTGGCGGACACTCCGGAAACACCTGTCGGGCCGGCCGGAACCACGTCTCAGACGTGCCAGAACCATGTGCCTGAGATGCCAGAACCACTCCCCGAACAGACCGAAACCACCTGCCAGACCCGCCTGAACCCCCTGGCGAGCACGCCTGATCCACCTGCTCAACTAGCCGGAACCAACTTCCTGACACGCCAAAAGAACCTGCTGGCTACGCCACAACCATTTGGTGAACTCTTCGGAATCACCTGCCGGGCTGGCTCCAGAACCACTCGGCAGACACTCCGGAACCACCTGCGGGGCATGCCGGAACCACCTCTCAGACATGCCGGAACCACATGCCAATGACACCGGAAGCACCTGCCGAGCACGCCAGAACCACCTGCTCGACTCGCCAAAACCACGTTCTGGACACGCAAAAATCACCTGCCGGCTGCGCCACAACCATTTGGTGAACTCTTTGGAATCACCTGCCGTGCTTGCTGGAACCACCTGCTGGTCACGCCAACATCATCTTTCAGCTACGCCAGAACCACTTGGCGGACACCATGGAAACACCTGTCGGGCCGGCCGGAACCACCTCTCAGGCGTGCCAGAACCATGAGCCTGAGATGCCGGAACCACTCCCCGAACAGACCGAAACCACCTGTCAGACCCGCCTGAACCCCCTGGCGAGCACGCCTGATCCACCTGCTCAACTAGCCGGAACCAACTTCCTGACACGCCAAAATCACCTGCCAGGTATACAAGAACCACTTGGTGGACACTCCGGAATCATCTGCCGGAGATGCCACAACCAGCTCTCAGACACACCAGAACCACGAGCCAGAGACGCCGGAAGCACCAGCTGAGCATACCTCAGCCACCTGCTCGACTCGCAAGATACACCTGTCGGACAGGCGTAAATCACCTGCCGGGTACGCCAGAAACACTGGGCGGACGCTCCGGAATCACCTGTCGGGCATGCCGGAACCACCTCTCAGACTTGCCAGAACCATGTTCTGGACACGCCGGTACCACCTGCCGAGTATGCCGGAACCAGCTGATCCACTCCCCAGAACCACCTAGTGGACACGCCAAAATCACCTGCCGGCTACGCCAGAACCACTCGGCAGACACTCCGAAATCACAGACCAGGCATTCCGGAACCACCTCTCAGAGGTCCCAGAACCATATGCCGGAGACTCCGGTATCACCTGCCGGGCATGCCGGAACCACCTCTCAGAGGTGCCAGAACCACATGCCGGACACTCCGGAATCACCTGCCGGGCATGATGGAACCACGTGCTGGACATGCCGGAACCAGCTGCCGGACATGCCGGAACCACCTGCCGGACATTCCGGAACCACCGGCTCGACTCGCCGGAACCATTGCCGGACATGCAAAATCACCTGCCGGCTACGCCAGAACCACTTGGCGAACACTCCGGTATCACCTGCCGGGCATGCCGGAACCACCTCTCAGAGGTGCCAGAACCACATGCCGGACACTCTGGAATCACCTACCGGGCATGCCGGAACCACCTGCTGGACATGCCGGAACCACCGGCTCGACTCGCCGGAACCATTGCCGGACATGCAAAATCACCTGCCGGCTACGCCAGAACCACTTGGCGAACACTCCGGAATCACCTGCCGGGCATGGCGGAACCACCTCTCAGACATGTCGGAACCACATGCCAATGACACCGGAAGCACCTGCCGAGCACGCCAGTACCACCTGCTCGACTCGCCAAATCCACCTGCTGGACACGCCAAAATCACATGCCGGATACGCCACAACCATTTGGTGAATGCTTCGGAATCACCTGCCGGGCTGGCTGGAACCACCTGCCGGTCACGCCAACATCACCTGCCGGCTATGCCAGAACCACTTGGCGGACACCATGGAAACACCTGTCGGGCCGGCCGGAACCACCTATCAGACGTGCCAGAACCATGTGCCTGAGATGCCGGAACCACACCCCGAACAGACCGAAACCACCTGCCAGACCCGCCTGAACCACCTGCCGAGCACGCCGGAACCGCCTACTCGACTCGCCGGAACCACCTACCTGACACGCTAAAATCACCTGCCGGGTATGCCACAACCACTTGGTGGACACTCCGGAATCGTCTGCCGGACATGCCAGAACCAGCTCTCAGACACACCAGAACCACGTGCCAGAGACGCCGGAAACACCAGCTGAGCGTGCCTGAGCCAAATGCTCGACTTGCAAGAAACACGTGCCTGGCACGCCAAAATCACCTGCCGGGTACGCCAGAACCACGTGGCGGACACTCCGGAATCACCTGTCGGGCATGCCGGAACCAACTCTCAGACGTGCCAGAACCTCGTGCCGGTCACGCCAGAACCACCTGCCGGACAGACCGGAAACACCTGCTGGATACGCCGCAACCACCGGCTCGACTCGCCGGAACCATCGCCGGACATGCAAAATGACCTGCCGGCTACGCCACAACCACATGGCGAACACTCCGGAATCACCTGTCGGGCCTGCCGGAACCACCTCTCAGACTTGCCAGAACCATGTTCCGGACACGCCGGTACCACCTGCCGAGTATGCCGGAACCACCTGATCCACTCCCCAGAACCACCTGCTGGATACGCCAGAATCACCTGCCGGCTAGTCAAGAACCACTTGGCAGACACTCCGTAACCAACTGCCGGGCATGCCGGAACCACCTCTCAGAGGTGCCAGAACCGCATGCCGGACACTCCGGAATCAACTGCCGGGCATGCCGGAACCACCTCTCAGAGAGGCCAGAACCACATGCCGGACACTCCCGAATCACCTGCCTGGCATGCCGGAACCATCTCTCAGACGTGCCAGAACCGTGTGCCTGAGATGCCGGAACCAAACCCCGAACAGACGAAACCACCTGCCAGACCCGCCTGAACCACCTGCCGAGCACGCCGGAACCACCTACTCGACTCGCTGGAACCACCTACCTGACACGCTAAAATCACCTGCCGGGTATGCCACAACCACTTGGTGGACACTCCGGAATCATCTCCCGGACATGCCAGAACCAGCTCTCAGACACACCAGAACCACATGCCAGACACGCCGGAAGCACCTGCTGAGCATGCCTGAGCCAAATGCTCGACTTGCAAGAAGCACCTGCCAGACACGCCAAAATCACCTGCCGGGTACGCCAGAACCACGTGGCGGTCACTCCGGAATCACCTGTCGGGCATGCCGGAACCAACTCTCCGACGTGCCAGAACCTCATGCCGGTCACTCCAGAACCACCTGCCGGACACGCCGGAACCACCGGCTCATCTCGCCGGAACCACCGCCGGACATGCAAAATGACCTGCCGGCTACGCCAGAACCACTTGGCGGACACTCCGGGATCACCTGTCGGGCATGCCTGAACCGCCTCTCAGACTTGCCAGAACCATGTTCCGGACACGCCGGTACCACCTGCCGACTATGCCGGAACCACCTGATCCACTCCCCAGAACCACCAGCTGGACACGCCAGAATCACCTGCCGACTACGCCAGAACCACTCGGCAGACACTCCCGAACCACCTGCCGGGCATGCCGGAACCACCTCTCAGAGGTGCCAGAACCACATGCCGAACACTCCGGAATCACCTGCTGGGCATGCCGGGAACCACCTCTCAGAGGTGCCAGAACCACATGCCGGACACTCCCGAATCACCTGCCGGGCATGCTGGAACCATCTCTCAGACGTGCAAGAACCTTGTTCCGGACATGCTGGTACCACCTGCCGAGCTCACCGGAACCACCTGCTGTGCACGCCAAAATCACCTGCCAGCTACGCCAGAACCACACGGCAGACACTCCGGAATCACCTGCCGGGCTGGCTGGAACCACCTGCCGGTCACGCCAACATCACCTTTCAGCTACGCCACAACCACTTGGCGGACACTCCGGAAACACCTGTCGGGCCGGCCGGAACCACCTATCAGACGTGCCAGAACCATCTGCCTGAGATGCCAGAACCACTCCCCGAACAGACCGAAACCACCTGCCAGACCCGCCTGAACCCCCTGGCGAGCACGCCTGATCCACCTGCTCAACTAGCCGGAACCAACTTCCTGACACGCCAAAAGAACCTGCTGGCTACGCCACAACCATTTGGTGAACTCTTTGGAATCACCTGCCGGGCTGGCTCCAGAACCACTTGGCAGACACTCCGGAACCACCTGCGGGGCATGCCGGAACCACCTCTCAGACATGCCGGAACCACATGCCAATGACACCGGAAGCACCTGCCGAGCACGCCAGAACCACCTGCTCGACTCGCCAAAACCACGTTCTGGACACGCAAATATCACCTGCCGGCTGCGCCACAACCATTTGGTGAACTCTTCGGAATCACCTGCCGTGCTTGCTGGAACCACCTGCTGGTCACGCCAACATCATCTTTCAGCTACGCCAGAACCACTTGGCGGACACCATGGAAACACCTGTCGGGCCGGCCGGAACCACCTCTCAGGCGTGCCAGAACCATGAGCCTGAGATGCCGGAACCACTCCCCGAACAGACCGAAACCACCTGTCAGACCCGCCTGAACCCCCTGGCGAGCACGCCTGATCCACCTGCTCAACTAGCCGGAACCAACTTCCTGACACGCCAAAATCACCTGCCAGGTATACAAGAACCACTTGGTGGACACTCCGGAATCATCTGCCGGAGATGCCACAACCAGATCTCAGACACACCAGAACCACGAGCCAGAGACGCCGGAAGCACCAGCTGAGCATACCTCAGCCACCTGCTCGACTCGCAAGATACACCTGTCGGACAGGTGTAAATCACCTGCCGGGTACGCCAGAAACACTGGGCGGACGCTCCGGAATCACCTGTCGGGCGTGCCGGAACCACCTCTCAGACTTGCCAGAACCATGTTCTGGACACGCCGGTACCACCTGCAGAGTATGCCGGAACCAGCTGATCCACTCCCCAGAACCACCTAGTGGACACGCCAAAATCACCTGCCGGCTACGCCAGAACCACTCGGCAGACACTCCGGAATCACAGGCCAGGCATTCCGGAACCACCTCTCAGAAGTCCCAGAACCAAATGCCGGACACTCCGGTATCACCTGCTGCGCATGCCGGAACCACCTCTCAGAGGTGCCAGAACCACATGCCGGACACTCCGGAATCACCTGCCGGGCATGCTGGAACCACGTGCTGGACATGCCGGAACCACCTGCCGGACATGCCGGAACCACCTGCCGGACATTCCGGAACCACCGGCTCGACTCGCCGGAACCATTGCCGGACATGCAAAATCACCTGCCGGCTACGCCAGAACCACTTGGCGAACACTCCGGAATCACCTGCCGGGCATGCCGGAACAACCTCTCAGAGGTGCCAGAACCACATGCCGGACACTCCGGAATCACCTGCCGGGCATGCCGGAACCACCTGCCGGACATGCCGGAACCACCGGCTCGACTCGCCGGAACCATTGCCGGACATGCAAAATCACCTGCCGGCTACGCCAGAACCACTTGGCGAACACTCCGGAATCACTTGCCGGGCATGGCGGAACCACCTCTCATTCATGCCAGAACCACATGCCAATGACACCGGAAGCACCTGCCGAGCACGCCAGAACCACCTGCTCGACTCGCCAAATCCACCTGGTGGACATGCCAAAATCACCTGCCGGCTACGCCACAACCATTTGGTGAACGCTTCGGAATCACCTGCCGGGCTGGCTGGAACCACCTGCCGGTCACGCCAACATCACCTGCCAGCTATGCCAGAACCACTTGGCGGACACCATGGAAACACCTGTCGGGCCGGCCGGAACCACGTATCAGACGTGCCAGAACCATGAGCCTGAGATGCCGGAACCACACCCCGAACAGACCGAAACCACCTGCCAGACCCGCCTGAACCCCCTGGCGAGCACGCCTGATCCACCTGCTCAACTAGCCGGAACCAACTTCCTGACACGCCAAAATCACCTGCCAGGTATACAAGAACCACTTGGTGGACACTCCGGAATCATCTGCCGGAGATGCCACAACCAGCTCTCAGACACACCAGAACCACGAGCCAGAGACGCCGGAAGCACCAGCTGAGCATACCTCAGCCACCTGCTCGACTCGCAAGATACACCTGTCGGACAGGCGTAAATCACCTGCCGGGTACGCCAGAAACACTGGGCGGACGCTCCGGAATCACCTGTCGGGCATGCCGGAACCACCTCTCAGACTTGCCAGAACCATGTTCTGGACACGCCGGTACCACCTGCCGAGTATGCCGGAACCAGCTGATCCACTCCCCAGAACCACCTAGTGGACACGCCAAAATCACCTGCCGGCTACGCCAGAACCACTCGGCAGACACGCCGAAATCACAGGCCAGGCATTCCGGAACCACCTCTCAGAGGTCCCAGAACCATATGCCGGAGACTCCGGTATCACCTGCCGGGCATGCCGGAACCACCTCTCAGAGGTGCCAGAACCACATGCCGGACACTCCGGAATCACCTGCCGGGCATGATGGAACCACGTGCTGGACATGCCGGAACCAGCTGCCGGACATGCCGGAACCACCTGCCGGACATTCCGGAACCACCGGCTCGACTCGCCGGAACCATTGCCGGACATGCAAAATCACCTGCCGGCTACGCCAGAACCACTTGGCGAATACTCCGGTATCACCTGCCGGGCATGCCGGAACCACCTCTCAGAGGTGCCAGAACCACATGCCGGACACTCTGGAATCACCTACCGGGCATGCCGGAACCACCTGCTGGACATGCCGGAACCACCGGCTCGACTCGCCGGAACCATTGCCGGACATGCAAAATCACCTGCCGGCTACGCCAGAACCACTTGGCGAACACTCCGGAATCACCTGCCGGGCATGGCGGAACCACCTCTCAGACATGTCGGAACCACATGCCAATGACACCGGAAGCACCTGCCGAGCACGCCAGTACCACCTGCTCGACTCGCCAAAGCCACCTGCTGGACACGCCAAAATCACATGCCGGATACGCCACAACCATTTGGTGAATGCTTCGGAATCACCTGCCGGGCTGGCTGGAACCACCTGCCGGTCACGCCAACATCACCTGCCGGCTATGCCAGAACCACTTGGCGGACACCATGGAAACACCTGTCGGGCCGGCCGGAACCACCTATCAGACGTGCCAGAACCATGTGCCTGAGATGCCGGAACCACACCCCGAACAGACCGAAACCACCTGCCAGACCCGCCTGAACCACCTGCCGAGCACGCCGGAACTGCCTACTCGACTCGCCGGAACCACCTACCTGACACGCTAAAATCACCTGCCGGGTATGCCACAACCACTTGGTGGACACTCCGGAATCGTCTGCCGGACATGCCAGAACCAGCTCTCAGACACACCAGAACCACGTGCCAGAGACGCCGGAAACACCAGCTGAGCATGCCTGAGCCAAATGCTCGACTTGCAAGAAACACGTGCCTGGCACGCCAAAATCACCTGCCGGGTACGCCAGAACCACGTGGCGGACACTCCGGAATCACCTGTCGGGCATGCCGGAACCAACTCTCAGACGTGCCAGAACCTCGTGCCGGTCACGCCAGAACCACCTGCCGGACAGACCGGAAACACCTGCTGGATACGCCGCAACCACCGGCTCGACTCGCCGGAACCATCGCCAGACATGAAAAATGACCTGCCGGCTACGCCACAACCACATGGCGAACACTCCGGAATCACCTGTCGGGCCTGCCGGAACCACCTCTCAGACTTGCCAGAACCATGTTCCGGACACGCCGGTACCACCTGCCGAGTATGCCGGAACCACCTGATCCACTCCCCAGAACCACCTGCTGGATACGCCAGAATCACCTGCCGGCTAGTCAAGAACCACTTGGCAGACACTCCGTAACCAACTGCCGGGCATGCCGGAACCACCTCTCAGAGGTGCCAGAACCGCATGCCGGACACTCCGGAATCAACTGCCGGGCATGCCGGAACCACCTCTCAGAGAGGCCAGAACCACATGCCGGACACTCCCGAATCACCTGCCTGGCATGCCGGAACCATCTCTCAGACGTGCCAGAACCGTGTGCCTGAGATGCCGGAACCACACCCTGAACAGACGAAACCACCTGCCAGACCCGCCTGAACCACCTGCCGAGCACGCCGGAACCACCTACTCGACTCGCTGGAACCACCTACCTGACACGCTAAAATCACCTGCCGGGTATGCCACAACCACTTGGTGGACACTCCGGAATCATCTCCCGGACATGCCAGAACCAGCTCTCAGACACACCAGAACCACATGCCAGACACGCCGGAAGCACCTGCTGAGCATGCCTGAGCCAAATGCTCGACTTGCAAGAAGCACCTGCCAGACACGCCAAAATCACCTGCCGGGTACGCCAGAACCATGTGGCGGACACTCCGGAATCACCTGTCGGGCATGCCGGAACCAACTCTCCGACGTGCCAGAACCTCATGCCGGTCACTCCAGAACCACCTGCCGGACACGCCGGAACCACCGGCTCAACTCGCCGGAACCACCGCCGGACATGCAAAATGACCTGCCGCCTACGCCAGAACCACTTGGCGGACACTCCGGGATCACCTGTCGGGCATGCCTGAACCGCCTCTCAGACTTGCCAGAACCATGTTCCGGACACGCCGGTACCACCTGCCGACTATGCCGGAACCACCTGATCCACTCCCCAGAACCACCAGCTGGACACGCCAGAATCACCTGCCGACTACGCCAGAACCACTCGGCAGACACTCCCGAACCACCTGCCGGGCATGCCGGAACCACCTCTCAGAGGTGCCAGAACCACATGCCGAACACTCCGGAATCACCTGCCGGGCATGCCGGGAACCACCTCTCAGAGGTGCCAGAACCACATGCCGGACACTCCCGAATCACCTGCCGGGCATGCTGGAACCATCTCTCAGACGTGCAAGAACCTTCTTCCGGACATGCTGGTACCACCTGCCGAGCTCGCCGGAACCACCTGCTGTACACGCCAAAATCACCTGCTAGCTACGCCAGAACCACACAGCAGACACTCCGGAATCACCTGCCGGGCTGGCTGGAACCACCTGCCGGTCACGCCAACATCACCTTTCAGCTATGCCAGAACCACTTGGCGGACACTCCGGAAACACCTGTCGGGCCGGCCGGAACCACGTCTCAGACGTGCCAGAACCATGTGCCTGAGATGCCAGAACCACTCCCCGAACAGACCGAAACCACCTGCCAGACCCGCCTGAACCCCCTGGCGAGCACGCCTGATCCACCTGCTCAACTAGCCGGAACCAACTTCCTGACACGCCAAAATCACCTGCCAGGTATACAAGAACCACTTGGTGGACACTCCGGAATCATCTGCCGGAGATGCCACAACCAGCTCTCAGACACACCAGAACCACGAGCCAGAGACGCCGGAAGCACCAGCTGAGCATACCTCAGCCACCTGCTCGACTCGCAAGATACACCTGTCGGACAGGCGTAAATCACCTGCCGGGTACGCCAGAAACACTGGGCGGACGCTCCGGAATCACCTGTCGGGCATGCCGGAACCACCTCTCAGACTTGCCAGAACCATGTTCTGGACACGCCGGTACCACCTGCCGAGTATGCCGGAACCAGCTGATCCACTCCCCAGAACCACCTAGTGGACACGCCAAAATCACCTGCCGGCTACGCCAGAACCACTCGGCAGACACGCCGAAATCACAGGCCAGGCATTCCGGAACCACCTCTCAGAGGTCCCAGAACCATATGCCGGAGACTCCGGTATCACCTGCCGGGCATGCCGGAACCACCTCTCAGAGGTGCCAGAACCACATGCCGGACACTCCGGAATCACCTGCCGGGCATGATGGAACCACGTGCTGGACATGCCGGAACCAGCTGCCGGACATGCCGGAACCACCTGCCGGACATTCCGGAACCACCGGCTCGACTCGCCGGAACCATTGCCGGACATGCAAAATCACCTGCCGGCTACGCCAGAACCACTTGGCGAATACTCCGGTATCACCTGCCGGGCATGCCGGAACCACCTCTCAGAGGTGCCAGAACCACATGCCGGACACTCTGGAATCACCTACCGGGCATGCCGGAACCACCTGCTGGACATGCCGGAACCACCGGCTCGACTCGCCGGAACCATTGCCGGACATGCAAAATCACCTGCCGGCTACGCCAGAACCACTTGGCGAACACTCCGGAATCACCTGCCGGGCATGGCGGAACCACCTCTCAGACATGTCGGAACCACATGCCAATGACACCGGAAGCACCTGCCGAGCACGCCAGTACCACCTGCTCGACTCGCCAAAGCCACCTGCTGGACACGCCAAAATCACATGCCGGATACGCCACAACCATTTGGTGAATGCTTCGGAATCACCTGCCGGGCTGGCTGGAACCACCTGCCGGTCACGCCAACATCACCTGCCGGCTATGCCAGAACCACTTGGCGGACACCATGGAAACACCTGTCGGGCCGGCCGGAACCACCTATCAGACGTGCCAGAACCATGTGCCTGAGATGCCGGAACCACACCCCGAACAGACCGAAACCACCTGCCAGACCCGCCTGAACCACCTGCCGAGCACGCCGGAACTGCCTACTCGACTCGCCGGAACCACCTACCTGACACGCTAAAATCACCTGCCGGGTATGCCACAACCACTTGGTGGACACTCCGGAATCGTCTGCCGGACATGCCAGAACCAGCTCTCAGACACACCAGAACCACGTGCCAGAGACGCCGGAAACACCAGCTGAGCATGCCTGAGCCAAATGCTCGACTTGCAAGAAACACGTGCCTGGCACGCCAAAATCACCTGCCGGGTACGCCAGAACCACGTGGCGGACACTCCGGAATCACCTGTCGGGCATGCCGGAACCAACTCTCAGACGTGCCAGAACCTCGTGCCGGTCACGCCAGAACCACCTGCCGGACAGACCGGAAACACCTGCTGGATACGCCGCAACCACCGGCTCGACTCGCCGGAACCATCGCCGGACATGAAAAATGACCTGCCGGCTACGCCACAACCACATGGCGAACACTCCGGAATCACCTGTCGGGCCTGCCGGAACCACCTCTCAGACTTGCCAGAACCATGTTCCGGACACGCCGGTACCACCTGCCGAGTATGCCGGAACCACCTGATCCACTCCCCAGAACCACCTGCTGGATACGCCAGAATCACCTGCCGGCTAGTCAAGAACCACTTGGCAGACACTCCGTAACCAACTGCCGGGCATGCCGGAACCACCTCTCAGAGGTGCCAGAACCGCATGCCGGACACTCCGGAATCAACTGCCGGGCATGCCGGAACCACCTCTCAGAGAGGCCAGAACCACATGCCGGACACTCCCGAATCACCTGCCTGGCATGCCGGAACCATCTCTCAGACGTGCCAGAACCGTGTGCCTGAGATGCCGGAACCACACCCTGAACAGACGAAACCACCTGCCAGACCCGCCTGAACCACCTGCCGAGCACGCCGGAACCACCTACTCGACTCGCTGGAACCACCTACCTGACACGCTAAAATCACCTGCCGGGTATGCCACAACCACTTGGTGGACACTCCGGAATCATCTCCCGGACATGCCAGAACCAGCTCTCAGACACACCAGAACCACATGCCAGACACGCCGGAAGCACCTGCTGAGCATGCCTGAGCCAAATGCTCGACTTGCAAGAAGCACCTGCCAGACACGCCAAAATCACCTGCCGGGTACGCCAGAACCATGTGGCGGACACTCCGGAATCACCTGTCGGGCATGCCGGAACCAACTCTCCGACGTGCCAGAACCTCATGCCGGTCACTCCAGAACCACCTGCCGGACACGCCGGAACCACCGGCTCAACTCGCCGGAACCACCGCCGGACATGCAAAATGACCTGCCGCCTACGCCAGAACCACTTGGCGGACACTCCGGGATCACCTGTCGGGCATGCCTGAACCGCCTCTCAGACTTGCCAGAACCATGTTCCGGACACGCCGGTACCACCTGCCGACTATGCCGGAACCACCTGATCCACTCCCCAGAACCACCAGCTGGACACGCCAGAATCACCTGCCGACTACGCCAGAACCACTCGGCAGACACTCCCGAACCACCTGCCGGGCATGCCGGAACCACCTCTCAGAGGTGCCAGAACCACATGCCGAACACTCCGGAATCACCTGCCGGGCATGCCGGGAACCACCTCTCAGAGGTGCCAGAACCACATGCCGGACACTCCCGAATCACCTGCCGGGCATGCTGGAACCATCTCTCAGACGTGCAAGAACCTTCTTCCGGACATGCTGGTACCACCTGCCGAGCTCGCCGGAACCACCTGCTGTACACGCCAAAATCACCTGCTAGCTACGCCAGAACCACACAGCAGACACTCCGGAATCACCTGCCGGGCTGGCTGGAACCACCTGCCGGTCACGCCAACATCACCTTTCAGCTATGCCAGAACCACTTGGCGGACACTCCGGAAACACCTGTCGGGCCGGCCGGAACCACGTCTCAGACGTGCCAGAACCATGTGCCTGAGATGCCAGAACCACTCCCCGAACAGACCGAAACCACCTGCCAGACCCGCCTGAACCCCCTGGCGAGCACGCCTGATCCACCTGCTCAACTAGCCGGAACCAACTTCCTGACACGCCAAAATCACCTGCCAGGTATACAAGAACCACTTGGTGGACACTCCGGAATCATCTGCCGGAGATGCCACAACCAGCTCTCAGACACACCAGAACCACGAGCCAGAGACGCCGGAAGCACCAGCTGAGCATACCTCAGCCACCTGCTCGACTCGCAAGATACACCTGTCGGACAGGCATAAATCACCTGCCGGGTACGCCAGAAACACTGGGCGGACGCTCCGGAATCACCTGTCGGGCATGCCGGAACCACCTCTCAGACTTGCCAGAACCATGTTCTGGACACGCCGGTACCACCTGCCGAGTATGCCGGAACCAGCTGATCCACTCCCCAGAACCACCTAGTGGACACGCCAAAATCACCTGCCGGCTACGCCAGAACCACTCGGCAGACACGCCGAAATCACAGGCCAGGCATTCCGGAACCACCACTCAGAGGTCCCAGAACCATATGCCGGAGACTCCGGTATCACCTGCCGGGCATGCCGGAACCACCTCTCAGAGGTGCCAGAACCACATGCCGGACACTCCGGAATCACCTGCCGGGCATGATGGAACCACGTGCTGGACATGCCGGAACCAGCTGCCGGACATGCCGGAACCACCTGCCGGACATTCCGGAACCACCGGCTCGACTCGCCGGAACCATTGCCGGACATGCAAAATCACCTGCCGGCTACGCCAGAACCTCTTGGCGAACACTCCGGTATCACCTGCCGGGCATGCCGGAACCACCTCTCAGAGGTGCCAGAACCACATGCCGGACACTCTGGAATCACCTACCGGGCATGCCGGAACCACCTGCTGGACATGCCGGAACCACCGGCTCGACTCGCCGGAACCATTGCCGGACATGCAAAATCACCTGCCGGCTACGCCAGAACCACTTGGCGAACACTCCGGAATCACCTGCCGGGCATGGCGGAACCACCTCTCAGACATGTCGGAACCACATGCCAATGACACCGGAAGCACCTGCCGAGCACGCCAGTACCACCTGCTCGACTCGCCAAATCCACCTGCTGGACACGCCAAAATCACATGCCGGATACGCCACAACCATTTGGTGAATGCTTCGGAATCACCTGCCGGGCTGGCTGGAACCTCCTGCCGGTCATGCCAACATCACCTGCCGGCTATGCCAGAACCACTTGGCGGACACCATGGAAACACCTGTCGGGCCGGCCGGAACCACCTATCAGACGTGCCAGAACCATGTGCCTGAGATGCCGGAACCACACCCCGAACAGACCGAAACCACCTGCCAGACCCGCCTGAACCACCTGCCGAGCACGCCGGAACCGCCTACTCGACTCGCCGGAACCACCTACCTGACACGCTAAAATCACCTGCCGGGTATGCCACAACCACTTGGTGGACACTCCGGAATCGTCTGCCGGACATGCCAGAACCAGCTCTCAGACACACCAGAACCACGTGCCAGAGACGCCGGAAACACCAGCTGAGCATGCCTGAGCCAAATGCTCGACTTGCAAGAAACACGTGCCTGGCACGCCAAAATCACCTGCCGGGTACGCCAGAACCACGTGGCGGACACTCCGGAATCACCTGTCGGGCATGCCGGAACCAACTCTCAGACGTGCCAGAACCTCGTGCCGGTCACGCCAGAACCACCTGCCGGACAGACCGGAAACACCTGCTGGATACGCCGCAACCACCGGCTCGACTCGCCGGAACCATCGCCGGACATGCAAAATGACCTGCCGGCTACGCCACAACCACATGGCGAACACTCCGGAATCACCTGTCGGGCCTGCCGGAACCACCTCTCAGACTTGCCAGAACCATGTTCCGGACACGCCGGTACCACCTGCCGAGTATGCCGGAACCACCTGATCCACTCCCCAGAACCACCTGCTGGATACGCCAGAATCACCTGCCGGCTAGTCAAGAACCACTTGGCAGACACTCCGTAACCAACTGCCGGGCATGCCGGAACCACCTCTCAGAGGTGCCAGAACCGCATGCCGGACACTCCGGAATCAACTGCCGGGCATGCCGGAACCACCTCTCAGAGAGGCCAGAACCACATGCCGGACACTCCCGAATCACCTGCCTGGCATGCCGGAACCATCTCTCAGACGTGCCAGAACCGTGTGCCTGAGATGCCGGAACCAAACCCCGAACAGACGAAACCACCTGCCAGACCCGCCTGAACCACCTGCCGAGCACGCCGGAACCACCTACTCGACTCGCTGGAACCACCTACCTGACACGCTAAAATCACCTGCCGGGTATGCCACAACCACTTGGTGGACACTCCGGAATCATCTGCCGGACATGCCAGAACCAGCTCTCAGACACACCAGAACCACATGCCAGACACGCCGGAAGCACCTGCTGAGCATGCCTGAGCCAAATGCTCGACTTGCAAGAAGCACCTGCCAGACACGCCAAAATCACCTGCCGGGTACGCCAGAACCATGTGGCGGACACTCCGGAATCACCTGTCGGGCATGCCGGAACCAACTCTCCGACGTGCCAGAACCTCGTGCCGGTCACGCCAGAACCACCTGCCGGACACCCCGGAACCACCGGCTCAACTCGCCGGAACAACCGCCGGACATGCAAAATGACCTGCCGGCTACGCCAGAACCACTTGGCGGACACTCCGGAATCACCTGTCGGGCATGCCTGAACCGCCTCTCAGACTTGCCAGAACCATGTTCCGGACACGCCGGTACCACCTGCCGAGTATTCCGGAACCACCTGATCCACTCCCCAGAACCACCAGCTGGACATGCCAGAATCACCTGCCGACTACGCCAGAACCACTCGGCAGACACTCCGGAACCACCAGCCAGGCATGCCGGAACCACCTCTCAGAGGTGCCAGAACCACATGCCGAACACTCCGGAATCACCTGCTGGGCATGCCGGGAACCACCTCTCAGAGGTGCCAGAACCACATGCCGGACACTCCCGAATCACCTGCCGGGCATGCCGGAACCATCTCTCAGACGTGCAAGAACCTTGTTCCGGACATGCTGGTACCACCTGCCGAGCTCGCCGGAACCACCTGCTGTACACGCCAAAATCACCTGCCAGCTACGCCAGAACCACACGGCAGACACTCCGGAATCACCTGCCGGGCTGGCTGGAACCACCTGCCGGTCACGCCAACATCACCTTTCAGCTACGCCAGAACCACTTGGTGGACACTCCGGAAACACCTGTCGGGCCGGCCGGAACCACGTCTCAGACGTGCCAGAACCATGTGCCTGAGATGCCAGAACAACTCCCCGAACAGACCGAAACCACCTGCCAGACCCGCCTGAACCCCCTGGCGAGCACGCCTGATCCACCTGCTCAACTAGCCGGAACCAACTTCCTGACACGCCAAAAGAACCTGCTGGCTACGCCACAACCATTTGGTGAACTCTTCGGAATCACCTTCCGGGCTGGCTCCAGAACCACTCGGCAGACACTCCGGAACCACCTGCGGGGGATGCCGGAACCACCTCTCAGACATGCCGGAACCACATGCCAATGACACAGGAAGCACCTGCCGAGCACGCCAGAACCACCTGCTCGACTCGCCAAAACCACGTTCTGGACACGCAAAAATCACCTGCCGGCTGCGCCACAACCATTTGGTGAACTCTTCGGAATCACCTGCCGTGCTTGCTGGAACCACCTGCTGGTCACGCCAACATCATCTTTCAGCTACGCCAGAACCACTTGGCGGACACCATGGAAACACCTGTCGGGCCGGCCGGAACCACCTCTCAGGCGTGCCAGAACCATGAGCCTGAGATGCCGGAACCACTCCCCGAACAGACCGAAACCACCTGTCAGACCCGCCTGAACCCCCTGGCGAGCACGCCTGATCCACCTGCTCAACTAGCCGGAACCAACTTCCTGACACGCCAAAATCACCTGCCAGGTATACAAGAACCACTTGGTGGACACTCCGGAATCATCTGCCGGAGATGCCACAACCAGATCTCAGACACACCAGAACCACGAGCCAGAGACGCCGGAAGCACCAGCTGAGCATACCTCAGCCACCTGCTCGACTCGCAAGATACACCTGTCGGACAGGCGTAAATCACCTGCCGGGTACGCCAGAAACACTGGGCGGACGCTCCGGAATCACCTGTCGGGCGTGCCGGAACCACCTCTCAGACTTGCCAGAACCATGTTCTGGACACGCCGGTACCACCTGCCGAGTATGCCGGAACCAGCTGATCCACTCCCCAGAACCACCTAGTGGACACGCCAAAATCACCTGCCGGCTACGCCAGAACCACTCGGCAGACACTCCGGAATCACAGGCCAGGCATTCCGGAACCACCTCTCAGAGGTCCCAGAACCAAATGCCGGACACTCCGGTATCACCTGCCGGGCATGCCGGAACCACCTCTCAGAGGTGCCAGAACCACATGCCGGACACTCCGGAATCACCTGCCGGGCATGCTGGAACCATGTGCTGGACATGCCGGAACCACCTGCCGGACATGCCGGAACCACCTGCCGGACATTCCGGAACCACCGGCTCGACTCGCCGGAACCATTGCCGGACATGCAAAATCACCTGCCGGCTACGCCAGAACCACTTGGCGAACACTCCGGAATCACCTGACGGGCATGGCGGAACCACCTCTCATTCATGCCAGAACCATATGCCAATGACACCGGAAGCACCTGCCGAGCACGCCAGAACCACCTGCTCGACTCGCCAAATCCACCTGGTGGACACGCCAAAATCACCTGCCGGCTACGCCACAACCATTTGGTGAACGCTTCGGAATCACCTGCCGGGCTGGCTGGAACCACCTGCCGGTCACGCCAACATCACCTGCCAGCTATGCCAGAACCACTTGGCGGACACCATGGAAACACCTGTCGGGCCGGCCGGAACCACGTATCAGACGTGCCAGAACCATGAGCCTGAGATGCCGGAACCACACCCCGAACAGACCGAAACCACCTGCCAGACCCGCCTGAACCACCTGCCGAGCACGCCTGAACCGCCTACTCGACTCGCTGGAACCACCTACCTGACACGCTAAAATCACCTGCCGGGTATGCCACAACCACTTGGTGGACACTCCGGAATCATCTGCCGGACATGCCAGAACCAGCTCTCAGACACAACAGAACCACGTGCCAGAGACGCCGGAAGCACCAGCTGAGCATGCCTGAGCCAAATGCTCGACTTGCAAGAAACACGTGCCTGGCACGCCAAAATCACCTGCCGGGTATGCCAGAACCACGTGGCGGACACTCCGGAATCACCTGTCGGGCATGCCGGAACCAACTCTCAGACGTGCCAGAACCTCGTGCCGGTCACGCCAGAACCACCTGCCGGACAGACCGGAAACACCTGCTGGATACGCCGCAACCACCGGCTCGACTCGCCGGAACCACCGCCGGACATGCAAAATGACCTGCCGGCTACGCCACAACCACATGGCGAACACTCCGGAATCACCTGTCGGGCCTGCCGGAACCAGCTCTCAGACTTGCCAGAACCATGTTCCGGACACGCCGGTACCACCTGCCGAGTATGCCGGAACCACCTGATCCACTCCCCAGAACAACCTGCTGGATACGCCAGAATCACCTGCCGGCTAGTCCAGAACCACTTGGCAGACACTCCGTAAACAAATGCCGGGCATGCCGGAACCACCTCTCAGAGGTGCCAGAACCGCATGCCGGACACTCCGGAATCAACTGCCGGGCATGCCGGAACCACCTCTCAGACGTGCAAGAACCTTGTTCCGGACATGCTGGTACCACCTGCCGAGCTCACCGGAACCACCTGCTGTGCACGCCAAAATCACCTGCCAGCTACGCCAGAACCGCACGGCAGACACTCCGGAATCACCTGCCGGGCTGGCTGGAACCACCTGCCGGTCACGCCAACATCACCTTTCAGCTACGCCAGAACCACTGGGCGGACACTCCGGAAACACCTGTCGGGCTGGCCGGAACCACGTCTCAGACGTGCCAGAACCATGTGCCTGAGATGCCAGAACCACTCCCCGAACAGACCGAAACCACCTGCCAGACCCGCCTGAACCCCCTGGCGAGCACGCCTGATCCACCTGCTCAACTAGCCGGAACCAACTTCCTGACATGCCAAAAGAACCTGCTGGCTACGCCACAACCATTTGGTGAACTCTTCGGAATCACCTGCCGGGCTGGCTCCAGAACCACTCGGCAGACACTCCGGAACCACCTGCGGGGCATGCCGGAACCACCTCTCAGACATGCCGGAACCACATGCCAGTGACACCGGAAGCACCTGCCGAGCACGCCAGAACCACCTGCTCGACTCGCCAAAACCACGTTCTGGACACGCCAAAATCACCTGCCGGCTGCGCCACAACCATTTGGTGAACTCTTTGGAATCACCTGCCGTGCTTGCTGGAACCACCTGCTGGTCACGCCAACATCATCTTTCAGCTACGCCAGAACCACTTGGCGGACACCATGGAAACACCTGTCGGGCCGGCCGGAACCACCTCTCAGGCGTGCCAGAACCATGAGCCTGAGATGCCGGAACCACTCCCCGAACAGACCGAAACCACCTGTCAGACCCGCCTGAACCCCCTGGCGAGCACGCCTGATCCACCTGCTCAACTAGCCGGAACCAACTTCCTGACACGCCAAAATCACCTGCCAGGTATACAAGAACCACTTGGTGGACACTCCGGAATCATCTGCCGGAGATGCCACAACCAGCTCTCAGACACACCAGAACCACGAGCCAGAGACGCCGGAAGCACCAGCTGAGCATACCTCAGCCACCTGCTCGACTCGCAAGATACACCTGTCGGACAGGCGTAAATCACCTGCCGGGTACGCCAGAAACACTGGGCGGACGCTCCGGAATCACCTGTCGGGCATGCCGGAACCACCTCTCAGACTTGCCAGAACCATGTTCTGGACACGCCGGTACCACCTGCCGAGTATGCCGGAACCAGCTGATCCACTCCCCAGAACCACCTAGTGGACACGCCAAAATCACCTGCCGGCTACGCCAGAACCACTCGGCAGACACGCCGAAATCACAGGCCAGGCATTCCGGAACCACCACTCAGAGGTCCCAGAACCATATGCCGGAGACTCCGGTATCACCTGCCGGGCATGCCGGAACCACCTCTCAGAGGTGCCAGAACCACATGCCGGACACTCCGGAATCACCTGCCGGGCATGATGGAACCACGTGCTGGACATGCCGGAACCAGCTGCCGGACATGCCGGAACCACCTGCCGGACATTCCGGAACCACCGGCTCGACTCGCCGGAACCATTGCCGGACATGCAAAATCACCTGCCGGCTACGCCAGAACCACTTGGCGAACACTCCGGTATCACCTGCCGGGCATGCCGGAACCACCTCGCAGAGGTGCCAGAACCACATGCCGGACACTCTGGAATCACCTACCGGGCATGCCGGAACCACCTGCTGGACATGCCGGAACCACCGGCTCGACTCGCCGGAACCATTGCCGGACATGCAAAATCACCTGCCGGCTACGCCAGAACCACTTGGCGAACACTCCGGAATCACCTGCCGGGCATGGCGGAACCACCTCTCAGACATGTCGGAACCACATGCCAATGACACCGGAAGCACCTGCCGAGCACGCCAGTACCACCTGCTCGACTCGCCAAATCCAGCTGCTGGACACGCCAAAATCACATGCCGGATACGCCACAACCATTTGGTGAATGCTTCGGAATCACCTGCCGGGCTGGCTGGAACCACCTGCCGGTCACGCCAACATCACCTGCCGGCTATGCCAGAACCACTTGGCGGACACCATGGAAACACCTGTCGGGCCGGCCGGAACCACCTCTCAGGCGTGCCAGAACCATGAGCCTGAGATGCCGGAACCACTCCCCGAACAGACCGAAACCACCTGTCAGACCCGCCTGAACCCCCTCCTGAGCATGCCTGATCCACCTGCTCAACTAGCCGGAACCAACTTCCTGACACGAAAAAATCACCTGCCAGGTACACAAGAACCACTTGGTGGACACTCCGGAATCATCTGCCGGAGATGCCACAACCAGCTCTCAGACACACCAGAACCACGAGCCAGAGACGCCGGAAGCACCAGCTGAGCATACCTGAGCCACCTTCTCGACTCGCAAGATACACCTGTCGGACAGGCGTAAATCACCTGCCGGGTACGCCAGAAACACTGGGCGGACGCTCCGGAATCACCTGTCGGGCGTGCCGGAACCACCTCTCAGACTTGCCAGAACCATGTTCTGGACACGCCGGTACCACCTGCCGAGTATGCCGGAACCAGCTGATCCACTCCCCAGAACCACCTAGTGGACACGCCAAAATCAACAGCCGGCTACTCCGGAACCACTGGCTTCACTCGCCGGAACCACCGCCGGACAGACCGGAAACACCTGCTGGACACGCCGGAACCACCGACTCGAGTCGCCGGAACCACCGCCGGACATGAAAAATGACCAGCCGGCTACGCCAGAACCACTTGGCGAACACTCCGGAATCACCTGTCGGGCGTGCCGGAACCACCTCTCAGACTTGCCAGAACCATGTTCCGGACACGCCGGTACCACCTGCCGAGTATGCCGGAACCACCTGATCCACTCCCCAGAACCACCTGCTGGATACGCCAGAATCACCTGCCGGCTACTCCAGAACCACTCGGCAGACACTCCGTAACCAACTGTCGGGCATGCCGGAACCATCTCTCAGAGGTGCCAGAACCATGTTCCGGACATGCCGGAACCACCTGCCGAGCTCGCCGGAACCACCTGCTGGACACGCCAAAATCACCTGCCGGCTACGCCAGAACCACTCGTCAGACACTCCGGAATCACATGCCAGGCATGCCGGAACCACCTATCAGAGGTGCCAGAACCACATGCCGGACACTCCGGAATCACCTGCCAGGCATGCTGGAACCATCTCTCAGACGTGCCAGAACCATGTTCCGGACATGCCGGTACCACCTGCCGAGCTCGCCGGAACCAGCTGCTGGACACGCCAAAATCACCTGCCGGCTACGCCAGAACCACTCGGCAGACACTCCGGAATCACCTGCCGGGCATGCCGGAACCACCTGCTGGACATGCCGGAATCACCTGCCGGACATGCCGGAACCACCAGCTCGACTCGCCGGAACCACTGCCGGACATGCAAAATCACCTGCCGGCTACGCCAGAACCACTTGGGGAACACTCAGGAATCACCTGCCGGGCATGGCGGAACCACCTCTCAGACATGCCGGAACCACATGCCAATGACACCGGAAGCACCTGCCGAGCACGCCAGAACCACCTGCTCGACTCGCCAAAACCACCTGCTGGACACGCCAAAATCACCTTCCGGCTACGCCACAACCATTTGGTGAACACTTCGGAATCACCTGCCGGGCTGGCTGGAACCACCTGCTGGTCACGCCAACATCACCTGCCGGCTACGCCAGAACCACTTGGCGGACACTCCAGAATCACCTGCGGGCATGCCAGAACCATGACATGGACAGACGGCAAACACCTGACGGACCTGCTGGAACCACCTGCCGAGCACTCCGGAACCACCTGCTCGACTCACCAAAGCCACCTGATGGACACACCAGAAACAACTGCGGGGTACGCCAGAACCACTTGGAGGACTCTCCGGGATCACCTGCCGGGCATGCCGGAACCACCTCCGGGCATGCCAGCACAACCTCTCAGAAGTGCCAGAAGCACGTGCCGGACAGGCCGGAAACACAGGAAACACTCGCCGGAACCACCTGCTTGACTCACAGGTCCCACATACCGGACACGCCAAAATCACCTGCCCGCTACACCAGAACCACTTGGCGGACAAGCCGGAATCACGTGAAGTGCATGTCTCAGAGGTGAGACAACCACATGCCGGACACTCCGGAATCACCTGCCGGGCATGCCGGAACCATCTCTCAGACGTGCCTCAACCACGTGCCGGAGAGACCGGAAGCACCTGCCGAGCTCGCCGGAACCACCTGCTGGACATGCCGGAACCGCCTGCCTCAAAGGCCAAAATCATATGCCGGCTACGCCAAACCCACTTGGTGGACACTCCAGAATCGCCTTGCGGGCATGCCAGAACCAAGACATGGACAGACGGCAAACACCTGCCGGACCTGCTGGAACCACCTGCCGAGCACTCCGGAACCACCTGCTCGACTCACCAAAGCCACCTGATGGACACACCAGAAACAACTGCGGGGTACGCCAGAACCACTTGGAGGACTCTCCGGGATCACCTGCCGGGCATGCCGGAACCACCTCTCATACGTGCCAGAACCATGTGCCGGACACGCCGGAACCAACCGCCGAGTATGCCGGAACCAGCTGATCCACTCCACAGAACCACCTACTGGACACGCCAAAATCAACTGCCGGCTACGCCAGAACCACTCGGCAGACCTCCGGAATCACATGCCAGGCATTCCGGATCCACGTCTCAGAGGTGCCAGAACCACATGCCATACACTCTGGAATCACCTGCCGGGCATGCCGAAACCACATCTCAGACGTGCCAGAACCATTTGCCGGACACGCCGGAACCACCTGCCGAGAATGCCGGAACCACCTGCTCCACTCCCCAGAACCACCTGCTGGACACGCCAAAATCACCAGCCGGCTACGCCAGAACCACTTGGCGGGCACCATGGAAACACCTGTCGGGCCGGCCGGAACCACCTATCAGACGTGCCAGAACCATGTGCCTGAGATGCAGGAACCACACCCCGAACAGACCGAAACCACCTGCCAGACCCGCCTGAACCACCTGCCGAGCACGCCGGAACCACCTACTCGACTCGCCGGAACCACCTACCTGACACGCTAGAATCACCTGCCGGGTATGCCACAACCACTTGGTGGACACTCCGGAATCATCTGCCGGACATGCCAGAACCAGCCCTCAGACACATCAGAACCACGTGCCGGACACGCCGGAAGCACCTGCTGATGATGCCTGAGCCAAATGCTCGACTTGCAAGAAATACCTGCCAGACACGCCAAAATCACCTGCCGGGTACGCCAGAACCACGTGGCGGACACTCCGGAATCACCTGTCGGGCATGCCGGAACCAACTCTCAGACGTGCCACAACCTCGTGCCGGACACGCCAGAACCACCTGCCGGACAGACCAGAAACACCTGCTGGACACGCCGGAACCACCGGCTCGACTCGCCGGAACCACTGCCGGACATGCAAAATGACCTGCCGGCTACGCCAGAACCACTTGGTGAACACTCCGGAATCACCTCGAGGGCATGCCGTAACCACCTCTCAGACTTGCCGGAACCATGTTCCGGACACGCCGGTACCACCTGCCGAGTATGCCAGAACACCTGATCGACTCCCCAGAACCACCTGCTGGACACGCCAGAATCACCTGCCGGCTACGCCAGAACCACTCGTCAGACACTCCGGAACCACCTGCCGGGCATGCCGGAACCACCTCTCAGAGGTGCCAGAACCACATGCCGGACACTCTGGAATCACCTGCGGGGCATGCCGCAACCATCTCTCAGACGTGCCAGAACCATGTTCCGGACACGCCGGTACCACCTGCCGAGCTCGCCGGAACCACCTGCTGGACCTGCCAAAATCACCTGCCGGCTACGCCAGAACCACTCGGCAGACACTCCGGAATCACCTGCCGGGCTGGCTGGAACCACCTGCTGGTCACGCCAACATCACCTTTCAGCTACGCCAGAACCACTTGGCGGACACTCCGGAAACACCTGTCGTGTGGCCGGAACCAACTCTCAGATGTGTTCAGAACCATGTGCCTGAGATGCCGGGACCACTCCCCGAACAGACCGAAACCACCTGCCAGACCCGCCTGAACCCCCTGGCGAGCACGCCTGATCCACCTGCTCAACTAGCCGGAACCACCTTCCTGACACGAAAAAATCACCTGCCAGGTCTACCAGAACCACTTGGTGGACACTCCGGAATCATCTGCCGGAGATTCCAGAACCAGCTCTCAGACACACCAGAACCACGTGCCAGAGACGCCGGAAGCACCAGCTGAGCATGCCTGAGCCACCTGCTCGACTCGCAAGAAACACCTGTCGGACATGCCAAAATCACCTGCCGCGTACGCCAGAAACACTTGGCGGACGCTCCGGAATCACCTGTCGGGCGTGCCGGAACCACCTCTCAGACTTGCCAGAACCATGTTCTGGACACGCCGGTACCACCTGCCGAGTATGCCGGAACCAGCTGATCCACTCCCCAGAACCACCTAGTGGACACGCCAAAATCAACTGCCGGCTACGCCGGAACCACCGGCTCGACGCGCCGGAACCACCGCCGGACATGCAAAATGACCTGCCGGCTACGCCAGAACCATTTGGCGAACACTCCGGAAACACCTGTAGGGCCGCCCAGAACCACATCTCAGACGTGCCACAACCATGTGCCTGAGATGCCGGAACCACACCCCGAACAGACCGAAACCACCTGACAGACCCGCCTGAACCCCCTGGCGAGCACGCCTGATCCACCTGCTCAACTAGCCGGAACCACCTTCCAGACACGCCAAAATCACCTACCAGGTCTACCAGAACAACTTGGTGGACACTCCGGAATCATCTGCCGGATATGCCAGAACTAGCCCTCTGACACACCAGAACCATGTGCCGGACACGCCGGAAGCACCTGCTGATCATGCCTGAGCCACATGCTCGACTTGCAAGAAACACATGCCAGACACGCCAAAATCACCGGCCGGGTACGCCAGAACCACGTGGAGGACACTCCGGAATCACCTGTCGGGCGTGCCGGAACCACCTCTCAGACTTGCCAGAACCATTTTCTGGACACGCCGGTACCACCTGCCGAGTATGCCGGAACCAGCTGATCCACTCCCCAGAACCACCTAGTGGACACGCCAAAATCAACTGCCGGCTATGCCGGAACCACCGGCTCGATCGCCGGAACCACCGCCGGACATGCAAAATGACCTGCCGGCTACGCCAGAACCACTTGGCGAACACTCTGGAATCACCTGTCGGGCATGCCGGAACCACCTCTCAGACTTGCCAGAACCATCTTCCGGACATGTCGGAACCACCTGACGAGCTCGCCGGAACCACCTGCTGGACACGCCAAAATCACCTGCCTGATACGCCTGAACCACTTGGCAGACACTCCGGAATCACATGCCAGGCATTCCGGAACCACCTCTCAGAGGTGCCAGAACCAAATGCCGGAAACTCCGGTATCACCTGCCGGGCATGCCGGAACCACCTCTCAGAGGTGCCAGAACCACATGCCGGACACTCCGGAATCACCTGCCGGGCATGCCGGAACCACCTGCCGGAGACACCGGAAGCACCTGCCTAGCACGCCAGAACCACCTGCTCGACTCGCCAAAACCACCTGCTGGACACGCCAACATCACCTGCCAGCTATGCCAGAACCACTTGGCGGACACCATGGAAACACCTGTCGGGCCGGCCGGAACCACCTATCAGACGTGCCAGAACCATTTGCCTGAGATGCCGGAACCACACCCCGAACAGACCGAAACCACCTGCCAGACCCGCCTGAACCACCTGCCGAGCACGCCGGAACCGCCTACTCGACTCGCCGGAACCACCTACCTGACACGCTAAAATCACCTGCCGGGTATGCCACAACCACTTGGTGGACACTCCGGAATCGTCTGCCGGACATGCCAGAACCAGCTCTCAGACACACCAGAACCACGTGCCAGAGACGCCGGAAGCACCAGCTGAGCATGCCTGAGCCAAATGCTCGACTTGCAAGAAACACGTGCCTGGCACGCCAAAATCACCTGCCGGGTACGCCAGAACCACGTGGCGGACACTCCGGAATCACCTGTCGGGCATGCCGGAACCAACTCTCAGACGTGCCAGAACCTCGTGCCGGTCACGCCAGAACCACCTGCCGGACAGACCGGAAACACCTGCTGGATACGCCGCAACCACTGGCTCGACTCGCCGGAACCACCGCCGGACATGCAAAATGACCTGCCGGCTACGCCAGAACCACTTGGCGGACACTCCGGAATCACCTGTCGGGCATGCCTGAACCGCCTCTCAGACTTGCCAGAACCATGTTCCGGACACGCCGGTACCACCTGCCGAGTATGCCGGAACCACCTGATCCACTCCCCAGAACCACCAGCTGGACATGCCAGAATCACCTGCCGACTACGCCAGAACCACTCGGCAGACACTCCAGAAACACCTGTCGGGCATGCCGGAACCACCTCTCAGAGGTGCCAGAACCACATGCCGAACACTCCGGAATCACCTGCCGGGCATGCCGGGAACCACCTCTCAGACATGCCGGAACCACATGCCGGACACTCCCGAATCACCTGCCGGGCATGCCGGAACCATCTCTCAGACGTGCAAGAACCTTGTTCCGGACATGCTGGTACCACCTGCCGAGGTCGCCGGAACCACATGCTGTACACGCCAAAATCACCTGCCAGCTACACCAGAACCACACTGCAGACACTCCGGAATCACCTGCCGGGCTGGCTGGAACCACCTGCCGGTCACACCAACATCACCTTTCAGCTACGCCAGAACCACTTGGCGGACACTCCGGAAACACCTGTCGGGCCGGCCGGAACCACGTCTCAGACGTGCCAGAACCATGTGCCTGAGATGCCAGAACAACTCCCCGAACAGACCGAAACCACCTGCCAGACCCGCCTGAACCCCCTGGCGAGCACGCCTGATCCACCTGCTCAACTAGCCGGAACCAACTTCCTGACACGCCAAAAGAACCTGCTGGCTACGCCACAACCATTTGGTGAACTCTTCGGAATCACCATCCGGGCTGGCTCCAGAACCACTCGGCAGACACTCCGGAACCACCTGCGGGGCTTGCCGGAACCACCTCTCAGACACGCCGGAACCACATGCCAATGACACCGGAAGCACCTGCCAAGCACGCCAGAACCACCTGCTCGACTCGCCAAAACCACGTTCTGGACACGCAAAAATCACCTGCCGGCTGCGCCACAACCATTTGGTGAACTCTTCGGAATCACCTGCCGTGCTTGCTGGAACCACCTGCTGGTCACGCCAACATCATCTTTCAGCTACGCCAGAACCACTTGGCGGACACCATGGAAACACCTGTCGGGCCGGCCGGAACCACCTCTCAGGCGTGCCAGAACCATGAGCCTGAGATGCCGGAACCACTCCCCGAACAGACCGAAACAACCTGTCAGACCCGCCTGAACCCCCTGGCGAGCACGCCTGATCCACCTGCTCAACTAGCCGGAACCAACTTCCTGACACGCCAAAATCACCTGCCAGGTATACAAGAACCACTTGGTGGACACTCCGGAATCATCTGCCGGAGATGCCACAACCAGCTCTCAGACACACCAGAACCACGAGCCAGAGACGCCGGAAGCACCAGCTGAGCATACCTCAGCCACCTGCTCGACTCGCAAGATACACCTGTCGGACAGGTGTAAATCACCTGATGGGTACGCCAGAAACACTGGGCGGACGCTCCGGAATCACCTGTCGGGCGTGCCGGAACCACCTCTCAGACTTGCCAGAACCATGTTCTGGACACGCCGGTACCACCTGCCGAGTATGCCGGAACCAGCTGATCCACTCCCCAGAACCACCTAGTGGACACGCCAAAATCACCTGCCGGCTACACCAGAACCACTCGGCAGACACTCCGGAATCACAGGCCAGGCATTCCGGAACCACCTCTCAGAGGTCCCAGAACCAAATGCCGGAGACTCCGGTATCACCTGCCGGGCATGCCGGAACCACCTCTCAGAGGTGCCAGAACCACATGCCGGACACTCCGGAATCACCTGCCGGGCATGCTGGAACCACGTGCTGGACATGCCGGAACCAGCTGCCGGACATGCCGGAACCACCTGCCGGACATTCGGGAACCACCGGCTCGACTCGCCGGAACCATTGCCGGACATGCAAAATCACCTGCCGGCTACGCCAGAACCACTTGGCGAACACTCCGGAATCACCTGCCGGGCATGGCGGAACCACATCTCATTCATGCCAGAACCACATGCCAAAGACACCGGAAGCACCTGCCGAGCACGCCAGAACCACCTGCTCGACTCGCCAAATCCACCTGCTGGACACGCCAAAATCACATGCCGGATACGCCACAACCATTTGGTGAATGCTTCGGAATCACCTGCCGGGCTGGCTGGAACCACCTGCCGGTCACGCCAACATCACCTGCCGGCTATGCCAGAACCACTTGGCGGACACCATGGAAACACCTGTCGGGCCGGCCGGAACCACCTATCAGACGTGCCAGAACCATGTGCCTGAGATGCCGGAACCACACCCCGAACAGACCGAAACCACCTGCCAGACCCGCCTGAACCACCTGCCGAGCACGCCGGAACCGCCTACTCGACTCGCCGGAACCACCTACCTGACACGCTAAAATCACCTGCCGGGTATGCCACAACCACTTGGTGGACACTCCGGAATCGTCTGCCGGACATGCCAGAACCAGCTCTCAGACACACCAGAACCACGTGCCAGACACGCCGGAAGCACCTGCTGAGCATGCCTGAGCCAAATGCTCGACTTGCAAGAAACACGTGCCTGGCACGCCAAAATCACCTGCCGGGTACGCCAGAACCACGTTGCGGACACTCCGGAATCACCTGTCGGGCATGCCGGAACCAACTCTCAGACGTGCCAGAACCTCGTGCCGGTCACGCCAGAACCACCTGCCGGACAGACCGGAAACACCTGCTGGATACGCCGCAACCACCGGCTCGACTCGCCGGAACCACCGCCGGACATGCAAAATGACCTGCCGGCTACGCCACAACCACATGGCGAACACTCCGAAATCACCTGTCGGGCCTGCCGGAACCACCTCTCAGACTTGCCAGAGCCATGTTCCGGACACGCCGGTACCACCTGCTGAGTATGCCGGAACCACCTGCTCCACTCCCCAGAACCACCTGCTGGATACGCCAGAATCACCTGCCGGCTAGTCCAGAACCACTTGGCAGACACTCCGTAACCAACTGCCGGGCATGCCGGAACCGCGTCTCAGAGTTGCCAGAACCGCATGCCGGACACTCCGGAATCACCTGCCGGGCATGCCGGAACCACCTCTCAGAGAGGCCAGAACCACATGCCGGACACTTCCGAATCATCTGCCGGGCATGCCGGAACCATCTCTCAGACGTGCAAGAACCTTGTTCCGGACATGCTGGTACCACCTGCCGAGCTCGCCGGAACCACCTTCTGTACACGCCAAAATCACCTGCCAGCTACGCCAGAACCACACGGCAGACACTCCGGAATCACCTGCCGGGCTGGCTGGAACCACCTGCCGGTCACGCCAACATCACCTTTCAGCTACGCCAGAACCACTTGGCGGACACTCCGGAAACACCTGTCGGGCCGGCCGGAACCACGTCTCAGACGTGCCAGAACCATGTGCCTGAGATGCCAGAACCACTCCCCGAACAGACCGAAACCACCTGCCAGACCCGCCTGAACCCCCTGGCGAGCACGCCTGATCCACCTGCTCAACTAGCCGGAACCAACTTCCTGACACGAAAAAATCACCTGCCAGGTATACAAGAACCACTTGGTGGACACTCCGGAATCATCTGCCGGAGATTCCAGAACCAGCTCTCAGACACACCAGAACCACGTGCCAGAGACGCCGGAAGCACCAGCTGAGCATGCCTCAGCCATCTGCTCGACTCGCAAGATACACCTGTCGGACAGGCGTAAATCACCTGCCGGGTACGCCAGAAACACTGGGCGGACGCTCCGGAATCACCTGTCGGGCATGCCGGAACCACCTCTCAGACTTGCCAGAACCATGTTCTGGACACGCCGGTACCACCTGCCGAGTATGCCGGAACCAGCTGATCCACTCCCCATAACCACCTAGTGGACACGCCAAAATCAACTGCCGGCTACGCCAGAACCACTCGGCAGACACTCCGGAATCACAGGCCAGGCATTCCGGAACCACCTCTCAGAGGTGCCAGAACCAAATGCCGGAGACTCCGGTATCACCTGCCGGGCATGCCGGAACCACCTCTCAGAGGTGCCAGAACCACATGCCGGACACTCCGGAATCACCTGCCGGGCATGCTGGAACCACGTGCTGGACATGCCGGAACCACCTGCCGGACATGCCGGAACCACCTGCCGGACATTCCGGAACCACCGGCTCGACTCGCCGGAACCATTGCCGGACATGCAAAATCACCTGCCGGCTACGCCAGAACCACTTGGCGAACACTCCGGTATCACCTGCCGGGCATGCCGGAACCACCTCGCAGAGGTGCCAGAACCACATGCCGGACACTCCGGAATCACCTGCCTGGCATGCCGGAACCACCTGCCGGACATGCCGGAACCACCAGCTCGACTCGCCGGAACCATGGCCGGACATGCAAAATCACCTGCCGGCTACGCCAGAACCACTTGGCGAACACTCCGGAATCACCTGCCGGTCATGGAGGAACCACCTCTCAGACATGACGGAACCACATGCCAATGACACCGGAAGCAGCTGCCGAGCACGCCAGAACCACCTGCTCGACTCGCCAAATCCACCTGGTGGACACGCCAAAATCACCTGCCGGCTACGCCACAACCATTTGGTGAACGCTTCGGAATCACCTGCCGGGCTGGCTGGAACCACCTGCCGGTCATGCCAACATCACCTGCCAGCTATGCCAGAACCACTTGGCGGACACCATGGAAACACCTGTCGGGCCGGCCGGAACCACGTATCAGACGTGCCAGAACCATGTGCCTGAGATGCCGGAACCACACCCCGAACAGACCGAAACCACCTGCCAGACCCGCCTGAACCACCTGCCGAGCACGCCGGAACCGCCTACTCGACTCGCAGGAACCACCTACCTGACACGCTAAAATCACCTGCCGGGTATGCCACAACCACTTGGTGGACACTCCGGAATCATCTGCCGGACATGCCAGAACCAGCTCTCAGACACAACAGAACCACGTGCCAGAGACGCCGGAAGCACCAGCTGAGCATGCCTGAGCCAAATGCTCGACTTGCAAGAAACACGTGCCTGGCACGAGAAAATCACCTGCCGGGTACGCCAGAACCACGTGGCGGACACTCCGGAATCACCTGTCGGGCATGCCGGAACCAACTCTCAGACGTGCCAGAACCTCGTGCCGGTCACGCCAGAACCACCTGCCGGACAGACCGGAAACAACTGCTGGATACGCCGCAACCACCGGCTCGACTCGCCGGAACCACCGCCGGACATGCAAAATGACCTGCCGGCTACGCCAGAAGAACATGGCGAACACTCCGGAATCACCTGTCGGGCCTGCCGGAACCACCTCTCAGACTTGCCAGAACCATGTTCCGGACATGCCGGTACCACCTGCCGAGTATGCCGGAACCACCTGATCCACTCCCCAGACCCACCTGCTGGATACGCCAGAATCACCTGCCGGCTAGTCCAGAACCACTTGGCAGACACTCCGTAACCAACTGCAGGGCATGCCGGAACCACCTCTCAGAGGTGCCAGAACCGCATGCCGGACACTCCGGAATCAACTGCCGGGCATGCCGGAACCACCTCTCAGAGAGGCCAGAACCACATGCTGGACACTCCCGAATCACCTGCCTGGCATGCCGGAACCATCTCTCAGACGCGCCAGAACCGTGTGCCTGAGATGCCGGAACCACACCCCGAACAGACGAAACCACCTGCCAGACCCGCCTGAACCACCTGCCGAGCACGCCGGAACCACCTACTCGACTCGCTGGAACCACCTACCTGACACGCTAAAATCACCTGCCGGGTATGCCACAACCACTTGGTGGACACTCCGGAATCATCTGCCGGACATGTCAGAACCAGCTCTCAGACACACCAGAACCACATGCCAGACACGCCGGAAGCACCTGCTGAGCATGCCTGAGCCAAATGCTCGACTTGCAAGAAGCACCTGCCAGACACGCCAAAATCACCTGCCGGGTACGCCAGAACCACGTGGCGGTCACTCCGGAATCACCTGTCGGGCATGCCGGAACCAACTCTCAGACGTGCCAGAACCTTGTGCCGGTCACGCCAGAACCACCTGCCGGACAGACCGGAAACACCTGCTGGATACGCCGCAACCACCGGCTCGACTCGCCGGAACCACCGCCGGACATGCAAAATGACCTGCCGGCTACGCCACAACCACATGGCGAACACTCCGGAATCACCTGTCGGGCCTGCCGGAACCACCTGTCAGACTTGCCAGAACCATGTTCCGGACACGCCGGTACCACCTGCCGAGTATGCCGGAACCACCTGATCCACTCCCCAGAACCACCTGCTGGATACGCCAGAATCACCTGCCGGCTAGTCCAGAACCACTTGGCAGACACTCCGTAACCAACTGCCGGGCATGCCGGAACCACCTCTCAGAGGTGCCAGAACCGCATGCCGGACACTCCGGAATCAACTGCCGGGCATGCCGGAACCACCTCTCAGAGAGGCCAGAACCACATGCCGGACACTCCCGAATCACCTGCCGGGCATGCCGGAACCACCTCTCAGACGCGCCAGAACCGTGTGCCTGAGATGCCGGAACCACACCCCGAACAGACCGAAACCACCTGCCAGACCCGCCTGAACCACCTGCCGAGCACGCCGGAACCACCTACTCGACTCGCTGGAACCACCTACCTGACACGCTAAAATCACCTGCCGGGTATGCCACAACCACTTGGTGGACACTCCGGAATCATCTGCCGGACATGCCAGAACCAGCTCTCAGACACACCAGAACCACATGCCAGACACGCCGGAAGCACCTGCTGAGCATGCCTGAGCCAAATGCTCGACTTGCAAGAAGCACCTGCCAGACACGCGAAAATCACCTGCCGGGCACGCCAGAACCATATGGCGGACACTCCGGAATCACCTGTCGGGCATGCCGGAACCAACTCTCCGACGTGCCAGAAGCTCGTGCCGGTCACGCCAGAACCACCTGCCGGACACGCCGGAACCACCGGCTCAACTCGCCGGAACCACCGCCGGACATGCAAAATGACCTGCCGGCTACGCCAGAACCACTTGGCGGACACTCCGGAATCACCTGTCGGGCATGCCTGAACCGCCTCTCAGACTTGCCAGAACCATGTTCCGGACACGCCGGTACCACCTGCCGAGTATGCCGGAACCACCTGATCCACTCCCCAGAACCACCAGCTGGACACGCCAGAATCACCTGCCGACTACGCCAGAACCACTCGGCAGACACTCCGGAACCACCTGCCGGGCATGCCGGAACCACCTCTCAGAGGTGCCAGAACCACATGCCGAACACTCCGGAATCACCTGCTGGGCATGCCGGGAACCACCTCTCAGAGGTGCCAGAACCACATGCCGGACACTCCCGAATCACCTGCCGGGCATGCCGGAACCATCTCTCAGACGTGCAAGAACCTTGTTCCGGACATGCTGGTACCACCTGCCGAGCTCGCCAGAACCACATGCTGTACACGCCAAAATCACCTGCCAGCTACGCCAGAACCACACGGCAGACACTCCGGAATCACCTGCCGGGCTGGCTGGAACCACCTGCCAGTCACGCCAACATCACCTTTCAGCTACGCCAGAACCACTTGGCGGACACTCCGGAAACACCTGTCGGGCCGGCCGGAACCACGTCTCAGACGTGCCAGAACCATGTGCCTGAGATGCCAGAACCACTCCCCGAACAGACCGAAACCACCTGCCAGACCCGCCTGAACCCCCTGGCGAGCACGCCTGATCCACCTGCTCAACTAGCCGGAACCAACTTCCTGACACGAAAAAATCACCTGCCAGGTATACAAGAACCACTTGGTGGACACTCCGGAATCATCTGCCGGAGATTCCAGAACCAGCTCTCAGACACACCAGAACCACGTGCCAGAGACGCCGGAAGCACCAGCTGAGCATGCCTCAGCCATCTGCTCGACTCGCAAGATACACCTGTCGGACAGGCGTAAATCACCTGCCGGGTACGCCAGAAACACTGGGCGGACGCTCCGGAATCACCTGTCGGGCATGCCGGAACCACCTCTCAGACTTGCCAGAACCATGTTCTGGACACGCCGGTACCACCTGCCGAGTATGCCGGAACCAGCTGATCCACTCCCCATAACCACCTAGTGGACACGCCAAAATCAACTGCCGGCTACGCCAGAACCACTCGGCAGACACTCCGGAATCACAGGCCAGGCATTCCGGAACCACCTCTCAGAGGTGCCAGAACCAAATGCCGGAGACTCCGGTATCACCTGCCGGGCATGCCGGAACCACCTCTCAGAGGTGCCAGAACCACATGCCGGACACTCCGGAATCACCTGCCGGGCATGCTGGAACCACGTGCTGGACATGCCGGAACCACCTGCCGGACATGCCGGAACCACCTGCCGGACATTCCGGAACCACCGGCTCGACTCGCCGGAACCATTGCCGGACATGCAAAATCACCTGCCGGCTATGCCAGAACCACTTGGCGAACACTCTGGTATCACCTGCCGGGCATGCCGGAACCACCTCGCAGAGGTGCCAGAACCACATGCCGGACACTCCGGAATCACCTGCCGGGCATGCCGGAACCACCTGCCGGACATGCCGGAACCACCGGCTCGACTCGCCGGAACCATGGCCGGACATGCAAAATCACCTGCCGGCTACGCCAGAACCACTTGGCGAACACTCCGGAATCACCTGCCGGGCATGGAGGAACCACCTCTCAGACATGACGGAACAACATGCCAATGACACCGGAAGCAGCTGCCGAGCACGCCAGAACCACCTGCTCGACTCGCCAAATCCACCTGGTGGACACGCCAAAATCACCTGCCGGCTACGCCACAACCATTTGGTGAACGCTTCGGAATCACCTGCCGGGCTGGCTGGAACCACCTGCCGGTCACGCCAACATCACCTGCCAGCTATGCCAGAACCACTTGGCGGACACCATGGAAACACCTGTCGGGCCGGCCGGAACCACGTATCAGACGTGCCAGAACCATGTGCCTGAGATGCCGGAACCACACCCCGAACAGACCGAAACCACCTGCCAGACCCGCCTGAACCACCTGCCGAGCACGCCGGAACCGCCTACTCGACTCGCAGGAACCACCTACCTGACACGCTAAAATCACCTGCCGGGTATGCCACAACCACTTGGTGGACACTCCGGAATCATCTGCCGGACATGCCAGAACCAGCTCTCAGACACAACAGAACCACGTGCCAGAGACGCCGGAAGCACCAGCTGAGCATGCCTGAGCCAAATGCTCGACTTGCAAGAAACACGTGCCTGGCACGCCAAAATCACCTGCCGGGTACGCCAGAACCACGTGGCGGACACTCCGGAATCACCTGTCGGGCATGCCGGAACCAACTCTCAGACGTGCCAGAACCTCGTGCCGGTCACGCCAGAACCACCTGCCGGACAGACCGGAAACAACTGCTGGATACGCCGCAACCACCGGCTCGACTCGCCGGAACCACCGCCGGACATGCAAAATGACCTGCCGGCTACGCCACAACCACATGGCGAACACTCCGGAATCACCTGTCGGGCCTGCCGGAACCACCTCTCAGACTTGCCAGAACCATGTTCCGGACACGCCGGTACCACCTGCCGAGTATGCCGGAACCACCTGATCCACTCCCCAGAACCACCTGCTGGATACGCCAGAATCACCTGCCGGCTAGTCAAGAACCACTTGGCAGACACTCCGTAACCAACTGCCGGGCATGCCGGAACCACCTCTCAGAGGTGCCAGAACCGCATGCCGGACACTCCGGAATCAACTGCCGGGCATGCCGGAACCACCTCTCAGAGAGGCCAGAACCACATGCCGGACACTCCCGAATCACCTGCCTGGCATGCCGGAACCATCTCTCAGACGTGCCAGAACCGTGTGCCTGAGATGCCGGAACCACACCCCGAACAGACCGAAACCACCTGCCAGACCCGCCTGAACCACCTGCCGAGCACGCTGGAACCACCTACTTGACTCGCCGCAACCACCTACCTGACACGCTAAAATCACCTGCTGGGTATGCCAAAACCACTTGGTGGACACTCCGGAATCATCTGCCGGACATGCCAGAACCAGCTCTCAGACACACCAGAACCACATGCCAGACACGCCGGAAGCACCTGCTGAGCATGCCTGAGCCAAATGCTCGACTTGCAAGAAGCACCTGCCAGACACGCGAAAATCACCTGCCGGGTACGCCAGAACCATGTGGCGGACACTCCGGAATCACCTGTCGGGCATGCCGGAACCAACTCTCCGACGTGAGAGAATCTCGTGCCGGTCACGCCAGAACCACCTGCCGGACACCCCGGAACCACCGGCTCAACTCGCCGGAACCACCGCCGGACATGCAAAATGACCTGCCGGCTACGCCAGAACCACTTGGCGGACACTCCGGAATCACCTGTCGGGCATGCCTGAACCGCCTCTCAGACTTGCCAGAACCATGTTCCGGACACGCCGGTACCACCTGCCGAGTATGCCGGAACCACCTGATCCACTCCCCAGAACCACCAGCTGGACACGCCAGAATCACCTGCCGACTACGCCAGAACCACTCGGCAGACACTCCGGAACCACCTGCCGGGCATGCCGGAACCACCTCTCAGAGGTGCCAGAACCACATGCCGAACACTCCGGAATCACCTGCTGGGCATGCCGGGAACCACCTCTCAGAGGTGCCAGAACCACATGCCGGACACTCCCGAATCACCTGCCGGGCATGCCGGAACCATCTCTCAGACGTGCAAGAACCTTGTTCCGGACATGCTGGTACCACCTGCCGAGCTCGCCGGAACCACCTTCTGTACACGCCAAAATCACCTGCCAGCTACGCCAGAACCACACGGCAGACACTCCGGAATCACCTGCCGGGCTGGCTGGAACCACCTGCCGGTCACGCCAACATCACCTTTCAGCTACGCCAGAACCACTTGGCGGACACTCCGGAAACACCTGTCGGGCCGGCCGGAACCACGTCTCAGACGTGCCAGAACCATGTGCCTGAGATGCCAGAACCACTCCCCGAACAGACCGAAACCACCTGCCAGACCCGCCTGAACCCCCTGGCGAGCACGCCTGATCCACCTGCTCAACTAGCCGGAACCAACTTCCTGACACGAAAAAATCACCTGCCAGGTATACAAGAACCACTTGGTGGACACTCCGGAATCATCTGCCGGAGATTCCAGAACCAGCTCTCAGACACACCAGAACCACGTGCCAGAGACGCCGGAAGCACCAGCTGAGCATGCCTCAGCCATCTGCTCGACTCGCAAGATACACCTGTCGGACAGGCGTAAATCACCTGCCGGGTACGCCAGAAACACTGGGCGGACGCTCCGGAATCACCTGTCGGGCATGCCGGAACCACCTCTCAGACTTGCCAGAACCATGTTCTGGACACGCCGGTACCACCTGCCGAGTATGCCGGAACCAGCTGATCCACTCCCCATAACCACCTAGTGGACACGCCAAAATCAACTGCCGGCTACGCCAGAACCACTCGGCAGACACTCCGGAATCACAGGCCAGGCATTCCGGAACCACCTCTCAGAGGTGCCAGAACCAAATGCCGGAGACTCCGGTATCACCTGCCGGGCATGCCGGAACCACCTCTCAGAGGTGCCAGAACCACATGCCGGACACTCCGGAATCACCTGCCGGGCATGCTGGAACCACGTGCTGGACATGCCGGAACCACCTGCCGGACATGCCGGAACCACCTGCCGGACATTCCGGAACCACCGGCTCGACTCGCCGGAACCATTGCCGGACATGCAAAATCACCTGCCGGCTACGCCAGAACCACTTGGCGAACACTCCGGTATCACCTGCCGGGCATGCCGGAACCACCTCGCAGAGGTGCCAGAACCACATGCCGGACACTCCGGAATCACCTGCCGGGCATGCCGGAACCACCTGCCGGACATGCCGGAACCACCGGCTCGACTCGCCGGAACCATGGCCGGACATGCAAAATCACCTGCCGGCTACGCCAGAACCACTTGGCAAACACTCCGGAATCACCTGCCGGGCATGGAGGAACCACCTCTCAGACATGACGGAACCACATGCCAATGACACCGGAAGCAGCTGCCGAGCACGCCAGAACCACCTGCTCGACTCGCCAAATCCACCTGGTGGACACGCCAAAATCACCTGCCGGCTACGCCACAACCATTTGGTGAACGCTTCGGAATCACCTGCCGGGCTGGCTGGAACCACCTGCCGGTCACGCCAACATCACCTGCCAGCTATGCCAGAACCACTTGGCGGACACCATGGAAACACCTGTCGGGCCGGCCGGAACCACCTATCAGACGTGCCAGAACCATTTGCCTGAGATGCCGGAACCACACCCCGAACAGACCGAAACCACCTGCCAGACCCGCCTGAACCACCTGCCGAGCACGCCGGAACCGCCTACTCGACTCGCCGGAACCACCTACCTGACACGCTAAAATCACCTGCCGGGTATGCCACAACCACTTGGTGGACACTCCGGAATCGTCTGCCGGACATGCCAGAACCAGCTCTCAGACACACCAGAACCACGTGCCAGAGACGCCGGAAGCACCAGCTGAGCATGCCTGAGCCAAATGCTCGACTTGCAAGAAACACGTGCCTGGCACGCCAAAATCACCTGCCGGGTACGCCAGAACCACGTGGCGGACACTCCGGAATCACCTGTCGGGCATGCCGGAACCAACTCTCAGACGTGCCAGAACCTCGTGCCGGTCACGCCAGAACCATCTGCCGGACAGACCGGAAACACCTGCTGGATACGCCGCAACCACTGGCTCGACTCGCCGGAACCACCGCCGGACATGCAAAATGACCTGCCGGCTACGCCAGAACCACTTGGCGGACACTCCGGAATCACCTGTCGGGCATGCCTGAACCGCCTCTCAGACTTGCCAGAACCATGTTCCGGACACGCCGGTACCACCTGCCGAGTATGCCGGAACCACCTGATCCACTCCCCAGAACCACCAGCTGGACATGCCAGAATCACCTGCCGACTACGCCAGAACCACTCGGCAGACACTCCAGAAACACCTGTCGGGCATGCCGGAACCACCTCTCAGAGGTGCCAGAACCACATGCCGAACACTCCGGAATCACCTGCCGGGCATGCCGGGAACCACCTCTCAGACATGCCGGAACCACATGCCGGACACTCCCGAATCACCTGCCGGGCATGCCGGAACCATCTCTCAGACGTGCAAGAACCTTGTTCCGGACATGCTGGTACCACCTGCCGAGGTCGCCGGAACCACATGCTGTACACGCCAAAATCACCTGCCAGCTACACCAGAACCACACTGCAGACACTCCGGAATCACCTGCCGGGCTGGCTGGAACCACCTGCCGGTCACACCAACATCACCTTTCAGCTACGCCAGAACCACTTGGCGGACACTCCGGAAACACCTGTCGGGCCGGCCGGAACCACGTCTCAGACGTGCCAGAACCATGTGCCTGAGATGCCAGAACAACTCCCCGAACAGACCGAAACCACCTGCCAGACCCGCCTGAACCCCCTGGCGAGCACGCCTGATCCACCTGCTCAACTAGCCGGAACCAACTTCCTGACACGCCAAAAGAACCTGCTGGCTACGCCACAACCATTTGGTGAACTCTTCGGAATCACCATCCGGGCTGGCTCCAGAACCACTCGGCAGACACTCCGGAACCACCTGCGGGGCTTGCCGGAACCACCTCTCAGACACGCCGGAACCACATGCCAATGACACCGGAAGCACCTGCCAAGCACGCCAGAACCACCTGCTCGACTCGCCAAAACCACGTTCTGGACACGCAAAAATCACCTGCCGGCTGCGCCACAACCATTTGGTGAACTCTTCGGAATCACCTGCCGTGCTTGCTGGAACCACCTGCTGGTCACGCCAACATCATCTTTCAGCTACGCCAGAACCACTTGGCGGACACCATGGAAACACCTGTCGGGCCGGCCGGAACCACCTCTCAGGCGTGCCAGAACCATGAGCCTGAGATGCCGGAACCACTCCCCGAACAGACCGAAACAACCTGTCAGACCCGCCTGAACCCCCTGGCGAGCACGCCTGATCCACCTGCTCAACTAGCCGGAACCAACTTCCTGACACGCCAAAATCACCTGCCAGGTATACAAGAACCACTTGGTGGACACTCCGGAATCATCTGCCGGAGATGCCACAACCAGCTCTCAGACACACCAGAACCACGAGCCAGAGACGCCGGAAGCACCAGCTGAGCATACCTCAGCCACCTGCTCGACTCGCAAGATACACCTGTCGGACAGGTGTAAATCACCTGATGGGTACGCCAGAAACACTGGGCGGACGCTCCGGAATCACCTGTCGGGCGTGCCGGAACCACCTCTCAGACTTGCCAGAACCATGTTCTGGACACGCCGGTACCACCTGCCGAGTATGCCGGAACCAGCTGATCCACTCCCCAGAACCACCTAGTGGACACGCCAAAATCACCTGCCGGCTACGCCAGAACCACTCGGCAGACACTCCGGAATCACAGGCCAGGCATTCCGGAACCACCTCTCAGAGGTCCCAGAACCAAATGCCGGAGACTCCGGTATCACCTGCCGGGCATGCCGGAACCACCTCTCAGAGGTGCCAGAACCACATGCCGGACACTCCGGAATCACCTGCCGGGCATGCTGGAACCACGTGCTGGACATGCCGGAACCAGCTGCCGGACATGCCGGAACCACCTGCCGGACATTCGGGAACCACCGGCTCGACTCGCCGGAACCATTGCCGGACATGCAAAATCACCTGCCGGCTACGCCAGAACCACTTGGCGAACACTCCGGAATCACCTGCCGGGCATGGCGGAACCACATCTCATTCATGCCAGAACCACATGCCAAAGACACCGGAAGCACCTGCCGAGCACGCCAGAACCACCTGCTCGACTCGCCAAATCCACCTGCTGGACACGCCAAAATCACATGCCGGATACGCCACAACCATTTGGTGAATGCTTCGGAATCACCTGCCGGGCTGGCTGGAACCACCTGCCGGTCACGCCAACATCACCTGCCGGCTATGCCAGAACCACTTGGCGGACACCATGGAAACACCTGTCGGGCCGGCCGGAACCACCTATCAGACGTGCCAGAACCATGTGCCTGAGATGCCGGAACCACACCCCGAACAGACCGAAACCACCTGCCAGACCCGCCTGAACCACCTGCCGAGCACGCCGGAACCGCCTACTCGACTCGCCGGAACCACCTACCTGACACGCTAAAATCACCTGCCGGGTATGCCACAACCACTTGGTGGACACTCCGGAATCGTCTGCCGGACATGCCAGAACCAGCTCTCAGACACACCAGAACCACGTGCCAGAGACGCCGGAAACACCAGCTGAGCATGCCTGAGCCAAATGCTCGACTTGCAAGAAACACGTGCCTGGCACGCCAAAATCACCTGCCGGGTACGCCAGAACCACGTGGCGGACACTCCGGAATCACCTGTCGGGCATGCCGGAACCAACTCTCAGACGTGCCAGAACCTCGTGCCGGTCACGCCAGAACCACCTGCCGGACAGACCGGAAACACCTGCTGGATACGCCGCAACCACCGGCTCGACTCGCCGGAACCACCGCCGGACATGCAAAATGACCTGCCGGCTACGCCACAACCACATGGCGAACACTCCGGAATCACCTGTCGGGCCTGCCGGAACCACCTCTCAGACTTGCCAGAACCATGTTCCGGACACGCCGGTACCACCTGCCGAGTATGCCGGAACCACCTGATCCACTCCCCAGAACCACCTGCTGGATACGCCAGAATCACCTGCCGGCTAGTCCAGAACCACTTGGCAGACACTCCGTAACCAACTGCCGGGCATGCCGGAACCACCTCTCAGAGGTGCCAGAACCGCATGCCGGACACTCGGGAATCAACTGCCGGGCATGCCGGAACCACCTCTCAGAGAGGCCAGAACCACATGCCGGACACTCCCGAATCACCTGCCGGGCATGCCGGAACCATCTCTCAGACGTGCAAGAACCTTGTTCCGGACATGCTGGTACCACCTGCCGAGCTCGCCGGAACCACCTTCTGTACACGCCAAAATCACCTGCCAGCTACGCCAGAACCACACGGCAGACACTCCGGAATCACCTGCCGGGCTGGCTGGAACCACCTGCCGGTCACGCCAACATCACCTTTCAGCTACGCCAGAACCACTTGGCGGACACTCCGGAAACACCTGTCGGGCCGGCCGGAACCACGTCTCAGACGTGCCAGAACCATGTGCCTGAGATGCCAGAACCACTCCCCGAACAGACCGAAACCACCTGCCAGACCCGCCTGAACCCCCTGGCGAGCACGCCTGATCCACCTGCTCAACTAGCCGGAACCAACTTCCTGACACGAAAAAATCACCTGCCAGGTATACAAGAACCACTTGGTGGACACTCCGGAATCATCTGCCGGAGATTCCAGAACCAGCTCTCAGACACACCAGAACCACGTGCCAGAGACGCCGGAAGCACCAGCTGAGCATGCCTCAGCCATCTGCTCGACTCGCAAGATACACCTGTCGGACAGGCGTAAATCACCTGCCGGGTACGCCAGAAACACTGGGCGGACGCTCCGGAATCACCTGTCGGGCATGCCGGAACCACCTCTCAGACTTGCCAGAACCATGTTCTGGACACGCCGGTACCACCTGCCGAGTATGCCGGAACCAGCTGATCCACTCCCCATAACCACCTAGTGGACACGCCAAAATCAACTGCCGGCTACGCCAGAACCACTCGGCAGACACTCCGGAATCACAGGCCAGGCATTCCGGAACCACCTCTCAGAGGTGCCAGAACCAAATGCCGGAGACTCCGGTATCACCTGCCGGGCATGCCGGAACCACCTCTCAGAGGTGCCAGAACCACATGCCGGACACTCCGGAATCACCTGCCGGGCATGCTGGAACCACGTGCTGGACATGCCGGAACCACCTGCCGGACATGCCGGAACCACCTGCCGGACATTCCGGAACCACCGGCTCGACTCGCCGGAACCATTGCCGGACATGCAAAATCACCTGCCGGCTACGCCAGAACCACTTGGCGAACACTCCGGTATCACCTGCCGGGCATGCCGGAACCACCTCGCAGAGGTGCCAGAACCACATGCCGGACACTCCGGAATCACCTGCCTGGCATGCCGGAACCACCTGCCGGACATGCCGGAACCACCAGCTCGACTCGCCGGAACCATGGCCGGACATGCAAAATCACCTGCCGGCTACGCCAGAACCACTTGGCGAACACTCCGGAATCACCTGCCGGTCATGGAGGAACCACCTCTCAGACATGACGGAACCACATGCCAATGACACCGGAAGCAGCTGCCGAGCACGCCAGAACCACCTGCTCGACTCGCCAAATCCACCTGGTGGACACGCCAAAATCACCTGCCGGCTACGCCACAACCATTTGGTGAACGCTTCGGAATCACCTGCCGGGCTGGCTGGAACCACCTGCCGGTCATGCCAACATCACCTGCCAGCTATGCCAGAACCACTTGGCGGACACCATGGAAACACCTGTCGGGCCGGCCGGAACCACGTATCAGACGTGCCAGAACCATGTGCCTGAGATGCCGGAACCACACCCCGAACAGACCGAAACCACCTGCCAGACCCGCCTGAACCACCTGCCGAGCACGCCGGAACCGCCTACTCGACTCGCCGGAACCACCTACCTGACACGCTAAAATCACCTGCCGGGTATGCCACAACCACTTGGTGGACACTCCGGAATCATCTGCCGGACATGCCAGAACCAGCTCTCAGACACAACAGAACCACGTGCCAGAGACGCCGGAAGCACCAGCTGAGCATGCCTGAGCCAAATGCTCGACTTGCAAGAAACACGTGCCTGGCACGAGAAAATCACCTGCCGGGTACGCCAGAACCACGTGGCGGACACTCCGGAATCACCTGTCGGGCATGCCGGAACCAACTCTCAGACGTGCCAGAACCTCGTGCCGGTCACGCCAGAACCACCTGCCGGACAGACCGGAAACAACTGCTGGATACGCCGCAACCACCGGCTCGACTCGCCGGAACCACCGCCGGACATGCAAAATGACCTGCCGGCTACGCCACAAGAACATGGCGAACACTCCGGAATCACCTGTCGGGCCTGCCGGAACCACCTCTCAGACTTGCCAGAACCATGTTCCGGACACGCCGGTACCATCTGCCGAGTATGCCGGAACCACCTGATCCACTCCCCAGAACCACCTGCTGGATACGCCAGAATCACCTGCCGGCTAGTCCAGAACCACTTGGCAGACACTCCGTAACCAACTGCCGGGCATGCCGGAACCACCTCTCAGAGGTGCCAGAACCGCATGCCGGACACTCCGGAATCAACTGCCGGGCATGCCGGAACCACCTCTCAGAGAGGCCAGAACCACATGCCGGACACTCCCGAATCACCTGCCTGGCATGCCGGAACCATCTCTCAGACGCGCCAGAACCGTGTGCCTGAGATGCCGGAACCACACCCCGAACAGACGAAACCACCTGCCAGACCCGCCTGAACCACCTGCCGAGCACGCCGGAACCACCTACTCGACTCGCTGGAACCACCTACCTGACACGCTAAAATCACCTGCCGGGTATGCCACAACCACTTGGTGGACACTCCGGAATCATCTGCCGGACATGTCAGAACCAGCTCTCAGACACACCAGAACCACATGCCAGACACGCCGGAAGCACCTGCTGAGCATGCCTGAGCCAAATGCTCGACTTGCAAGAAGCACCTGCCAGACACGCCAAAATCACCTGCCGGGTACGCCAGAACCACGTGGCGGTCACTCCGGAATCACCTGTCGGGCATGCCGGAACCAACTCTCAGACGTGCCAGAACCTTGTGCCGGTCACGCCAGAACCACCTGCCGGACAGACCGGAAACACCTGCTGGATACGCCGCAACCACCGGCTCGACTCGCCGGAACCACCGCCGGACATGCAAAATGACCTGCCGGCTACGCCACAACCACATGGCGAACACTCCGGAATCACCTGTCGGGCCTGCCGGAACCACCTGTCAGACTTGCCAGAACCATGTTCCGGACACGCCGGTACCACCTGCCGAGTATGCCGGAACCACCTGATCCACTCCCCAGAACCACCTGCTGGATACGCCAGAATCACCTGCCGGCTAGTCCAGAACCACTTGGCAGACACTCCGTAACCAACTGCCGGGCATGCCGGAACCACCTCTCAGAGGTGCCAGAACCGCATGCCGGACACTCCGGAATCAACTGCCGGGCATGCCGGAACCACCTCTCAGAGAGGCCAGAACCACATGCCGGACACTCCCGAATCACCTGCCGGGCATGCCGGAACCACCTCTCAGACGCGCCAGAACCGTGTGCCTGAGATGCCGGAACCACACCCCGAACAGACCGAAACCACCTGCCAGACCCGCCTGAACCACCTGCCGAGCACGCCGGAACCACCTACTCGACTCGCTGGAACCACCTACCTGACACGCTAAAATCACCTGCCGGGTATGCCACAACCACTTGGTGGACACTCCGGAATCATCTGCCGGACATGCCAGAACCAGCTCTCAGACACACCAGAACCACATGCCAGACACGCCGGAAGCACCTGCTGAGCATGCCTGAGCCAAATGCTCGACTTGCAAGAAGCACCTGCCAGACACGCGAAAATCACCTGCCGGGCACGCCAGAACCATATGGCGGACACTCCGGAATCACCTGTCGGGCATGCCGGAACCAACTCTCCGACGTGCCAGAAGCTCGTGCCGGTCACGCCAGAACCACCTGCCGGACACGCCGGAACCACCGGCTCAACTCGCCGGAACCACCGCCGGACATGCAAAATGACCTGCCGGCTACGCCAGAACCACTTGGCGGACACTCCGGAATCACCTGTCGGGCATGCCTGAACCGCCTCTCAGACTTGCCAGAACCATGTTCCGGACACGCCGGTACCACCTGCCGAGTATGCCGGAACCACCTGATCCACTCCCCAGAACCACCAGCTGGACACGCCAGAATCACCTGCCGACTACGCCAGAACCACTCGGCAGACACTCCGGAACCACCTGCCGGGCATGCCGGAACCACCTCTCAGAGGTGCCAGAACCACATGCCGAACACTCCGGAATCACCTGCTGGGCATGCCGGGAACCACCTCTCAGAGGTGCCAGAACCACATGCCGGACACTCCCGAATCACCTGCCGGGCATGCCGGAACCATCTCTCAGACGTGCAAGAACCTTGTTCCGGACATGCTGGTACCACCTGCCGAGCTCGCCAGAACCACATGCTGTACACGCCAAAATCACCTGCCAGCTACGCCAGAACCACACGGCAGACACTCCGGAATCACCTGCCGGGCTGGCTGGAACCACCTGCCGGTCACGCCAACATCACCTTTCAGCTACGCCAGAACCACTTGGCGGACACTCCGGAAACACCTGTCGGGCCGGCCGGAACCACGTCTCAGACGTGCCAGAACCATGTGCCTGAGATGCCAGAACCACTCCCCGAACAGACCGAAACCACCTGCCAGACCCGCCTGAACCCCCTGGCGAGCACGCCTGATCCACCTGCTCAACTAGCCGGAACCAACTTCCTGACACGAAAAAATCACCTGCCAGGTATACAAGAACCACTTGGTGGACACTCCGGAATCATCTGCCGGAGATTCCAGAACCAGCTCTCAGACACACCAGAACCACGTGCCAGAGACGCCGGAAGCACCAGCTGAGCATGCCTCAGCCATCTGCTCGACTCGCAAGATACACCTGTCGGACAGGCGTAAATCACCTGCCGGGTACGCCAGAAACACTGGGCGGACGCTCCGGAATCACCTGTCGGGCATGCCGGAACCACCTCTCAGACTTGCCAGAACCATGTTCTGGACACGCCGGTACCACCTGCCGAGTATGCCGGAACCAGCTGATCCACTCCCCATAACCACCTAGTGGACACGCCAAAATCAACTGCCGGCTACGCCAGAACCACTCGGCAGACACTCCGGAATCACAGGCCAGGCATTCCGGAACCACCTCTCAGAGGTGCCAGAACCAAATGCCGGAGACTCCGGTATCACCTGCCGGGCATGCCGGAACCACCTCTCAGAGGTGCCAGAACCACATGCCGGACACTCCGGAATCACCTGCCGGGCATGCTGGAACCACGTGCTGGACATGCCGGAACCACCTGCCGGACATGCCGGAACCACCTGCCGGACATTCCGGAACCACCGGCTCGACTCGCCGGAACCATTGCCGGACATGCAAAATCACCTGCCGGCTATGCCAGAACCACTTGGCGAACACTCTGGTATCACCTGCCGGGCATGCCGGAACCACCTTGCAGAGGTGCCAGAACCACATGCCGGACACTCCGGAATCACCTGCCGGGCATGCCGGAACCACCTGCCGGACATGCCGGAACCACCGGCTCGACTCGCCGGAACCATGGCCGGACATGCAAAATCACCTGCCGGCTACGCCAGAACCACTTGGCGAACACTCCGGAATCACCTGCCGGGCATGGAGGAACCACCTCTCAGACATGACGGAACCACATGCCAATGACACCGGAAGCACCTGCCGAGCACGCCAGAACCACCTGCTCGACTCGCCAAATCCACCTGGTGGACACGCCAAAATCACCTGCCGGCTACGCCACAACCATTTGGTGAACGCTTCGGAATCACCTGCCGGGCTGGCTGGAACCACCTGCCGGTCACGCCAACATCACCTGCCAGCTATGCCAGAACCACTTGGCGGACACCATGGAAACACCTGTCGGGCCGGCCGGAACCACGTATCAGACGTGCCAGAACCATGTGCCTGAGATGCCGGAACCACACCCCGAACAGACCGAAACCACCTGCCAGACCCGCCTGAACCACCTGCCGAGCACGCCGGAACCGCCGACTCGACTCGCAGGAACCACCTACCTGACACGCTAAAATCACCTGCCGGGTATGCCACAACCACTTGGTGGACACTCCGGAATCATCTGCCGGACATGCCAGAACCAGCTCTCAGACACAACAGAACCACGTGCCAGAGACGCCGGAAGCACCAGCTGAGCATGCCTGAGCCAAATGCTCGACTTGCAAGAAACACGTGCCTGGCACGCCAAAATCACCTGCCGGGTACGCCAGAACCACGTGGCGGACACTCCGGAATCACCTGTCGGGCATGCCGGAACCAACTCTCAGACGTGCCAGAACCTCGTGCCGGTCACGCCAGAACCACCTGCCGGACAGACCGGAAACAACTGCTGGATACGCCGCAACCACCGGCTCGACTCGCCGGAACCACCGCCGGACATGCAAAATGACCTGCCGGCTACGCCACAACCACATGGCGAACACTCCGGAATCACCTGTCGGGCCTGCCGGAACCACCTCTCAGACTTGCCAGAACCATGTTCCGGACACGCCGGTACCACCTGCCGAGTATGCCGGAACCACCTGATCCACTCCCCAGAACCACCTGCTGGATACGCCAGAATCACCTGCCGGCTAGTCAAGAACCACTTGGCAGACACTCCGTAACCAACTGCCGGGCATGCCGGAACCACCTCTCAGAGGTGCCAGAACCGCATGCCGGACACTCCGGAATCAACTGCCGGGCATGCCGGAACCACCTCTCAGAGAGGCCAGAACCACATGCCGGACACTCCCGAATCACCTGCCTGGCATGCCGGAACCATCTCTCAGACGTGCCAGAACCGTGTGCCTGAGATGCCGGAACCACACCCCGAACAGACCGAAACCACCTGCCAGACCCGCCTGAACCACCTGCCGAGCACGCTGGAACCACCTACTTGACTCGCCGCAACCACCTACCTGACACGCTAAAATCACCTGCTGGGTATGCCAAAACCACTTGGTGGACACTCCGGAATCATCTGCCGGACATGCCAGAACCAGCTCTCAGACACACCAGAACCACATGCCAGACACGCCGGAAGCACCTGCTGAGCATGCCTGAGCCAAATGCTCGACTTGCAAGAAGCACCTGCCAGACACGCGAAAATCACCTGCCGGGTACGCCAGAACCATGTGGCGGACACTCCGGAATCACCTGTCGGGCATGCCGGAACCAACTCTCCGACGTGAGAGAACCTCGTGCCGGTCACGCCAGAACCACCTGCCGGACACCCCGGAACCACCGGCTCAACTCGCCGGAACCACCGCCGGACATGCAAAATGACCTGCCGGCTACGCCAGAACCACTTGGCGGACACTCCGGAATCACCTGTCGGGCATGCCTGAACCGCCTCTCAGACTTGCCAGAACCATGTTCCGGACACGCCGGTACCACCTGCCGAGTATGCCGGAACCACCTGATCCACTCCCCAGAACCACCAGCTGGACACGCCAGAATCACCTGCCGACTACGCCAGAACCACTCGGCAGACACTCCGGAACCACCTGCCGGGCATGCCGGAACCACCTCTCAGAGGTGCCAGAACCACATGCCGAACACTCCGGAATCACCTGCTGGGCATGCCGGGAACCACCTCTCAGAGGTGCCAGAACCACATGCCGGACACTCCCGAATCACCTGCCGGGCATGCCGGAACCATCTCTCAGACGTGCAAGAACCTTGTTCCGGACATGCTGGTACCACCTGCCGAGCTCGCCGGAACCACCTTCTGTACACGCCAAAATCACCTGCCAGCTACGCCAGAACCACACGGCAGACACTCCGGAATCACCTGCCGGGCTGGCTGGAACCACCTGCCGGTCACGCCAACATCACCTTTCAGCTACGCCAGAACCACTTGGCGGACACTCCGGAAACACCTGTCGGGCCGGCCGGAACCACGTCTCAGACGTGCCAGAACCATGTGCCTGAGATGCCAGAACCACTCCCCGAACAGACCGAAACCACCTGCCAGACCCGCCTGAACCCCCTGGCGAGCACGCCTGATCCACCTGCTCAACTAGCCGGAACCAACTTCCTGACACGAAAAAATCACCTGCCAGGTATACAAGAACCACTTGGTGGACACTCCGGAATCATCTGCCGGAGATTCCAGAACCAGCTCTCAGACACACCAGAACCACGTGCCAGAGACGCCGGAAGCACCAGCTCAGCATGCCTCAGCCATCTGCTCGACTCGCAAGATACACCTGTCGGACAGGCGTAAATCACCTGCCGGGTACGCCAGAAACACTGGGCGGACGCTCCGGAATCACCTGTCGGGCATGCCGGAACCACCTCTCAGACTTGCCAGAACCATGTTCTGGACACGCCGGTACCACCTGCCGAGTATGCCGGAACCAGCTGATCCACTCCCCATAACCACCTAGTGGACACGCCAAAATCAACTGCCGGCTACGCCAGAACCACTCGGCAGACACTCCGGAATCACAGGCCAGGCATTCCGGAACCACCTCTCAGAGGTGCCAGAACCAAATGCCGGAGACTCCGGTATCACCTGCCGGGCATGCCGGAACCACCTCTCAGAGGTGCCAGAACCACATGCCGGACACTCCGGAATCACCTGCCGGGCATGCTGGAACCACGTGCTGGACATGCCGGAACCACCTGCCGGACATGCCGGAACCACCTGCCGGACATTCCGGAACCACCGGCTCGACTCGCCGGAACCATTGCCGGACATGCAAAATCACCTGCCGGCTACGCCAGAACCACTTGGCGAACACTCCGGTATCACCTGCCGGGCATGCCGGAACCACCTCGCAGAGGTGCCAGAACCACATGCCGGACACTCCGGAATCACCTGCCGGGCATGCCGGAACCACCTGCCGGACATGCCGGAACCACCGGCTCGACTCGCCGGAACCATGGCCGGACATGCAAAATCACCTGCCGGCTACGCCAGAACCACTTGGCAAACACTCCGGAATCACCTGCCGGGCATGGAGGAACCACCTCTCAGACATGACGGAACCACATGCCAATGACACCGGAAGCAGCTGCCGAGCACGCCAGAACCACCTGCTCGACTCGCCAAATCCACCTGGTGGACACGCCAAAATCACCTGCCGGCTACGCCACAACCATTTGGTGAACGCTTCGGAATCACCTGCCGGGCTGGCTGGAACCACCTGCCGGTCACGCCAACATCACCTGCCAGCTATGCCAGAACCACTTGGCGGACACCATGGAAACACCTGTCGGGCCGGCTGGAACCACGTATCAGACGTGCCAGAACCATGTGCCTGAGATGCCGGAACCACACCCCGAACAGACCGAAACCACCTGCCAGACCCGCCTGAACCACCTGCCGAGCACGCCGGAACCGCCAACTCGACTCGCAGGAACCACCTACCTGACACGCTAAAATCACCTGCCGGGTATGCCACAACCACTTGGTGGACACTCCGGAATCATCTGCCGGACATGCCAGAACCAGCTCTCAGACACAACAGAACCACGTGCCAGAGACGCCGGAAGCACCAGCTGAGCATGCCTGAGCCAAATGCTCGACTTGCAAGAAACACGTGCCTGGCACGAGAAAATCACCTGCCGGGTACGCCAGAACCACGTGGCGGACACTCCGGAATCACCTGTCGGGCATGCCGGAACCAACTCTCAGACGTGCCAGAACCTCGTGCCGGTCACGCCAGAACCACCTGCCGGACAGACCGGAAACAACTGCTGGATACGCCGCAACCACCGGCTCGACTCGCCGGAACCACCGCCGGACATGCAAAATGACCTGCCGGCTACGCCACAAGAACATGGCGAACACTCCGGAATCACCTGTCGGGCCTGCCGGAACCACCTCTCAGACTTGCCAGAACCATGTTCCGGACACGCCGGTACCATCTGCCGAGTATGCCGGAACCACCTGATCCACTCCCCAGAACCACCTGCTGGATACGCCAGAATCACCTGCCGGCTAGTCCAGAACCACTTGGCAGACACTCCGTAACCAACTGCCGGGCATGCCGGAACCACCTCTCAGAGGTGCCAGAACCGCATGCCGGACACTCCGGAATCAACTGCCGGGCATGCCGGAACCACCTCTCAGAGAGGCCAGAACCACATGCCGGACACTCCCGAATCACCTGCCTGGCATGCCGGAACCATCTCTCAGACGTGCCAGAACCGTGTGCCTGAGATGCCGGAACCACACCCCGAACAGACGAAACCACCTGCCAGACCCGCCTGAACCACCTGCCGAGCACGCCGGAACCACCTACTCGACTCGCTGGAACCACCTACCTGACACGCTAAAATCACCTGCCGGGTATGCCACAACCACTTGGTGGACACTCCGGAATCATCTGCCGGACATGTCAGAACCAGCTCTCAGACACACCAGAACCACATGCCAGACACGCCGGAAGCACCTGCTGAGCATTCCTGAGCCAAATGCTCGACTTGCAAGAAGCACCTGCCAGACACGCGAAAATCACCTGCCGGGTACGCCAGAACCATGTGGCGGACACTCCGGAATCACCTGTCGGGCATGCCGGAACCAACTCTCCGACGTGCCAGAACCTCGTGCCGGTCACGCCAGAACCACCTGCCGGACACCCCGGAACCACCGGCTCAACTCGCCGGAACAACCGCCGGACATGCAAAATGACCTGCCGGCTACGCCAGAACCACTTGGCGGACACTCCGGAATCACCTGTCGGGCATGCCTGAACCGCCTCTCAGACTTGCCAGAACCATGTTCCGGACACGCCGGTACCACCTGCCGAGTATGCCGGAACCACCTGATCCACTCCACAGAACCACCAGCTGGACACGCCAGAATCACCTGCCGACTACGCCAGAACCACTCGGCAGACACTGCGGAACCACCTGCCGGGCATGCCGGAACCACCTCTCAGAGGTGCCAGAACCACATGCCGAACACTCCGGAATCACCTGCTGGGCATGCCGGGAACCACCTCTCAGAGGTGCCAGAACCACATGCCGGACACTCCCGAATCACCTGCCGGGCATGCCGGAACCATCTCTCAGACGTGCAAGAACCTTGTTCCGGACATGCTGGTACCACCTGCCGAGCTCGCCGGAACCACCTGCTGTACACGCCAAAATCACCTGCCAGCTACGCCAGAACCACACGGCAGACACTCCGGAATCACCTGCCGGGCTGGCTGGAACCACCTGCCGGTCACGCCAACATCACCTTTCAGCTACGCCAGAACCACTTGGCGGACACTCCGGAAACACCTGTCGGGCCGGCCGGAACCACGTCTCAGACGTGCCAGAACCATGTGCCTGAGATGCCAGAACCACTCCCCGAACAGACCGAAACCACCTGCCAGACCCGCCTGAACCCCCTGGCGAGCACGCCTGATCCACCTGCTCAACTAGCCGGAACCAACTTCCTGACACGCCAAAAGAACCTGCTGGCTACGCCACAACCATTTGGTGAACTCTTCGGAATCACCTGCCGGGCTGGCTCCAGAACCACTTGGCAGACACTCCGGAACCACCTGCGGGGCATGCCGGAACCACCTCTCAGACATGCCGGAACCACATGCCAATGACACCGGAAGCACCTGCCGAGCACGCCAGAACCACCTGCTCGACTCGCCAAAACCACGTTCTGGACACGCAAAAATCACCTGCCGGCTGCGCCACAACCATTTGGTGAACTCTTTGGAATCACCTGCCGTGCTTGCTGGAACCACCTGCTGGTCACGCCAACATCATCTTTCAGCTACGCCAGAACCACTTGGCGGACACCATGGAAACACCTGTCGGGCCGGCCGGAACCACCTCTCAGGCGTGCCAGAACCATGAGCCTGAGATGCCGGAACCACTCCCCGAACAGACCGAAACCACCTGTCAGACCCGCCTGAACCCCCTGGCGAGCAAGCCTGATCCACCTGCTCAACTAGCCGGAACCAACTTCCTGACACGCCAAAATCACCTGCCAGGTATACAAGAACCACTTGGTGGACACTCCGGAATCATCTGCCGGAGATGCCACAACCAGCTCTCAGACACACCAGAACCACGAGCCAGAGACGCCGGAAGCACCAGCTGAGCATACCTCAGCCACCTGCTCGACTCGCAAGATACACCTGTCGGACAGGCGTAAATCACCTGCCGGGTACGCCAGAAACACTGGGCGGACGCTCCGGAATCACCTGTCGGGCGTGCCGGAACCACCTCTCAGACTTGCCAGAACCATGCTCTGGACACGCCGGTACCACCTGCCGAGTATGCCGGAACCAGCTGATCCACTCCCCAGAACCACCTAGTGGACACGCCAAAATCACCTGCCGGCTACGCCAGAACCACTCGGCAGACACGCCGAAATCACAGGCCAGGCATTCCGGAACCACCTCTCAGAGGTCCCAGAACCATATGCCGGAGACTCCGGTATCACCTGCCGGGCATGCCGGAACCACCTCTCAGAGGTGCCAGAACCACATGCCGGACACTCCGGAATCACCTGCCGGGCATGATGGAACCACGTGCTGGACATGCCGGAACCAGCTGCCGGACATGCCGGAACCACCTGCCGGACATTCCGGAACCACCGGCTCGACTCGCCGGAACCATTGCCGGACATGCAAAATCACCTGCCGGCTACGCCAGAACCACTTGGCGAACACTCCGGTATCACCTGCCGGGCATGCCGGAACCACCTCTCAGAGGTGCCAGAACCACATGCCGGACACTCTGGAATCACCTACCGGGCATGCCGGAACCACCTGCCGGACATGCCGGAACCACCGGCTCGACTCGCCGGAACCATTGCCGGACATGCAAAATCACCTGCCGGCTACGCCAGAACCACTTGGCGAACACTCCGGAATCACCTGCCGGGCATGGCGGAACCACCTCTCAGACATGTCGGAACCACATGCCAATGACACCGGAAGCACCTGCCGAGCACGCCAGTACCACCTGCTCGACTCGCCAAATCCACCTGCTGGACACGCCAAAATCACATGCCGGATACGCCACAACCATTTGGTGAATGCTTCGGAATCACCTGCCGGGCTGGCTGGAACCACCTGCCGGTCACGCCAACATCACCTGCCGGCTATGCCAGAACCACTTGGCGGACACCATGGATACACCTGTCGGGCCGGCCGGAACCACCTATCAGACGTGCCAGCACCATGTGCCTGAGATGCCGGAACCACACCCCGAACAGACCGAAACCACCTGCCAGACCCGCCTGAACCACCTGCCGAGCACGCCGGAACCGCCTACTCGACTCGCCGGAACCACCTACCTGACACGCTAAAATCACCTGCCGGGTATGCCACAACCACTTGGTGGACACTCCGGAATCGTCTGCCGGACATGCCAGAACCAGCTCTCAGACACACCAGAACCACGTGCCAGAGACGCCGGAAACACCAGCTGAGCATGCCTGAGCCAAATGCTCGACTTGCAAGAAACACGTGCCTGGCGCGCCAAAATCACCTGCCGGGTACGCCAGAACCACGTGGCGGACACTCCGGAATCACCTGTCGGGCATGCCGGAACCAACTCTCAGACGTGCCAGAACCTCGTGCCGGTCACGCCAGAACCACCTGCCGGACAGACCGGAAACACCTGCTGGATACGCCGCAACCACCGGCTCGACTCGCCGGAACCATCGCCGGACATGCAAAATGACCTGCCGGCTACGCCACAACCACATGGCAAACACTCCGGAATCACCTGTCGGGCCTGCCGGAACCACCTCTCAGACTTGCCAGAACCATGTTCCGGACACGCCGGTACCACCTGCCGAGTATGCCGGAACCACCTGATCCACTCCCCAGAACCACCTGCTGGATACGCCAGAATCACCTGCCGGCTAGTCCAGAACCACTTGGCAGACACTCCGTAACCAACTGCCGGGCATGCCGGAACCACCTCTCAGAGGTGCCAGAACCGCATGCCGGACACTCCGGAATCAACTGCCGGGCATGCCGGAACCACCTCTCAGAGAGGCCAGAACCACATGCCGGACACTCCCGAATCACCTGCCTGGCATGCCGGAACCATCTCTCAGACGTGCCAGAACCGTGTGCCTGAGATGCCGGAACCACACCCCGAACAGACGAAACCACCTGCCAGACCCGCCTGAACCACCTGCCGAGCACGCCGGAACCACCTACTCGACTCGCTGGAACCACCTACCTGACACGCTAAAATCACCTGCCGGGTATGCCACAACCACTTGGTGGACACTCCGGAATCATCTGCCGGACATGTCAGAACCAGCTCTCAGACACACCAGAACCACATGCCAGACACGCCGGAAGCACCTGCTGAGCATTCCTGAGCCAAATGCTCGACTTGCAAGAAGCACCTGCCAGACACGCGAAAATCACCTGCCGGGTACGCCAGAACCATGTGGCGGACACTCCGGAATCACCTGTCGGGCATGCCGGAACCAACTCTCCGACGTGCCAGAACCTCGTGCCGGTCACGCCAGAACCACCTGCCGGACACCCCGGAACCACCGGCTCAACTCGCCGGAACAACCGCCGGACATGCGAAATGACCTGCCGGCTACGCCAGAACCACTTGGCGGACACTCCGGAATCACCTGTCGGGCATGCCTGAACCGCCTCTCAGACTTGCCAGAACCATGTTCCGGACACGCCGGTACCACCTGCCGAGTATGCCGGAACCACCTGATCCACTCCACAGAACCACCAGCTGGACACGCCAGAATCACCTGCCGACTACGCCAGAACCACTCGGCAGACACTGCGGAACCACCTGCCGGGCATGCCGGAACCACCTCTCAGAGGTGCCAGAACCACATGCCGAACACTCCGGAATCACCTGCTGGGCATGCCGGGAACCACCTCTCAGAGGTGCCAGAACCACATGCCGGACACTCCCGAATCACCTGCCGGGCATGCCGGAACCATCTCTCAGACGTGCAAGAACCTTGTTCCGGACATGCTGGTACCACCTGCCGAGCTCGCCGGAACCACCTGCTGTACACGCCAAAATCACCTGCCAGCTACGCCAGAACCACACGGCAGACACTCCGGAATCACCTGCCGGGCTGGCTGGAACCACCTGCCGGTCACGCCAACATCACCTTTCAGCTACGCCAGAAGCACTTGGCGGACACTCCGGAAACACCTGTCGGGCCGGCCGGAACCACGTCTCAGACGTGCCAGAACCATGTGCCTGAGATGCCAGAACCACTCCCCGAACAGACCGAAACCACCTGCCAGACCCGCCTGAACCCCCTGGCGAGCACGCCTGATCCACCTGCTCAACTAGCCGGAACCAACTTCCTGACACGCCAAAAGAACCTGCTGGCTACGCCACAACCATTTGGTGAACTCTTCGGAATCACCTGCCGGGCTGGCTCCAGAACCACTTGGCAGACACTCCGGAACCACCTGCGGGGCATGCCGGAACCACCTCTCAGACATGCCGGAACCACATGCCAATGACACCGGAAGCACCTGCCGAGCACGCCAGAACCACCTGCTCGACTCGCCAAAACCACGTTCTGGACACGCAAAAATCACCTGCCGGCTGCGCCACAACCATTTGGTGAACTCTTTGGAATCACCTGCCGTGCTTGCTGGAACCACCTGCTGGTCACGCCAACATCATCTTTCAGCTACGCCAGAACCACTTGGCGGACACCATGGAAACACCTGTCGGGCCGGCCGGAACCACCTCTCAGGCGTGCCAGAACCATGAGCCTGAGATGCCGGAACCACTCCCCGAACAGACCGAAACCACCTGTCAGACCCGCCTGAACCCCCTGGCGAGCAAGCCTGATCCACCTGCTCAACTAGCCGGAACCAACTTCCTGACACGCCAAAATCACCTGCCAGGTATACAAAAACCACTTGGTGGACACTCCGGAATCATCTGCCGGAGATGCCACAACCAGCTCTCAGACACACCAGAACCACGAGCCAGAGACGCCGGAAGCACCAGCTGAGCATACCTCAGCCACCTGCTCGACTCGCAAGATACACCTGTCGGACAGGCGTAAATCACCTGCCGGGTACGCCAGAAACACTGGGCGGACGCTCCGGAATCACCTGTCGGGCGTGCCGGAACCACCTCTCAGACTTGCCAGAACCATGCTCTGGACACGCCGGTACCACCTGCCGAGTATGCCGGAACCAGCTGATCCACTCCCCAGAACCACCTAGTGGACACGCCAAAATCACCTGCCGGCTACGCCAGAACCACTCGGCAGACACGCCGAAATCACAGGCCAGGCATTCCGGAACCACCTCTCAGAGGTCCCAGAACCATATGCCGGAGACTCCGGTATCACCTGCCGGGCATGCCGGAACCACCTCTCAGAGGTGCCAGAACCACATGCCGGACACTCCGGAATCACCTGCCGGGCATGATGGAACCACGTGCTGGACATGCCGGAACCAGCTGCCGGACATGCCGGAACCACCTGCCGGACATTCCGGAACCACCGGCTCGACTCGCCGGAACCATTGCCGGACATGCAAAATCACCTGCCGGCTACGCCAGAACCACTTGGCGAACACTCCGGTATCACCTGCCGGGCATGCCGGAACCACCTCTCAGAGGTGCCAGAACCACATGCCGGACACTCTGGAATCACCTACCGGGCATGCCGGAACCACCTGCCGGACATGCCGGAACCACCGGCTCGACTCGCCGGAACCATTGCCGGACATGCAAAATCACCTGCCGGCTACGCCAGAACCACTTGGCGAACACTCCGGAATCACCTGCCGGGCATGGCGGAACCACCTCTCAGACATGTCGGAACCACATGCCAATGACACCGGAAGCACCTGCCGAGCACGCCAGTACCACCTGCTCGACTCGCCAAATCCACCTGCTGGACACGCCAAAATCACATGCCGGATACGCCACAACCATTTGGTGAATGCTTCGGAATCACCTGCCGGGCTGGCTGGAACCACCTGCCGGTCACGCCAACATCACCTGCCGGCTATGCCAGAACCACTTGGCGGACACCATGGATACACCTGTCGGGCCGGCCGGAACCACCTATCAGACGTGCCAGCACCATGTGCCTGAGATGCCGGAACCACACCCCGAACAGACCGAAACCACCTGCCAGACCCGCCTGAACCACCTGCCGAGCACGCCGGAACCGCCTACTCGACTCGCCGGAACCACCTACCTGACACGCTAAAATCACCTGCCGGGTATGCCACAACCACTTGGTGGACACTCCGGAATCGTCTGCCGGACATGCCAGAACCAGCTCTCAGACACACCAGAACCACGTGCCAGAGACGCCGGAAACACCAGCTGAGCATGCCTGAGCCAAATGCTCGACTTGCAAGAAACACGTGCCTGGCGCGCCAAAATCACCTGCCGGGTACGCCAGAACCACGTGGCGGACACTCCGGAATCACCTGTCGGGCATGCCGGAACCAACTCTCAGACGTGCCAGAACCTCGTGCCGGTCACGCCAGAACCACCTGCCGGACAGACCGGAAACACCTGCTGGATACGCCGCAACCACCGGCTCGACTCGCCGGAACCATCGCCGGACATGCAAAATGACCTGCCGGCTACGCCACAACCACATGGCAAACACTCCGGAATCACCTGTCGGGCCTGCCGGAACCACCTCTCAGACTTGCCAGAACCATGTTCCGGACACGCCGGTACCACCTGCCGAGTATGCCGGAACCACCTGATCCACTCCCAAGAACCACCTGCTGGATACGCCAGAATCACCTGCCGGCTAGTCCAGAACCACTTGGCAGACACTCCGTAACCAACTGCCGGGCATGCCGGAACCACCTCTCAGAGGTGCCAGAACCGCATGCCGGACACTCCGGAATCAACTGCCGGGCATGCCGGAACCACCTCTCAGAGAGGCCAGAACCACATGTCGGACACTCCCGAATCACCTGCCTGGCATGCCGGAACCATCTCTCAGACGTGCCAGAACCGTGTGCCTGAGATGCCGGAACCAAACCCCGAACAGACGAAACCACCTGCCAGACCCGCCTGAACCACCTGCCGAGCACGCCGGAACCACCTACTTGACTCGCTGGAACCACCTACCTGACACGCTAAAATCACCTGCCGGGTATGCCACAACCACTTGGTGGACACTCCGGAATCATCTGCCGGACATGCCAGAACCAGCTCTCAGACACACCAGAACCACATGCCAGACACGCCGGAAGCACCTGCTGAGCATGCCTGAGCCAAATGCTCGACTTGCAAGAAGCACCTGCCAGACACGCGAAAATCACCTGCCGGGTACGCCAGAACCATGTGGCGGACACTCCGGAATCACCTGTCGGGCATGCCGGAACCAACTCTCCGACGTGCCAGAACCTCGTGCCGGTCACGCCAGAACCACCTGCCGGACACCCCGGAACCACCGGCTCAACTCGCCGGAACCACCGCCGGACATGCGAAATGACCTGCCGGCTACGCCAGAACCACTTGGCGGACACTCCGGAATCACCTGTCGGGCATGCCTGAACCGCCTCTCAGACTTGCCAGAACCATGTTCCGGACACGCCGGTACCACCTGCCGAGTATGCCGGAACCACCTGATCCACTCCACAGAACCACCAGCTGGACATGCCAGAATCACCTGCCGACTACGCCAGAACCACTCGGCAGACACTCCGGAACCACCAGCCAGGCATGCCGGAACCACCTCTCAGAGGTGCCAGAACCACATGCCGAACACTCCGGAATCACCTGCTGGGCATGCCGGGAACCACCTCTCAGAGGTGCCAGAACCACATGCCGGACACTCCCGAATCACCTGCCGGGCATGCCGGAACCATCTCTCAGACGTGCAAGAACCTTGTTCCGGACATGCTGGTACCACCTGCCGAGCTCGCCGGAACCACCTGCTGTACACGCCAAAATCACCTGCCAGCTACGCCAGAACCACACGGCAGACACTCCGGAATCACCTGCCGGGCTGGCTGGAACCACCTGCCGGTCACGCCAACATCACCTTTCAGCTACGCCAGAACCACTTGGCGGACACTCCGGAAACACCTGTCGGGCCGGCCGGAACCACGTCTCAGACGTGCCAGAACCATGTGCCTGAGATGCCAGAACAACTCCCCGAACAGACCGAAACCACCTGTCAGACCCGCCTGAACCCCCTGGCGAGCACGCCTGATCCACCTGCTCAACTAGCCGGAACCAACTTCCTGACACGCCAAAAGAACCTGCTGGCTACGCCACAACCATTTGGTGAACTCTTCGGAATCACCTGCCGGGCTGGCTCCAGAACCACTTGGCAGACACTCCGGAACCACCTGCGGGGCATGCCGGAACCACCTCTCAGACATGCCGGAACCACATGCCAATGACACCGGAAGCACCTGCCGAGCACGCCAGAACCACCTGCTCGACTCGCCAAAACCACGTTCTGGACACGCAAAAATCACCTGCCGGCTGCGCCACAACCATTTGGTGAACTCTTTGGAATCACCTGCCGTGCTTGCTGGAACCACCTGCTGGTCACGCCAACATCATCTTTCAGCTACGCCAGAACCACTTGGCGGACACCATGGAAACACCTGTCGGGCCGGCCGGAACCACCTCTCAGGCGTGCCAGAACCATGAGCCTGAGATGCCGGAACCACTCCCCGAACAGACCGAAACCACCTGTCAGACCCGCCTGAACCCCCTGGCGAGCAAGCCTGATCCACCTGCTCAACTAGCCGGAACCAACTTCCTGACACGCCAAAATCACCTGCCAGGTATACAAGAACCACTTGGTGGACACTCCGGAATCATCTGCCGGAGATGCCACAACCAGCTCTCAGACACACCAGAACCACGAGCCAGAGACGCCGGAAGCACCAGCTGAGCATGCCTCAGCCACCTGCTCGACTCGCAAGATACACCTGTCGGACAGGCGTAAATCACCTGCCGGGTACGCCAGAAACACTGGGCGGACGCTCCGGAATCACCTGTCGGGCGTGCCGGAACCACCTCTCAGACTTGCCAGAACCATGTTCTGGACACGCCGGTACCACCTGCCGAGTATGCCGGAACCAGCTGATCCACTCCCCAGAACCACCTAGTGGACACGCCAAAATCACCTGCCGGCTACGCCAGAACCACTCGGCAGACACGCCGAAATCACAGGCCAGGCATTCCGGAACCACCTCTCAGAGGTCCCAGAACCATATGCCGGAGACTCCGGTATCACCTGCCGGGCATGCCGGAACCACCTCTCAGAGGTGCCAGAACCACATGCCGGACACTCCGGAATCACCTGCCGGGCATGATGGAACCACGTGCTGGACATGCCGGAACCAGCTGCCGGACATGCCGGAACCACCTGCCGGACATTCCGGAACCACCGGCTCGACTCGCCGGAACCATTGCCGGACATGCAAAATCACCTGCCGGCTACGCCAGAACCACTTGGCGAACACTCCGGTATCACCTGCCGGGCATGCCGGAACCACCTCTCAGAGGTGCCAGAACCACATGCCGGACACTCTGGAATCACCTACCGGGCATGCCGGAACCACCTGCCGGACATGCCGGAACCACCGGCTCGACTCGCCGGAACCATTGCCGGACATGCAAAATCACCTGCCGGCTACGCCAGAACCACTTGGCGAACACTCCGGAATCACCTGCCGGGCATGGCGGAACCACCTCTCAGACATGTCGGAACCACATGCCAATGACACCGGAAGCACCTGCCGAGCACGCCAGTACCACCTGCTCGACTCGCCAAATCCACCTGCTGGACACGCCAAAATCACATGCCGGATACGCCACAACCATTTGGTGAATGCTTCGGAATCACCTGCCGGGCTGGCTGGAAACACCTGCCGGTCACGCCAACATCACCTGCCAGCTATGCCAGAACCACTTGGCGGACACCATGGATACACCTGTCGGGCCGGCCGGAACCACCTATCAGACGTGCCAGCACCATGTGCCTGAGATGCCGGAACCACACCCCGAACAGACCGAAACCACCTGCCAGACCCGCCTGAACCACCTGCCGAGCACGCCGGAACCGCCTACTCGACTCGCCGGAACCACCTACCTGACACGCTAAAATCACCTGCCGGGTATGCCACAACCACTTGGTGGACACTCCGGAATCGTCTGCCGGACATGCCAGAACCAGCTCTCAGACACACCAGAACCACGTGCCAGAGACGCCGGAAACACCAGCTGAGCATGCCTGAGCCAAATGCTCGACTTGCAAGAAACACGTGCCTGGCGCGCCAAAATCACCTGCCGGGTACGCCAGAACCACGTGGCGGACACTCCGGAATCACCTGTCGGGCATGCCGGAACCAACTCTCAGACGTGCCAGAACCTCGTGCCGGTCACGCCAGAACCACCTGCCGGACAGACCGGAAACACCTGCTGGATACGCCGCAACCACCGGCTCGACTCGCCGGAACCATCGCCGGACATGCAAAATGACCTGCCGGCTACGCCACAACCACATGGCAAACACTCCGGAATCACCTGTCGGGCCTGCCGGAACCACCTCTCAGACTTGCCAGAACCATGTTCCGGACACGCCGGTACCACCTGCCGAGTATGCCGGAACCACCTGATCCACTCCCCAGAACCACCTGCTGGATACGCCAGAATCACCTGCCGGCTAGTCCAGAACCACTTGGCAGACACTCCGTAACCAACTGCCGGGCATGCCGGAACCACCTCTCAGAGGTGCCAGAACCGCATGCCGGACACTCCGGAATCAACTGCCGGGCATGCCGGAACCACCTCTCAGAGAGGCCAGAACCACATGCCGGACACTCCCGAATCACCTGCCTGGCATGCCGGAACCATCTCTCAGACGTGCCAGAACCGTGTGCCTGAGATGCCGGAACCACACCCCGAACAGACGAAACCACCTGCCAGACCCGCCTGAACCACCTGCCGAGCACGCCGGAACCACCTACTCGACTCGCTGGAACCACCTACCTGACACGCTAAAATCACCTGCCGGGTATGCCACAACCACTTGGTGGACACTCCGGAATCATCTGCCGGACATGTCAGAACCAGCTCTCAGACACACCAGAACCACATGCCAGACACGCCGGAAGCACCTGCTGAGCATTCCTGAGCCAAATGCTCGACTTGCAAGAAGCACCTGCCAGACACGCGAAAATCACCTGCCGGGTACGCCAGAACCATGTGGCGGACACTCCGGAATCACCTGTCGGGCATGCCGGAACCAACTCTCCGACGTGCCAGAACCTCGTGCCGGTCACGCCAGAACCACCTGCCGGACACCCCGGAACCACCGGCTCAACTCGCCGGAACAACCGCCGGACATGCAAAATGACCTGCCGGCTACGCCAGAACCACTTTGCGGACACTCCGGAATCACCTGTCGGGCATGCCTGAACCGCCTCTCAGACTTGCCAGAACCATGTTCCGGACACGCCGGTACCACCTGCCGAGTATGCCGGAACCACCTGATCCACTCCACAGAACCACCAGCTGGACACGCCAGAATCACCTGCCGACTACGCCAGAACCACTCGGCAGACACTGCGGAACCACCTGCCGGGCATGCCGGAACCACCTCTCAGAGGTGCCAGAACCACATGCCGAACACTCCGGAATCACCTGCTGGGCATGCCGGGAACCACCTCTCAGAGGTGCCAGAACCACATGCCGGACACTCCCGAATCACCTGCCGGGCATGCCGGAACCATCTCTCAGACGTGCAAGAACCTTGTTCCGGACATGCTGGTACCACCTGCCGAGCTCGCCGGAACCACCTGCTGTACACGCCAAAATCACCTGCCAGCTACGCCAGAACCACACGGCAGACACTCCGGAATCACCTGCCGGGCTGGCTGGAACCACCTGCCGGTCACGCCAACATCACCTTTCAGCTACGCCAGAACCACTTGGCGGACACTCCGGAAACACCTGTCGGGCCGGCCGGAACCACGTCTCAGACGTGCCAGAACCATGTGCCTGAGATGCCAGAACCACTCCCCGAACAGACCGAAACCACCTGCCAGACCCGCCTGAACCCCCTGGCGAGCACGCCTGATCCACCTGCTCAACTAGCCGGAACCAACTTCCTGACACGCCAAAAGAACCTGCTGGCTACGCCACAACCATTTGGTGAACTCTTCGGAATCACCTGCCGGGCTGGCTCCAGAACCACTTGGCAGACACTCCGGAACCACCTGCGGGGCATGCCGGAACCACCTCTCAGACATGCCGGAACCACATGCCAATGACACCGGAAGCACCTGCCGAGCACGCCAGAACCACCTGCTCGACTCGCCAAAACCACGTTCTGGACACGCAAAAATCACCTGCCGGCTGCGCCACAACCATTTGGTGAACTCTTTGGAATCACCTGCCGTGCTTGCTGGAACCACCTGCTGGTCACGTCAACATCATCTTTCAGCTACGCCAGAACCACTTGGCGGACACCATGGAAACACCTGTCGGGCCGGCCGGAACCACCTCTCAGGCGTGCCAGAACCATGAGCCTGAGATGCCGGAACCACTCCCCGAACAGACCGAAACCACCTGTCAGACCCGCCTGAACCCCCTGGCGAGCAAGCCTGATCCACCTGCTCAACTAGCCGGAACCAACTTCCTGACACGCCAAAATCACCTGCCAGGTATACAAGAACCACTTGGTGGACACTCCGGAATCATCTGCCGGAGATGCCACAACCAGCTCTCAGACACACCAGAACCACGAGCCAGAGACGCCGGAAGCACCAGCTGAGCATACCTCAGCCACCTGCTCGACTCGCAAGATACACCTGTCGGACAGGCGTAAATCACCTGCCGGGTACGCCAGAAACACTGGGTGGACGCTCCGGAATCACCTGTCGGGCGTGCCGGAACCACCTCTCAGACTTGCCAGAACCATGCTCTGGACACGCCGGTACCACCTGCCGAGTATGCCGGAACCAGCTGATCCACTCCCCAGAACCACCTAGTGGACACGCCAAAATCACCTGCCGGCTACGCCAGAACCACTCGGCAGACACGCCGAAATCACAGGCCAGGCATTCCGGAACCACCTCTCAGAGGTCCCAGAACCATATGCCGGAGACTCCGGTATCACCTGCCGGGCATGCCGGAACCACCTCTCAGAGGTGCCAGAACCACATGCCGGACACTCCGGAATCACCTGCCGGGCATGATGGAACCACGTGCTGGACATGCCGGAACCAGCTGCCGGACATGCCGGAACCACCTGCCGGACATTCCGGAACCACCGGCTCGACTCGCCGGAACCATTGCCGGACATGCAAAATCACCTGCCGGCTACGCCAGAACCACTTGGCGAACACTCCGGTATCACCTGCCGGGCATGCCGGAACCACCTCTCAGAGGTGCCAGAACCACATGCCGGACACTCTGGAATCACCTACCGGGCATGCCGGAACCACCTGCCGGACATGCCGGAACCACCGGCTCGACTCGCCGGAACCATTGCCGGACATGCAAAATCACCTGCCGGCTACGCCAGAACCACTTGGCGAACACTCCGGAATCACCTGCCGGGCATGGCGGAACCACCTCTCAGACATGTCTGAACCACATGCCAATGACACCGGAAGCACCTGCCGAGCACGCCAGTACCACCTGCTCGACTCGCCAAATCCACCTGCTGGACACGCCAAAATCACATGCCGGATACGCCACAACCATTTGGTGAATGCTTCGGAATCACCTGCCGGGCTGGCTGGAACCACCTGCCGGTCACGCCAACATCACCTGCCGGCTATGCCAGAACCACTTGGCGGACACCATGGATACACCTGTCGGGCCGGCCGGAACCACCTATCAGACGTGCCAGCACCATGTGCCTGAGATGCCGGAACCACACCCCGAACAGACCGAAACCACCTGCCAGACCCGCCTGAACCACCTGCCGAGCACGCCGGAACCGCCTACTCGACTCGCCGGAACCACCTACCTGACACGCTAAAATCACCTGCCGGGTATGCCACAACCACTTGGTGGACACTCCGGAATCGTCTGCCGGACATGCCAGAACCAGCTCTCAGACACACCAGAACCACGTGCCAGAGACGCCGGAAACACCAGCTGAGCATGCCTGAGCCAAATGCTCGACTTGCAAGAAACACGTGCCTGGCGCGCCAAAATCACCTGCCGGGTACGCCAGAACCACGTGGCGGACACTCCGGAATCACCTGTCGGGCATGCCGGAACCAACTCTCAGACGTGCCAGAACCTCGTGCCGGTCACGCCAGAACCACCTGCCGGACAGACCGGAAACAACTGCTGGATACGCCGCAACCACCGGCTCGACTCGCCGGAACCATCGCCGGACATGCAAAATGACCTGCCGGCTACGCCACAACCACATGGCAAACACTCCGGAATCACCTGTCGGGCCTGCCGGAACCACCTCTCAGACTTGCCAGAACCATGTTCCGGACACGCCGGTACCACCTGCCGAGTATGCCGGAACCACCTGATCCACTCCCCAGAACCACCTGCTGGATACGCCAGAATCACCTGCCGGCTAGTCCAGAACCACTTGGCAGACACTCCGTAACCAACTGCCGGGCATGCCGGAACCACCTCTCAGAGGTGCCAGAACCGCATGCCGGACACTCCGGAATCAACTGCCGGGCATGCCGGAACCACCTCTCAGAGTGGCCAGAACCACATGTCGGACACTCCCGAATCACCTGCCTGGCATGCCGGAACCATCTCTCAGACGTGCCAGAACCGTGTGCCTGAGATGCCGGAACCAAACCCCGAACAGACGAAACCACCTGCCAGACCCGCCTGAACCACCTGCCGAGCACGCCGGAACCACCTACTCGACTCGCTGGAACCACCTACCTGACACGCTAAAATCACCTGCCGGGTATGCCACAACCACTTGGTGGACACTCCGGAATCATCTGCCGGACATGCCAGAACCAGCTCTCAGACACACCAGAACCACATGCCAGACACGCCGGAAGCACCTGCTGAGCATGCCTGAGCCAAATGCTCGACTTGCAAGAAGCACCTGCCAGACACGCGAAAATCACCTGCCGGGTACGCCAGAACCATGTGGCGGACACTCCGGAATCACCTGTCGGGCATGCCGGAACCAACTCTCCGACGTGCCAGAACCTCGTGCCGGTCACGCCAGAACCACCTGCCGGACACCCCGGAACCACCGGCTCAACTCGCCGGAACCACCGCCGGACATGCGAAATGACCTGCCGGCTACGCCAGAACCACTTGGCGGACACTCCGGAATCACCTGTCGGGCATGCCTGAACCGCCTCTCAGACTTGCCAGAACCATGTTCCGGACACGCCGGTACCACCTGCCGAGTATGCCGGAACCACCTGATCCACTCCCCAGAACCACCAGCTGGACATGCCAGAATCACCTGCCGACTACGCCAGAACCACTCGGCAGACACTCCGGAACCACCAGCCAGCCATGCCGGAACCACCTCTCAGAGGTGCCAGAACCACATGCCGAACACTCCGGAATCACCTGCTGGGCATGCCGGGAACCACCTCTCAGAGGTGCCAGAACCACATGCCGGACACTCCCGAATCACCTGCCGGGCATGCCGGAACCATCTCTCAGACGTGCAAGAACCTTGTTCCGGACATGCTGGTACCACCTGCCGAGCTCGCCGGAACCACCTGCTGTACACGCCAAAATCACCTGCCAGCTACGCCAGAACCACACGGCAGACACTCCGGAATCACCTGCCGGGCTGGCTGGAACCACCTGCCGGTCACGCCAACATCACCTTTCAGCTACGCCAGAACCACTTGGCGGACACTCCGGAAACACCTGTCGGGCCGGCCGGAACCACGTCTCAGACGTGCCAGAACCATGTGCCTGAGATGCCAGAACCACTCCCCGAACAGACCGAAACCACCTGCCAGACCCGCCTGAACCCCCTGGCGAGCACGCCTGATCCACCTGCTCAACTAGCCGGAACCAACTTCCTGACACGCCAAAAGAACCTGCTGGCTACGCCACAACCATTTGGTGAACTCTTCGGAATCACCTGCCGGGCTGGCTCCAGAACCACTTGGCAGACACTCCGGAACCACCTGCGGGGCATGCCGGAACCACCTCTCAGACATGCCGGAACCACATGCCAATGACACCGGAAGCACCTGCCGAGCACGCCAGAACCACCTGCTCGACTCGCCAAAACCACGTTCTGGACACGCAAAAATCACCTGCCGGCTGCGCCACAACCATTTGGTGAACTCTTTGGAATCACCTGCCGTGCTTGCTGGAACCACCTGCTGGTCACGCCAACATCATCTTTCAGCTACGCCAGAACCACTTGGCGGACACCATGGAAACACCTGTCGGGCCGGCCGGAACCACCTCTCAGGCGTGCCAGAACCATGAGCCTGAGATGCCGGAACCACTCCCCGAACAGACCGAAACCACCTGTCAGACCCGCCTGAACCCCCTGGCGAGCAAGCCTGATCCACCTGCTCAACTAGCCGGAACCAACTTCCTGACACGCCAAAATCACCTGCCAGGTATACAAGAACCACTTGGTGGACACTCCGGAATCATCTGCCGGAGATGCCACAACCAGCTCTCAGACACACCAGAACCACGAGCCAGAGACGCCGGAAGCACCAGCTGAGCATGCCTCAGCCACCTGCTCGACTCGCAAGATACACCTGTCGGACAGGCGTAAATCACCTGCCGGGTACGCCAGAAACACTGGGCGGACGCTCCGGAATCACCTGTCGGGCGTGCCGGAACCACCTCTCAGACTTGCCAGAACCATGTTCTGGACACGCCGGTACCACCTGCCGAGTATGCCGGAACCAGCTGATCCACTCCCCAGAACCACCTAGTGGACACGCCAAAATCACCTGCCGGCTACGCCAGAACCACTCGGCAGACACGCCGAAATCACAGGCCAGGCATTCCGGAACCACCTCTCAGAGGTCCCAGAACCATATGCCGGAGACTCCGGTATCACCTGCCGGGCATGCCGGAACCACCTCTCAGAGGTGCCAGAACCACATGCCGGACACTCCGGAATCACCTGCCGGGCATGATGGAACCACGTGCTGGACATGCCGGAACCAGCTGCCGGACATGCCGGAACCACCTGCCGGACATTCCGGAACCACCGGCTCGACTCGCCGGAACCATTGCCGGACATGCAAAATCACCTGCCGGCTACGCCAGAACCACTTGGCGAACACTCCGGTATCACCTGCCGGGCATGCCGGAACCACCTCTCAGAGGTGCCAGAACCACATGCCGGACACTCTGGAATCACCTACCGGGCATGCCGGAACCACCTGCCGGACATGCCGGAACCACCGGCTCGACTCGCCGGAACCATTGCCGGACATGCAAAATCACCTGCCGGCTACGCCAGAACCACTTGGCGAACACTCCGGAATCACCTGCCGGGCATGGCGGAACCACCTCTCAGACATGTCGGAACCACATGCCAATGACACCGGAAGCACCTGCCGAGCACGCCAGTACCACCTGCTCGACTCGCCAAATCCACCTGCTGGACACGCCAAAATCACATGCCGGATACGCCACAACCATTTGGTGAATGCTTCGGAATCACCTGCCGGGCTGGCTGGAAACACCTGCCGGTCACGCCAACATCACCTGCCGGCTATGCCAGAACCACTTGGCGGACACCATGGATACACCTGTCGGGCCGGCCGGAACCACCTATCAGACGTGCCAGCACCATGTGCCTGAGATGCCGGAACCACACCCCGAACAGACCGAAACCACCTGCCAGACCCGCCTGAACCACCTGCCGAGCACGCCGGAACCGCCTACTCGACTCGCCGGAACCACCTACCTGACACGCTAAAATCACCTGCCGGGTATGCCACAACCACTTGGTGGACACTCCGGAATCGTCTGCCGGACATGCCAGAACCAGCTCTCAGACACACCAGAACCACGTGCCAGAGACGCCGGAAACAACAGCTGAGCATGCCTGAGCCAAATGCTCGACTTGCAAGAAACACGTGCCTGGCGCGCCAAAATCACCTGCCGGGTACGCCAGAACCACGTGGCGGACACTCCGGAATCACCTGTCGGGCATGCCGGAACCAACTCTCAGACGTGCCAGAACCTCGTGCCGGTCACGCCAGAACCACCTGCCGGACAGACCGGAAACACCTGCTGGATACGCCGCAACCACCGGCTCGACTCGCCGGAACCATCGCCGGACATGCAAAATGACCTGCCGGCTACGCCACAACCACATGGCAATCACTCCGGAATCACCTGTCGGGCCTGCCGGAACCACCTCTCAGACTTGCCAGAACCATGTTCCGGACACGCCGGTACCACCTGCCGAGTATGCCGGAACCACCTGATCCACTCCCCAGAACCACCTGCTGGATACGCCAGAATCACCTGCCGGCTAGTCCAGAACCACTTGGCAGACACTCCGTAACCAACTGCCGGGCATGCCGGAACCACCTCTCAGAGGTGCCAGAACCGCATGCCGGACACTCCGGAATCAACTGCCGGGCATGCCGGAACCACCTCTCAGAGAGGCCAGAACCACATGCCGGACACTCCCGAATCACCTGCCGGGCATGCCGGAACCATCTCTCAGACGTGCCAGAACCGTGTGCCTGAGATGCCGGAACCAAACCCCGAACAGACGAAACCACCTGCCAGACCCGCCTGAACCACCTGCCGAGCACGCCGGAACCACCTACTCGACTCGCTGGAACCACCTACCTGACACGCTAAAATCACCTGCCGGGTATGCCACAACCACTTGGTGGACACTCCGGAATCATCTGCCGGACATGCCAGAACCAGCTCTCAGACACACCAGAACCACATGCCAGACACGCCGGAAGCACCTGCTGAGCATGCCTGAGCCAAATGCTCGACTTGCAAGAAGCACCTGCCATACACGCGAAAATCACCTGCCGGGTACGCCAGAACCATGTGGCGGACACTCCGGAATCACCTGTCGGGCATGCCGGAACCAACTCTCCGACGTGCCAGAACCTCGTGCCGGTCACGCCAGAACCACCTGCCGGACACCCCGGAACCACCGGCTCAACTCGCCGGAACCACCGCCGGACATGCGAAATGACCTGCCGGCTACGCCAGAACCACTTGGCGGACACTCCGGAATCACCTGTCGGGCATGCCTGAACCGCCTCTCAGACTTGCCAGAACCATGTTCCGGACACGCCGGTACCACCTGCCGAGTATGCCGGAACCACCTGATCCACTCCCCAGAACCACCAGCTGGACATGCCAGAATCACCTGCCGACTACGCCAGAACCACTCGGCAGACACTCCGGAACCACCAGCCAGGCATGCCGGAACCACCTCTCAGAGGTGCCAGAACCACATGCCGAACACTCCGGAATCACCTGCTGGGCATGCCGGGAACCACCTCTCAGAGGTGCCAGAACCACATGCCGGACACTCCCGAATCACCTGCCGGGCATGCCGGAACCATCTCTCAGACGTGCAAGAACCTTGTTCCGGACATGCTGGTACCACCTGCCGAGCTCGCCGGAACCACCTGCTGTACACGCCAAAATCACCTGCCAGCTACGCCAGAACCACACGGCAGACACTCCGGAATCACCTGCCGGGCTGGCTGGAACCACCTGCCGGTCACGCCAACATCACCTTTCAGCTACGCCACAACCACTTGGCGGACACTCCGGAAACACCTGTCGGGCCGGCCGGAACCACGTCTCAGACGTGCCAGAACCATGTGCCTGAGATGCCAGAACAACTCCCCGAACAGACCGAAACCACCTGTCAGACCCGCCTGAACCCCCTGGCGAGCACGCCTGATACACCTGCTCAACTAGCCGGAACCAACTTCCTGACACGCCAAAAGAACCTGCTGGCTACGCCACAACCATTTGGTGAACTCTTCGGAATCACCTTCCGGGCTGGCTCCAGAACCACTCGGCAGACACTCCGGAACCACCTGCGGGGCATGCCGGAACCACCTCTCAGACATGCCGGAACCACATGCCAATGACACCGGAAGCACCTGCCGAGCACGCCAGAACCACCTGCTCGACTCGCCAAAACCACGTTCTGGACACGCAAAAATCACCTGCCGGCTGCGCCACAACCATTTGGTGAACTCTTCGGAATCACCTGCCGTGCTTGCTGGAACCACCTGCTGGTCACGCCAACATCATCTTTCAGCTACGCCAGAACCACTTGGCGGACACCATGGAAACACCTGTCGGGCCGGCCGGAACCACCTCTCAGACGTGCCAGAACCATGAGCCTGAGATGCCGGAACCACTCCCCGAACAGACCAAAACCACCTGCCAGACCCGCCTGAACCCCCTGGCGAGCACGCCTGATCCACCTGCTCAACTAGCCGGAACCAACTTCCTGACACGCCAAAATCACCTGCCAGGTATACAAGAACCACTTGGTGGACACTCCGGAATCATCTGCCGGAGATGCCACAACCAGATCTCAGACACACCAGAACCACGAGCCAGAGACGCCGGAAGCACCAGCTGAGCATACCTCAGCCACCTGCTCGACTCGCAAGATACACCTGTCGGACAGGCGTAAATCACCCGCCGGGTACGCCAGAAACACTTGGCGGACGCTCCGGAATCACCTGTCGGGCGTGCCGGAACCACCTCTCAGACTTGCCAGAACCATGTTCTGGACACGCCGGTACCACCTGCCGAGTATGCCGGAACCAGCTGATCCACTCCCCAGAACCACCTAGTGGACACGCCAAAATCACCTGCCGGCTACGCCAGAACCACTCGGCAGACACTCCGGAATCACAGGCCAGGCATTCCGGAACCACCTCTCAGAAGTCCCAGAACCAAATGCCGGACACTCCGGTATCACCTGCCGGGCATGCCGGAACCACCTCTCAGAGGTGCCAGAACCACATGCCGGACACTCCGGAATAACCTGCCGGGCATGCTGGAACCACGTGCTGGACATGCCGGAACCACCTGCCGGACATGCCGGAACCACCTGCCGGACATTCCGGAACCACCGGCTCGACTCGCCGGAACCATTGCCGGACATGCAAAATCACCTGCCGGCTACGCCAGAACCACTTGGCGAACACTCCGGTATCACCTGCCGGGCATGCCGGAACCACCTCTCAGAGGTGCCAGAACCACATGCCGGACACTCCGGAATCACCTGCCGGGCATGCCGGAACCACCTGCCGGACATGCCGGAACCACCGGCTCGACTCGCCGGAACCATTGCCGGACATGCAAAATCACCTGCCGGCTACGCCAGAACCACTTGGCGAACACTCCGGAATCACCTGCCGGGCATGGCGGAACCACCTCTCATTCATGCCAGAACCACATGCCAATGACACCGGAAGCACCTGCCGAGCACGCCAGAACCACCTGCTCGACTCGCCAAATCCACCTGGTGGACACGCCAAAATCACCTGCCGGCTACGCCACAACCATTTGGTGAACGCTTCGGAATCACCTGCCGGGCTGGCTGGAACCACCTGCCGGTCACGCCAACATCACCTGCCAGCTATGCCAGAACCACTTGGCGGACACCATGGAAACACCTGTCGGGCCGGCCGGAACCACGTATCAGACGTGCCAGAACCATGAGCCTGAGATGCCGGAACCACACCCCGAACAGACCGAAACCACCTGCCAGACCCGCCTGAACCACCTGCCGAGCACGCCTGAACCGCCTACTCGACTCGCTGGAACCACCTACCTGACACGCTAAAATCACCTGCCGGGTATGCCACAACCACTTGGTGGACACTCCGGAATCATCTGCCGGACATGCCAGAACCAGCTCTCAGACACAACAGAACCACGTGCCAGAGACGCCGGAAGCACCAGCTGAGCATGCCTGAGCCAAATGCTCGACTTGCAAGAAACACGTGCCTGGCACGCCAAAATCACCTGCCGGGTACGCCAGAACCACGTGGCGGACACTCCGGAATCACCTGTCGGGCATGCCGGAACCAACTCTCAGACGTGCCAGAACCTCGTGCCGGTCACGCCAGAACCACCTGCCGGACAGACCGGAAACACCTGCTGGATACACCGCAACCACCGGCTCGACCTGCCGGAACCACCGCCGGACATGCAAAATGACCTGCCGGCTACGCCACAACCACATGGGGAACACTCCGGAATCACCTGTCGGGCCTGCCGGAACCACCTCTCAGACTTGCCAGAACCATGTTCCGGACACGCCGGTACCACCTGCCGAGTATGCCGGAACCACCTGATCCACTCCCCAGAACCACCTGCTGGATACGCCAGAATCACCTGCCGGCTAGTCCAGAACCACTTGGCAGACACTCCGTAACCAACTGCCGGGCATGCCGGAACCACCTCTCAGAGGTGCCAGAACCGAATGCCGGACACTCCGGAATCAACTGCCGGGCATGCCGGAACCACCTCTCAGAGAGGCCAGAACCACATGCCGGACACTCCCGAATCACCTGCCGGGCATGCCGGAACCATCTCTCAAACGTGCCAGAACCGTGTGCCTGAGATGCCGGAACCACACCCCGAACAGACGAAACCACCTGCCAGACCCGCCTGAACCACCTGCCGAGCACGCCGGAACCACCTACTCGACTCGCTGGAACCACCTACCTGACACGCTAAAATCACCTGCCGGGTATGCCACAACCACTTGGTGGACACTCCGGAATCATCTGCCGGACATGCCAGAACCAGCTCTCAGACACACCAGAACCACATGCCAGACACGCCGGAAGCACCTGCTGAGCATGCCTGAGCTAAATGCTCGACTTGCCAGAAGCACCTGCCAGACACGCCAAAATCACCTGCCGGGTACGCCAGAACCATGTGGCGGACACTCCTGAATCACCTGTCGGGCATGCCGGAACCAACTCTCCGACGTGCCAGAACCTCGTGCCGGTCACGCCAGAACCACCTGCCGGACACCCCGGAACCACCGGCTCAACTCGCCGGAACAACCGCCGGACATGCAAAATGACCTGCCGGCTACGCCAGAACCACTTGGCGGACACTCCGGAATCACCTGTCGGGCATGCCTGAACCGCCTCTCAGACTTGCCAGAACCATGTTCCGGACACGCCGGTACCACCTGCCGAGTATGCCGGAACCACCTGATCCACTCCCCAGAACCACCAGCTGGACATGCCAGAATCACCTGCCGACTACGCCAGAACCACTCGGCAGACACTCCGGAACCACCAGCCAGGCATGCCGGAACCACCTCTCAGAGGTGCCAGAACCACATGCCGAACACTCCGGAATCACCTGCTGGGCATGCCGGGAACCACCTCTCAGAGGTGCCAGAACCACATGCCGGACACTCCCGAATCACCTGCCGGGCATGCCGGAACCATCTCTCAGACGTGCAAGAACCTTGTTCCGGACATGCTGGTACCACCTGCCGAGCTCGCCGGAACCACCTGCTGTACACGCCAAAATCACCTGCCAGCTACGCCAGAACCACACGGCAGACACTCCGGAATCACCTGCCGGGCTGGCTGGAACCACCTGCCGGTCACGCCAACATCACCTTTCAGCTACGCCAGAACCACTTGGCGGACACTCCGGAAACACCTGTCGGGCCGGCCGGAACCACGTCTCAGACGTGCCAGAACCATGTGCCTGAGATGCCAGAACAACTCCCCGAACAGACCGAAACCACCTGCCAGACCCGCCTGAACCCCCTGGCGAGCACGCCTGATCCACCTGCTCAACTAGCCGGAACCAACTTCCTGACACGCCAAAAGAACCTGCTGGCTACGCCACAACCATTTGGTGAACTCTTCGGAATCACCTTCCGGGCTGGCTCCAGAACCACTCGGCAGACACTCCGGAACCACCTGCGGGGCATGCCGGAACCACCTCTCAGACATGCCGGAACCACATGCCAATGACACCGGAAGCACGTGCCGAGCACGCCAGAACCACCTGCTCGACTCGCCAAAACCACGTTCTGGACACGCAAAAATCACCTGCCGGCTGCGCCACAACCATTTGGTGAACTCTTCGGAATCACCTGCCGTGCTTGCTGGAACCACCTGCTGGTCACGCCAACATCATCTTTCAGCTACGCCAGAACCACTTGGCGGACACCATGGAAACACCTGTCGGGCCGGCCGGAACCACCTCTCAGGCGTGCCAGAACCATGAGCCTGAGATGCCGGAACCACTCCCCGAACAGACCGAAACCACCTGTCAGACCCGCCTGAACCCCCTGGCGAGCAAGCCTGATCCACCTGCTCAACTAGCCGGAACCAACTTCCTGACACGCCAAAATCACCTGCCAGGTATACAAGAACCACTTGGTGGACACTCCGGAATCATCTGCCGGAGATGCCACAACCAGCTCTCAGACACACCAGAACCACGAGCCAGAGACGCCGGAAGCACCAGCTGAGCATACCTCAGCCACCTGCTCGACTCGCAAGATACACCTGTCGGACAGGCGTAAATCACCTGCCGGGTACGCCAGAAACACTGGGCGGACGCTCCGGAATCACCTGTCGGGCATGCCGGAACCACCTCTCAGACTGGCCAGAACCATGTTCTGGACACGCCGGTACCACCTGCCGAGTATGCCGGAACCAGCTGATCCACTCCCCAGAACCACCTAGTGGACACGCCAAAATCACCTGCCGGCTACGCCAGAACCACTCGGCAGACACGCCGAAATCACAGGCCAGGCATTCCGGAACCACCTCTCAGAGGTCGCAGAACCATATGCCGGAGACTCCGGTATCACCTGCCGGGCATGCCGGAACCACCTCTCAGAGGTGCCAGAACCACGTGCCGGACACTCCGGAATCACCTGCCGGGCATGATGGAACCACGTGCTGGACATGCCGGAACCAGCTGCCGGACATGCCGGAACCACCTGCCGGACATTCCGGAACCACCGGCTCGACTCGCCGGAACCATTGCCGGACATGCAAAATCACCTGCCGGCTACGCCAGAACCACTTGGCGAACACTCCGGTATCACCTGCCGGGCATGCCGGAACCACCTCTCAGAGGTGCCAGAACCACATGCCGGACACTCTGGAATCACCTACCGGGCATGCCGGAACCACCTGCTGGACATGCCGGAACCACCGGCTCGACTCGCCGGAACCATTGCCGGACATGCAAAATCACCTGCCGGCTACGCCAGAACCACTTGGCGAACACTCCGGAATCACCTGCCGGGCATGGCGGAACCACCTCTCAGACATGTCGGAACCACATGCCAATGACACCGGAAGCACCTGCCGAGCACGCCAGTACCACCTGCTCGACTCGCCAAATCCACCTGCTGGACACGCCAAAATCACATGCCGGATACGCCACAACCATTTGGTGAATGCTTCGGAATCACCTGCCGGGCTGGCTGGAACCACCTGCCGGTCACGCCAACATCACCTGCCGGCTATGCCAGAACCACTTGGCGGACACCATGGAAACACCTGTCGGGCCGGCCGGAACCACCTAACAGACGTGCCAGAACCATGTGCCTGAGATGCCGGAACCACACCCCGAACAGACCGAAACCACCTGCCAGACCCGCCTGAACCACCTGCCGAGCACGCCGGAACCGCCTACTCGACTCGCCGGAACCACCTACCTGACACGCTAAAATCACCTGCCGGGTATGCCACAACCACTTGGTGGACACTCCGGAATCGTCTGCCGGACATGCCAGAACCAGCTCTCAGACACACCAGAACCACGTGCCAGAGACGCCGGAAACACCAGCTGAGCATGCCTGAGCCAAATGCTCGACTTGCAAGAAACACGTGCCTGGCACGCCAAAATCACCTGCCGGGTACGCCAGAACCACGTGGCGGACACTCCGGAATCACCTGTCGGGCATGCCGGAACCAACTCTCAGACGTGCCAGAACCTCGTGCCGGTCACGCCAGAACCACCTGCCGGACAGACCGGAAACACCTGCTGGATACGCCGCAACCACCGGCTCGACTCGCCGGAACCACCGCCGGACATGCAAAATGACCTGCCGGCTACGCCACAACCACATGGCGAACACTCCGGAATCACCTGTCGTGCCTGCCGGAACCACCTCTCAGACTTGCCAGAACCATGTTCCGGACACGCCGGTACCACCTGCCGAGTATGCCGGAACCACCTGATCCACTCCCCAGAACCACCTGCTGGATACGCCAGAATCACCTGCCGGCTAGTCAAGAACCACTTGGCAGACACTCCGTAACCAACTGCCGGGCATGCCGGAACCACCTCTCAGAGGTGCCAGAACCGCATGCCGGACACTCCGGAATCAACTGCCGGGCATGCCGGAACCACCTCTCAGAGAGGCCAGAACCACATGCCGGACACTCCCGAATCACCTGCCGGGCATGCCGGAACCATCTCTCAGACGTGCCAGAACCGTGTGCCTGAGATGCCGGAACCAAACCCCGAACAGACGAAACCACCTGCCAGACCCGCCTGAACCACCTGCCGAGCACGCCGGAACCACCTACTCGACTGGCTGGAACCACGTACCTGACACGCTAAAATCACCTGCCGGGTATGCCACAACCACTTGGTGGACACTCCGGAATCATCTCCCGGACATGCCAGAACCAGCTCTCAGACACACCAGAACCACATGCCAGACACGCCGGAAGCACCTGCTGAGCATGCCTGAGCCAAATGCTCGACTTGCAAGAAGCACCTGCCAGACACGCGAAAATCACCTGCCGGGTACGCCAGAACCATGTGGCGGACACTCCGGAATCTCCTGTCGGGCATGCCGGAACCAACTCTCCGACGTGCCAGAACCTCGTGCCGGTCACGCCAGAACCACCTGCCGGACACCCCGGAACCACCGGCTCAACTCGCCGGAACAACCGCCGGACATGCAAAATGACCTGCCGGCTACGCCAGAACCACTTGGCGGACACTCCGGAATCACCTGTCGGGCATGCCTGAACCGCCTCTCAGACTTGCCAGAACCATGTTCCGGACACGCCGGTACCACCTGCCGAGTATGCCGGAACCACCTGATCCACTCCCCAGAACCACCAGCTGGACATGCCAGAATCACCTGCCGACTACGCCAGAACCACTCGGCAGACACTCCGGAACCACCAGCCAGGCATGCCGGAACCACCTCTCAGAGGTGCCAGAACCACATGCCGAACACTCCGGAATCACCTGCTGGGCATGCCGGGAACCACCTCTCAGAGGTGCCAGAACCACATGCCGGACACTCCCGAATCACCTGCCGGGCATGCCGGAACCATCTCTCAGACGTGCAAGAACCTTGTTCCGGACATGCTGGTACCACCTGCCGAGCTCGCCGGAACCACCTGCTGTACACGCCAAAATCACCTGCCAGCTACGCCAGAACCACACGGCAGACACTCCGGAATCACCTGCCGGGCTGGCTGGAACCACCTGCCGGTCACACCAACATCACCTTTCAGCTACGCCACAACCACTTGGCGGACACTCCGGAAACACCTGTCGGGCCGGCCGGAACCACGTCTCAGACGTGCCAGAACCATGTGCCTGAGATGCCAGAACAACTCCCCGAACAGACCGAAACCACCTGCCAGACCCGCCTGAACCCCCTGGCGAGCACGCCTGATCCACCTGCTCAACTAGCCGGAACCAACTTCCTGACACGCCAAAAGAACCTGCTGGCTACGCCACAACCATTTGGTGAACTGTTCGGAATCACCTTCCGGGCTGGCTCCAGAACCACTCGGCAGACACTCCGGAACCACCTGCGGGGCATGCCGGAACCACCTCTCAGACATGCCGGAACCACATGCCAATGACACCGGAAGCACCTGCCGAGCACGCCAGAACCACCTGCTCGACTCGCCAAAACCACGTTCTGGACACGCAAAAATCACCTGCCGGCTGCGCCACAACCATTTGGTGAACTCTTCGGAATCACCTGCCGTGCTTGCTGGAACCACCTGCTGGTCACGCCAACATCATCTTTCAGCTACGCCAGAACCACTTGGCGGACACCATGGAAACACCTGTCGGGCCGGACGGAACCACCTCTCAGGCGTGCCAGAACCATGAGCCTGAGATGCCGGAACCACTCCCCGAACAGACCGAAACCACCTGTCAGACCCGCCTGAACCCCCTGGCGAGCACGCCTGATCCACCTGCTCAACTAGCCGGAACCAACTTCCTGACACGCCAAAATCACCTGCCAGGTATACAAGAACCACTTGGTGGACACTCCGGAATCATCTGCCGGAGATGCCACAACCAGCTCTCAGACACACCAGAACCACGAGCCAGAGACGCCGGAAGCACCAGCTGAGCATACCTCAGCCACCTGCTCGACTCGCAAGATACACCTGTCGGACAGGCGTAAATCACCTGCCGGGTACGCCAGAAACACTGGGCGGACGCTCCGGAATCACCTGTCGGGCGTGCCGGAACCACCTCTCAGACTTGCCAGAACCATGTTCTGGACACGCCGGTACCACCTGCCGAGTATGCCGGAACCAGCTGATCCACTCCCCAGAACCACCTAGTGGACACGCCAAAATCACCTGCCGGCTACGCCAGAACCACTCGGCAGACACTCCGGAATCACAGGCCAGGCATTCCGGAACCACCTCTCAGAGGTCCCAGAACCAAATGCCGGACACTCCGGTATCACCTGCCGGGCATGCCGGAACCACCTCTCAGAGGTGCCAGAACCACATGCCGGACACTCCGGAATCACCTGCCGGGCATGCTGGAACCACGTGCTGGACATGCCGGAACCACCTGCCGGACATGCCGGAACCACCTGCCGGACATTCCGGAACCACCGGCTCGACTCGCCGGAACCATTGCCGGACATGCAAAATCACCTGCCGGCTACGCCAGAACCACTTGGCGAACACTCCGGAATCACCTGACGGGCATGGAAGAACCACCTCTCATTCATGCCAGAACCACATGCCAATGACAACGGAAGCACCTGCCGAGCACGCCAGAACCACCTGCTCGACTCGCCAAATCCACCTGGTGGACACGCCAAAATCACCTGCCGGCTACGCCACAACAATTTGGTGAACGCTTCGGAATCACCTGCCGGGCTGGCTGGAACCACCTGCCGGTCACGCCAACATCACCTGCCAGCTATGCCAGAACCACTTGGCGGACACCATGGAAACACCTGTCGGGCCGGCCGGAACCACGTATCAGACGTGCCAGAACCATGAGCCTGAGATGCCGGAACCACACCCCGAACAGACCGAAACCACCTGCCAGACCCGCCTGAACCACCTGCCGAGCATGCCTGAACCGCCTACTCGACTCGCTGGAACCACCTACCTGACACGCTAAAATCACCTGCCGGGTATGCCACAACCACTTGGTGGACACTCCGGAATCATCTGCCGGACATGCCAGAACCAGCTCTCAGACACAACAGAACCACGTGCCAGAGACGCCGGAAGCACCAGCTGAGCATGCCTGAGCCAAATGCTCGACTTGCAAGAAACACGTGCCTGGCACGCCAAAATCACCTGCCGGGTATGCCAGAACCACGTGGCGGACACTCCGGAATCACCTGTCGGGCATGCCGGAACCAACTCTCAGACGTGCCAGAACCTCGTGCCGGTCACGCCAGAACCACCTGCCGGACAGACCGGAAACACCTGCTGGATACGCCGCAACCACCGGCTCGACTCGCCGGAACCACCGCCGGACATGCAAAATGACCTGCCGGCTACGCCACAACCACATGGGGAACACTCCGGAATCACCTGTCGGGCCTGCCGGAACCACCTCTCAGACTTGCCAGAACCATGTTCCGGACACGCCGGTACCACCTGCCGAGTATGCCGGAACCACCTGATCCACTCCCCAGAACCACCTGCTGGATACGCCAGAATCACCTGCCGGCTAGTCCAGAACCACTTGGCAGACACTCCGTAACCAACTGCCGGGCATGCCGGAACCACCTCTCAGAGGTGCCAGAACCGCATGCCGGACACTCCGGAATCAACTGCCGGGCATGCCGGAACCACCTCTCAGAGAGGCCAGAACCACATGCCGGACACTCCCGAATCACCTGCCGGGCATGCCGGAACCATCTCTCAGACGTGCCAGAACCGTGTGCCTGAGATGCCGGAACCACACCCCGAACAGACGAAACCACCTGCCAGACCCGCCTGAACCACTTGCCGAGCACGCCGGAACCACCTACTCGACTCGCTGGAACCACCTAGCTGACACGCTAAAATCACCTTCCGGGTATGCCACAACCACTTGGTGGACACTCCGGAATCATCTGCCGGACATGCCAGAACCAGCTCTCAGACACACCAGAACCACATGCCAGACACGCCGGAAGCACCTGCTGAGCATGCCTGAGCCAAATGCTCGACTTGCAAGAAGCACCTGCCAGACACGCCAAAATCACCTGCCGGGTACGCCAGAACCATGTGGCGGACACTCCGGAATCACCTGTCGGGCATGCCGGAACCAACTCTCCGACGTGCCAGAACCTCGTGCCGGTCACGCCAGAACCACCTGCCGGACACGCCGGAAACACCGGCTCAACTCGCCGGAACCACTGCCGGACATGCAAAATGACCTGCCGGCTACGCCAGAACCACTTGGCGGACACTCCAGAATCACCTGTCGGGCATGCCTGAACCGCCTCTCAGACTTGCCAGAACCATGTTCCGGACACGCCGGTACCACCTGCCGACTATGCCGGAACCACCTGATCCACTCCCCAGAACCACCAGCTGGACACGCCACAATCACCTGCCGACTACGCCAGAACCACTCGGCAGACACTCCGGAACCACCTGCCGGGCATGCCGGAACCACCTCTCAGAGGTGCCAGAACCACATGCCGAACACTCCGGAATCACCTGCTGGGCATGCCGGGAACCACCTCTCAGAGGTGCCAGAACCACATGCCGGACACTCCCGAATCACCTGCCGGGCATGCCGGAACCATCTCTCAGACGTGCAAGAACCTTGTTCCGGACATGCTGGTACCACCTGCCGAGCTCGCCGGAACCACCTGCTGTACACGCCAAAATCACCTGCCAGCTACGCCAGAACCACACGGCAGACACTCCGGAATCACCTGCCGGGCTGGCTGGAACCACCTGCCGGTCACGCCAACATCACCTTTCAGCTACGCCAGAACCACTTGGCGGACACTCCGGAAACACCTGTAGGGCCGGCCGGAACCACGTCTCAGACGTGCCAGAACCATGTGCCTGAGATGCCAGAACCACTCCCCGAACAGACCGAAACCACCTGCCAGACCCGCCTGAACCCCCTGGCGAGCACGCCTGATCCACCTGCTCAACTAGCTGGAACCAACTTCCTGACACGAAAAAATCACCTGCCAGGTACACAAGAACCACTTGGTGGACACTCCGGAATCATCTGCCGGAGATTCCAGAACCAGCTCTCAGACACACCAGAACCACGTGCCAGCGACGCCGGAAGCACCAGCTGAGCATGCCTCAGCCATCTGCTCGACTCGCAAGATACACCTGTCGGACAGGCGTAAATCACCTGCCGGGTACGCCAGAAACACTGGGCGGACGCCCCGGAATCACCTGTCGGGCATGCCGGAACCACCTCTCAGACTTGCCAGAACCATGTTCTGGACACGCCGGTACCACCTGCCGAGTATGCCGGAACCAGCTGATCCACTCCCCAGAACCACCTAGTGGACACGCCAAAATCACCTGCCGGCTACGCCAGAACCACTCGGCAGACACTCCGGAATCACAGGCCAGGCATTCCGGAACCACCTCTCAGAGGTGCCAGAACCAAATGCCGGAGACTCCGGTATCACCTGCCGGGCATGCCGGAACCACCTCTCAGAGGTGCCAGAACCACATGCCGGACACTCCGGAATCACCTGCCGGGCATGCTGGAACCACGTGCTGGACATGCCGGAACCACCTGCCGGACATGCCGGAACCACCTGCCGGACATTCCGGAACCACCGGCTCGACTCGCCGGAACCATTGCCGGACATGCAAAATCACCTGCCGGCTACGCCAGAACCACTTGGCGAACACTCCGGTATCACCTGCCGGCCATGCCGGAACCACCTCTCAGAGGTGCCAGAACCACATGCCGGACACTCCGGAATCACCTGCCGGGCATGCCGGAACCACCTGCCGGACACGCCGGAACCACCGGCTCGACTCGCCGGAACCATGGCCGGACATGCAAAATCACCTGCCGGCTACGCCAGAACCACTTGGCGAACACTCCGGAATCACCTGCCGGGCATGGAGGAACCACCTCTCAGACATGACGGAACCACATGCCAATGACACCGGAAGCACCTGCCGAGCACGCCAGAACCACCTGCTCGACTCGCCAAATCCACCTGGTGGACACGCCAAAATCACCTGCCGGCTACGCCACAACGATTTGGTGAACGCTTCGGAATCACCTGCCGGGCTGGCTGGAACCACCTGCCGGTCACGCCAACATCACCTGCCAGCTATGCCAGAACCACTTGGCGGACACCATGGAAACACCTGTCGGGCCGGCCGGAACCACCTATTAGACGTGCCAGAACCATGTGCCTGAGATGCCGGAACCACACCCCGAACAGACCGAAACCACCTGCCAGACCCGCCTGAACCACCTGCCGAGCACGCCGGAACCGCCTACTCGACTCGCCGGAACCACCTACCTGACACGCTAAAATCACCTGCCGGGTATGCCACAACCACTTGGTGGACACTCCGGAATCATCTGCCGGACATGCCAGAACCAGCTCTCAGACACAACAGAACCACGTGCCAGAGACGCCGGAAGCACCAGCTGAGCATGCCTGAGCCAAATGCTCGACTTGCAAGAAACACGTGCCTGGCACGCCAAAATCACCTGCCGGGTACGCCAGAACCACGTGGCGGACACTCCGGAATCACCTGTCGGGCATGCCGGAACCAACTCTCAGACTTGCCAGAACCATGTTCCGGACACGCCGGTACCACCTGCCGAGTATGCCGGAACCACCTGATCCACTCCCCAGAACCACCTGCTGGATACGCCAGAATCACCTGCCGGCTAGTCCAGAACCACTTGGCAGACACTCCGTAACCAACTGCCGGGCATGCCGGAACCACCTCTCAGAGGTGCCAGAACCGCATGCCGGACACTCCGGAATCAACTGCCGGGCATGCCGGAACCACCTCTCAGAGAGGCCAGAACCACATGCCGGACACTCCCGAATCACCTGCCTGGCATGCCGGAACCATCTCTCAGACGTGCCAGAACCGTGTGCCTGAGATGCCGGAACCAAACCCCGAACAGACGAAACCACCTGCCAGACCCGCCTGAACCACCTGCCGGCTACGCCAGAACCACTTGGCGAACACTCCGGTATCACCTGCCGGGCATGCCGGAACCACCTCTCAGAGGTGCCAGAACCAAATGCCGGACACTCCGGAAACACCTGCCGGGCATGCCGGAACCACCTGCCGGACATGCCGGAACCACCGGCTCGACTCGCCGGAACCATGGCCGGACATGCAAAATCACCTGCCGGCTACGCCAGAACCACTTGGCGAACAATCCGGTATCACCTGCCGGGCATGCCGGAACCACCTCTCAGAGGTGCCAGAACCACATGCCGGACACTCCGGTATCACCTGCCGGGCATGCCGGAACCACCTCTCAGAGGTGCCAGAACCACATGCCGGACACTCCGGTATCACCTGCCGGGCATGCCGGAACCACCTCTCAGAGGTGCCAGAACCACATGCCGGACACTCCGGAACCACCTGTCGGGCCTGCCGGAACCACCTCTCAGACTTGCCAGAACCATGTTCCCGACACGCCGGTACCAACTGCCAAGTATGCCGGAACCACCTGATCCACTCCCCAGAACCACCTGCTGGATACGCCAGAATCACCTGCCGGCTAGTCCAGAACCACTTGGCAGACACTCCGTAACCAACTGCCGGGCATGCCGGAACCACCTCTCAGAGGTGCCAGAACCGCATGCCGGACACTCCGGAATCAACTGCCGGGCATGCCGGAACCACCTCTCAGAGAGGCCAGAACCACATGCCGGACACTCCCGAATCACCTGCCGGGCATGCCGGAACCATCTCTCAGACGTGCCAGAACCGTGTGCCTGAGATGCCGGAACCAAACCCCGAACAGACGAAACCACCTGCCAGACCCGCCTGAACAACCTGCCGAGCACGCCGGAACCGCCTACTCGACTCGCTGGAACCACCTACCTGACACGCTAAAATCACCTGCCGGGTATGCCACAACCACTTGGTGGACACTCCGGAATCATCTGCCGGACATGCCAGAACCAGCTCTCAGACACAACAGAACCACGTGCTAGAGACGCCGGAAGCACCAGCTGAGCATGCCTGAGCCAAATGCTCGACTTGCAAGAAACACGTGCCTGGCACGCCAAAATCACCTGCCGGGTACGCCAGAACCACGTGGCGGACACTCCGGAATCACCTGTCGGGCATGCCGGAACCAACTCTCAGACGTGCCAGAACCTCGTGCCGGTCACGCCAGAACCACCTGCCGGACAGACCGGAAACACCTGCTGGATACGCCGCAACCACCGGCTCGACTCGCCGGAACCACCGCCGGACATGCAAAATGACCTGCCGGCTACGCCACAACCTCATGGCGAACACTCCGGAATCACCTGTCGGGCCTGCCGGAACCACCTCTCAGACTTGCCAGAACCATGTTCCGGACACGCTGGTACCACCTGCCAAGTATGCCGGAACCACCTGATCCACTCCCCAGAACCACCTGCTGGATACGCCAGAATCACCTGCCGGCTAGTCCAGAACCACTTGGCAGACACTCCGTAACCAACTGCCGGGCATGCCGGAACCACCTCTCAGAGGTGCCAGAACCGCATGCCGGACACTCAGGAATCAAGTGCCGGGCATGCCGGAACCACCTCTCAGAGAGGCCAGAACCACATGCCGGACACTCCCGAATCACCTGCCGGGCATGCCGGAACCATCTCTCAGACGTGCCAGAACCGTGTGCCTGAGATGCCGGAACCACACCCCGAACAGACGAAACCACCTGCCAGACCCGCCTGAACCACCTGCCGAGCACGCCGGAACCACCTACTCGACTCGCTGGAACCACCTACCTGACACGCTAAAATCACCTGCCGGGTATGCCACAACCACTTGGTGGACACTCCGGAATCATCTGCCGGACATGCCAGAACCAGCTCTCAGACACACCAGAACCACATGCCAGACACGCCGGAAGCACCTGCTGAGCATGCCTGAGCCAAATGCTCGACTTGCAAGAAGCACCTGCCAGACACGCCAAAATCACCTGCCGGGTACGCCAGAACCATGTGGCGGACACTCCGGAATCACCTGTCGGGCATGCCGGAACCAACTCTCCGACGTGCCAGAAGCTCGTGCCGGTCACGCCAGAACCACCTGCCGGACACGCCGGAACCACCGGCTCAACTCGCCGGAACCACCGCCGGACATGCAAAATGACCTGCCGGCTACGCCAGAACCACTTGGCGGACACTCCGGAATCACCTGTCGGGCATGCCTGAACCGCCTCTCAGACTTGCCAGAACCATGTTCCGGACACGCCGGTACCACCTGCCGAGTATGCCGGAACCACCTGATCCACTCCCCAGAACCACCAGCTGGACACGCCAGAATCACCTGCCGACTACGCCAGAACCACTCGGCAGACACTCCGGAACCACCTGCCGGGCATGCCGGAACCACCTCTCAGAGGTGCCAGAACCACATGCCGAACACTCCGGAATCACCTGCTGGGCATGCCGGGAACCACCTCTCAGAGGTGCCAGAACCACATGCCGGACACTCCCGAATCACCTGCCGGGCATGCCGGAACCATCTCTCAGACGTGCAAGAACCTTGTTCCGGACATGCTGGTACCACCTGCCGAGCTCGCCGGAACCACCTGCTGTACACGCCAAAATCACCTGCCAGCTACGCCAGAACCACACGGCAGACACTCCGGAATCACCTGCCGGGCTGGCTGGAACCACCTGCCGGTCACGCCAACATCACCTTTCAGCTACGCCACAACCACTTGGCGGACACTCCGGAAACACCTGTCGGGCCGGCCGGAACCACGTCTCAGACGTGCCAGAACCATGTGCCTGAGATGCCAGAACAACTCCCCGAACAGACCGAAACCACCTGCCAGACCCGCCTGAACCCCCTGGCGAGCACGCCTGATCCACCTGCTCAACTAGCCGGAACCAACTTCCTGACACGCCAAAAGAACCTGCTGGCTACGCCACAAACATTTGGTGAACTGTTCGGAATCACCTTCCGGGCTGGCTCCAGAACCACTCGGCAGACACTCCGGAACCACCTGCGGGGCATGCCGGAACCACCTCTCAGACATGCCGGAACCACATGCCAATGACACCGGAAGCACCTGCCGAGCACGCCAGAAACACCTGCTCGACTCGCCAAAACCACGTTCTGGACACGCAAAAATCACCTGCCGGCTGCGCCACAACCATTTGGTGAACTCTTCGGAATCACCTGCCGTGCTTGCTGGAACCACCTGCTGGTCACGCCAACATCATCTTTCAGCTACGCCAGAACCACTTGGCGGACACCATGGAAACACCTGTCGGGCCGGACGGAACCACCTCTCAGGCGTGCCAGAACCATGAGCCTGAGATGCCGGAACCACTCCCCGAACAGACCGAAACCACCTGTCAGACCCGCCTGAACCCCCTGGCGAGCACGCCTGATCCACCTGCTCAACTAGCCGGAACCAACTTCCTGACACGCCAAAATCACCTGCCAGGTATACAAGAACCACTTGGTGGACACTCCGGAATCATCTGCCGGAGATGCCACAACCAGCTCTCAGACACACCAGAACCACGAGCCAGAGACGCCGGAAGCACCAGCTGAGCATACCTCAGCCACCTGCTCGACTCGCAAGATACACCTGTCGGACAGGCGTAAATCACCTGCCGGGTACGCCAGAAACACTGGGCGGACGCTCCGGAATCACCTGTCGGGCGTGCCGGAACCACCTCTCAGACTTGCCAGAACCATGTTCTGGACACGCCGGTACCACCTGCCGAGTATGCCGGAACCAGCTGATCCACTCCCCAGAACCACCTAGTGGACACGCCAAAATCACCTGCCGGCTACGCCAGAACCACTCGGCAGACACTCCGGAATCACAGGCCAGGCATTCCGGAACCACCTCTCAGAGGTCCCAGAACCAAATGCCGGACACTCCGGTATCACCTGCCGGGCATGCCGGAACCACCTCTCAGAGGTGCCAGAACCACATGCCGGACACTCCGGAATCACCTGCCGGGCATGCTGGAACCACGTGCTGGACATGCCGGAACCACCTGCCGGACATGCCGGAACCACCTGCCGGACATTCCGGAACCACCGGCTCGACTCGCCGGAACCATTGCCGGACATGCAAAATCACCTGCCGGCTACGCCAGAACCACTTGGCGAACACTCCGGAATCACCTGACGGGCATGGCGGAACCACCTCTCATTCATGCCAGAACCACATGCCAATGACAACGGAAGCACCTGCCGAGCACGGCAGAACCACCTGCTCGACTCGCCAAATCCACCTGGTGGACACGCCAAAATCAACTGCCGGCTACGCCACAACAATTTGTCGAACGCTTCGGAATCACCTGCCGGGCTGGCTGGAACCACCTGCCGGTCACGCCAACATCACCTGCCAGCTATGCCAGAACCACTTGGCGGACACCATGGAAACACCTGTCGGGCCGGCCGGAACCACGTATCAGACGTGCCAGAACCATGAGCCTGAGATGCCGGAACCACACCCCGAACAGACCGAAACCACCTGCCAGACCCGCCTGAACCACCTGCCGAGCATGCCTGAACCGCCTACTCGACTCGCTGGAACCACCTACCTGACACGCTAAAATCACCTGCCGGGTATGCCACAACCACTTGGTGGACACTCCGGAATCATCTGCCGGACATGCCAGAACCAGCTCTCAGACACAACAGAACCACGTGCCAGAGACGCCGGAAGCACCAGCTGAGCATGCCTGAGCCAAATGCTCGACTTGCAAGAAACACGTGCCTGGCACGCCAAAATCACCTGCCGGGTATGCCAGAACCACGTGGCGGACACTCCGGAATCACCTGTCGGGCATGCCGGAACCAACTCTCAGACGTGCCAGAACCTCGTGCCGGTCACGCCAGAACCACCTGCCGGACAGACCGGAAACACCTGCTGGATACGCCGCAACCACCGGCTCGACTCGCCGGAACCACCGCCGGACATGCAAAATGACCTGCCGGCTACGCCACAACCACATGGGGAACACTCCGGAATCACCTGTCGGGCCTGCCGGAACCACCTCTCAGACTTGCCAGAACCATGTTCCGGACACGCCGGTACCACCTGCCGAGTATGCCGGAACCACCTGATCCACTCCCCAGAACCACCTGCTGGATACGCCAGAATCACCTGCCGGCTAGTCCAGAACCACTTGGCAGACACTCCGTAACCAACTGCCGGGCATGCCGGAACCACCTCTCAGAGGTGCCAGAACCGCATGCCGGACACTCCGGAATCAACTGCCGGGCATGCCGGAACCACCTCTCAGAGAGGCCAGAACCACATGCCGGACACTCCCGAATCACCTGCCGGGCATGCCGGAACCATCTCTCAGACGTGCCAGAACCGTGTGCCTGAGATGCCGGAACCACACCCCGAACAGACGAAACCACCTGCCAGACCCGCCTGAACCACTTGCCGAGCACGCCGGAACCACCTACTCGACTCGCTGGAACCACCTAGCTGACACGCTAAAATCACCTTCCGGGTATGCCACAACCACTTGGTGGACACTCCGGAATCATCTGCCGGACATGCCAGAACCAGCTCTCAGACACACCAGAACCACATGCCAGACACGCCGGAAGCACCTGCTGAGCATGCCTGAGCCAAATGCTCGACTTGCAAGAAGCACCTGCCAGACACGCCAAAATCACCTGCCGGGTACGCCAGAACCATGTGGCGGACACTCCAGAATCACCTGTCGGGCATGCCGGAACCAACTCTCCGACGTGCCAGAACCTCGTGCCGGTCACGCCAGAACCACCTGCCGGACACGCCGGAAACACCGGCTCAACTCGCCGGAACCACTGCCGGACATGCAAAATGACCTGCCGGCTACGCCAGAACCACTTGGCGGACACTCCAGAATCACCTGTCGGGCATGCCTGAACCGCCTCTCAGACTTGCCAGAACCATGTTCCGGACACGCCGGTACCACCTGCCGACTATGCCGGAACCACCTGATCCACTCCCCAGAACCACCAGCTGGACACGCCACAATCACCTGCCGACTACGCCAGAACCACTCGGCAGACACTCCGGAACCACCTGCCGGGCATGCCGGAACCACCTCTCAGAGGTGCCAGAACCACATGCCGAACACTCCGGAATCACCTGCTGGGCATGCCGGGAACCACCTCTCAGAGGTGCCAGAACCACATGCCGGACACTCCCGAATCACCTGCCGGGCATGCCGGAACCATCTCTCAGACGTGCAAGAACCTTGTTCCGGACATGCTGGTACCACCTGCCGAGCTCGCCGGAACCACCTGCTGTACACGCCAAAATCACCTGCCAGCTACGCCAGAACCACACGGCAGACACTCCGGAATCACCTGCCGGGCTGGCTGGAACCACCTGCCGGTCACGCCAACATCACCTTTCAGCTACGCCACAACCACTTGGCGGACACTCCGGAAACACCTGTCGGGCCGGCCGGAACCACGTCTCAGACGTGCCAGAACCATGTGCCTGAGATGCCAGAACCACTCCCCGAACAGACCGAAACCACCTGCCAGACCCGCCTGAACCCCCTGGCGAGCACGCCTGATCCACCTGCTCAACTAGCTGGAACCAACTTCCTGACACGAAAAAATCACCTGCCAGGTACACAAGAACCACTTGGTGGACACTCCGGAATCATCTGCCGGAGATTCCAGAACCAGCTCTCAGACACACCAGAACCACGTGCCAGCGACGCCGGAAGCACCAGCTGAGCATGCCTCAGCCATCTGCTCGACTCGCAAGATACACCTGTCGGACAGGCGTAAATCACCTGCCGGGTACGCCAGAAACACTGGGCGGACGCTCCGGAATCACCTGTCGGGCATGCCGGAACCACCTCTCAGACTTGCCAGATCCATGTTCTGGACACGCCGGTACCACCTGCCGAGTATGCCGGAACCAGCTGATCCACTCCCCAGAACCACCTAGTGGACACGCCAAAATCAACTGCCGGCTACGCCAGAACCACTCGGCAGACACTCCGGAATCACAGGCCAGGCATTCCGGAACCACCTCTCAGAGGTGCCAGAACCAAATGCCGGAGACTCCGGTATCACCTGCCGGGCATGCCGGAACCACCTCTCAGAGGTGCCAGAACCACATGCCGGACACTCCGGAATCACCTGCCGGGCATGCTGGAACCACGTGCTGGACATGCCGGAACCACCTGCCGGACATGCCGGAACCACCTGCCGGACATTCCGGAACCACCGGCTCGACTCGCCGGAACCATTGCCGGACATGCAAAATCACCTGCCGGCTACGCCAGAACCACTTGGCGAACACTCCGGTATCACCTGCCGGCCATGCCGGAACCACCTCTCAGAGGTGCCAGAACCACATGCCGGACACTCCGGAATCACCTGCCGGGCATGCCGGAACCACCTGCCGGACATGCCGGAACCACCGGCTCGACTCGCCGGAACCATGGCCGGACATGCAAAATCACCTGCCGGCTACGCCAGAACCACTTGGCGAACACTCCGGAATCACCTGCCGGGCATGGAGGAACCACCTCTCAGACA